>NC_143104.1:3582500-4220000 GCF_061535455.1 Colias philodice
GACGGAAATTCTCTGCTGTTTCATTTTAAAAATCTATAAAATAGTGGTACTTTAATAAAGTATAAAAAATGTATTATTTGGTGGAAATCGATAGCCGTGATGTAGTACATTAGTAGAGCTGATGGCTTCAATTGTGAAGGCGCGTATAAAATCGTTATATTTCTATTAAGAGAGATATTTCTACTACAATCAGTAAGGAAAACATTGTGAGGAAATTGTCTTATTGTATTTGCGAAATTGGATAACATGTAACATAAATATGTCCAACGTGGAAGATTAAAATTACATGCAAATTTATGCTGATGTTGATAAAGATGATGATGATGAAATACAAGAAGTTGATATCCATCTTTTACAATGGTGGAATTAAGTACACCTCAAAATATCCGGTTCATCAAATTTTGTAATACACAATCACGAGGGGTGTATTAATTAATTAGAAACGATAACTTGTTATTTCGCCTTTGATTAAGACGAGCGTCGTTGTAAGATTTACTAAGTATACATAATTAAGGGAATTGAGCGTGTGGTGTTGATGATAATTATGTGTAAGTTTGAATATATTAAGTCGTGCTGTAATTTTATGCGAATACGATGTAAGATAATTATTAGAGAGCGTTGGTTTTAGTTTTAAAATTTGTTTGAGTTAACTGTATTATAGAGAAAATCAATACATATCTAGTGTATTGATGTTCACTAAAGTACGCCAATAGTATTGATTGAATTATTTATTTATTATGATTACTAAGAAATAAGAATCACATCTCCGACTGTACGTATCTTTTATTCTAATTATCACAGACGGAATATTCTATATTCTATTATTTACCATCGAGTGACACTTCAATACATACATTTTATGATAAAAAATCTCCATTTCCTAGATTTAAAGAGTACGCAGAGAATCATTCACACGCTATCGCTCATTCAAGCGTCATTACATTCGTTCATTCTTCTCTCGTGTATATACCTAATCGCTTCAAAGATCTGCTAGGGAAATTGACTACATCTGTACGCTTCACTGATAATGGAATATCAATGTAATTTATTTTCCCTTATTTGCTTACTTTATATCTATTCGTATCTTGTAAATGTATTTGAGGAAATTATAAAAATATTTCATATACATTTTATAGATGTGTATGATGTATAATTGTATGTGTGTTTTTCAATACGTTTTCAGAAACTTGTAAACTAATTTCTTATTTGTATGAATTTATAGATAGAAATCAAAATATTAAATGAACTCTTGCTTTCTTTTGGATGTTAAAAAATTGTGGAACGCGAATCAATTGAAATATAAATAGAAGTCAAAAAATAAAAATTGTATACTCTGGACATGTTTTTCCATCTCTAATAAATGTTAGTTGATTTTTATTTGCATATCCACATCGATCCTAGTCTAAAAAGAATAAAATTCACTTTATGTCTGTAGTCAATAGCTGTATCTGTGTTGATGTTTTTTCTAACTTTTTGTGGCGTATCCGGTTAGTTTGTTTAGTGTTATGACATCTGCATGCAAAATTATTATAACAGTGATTTCGTTTAAGAGTTAGATATCAAAAAGCCATGAAACCGATCCGAACCGAGTTGTGAAATATAACTTCCCACATTTTTTTTGTATAATGAAATATTATGGTTATTTATACTTGATATTCTAATAAAGTATACGATTTTCATTTCTAACATATTAATGAGAATATGCGAGGGTTAAAAAAAAAACTATTTATCAAAATATATGTCTAGGTAATTTTTTTTTGTGCTATCTTAACTGAAGTTACCTTTACTCAAGTTTTAATTACAACAAAATAGAATTAGATACCTTCTAGAGTCTTATACAGACAATGCCCAAGCCATAAATCATAATGTTTCAACCGTCTGTCTGAGTAAAGTACACTCAGTCGGATAATCGGGTACGTTTAAAAGCTGTCACCGGCTTAGCTCCCCCACCACCCTAGGGGGTGGCACTTCACGTGCGTTTTGACGCGATTATCATACCCCGACGACGGTATCTGAGCGCAATATTGTTTGCGGCCACGCTGTATAAGGGTTGGATGCGGCTTAATATTGTAGAAGGATTTTATGTTGGGGTATTTCTTAATACGTAAGATAAAAATATTTGTGTGGTTCGTAGTAGCAGCCAGTAAGGCTTTTGTTTTTTAATTGTAATTTTTAGTTTTGTTGCTATAAAAACTAATAAACATTAAACAAAATTCAAAGCATAAAACAGTTACCTGGATGCGGATTCAATCCTGAAAGCCTTTTTTCTATAGGTACTTCAACTTATTGTTTACAATAAATAAACATATGATTAGCATGAAATATGTAAAAAAATTATAAGGATTTTTTTATTTTTGGATCTTTGGTTATTGTGAAAAAATACGTATTATGTTATTGCCTATTTGTATACCTATATACAAGACTGTATATTATGTATTAAAAGTCTATCCTAATTACATGGATTTATAATCATAATTTCACACACAGCAACGAATCTTTTCAAATGGCAAACAAAAAATTCCTAAATTAGAACATCCAAAGTATCGTACATCCCTCGTACTCTTTAACCACCCAGCCGCGAGCGACGTTTTTGAATCTGTGCTTCCTTTGTGACGGTTTTAATATGGAAATTAACGTTCGCTGCCGTGTGACAGAACACCTCCACAATCATATTATTTAGCCGTAAAAATGCCACGCCATTAGTCTTTATGTCCATGGTATAAAATTCAAAATTGAACGCCAATCTGCGGTAAAATCAGTGTAATATAAGGATTAGACCGCGATAATTAATTTTTTATACGTTCAATGTTTTGTGGTTTTAAAAGCTCTTAGGGATCAAGCGAAAAGGACGCTTATTTCACTAGAGCAATAAATTCATTTGTTAAAAAAGAAAAAAAAAAAAGAACGAATTTCGAATTTTGAAATAAATTAAAAAGTAACTACCTATTCTAAATTGTTTCCTAAGATTGTTTCATGATTTTTTTCCTATTAACAAAATACATTAGCATTTTTGGTGTACTCTGGCCAGAAGTACATAAATAAATATGAAAAAAAATACTTATTTGTATTTGTAGATTGTACACACATTTCGTACAACTAAAGCGCGTCACACACGGTGAAGATACTATAATATTTTATCTTAAGATACTGTTATATTTTATATTACAGTATCTTAACGCATCCGGTATCAGCGTTTGGACCATCATTTTTCTCTTTGTCATTGCGTACTAAGACTCCTGTAGAACCGCCATCCTGTTACAAATGACCCACAAAATTTCGCGTCATTTGTAACAGGATGGCGGTTCTACAGGGGTCTTAGTACGCAATGACAAAAAGAAAAATGATGGTCCGAACGCTGATACCGGATGCGTTAAGATACTGTGATATAAAATATAACAGTATCTTAAGATAAAATATTATAGTATCTTCACCGTGCGTGACGCGCTTAATATTATAACCTATTCGTTCCTCATATTGTAACGGAATTACAACGTCAACACTCGCAAACATATTCCACATTCCGCGAACATAATACGACACGAATTACGCTTTAAACGTACATTTTTATACGAGGGTGTACGTCATATTTGCCTACCTACCTAAGATTTCATCGCTTCACGCTTCTGAATAGATAGCTCTGAAATTTATTGTACAGCTCCCCTACACCTCCCCCTCCCTTTTCCATTGTCACACAAATCCGATGTATCGTATCGTTTTCACTTGAAAATCGTTCAATGATATGGTAATGTGACATTTAATTCGTATCATTGAGGGTTTATTAAATGAGAGCGTGGGTGCGTATCCTTTGTCTGATCGACTCGTTAAGTTTACATTGTATAATAAATCTGGGTACTTGTGTGATTTTGAATGTGTTGTAAAATCTGGATTGGTTTTTGAAGTACTTATTATTACGGTGTTTTAATGTTATTGATGCTTGTATTCTTGGTGTTTATTTTAAAAGAATGCTGCTTCTGAACTGAATCTATCTTTGAATACTTTTGAGTAACATTTTTTTTGCATTGAAAGATGATTGAAAACTTGAGCTTTCCGCTCGCGACCCAATGATATTTTATGTATGTATGTATAATATGATTGTCGCGACTGCGTAGCCTAAAAGTACCTACCTAAATGATACTCTAGCCTCTTAACTATATCTAGATACAAAAATCATATCTTAAAATATAGAATTTTTACGACAGCGACGAGCGACATGAAAGACAGTCAAACAAACACAATTTATAATTTTAGTAAAGATAAATGTTCAAAAAGCTTACTTACACTGGCAGCTGCAGCACAAAGAGCAGATAACTTTTATGCATATTATATCTTTGATACAACAACGAAAATTTCATTTTTATACCAAATTTGAGTCCTTTTTAAGTTTTCGAATATAATTTATTGCACGCCTCATAAGCGAAGCGTTGAGGTGGGTACTACTGTCACTTTTTTTATAATATACAGAGCTTAATTTCATAATATAAGATTTCATTTAAAGTAAAAGTTTGATCAAAAACATTAAATAATTATAAAAACGACCAAAATGTTGAATGGATCTCTGCGTATACAAATTCAAATTCGAACTGAGACAAATTCAAATACGGATATATTAATAAGAAGAGTGTCGAACCAACGAGCTCACGAAACGCGGATGTATCCGAATATTGCCAATAAAACCGCGTTGAGCTGAAAAATCGATGTCGACAGACGAATGAGTACATCACTATACGCGAGTTATAGCTAAAACAAACATCACTCGGTAACAAGATGACGGGATTCTATCGTATCAAGTTTATGATAGGGAAATAGACTGCGGATCTTCTTGTTATGCTATAGCTAGATTTAGCATACTAAGGTGTATGTGTATTTTGTATGCTGTCTGTTTTCTTCTAGCAAATTTAATCACGTATCCTAATATTATAATCCACTTAAAAATTTCTATGTAAACCTTAGTAAATGTCGAAATAAAGTTGTTTAGCTATTGTCGAATTTGCACATTGAGCAAAAAATATTTCATCCATTTATTAACGTTTTTGTTTGTTACAGAATGAGTTCCGTTCAAGAAGAGAAGCTTGCAGACGGCACCCAAAAGACCCATGTGCGGGAACTGCGGAATACTGAACTCGTATCCCGGCTTTTAGCGGCAACTCCCCCATATCTCTATAGCGCTTTACCACTTCAACCTCATGCATTCTTCTTCAGTGAAATGCTGCGTTCCTTCGTCAATGCACGCCAAGGCTGCAGACCGCCTCACTTCCATCGTCGCTTCAAACGCCGCTCCCACAAATATTTTGCTGAAAACGAAAATGACTGGAGACGGGAATGGCCAAAACAAGATGAAGAAAAAAAGGAAGAGATCAGACCTGAAGTACCCCTTGAACTCACTGTAGATAAACAACCTAGAATCCATTGTGATCCATCCCCTAGAAGGCTGTCACCGAAAGCTGAGCCGCCGAAATCAAGTGGCAGTCCAGGTCCACCCGGCAGACAGTCTACATTCGTTGACGTTGGTACAGAAGAACTGCCAAAACCGTCACCTTGTGTAGGTAGAAATATTGAACCGACTGTCTCACCGTCTAACCTGATTCTTCCACCTCCGCCACCTATGTGGTATCCGCCACTTTACAATCCACAGTTTGGCGTTGATCCTCTGAATTTCTTTATAGATCTGCGTGTATCCGGACATATTTATGATAGAAAAAGAGCTGCTGAAGGCATGGAACCAAGCGCACCTGAATTACGTCCGGAAGAGTCTTTAGAAAAACGATTGGGCAAAGATTTTGGACAGCGACCGCGGCATTTATCGGCTTTCTCTATTCCTGTCCGTGGCGCTAATGCTGGTTTAGACTCGGACAAGTATTTTGAAAGAAATACTGATCATATTGGCAAGTCAAATGGTACGTCGTACGTTATGAAGAATCTAAAGCGTTTATATGATGATTTATATGCTCACGAACAAAGAGGAGACGCCAAAATAAGTAAACTTGATAATCCAAAGGCAGAATCGTCTGATGTTGAAGATGAGAATATCATTGATTAACGCATTTTCTTCGTTAAGTTAATAGTATTCATTAGTATTGAGTACGTAAGTTTTTATTCTAGTCAAAAATTACGTGTAATCTTAAAAATAACTTCTAGTCATATTATTGTACCTATGTTATTATCAAAGCTTTTTCATATTGCCGTTGAATAAATTTAAATAATGTCTAATGATAATTCGATTCACTATTATAAAGTATAGATAAGAAATCTGAAACATTTATTTTAATTGCAAACATAATTTATAGATACCAATTATTAAAGTACTTACGGATTAAAATAAGGTGCTTAAATTTTTTGTCAACTTGAAGTACCTACCGACCCAATTTTCATTTCTCAATCTGTAATTGATACCAATGGATAGGTGACACAGTGCGAGCAACTAAAGCGACATGACAGTACAGCTACTGTGCTTGTGTGTTGCAGAAGACTGTAGCTACTGCACCAATGTTAAATGTACTTCGCATACTTTATCCTACGTATTATGTCTCGTGCATTGCTTTTCGCAAAATACGTAGGCCCGAGCGTATGAACTACTTACTGTCATTTCGCAAAATGCCAGTGCCGTCGCGTCGCGTCGTATAGTCATGGGGAAAGGCGAGTGGCGAGTAATAAAATGTAACTCGAACACAAAACTAACGCACTTGCACATGACAGTAACTCGTATGATGCGGTCACATGATGCGAGTAGCAGCACCACAACTGACTTGCCAAGTCGCACTAGCTAATCTATCCATAAAATATAATTCTACTAAATATATTCTACTAATATGGTATTGATTTTAATTAAATAATTCTATACCAACATTCAGTAAATCTACATACTAAAATGTATTTAAAATAACAAAGTTGGTTTTAGATCATAAGTTACAAACCAAAATCATGTTCATTGGTTATCCCAAAGCTCTGTGCCATAATATAAGTGTGATTTACGTTTTAACTTGATATTTCTTGAATTACAATTAAATATTATATTCCTGTTAGTGTGTGTTTATTCATTTGCCTTTCCCCTTTTGTGTATGAACTATGATTTATTATAAACAAACCATCTCCAATCTACTTACGAATTAATTTTAAATAACATTTAACCATGATTTAACCATAGATAATATTATATTTAACTATGACTTACTTTAAATATAATATGAAAATAATTTGGAAAATCCAAAAGTGCACGCCTCATAATTTTTTTTAAATAATTATTTATTAATTATTATTTTTGTTTATTTAATAACAATTAAACCACATCGAATCAGACCCTGAAAAATGAAAGGGTTCTATTCCTGAGCATACTCAAGCGTAAGAGAAAAAAAAAGACTCGATTAGTAAAGTATTTCGGTCGCTATCGTGTTAACAAGAAAATCCTCCGCACATACAGACACACGGACGTCCAAGACAGAACTTTTTTAAACTGTTTTTTAACTAGTTTAAATAACAAAAATGACATCAAAAATATCATGAATGTTAAAAATAGTGTTTTTTCTTAATATGTGTGTGTATGTATTATCTTACAAGTGCAATGTATGATACATAAAGACATTTTAAGTTTGAAAAATCAGATGTTTTGCGCGAAGTGACAGTAGTAGGTACCCACCTCAACGCTTCGCTTATGAGGCGTGCAATACAGTATTCTAGTATTGCCAATACTAGAATGATCTTGCCTCGACCATTATAAACTAATTTAAAAAGTGATTGGTACTTAAATTTAATCGTGTAATTAGGTTATTGAATATTGAGCCAAGAAACAAACAAAAAAAGGTTGTCGGTTGTGTCTGTCTGTGACGTAGTAGGTAGATGTCAAACGGATGGGCCGGATTCGATAAGGTTATTTTTTCCATTGGAAAGCTACCTTTGCTACAGTGGTTCTTTAATCGGTCGGTTTAAAAAATCGGTCTAAGATTTCCTTTGCTCTCAAGTACCTACATAATGGTATTCCAACCACAGTACATTTTTTACTTCTTCAATGTTATTAATTTATTTATAAGATCTCCTGACAAACGTTGTTCTTATTACGTCCGATTCTCAGTTCTACCTGTATATTGGTCCAATTCATGTCCAATTCCATGGTTCTACCAAATAGGCACACAAAGTTTCATGATAATTAGTCTAGTATGGTAACTAATGAGATGCGTCATTTTTTCGCATCTTACCCTTGGCGGCGAGTATGTTTTTCCTCGAACGACCCGTCGACCTGTGCTGGTGCTATTGAAGATGTTGTCCGGCAGGCTATGGAATATTTCATTCCATTTAAAGACGTATCCTCCGGAGGTAAAGAACAGCCATGGTATAATACCGAATGTAGACGAGCTGAACAACGGAAACACGAAGCTTATCGATTCTGGGCCGATGCTAGAGCACGTAAGGATCCTGACATTACAAGCAAAAAGAGAGAATTCAACAAAGCTGCTAAATCCTTCAAACAAATGCTTAAAAGAACTCGCATTGATCGGATTAGGCAAATTGGGGTCAAGCTTACTTCCTACCCTTCTGGGTCTAAAGCTTTTTGGTCCCTTGCAAAAGCGGTTGAAGCTAATTTCTGTAAGACGTCTTTACCACCACTACAGAAGTCAGAAACCTGACGGTGCACTCGCTCACACTGCAAAAGATAAAGCGGAACTCTTTGCAAATCTCTTTGCTAGTAATTCCCGTCTGGACCCTATTAATAAGGTACCACCTTCTCTACCTCACTGCGGTCAAAATATGCCTGAATTTCGCATTACTCAGAGAGAAGTTCTTAAAGCTCTCCAATGTCTAGACGTGAATAAGGCGAGTGGTCCGGACGGTATCCCAGCTGTGGTACTAAAATGTTGTGCTCCTGAACTTTCACCCATACTAACACGATTGTATCGTCTTTCATACCATACTGGTAAAGTTCCCAAGACCTGGAAAATAGCCAATGTCCAGCCAATACCCAAAAAAGGAAGCCGAAGCGACCCAGGTAACTACCGGCCTATCTCAATCACCTCTATTATCTGTAAGGTTATGGAGCGTATCTTAAACAACCGGCTTCTGAGGTATCTAGAAGGTAACGATCTCCTCAGCGATCATCAATACGGATTTCGACGTAACAGGTCTACTGGGGACCTTCTGGTTCACCTCACTCATACTTTTGGCTCTGCTATCGAGAAGCACGGGGAGGCAGTAGCCGTATCCCTCGACATTTCGAAAGCATTTGACAAGGTCTGGCACAGTGGCCTTATCAACAAACTTCCAGCATATGGGATCTGTCCTAGCCTGCGCAACTGGATCTCTGATTTCTTGGGTGAGCGTTCGCTTCGTGTTGTGATCGATGGTTGTGCGTCTGATCTACTACCCATTAACGCTGGAGTTCCTCAAGGATCAGTACTGTCTGCTACTTTATTTCTGCTTCATATAAATGATCTGTTAGGTCCGAGCATATATGGTTATGCTGATGACAGCACAGTTGTAGACAGTTACATTTCCGAAGCGCAGACGAGCAATAATAATGTTTTGGCGGCACAAAGAGAGGCTATGGTTGAACGGTTGAACCTTACTCTAAAATCAGTGGCCGAATGGGGCGATGCCAACTTGGTTAAGTTTAACTCTTCGAAAACACAGGCCTGCCTGTTTACAGCTAAACGCACCGATTTAAATTTAACACCTAGTTTTCAGGATGTGTCCTTGGAATTGTCCAATGAACTGGAGCTTCTAGGCCTAAAGCTCTCCTCTAACCTCAACTTCAAAACCTTCATTGAGTCCAAGGTGCAAGTTGCCGCCAAGAAGCTGGGAATTCTCTCCAAAGTGGCGCAATTCTTCACACCGGAACAGCTCCTTAACCTTTATAAAGCTCAAGTTCGGTCGGGTGTGGAGTATTGTTCTCACCTTTGGGCTGGTGCAGCAAAATACCAACTTAGCGCCTTGGACTCGATTGAAAAACGAGCGATAAGGCTTATCGGGAATGAGGCCCTCACGACCTCGAAATTGCACAGCTTGGAACATCGTCGAAAAGTGGCTAGTTTGGCAGTCTTATACAGGATCTATCATGGTGAATGTGCTGAAGAACTGCACAACCTGATACCTGCTTCTCCTTTTCACCACCGGTCGAGTCGACGCGGTGCTGGTCTCCACCCCTATGTCATCGACATTCCACCTATACGCACTAAGCGTTACGCTTCTTCCTTTCTCGTGCGTACCAGTAGGGAATGGAACAATCTTCCGGCCTGCGTGTTTCCTGATAATTACAATCTGGACTTATTCAAAAGAAAAGTGAATAGGCATCTATTAGGTCAGCATGCTCCATCCTAGACCATGCTTATCGCTTTCCATCAGGCGAAGCGATGGTCAAATGCTTGCCTAATCTCTAATAAAAAAAAAAAAAATAATAATATTGTAACGCGAGAATTTTAAAATACCTACAGAAAAAGCAGATTTTGTTCGTAGAGTTGCAGATTCTAGATAGAATTTTATGTCCACATCCCTAATAGAAATTGTCACAGATCTAGCACTAGTAGATTTGCAATGCTATGGTGAAACGAGATAGATAGCTACGCTTTCATTATGCGAGTGAAGGGGATGTAGATACGTTTTTTTTGTCCTTATCTGCGTGGCCACTTTTTAGATGGCCTACTGTCAAAACTGGGCCAAACAAACAAAGCAGATCTGATATTTAATTAGTTTTCTTGTGTCTACTGTTCTTTTTGGTGATAAATACATTTGGAAGTTAATTATAAAAGTGTTCTGAATGTCCTACGTGTACTGAGTGTTTATAATTATGGGTGGTTGCAGCGTATTAGGCTATAACAGCCGCACGGAAACAAACGCCGATGGAATTTCGTTTCATTCGTAAGTAAACAATTAAATATGGATACATAATATCAGAATCATTATAATTGACTGTTTCCTATCAACTGATCATTCTTATTGTTAATATTTCGTGGTAGTTTTAGGTTTTAAGTGTAAGATAACCTCAATCACAATGTTGCCTGCAAATGGGAAAAAAAGTCCACAAAATTGCAAAAAAATGTTTGTCCAATAGTTTTCCAACGTATTCTGGCATTCGTAAAATATGGATTGATGCTAGTCGGTAAAATTGGGTACCATCTAAAAAGCGAGAATATGTTCAAAGAATTTTAACGCAATTTTTTGTTTGCAAACCTAAATTATCTCTCCTTCAGTCAAATGCGATGCAATAATAAGCATGAATGTAATTAGTAATTACTTATCTACATTTTAAGAAGTTGATTTTAAATCACAATCAAATTCCATTGTTATACTAAAAACAGACGTTCGAACTTGGTGCGACCGGACCACCGTACTCGTGCGGTGCGATCGACTCGCCACACGACCGCACCGCACCTAGGGTTGCCAGTATTTGATTTAAGGGTTAACAGCATCAAAATGCGAGATTTAGTTATTTTTTACGGGAGACAATTAAAACAGCAATGTTAAATAGAGATTTATTTTTGGCATTTATATTTGCTGTTGGAAGAAACAGCTTTTAATAGCTCTTCATTTTCTAAAGCGAATGCATAAAAATCTTTGCAAGATAATTTAAAATTACATTTAATTAATTTGCAGCTTCGCCTTTACAGTTTCAATATTCAATCGGTTTCGGCTATCCGTCCAGGCATTGCCGCACAAAGAAAATATTCTTTGTTTAAAAATTACGATTAAATTTACGATTTTTAAAAAAACATTTAAAATATGTATTGGAATTTTCGCGGCCGACTGAGCTAAATAAATTCGTATAAAAAAAATAGATACACTAGATAATTTATTATGTTGCTAATATATGAAGTGATTAAAGGCGCAAATTATCCCTTTTTGAAATTTTCGATATTGTCGATAGAGGCGAAAGTATTGTAATTTTTACTGATTTTCGTTTTTATTTTTTTTATATTATATGCAGGCGTTAGTAGAAGCTCTGTTTAGTACCAAAAGAAACCTTGAACTGAGTTCTACATGTGACAAAAATACCACATTCTAGCCACGAAGTTATTACGAGATATAGATTTTCAAAGAATGTCAGGGTTGTCCCTAGTAAACAAAATTATATATATCATCTATCTATTACCAAGTTTTTGTTTATGTTTTAGTCGTTAGTTATAGTCGATATTTCAATATATTATTATAGGTAGGTACTTCATCTTTATATGTAATAAATTAACTGAACAAAAAAAAATATTTTACATTTATAAGACAATTCAATAATATCAAATTAATACAAATTAATCTCCTTTTTTGTGAATATTTCGAGCATTGATCATAGTAATCTCATTAAAAGTCAAACCGAATTCTTTAAAAATCTATTTCTCGTAATAAATTCGTGGTTAGAATGTTGTATTTTTTTCACATGTAGACCTCAGTCCAAGGCTTCTTTTGGTACAAGTACAAGTACAAGTTACAACCATTGAAAAGAAGAAAACGAAGAGAAAAGAATGGGCAAAATTATATTTAAAAGACAGGGATTCATTCAGACATATGCAGTCATATCACAAACCTTTGTAGAGTTCTAAAATTTATATTATTAACCATCGCCATTGATAACGATCGACCGACGTCCGTTTTGTTTGGCGGTAGAACTGTGACTAAAGCTGTAATAAGTATATGACTAAAGCGCTGTCCGGTGCGATCGCCCGTCCACACGCGCGAATTTGGTACGGTCCGCACCAAGTTCGGAAGAAAAAACCATCGAACTGACCGAGCCGTCAATAATAATATTGATGTTTTGCATTAAAACAAAACATGTATTATGTGTCGAATAAAACACACAGCGTTGGTGAAGAAAGCTGTCTATGAATCCTATATATCTCTATGAAAAAGGGTCACCTTACCGAATATCGATGGATCTTTCACCTCACTAGCAAGAGCGCGTCCCTAGTATGTCATCTGTCATCGCCAATTTGACATCACCTTTGAAGCGCTGTCATCTGCCTCTGCCGGCATAGCATCTTCATCAGCAAGCAGTAAACTGCAACGCTGTGTGTTTTATTCGACACATAATACATGTTTTGTTTTAATGCAAAACATCAATATTATGTGTCTTTCTAAAACACACAGCGTTGGTGAAGATGTGTTTGATATCTGCTGGTGAAGAAAGACATACAAACGCTATGTTGAAAATAAATTATCTTGTTAATATTGTAATACCTAAGAGTATTAACAACTTAAATTTCATTCCTTTCAGAATGTTAAATGAACCTCTTGTATTGTAAAATAAAGTTATATTTTAAATTCTAAAAACAATACAAGGGGGTTATGTAGCAACAACAAAAATAGTTTTTCTTTCATGTAAGAACTAACCATATATCCTCTAAATTTTAAATTATTTTCCTCAGATAATCATAAGCCAATACTAATGAACTAAGTCTTAGAACCTAAGAACTGATTAATTATTTCTCTGTATCTTTGAAACAAATCAAAGTTCAAATAATAAGATAAAAATAACCTTTTAAAAATTATAACTCAAAGGAAGATCAATGTCATCAAGGATAAACAATGGAGCCTCTAAGGCTAAATACTACAGTAAATAACATCTGTATATAAAATAACTATAATAACCAATGTTAACACAACTGTACCTTAAGCATTAAGCATGTTTGTTACACATTGATCATTACTTGGGTCTTAAATTAATTACAATTAATTAAATAATTAATTAAACAGTTTAAGGTTACCTTAAAGTAAACCAGACTCAGTGGCACTGGCTAAATTGACTGATTGACAGTAAAACTTTATAAAGGACTGTATGGTCCTTCCATTGCCTCAACAGGTTGGTGCCCTTACCACCTTTTTGAAGCCACTGCTGGACAGAGTTGCTACTGTCTTTAAGATCTAGAAGGACCTTATCTAGCCAGACATAAAGGTTTGTGTTGCAAGCTTAAAGGGTCCGCCCCTCTATAGATAAGAATCAATTATCTACTTTTAAGACTGAAAATCAGTCCTTTGTTACTTGAACCAACCTTTCCACATGGGTCACTGGGCATATTTATGTGTCTGGTTGTCCTTACAACCGACCCCTGATGGATAATATGTTGTTGTATCCATTTTATATCCAAATTCAGGTCAGGTTATAATCTTATTTTGCTGTGATAAAAAACTCTATTTTGAGATCTTCAGAAGTCATGTTCATGTCATGAGCTTCTCGGCCTGACCCCAGTAATAGCATAAGAGCTCCTGAGAGAATAGGGTCAGCTTGCTTATGATAGACCTAGGCTAATTAAAATTAATTAATTTAATTTAATTAGCTAAATAGAATCTCTGTGCACTAGATTACATGCATTCTTTTTGTTTTTTTTTTTTTATGAAAGTCACCTCCTGCTTGGAGGATCATATGTTGGCACTGTGGAGGGGCACCACTACCTAACTGCTCTTTCTCCTTTGCTCTACAATGGGCTTATTTCTCCCCCCCCCCCCTTTTCTGACTGAGCAGTTGGGGGGAAAGGCCATTCACCAATGGTCTGAGTGCTCCTGACTTCCGGGTCAATAACCATATATAACCATAATAGTCAATAACCATAAGCCATCTTTAGGCGCTTGACATCGAGTTGCGGAGAAATGCCCGTATATTATTATTATTTATTATATTAACCATAAGCCACCCTTGGGTGCTATGTATCTGCCCGGTCCCGGGGTGCGAGGTGCGCTAGTACACTTGGAGGATTATCCTTGGAAGTGAATATTCAGCCTAGGCGTCAGCTCTATCAACGACTGCAGATGTCGCAAAATTCGGAGCAGGCTTTGGCAAATATGCCTTGGCACTAAAGCACCTCTTTGGATAGCGGAATGGACCATATCAGGAGCCTCCAAAATATATTTCCTGTTGTACAAGGTAGGAGAAGCCACTCCGGTACAGGTAGATTTCTTGAGAGGCAATCTAAATCAAAAGCCATTTAGGCGTCCTGGAAGCGTGCCAAGAGCTATTCTCAACTTCTCAGCTAGGTACAGTTACTCAGTTGTGAGGGCTAAGAGAGTTAGCAACCTTTGTATGTGGGCGACCAAAGTCTGATTGGTTGCTTGGGCTACAGGATGTGCGCCCCTTTCAATCTACTCAGAAGCATTTTTATTGCGTACCTATGGTACACTACATATAAGTCAGAAATTCTAAGGCCAAGTCCCCTGCTTCCCTCTCCATTTCTCTGACAGGTAGGTACTGTTCAGATGTCCTACTCAGCCCGCATCCGCGGTATCTGTAGTTAGGAAGTGACAAACTTGTTCTTTTACAAAGACTATGACATTTCTGTGTATGTTGTCTTTTCCACAGCTCGTAAGTCTTGTATAGCATGTAGAGGGAAAGCCTTTCTCTCTTGGTCTGCTGTGCGCGAAACTCTAGAGAAATACCTGGAGGCGACAACTGTACAGTCCTCTCAGTGTTAGATGTCTAGAACTGTCTGCAGCTCTTATTTAGTGCAAGACATGGTCCTCTTAATGACCACACCACCACAGTATGCTCTATCTTTGAAGCTTTTGGGACTAGCAATAACACAGACATTTCTATACTTTCACACGTGAGGCACAAGTATCCAGGTTTACAATGTACATTTTGTAATTGATGTGCCAAACCTGCTTTCCCAAAATCTCTATGGTCTCCGGGACCTGTAAAGTTAATTGGAACAATCCTTGTAGACAAAAAGATCATTGTCTAACTAGAAGGCTGTGGCTCATTCTGTGGCTTTACTAAAATCTCCATGGTCTCCGAGACCTGTGAAGTTAAATTATTAGAATAATCCTGATAGTCTAACTAAATCAGAGGGCTGTGGCCCTTTTTGTGATTGGAGTGCCAATCAAGCCTTACCAATATCTCCATGGTCTTCGCGACCTGTAAAGTTGAATTGGAATAGTCCTGCCCATCAGGCTTTATCAAAACCTCCATGGTCTCCGCGACCTGTGAAATTAAATTGGATAAGTCATGGTAGACCCAAAAGATAATTGTCCAACTAAACCAGAAGGCAATGGACTTTATGTGGCTGTAGTGCCAATCAAGCTTTTTCAAAATCCTCACAGTCTACAAGACCTGTGAAGTTAATTTTGTAACGGTCTCAATAGACCAAACTTAATAGCTTAAATAAAATAGAAAGAGGGCACCTCTAGCTTGTAGGGTCTCCGCGACCATTTGAAATGGCTGCAATATGCAGGCAGAAAATAGGCCAATGATGCCTGATTGTACAAGCCAATCCTGGCCTTGGAAGAATCTCATTACTGTTACCAATGATGTCTAATTTTACAAGCCAATCCTGGCTTTGTAAAAATTTAATTACCATTATAACCTGTGATATGTATCGAAATTACCTGGTTAATACCTAGGTGTTTAGGTGTCTCAGATTGAATATCACCTGGCGGAGCCATCAGCTCTTATTGCCAGAAGCATATCTGAATCTAAGTATGGCATATATTTTTCTGTGTCTTTCTGGACACTCAGTTCTTTCAGCATAACCATACTAAGCTAATCATGGCTAAGGACGCCTTGTACATATTTTCAGTACATATTTTTGTAGAAGATACAAATAAAAAATACAAAGATTTTGGTTACTTTACTGTTGATATTATAAAAATTTTATCACGCCTGAGTGTTAATTTTAAGGCAAGCTCTTTCACTTAAGTAAGAAAGGAACTAGATAAACATCATTATCATCGGTAACATTATAAGCAAGAATGATATCAAATAAAATAAAATGATATTCAACTGTTCGGGGTACGGTAAATATGGGTCCTTGATGATGATAATGTATATCATATCTACTTCTCATAATATGCAATGTCTATTTCTTATGATTTTCCACTACTATTCAAATAAGTACCCATAGAACCAAGGCTTATTCTGGTATCAATTGACTATGAAAATAAGCTCTTTATGTTAAGAATTATTTACCGTAAGATAAATTAGGTAATCTCAACTTGCAATAATAAGTAGCTCCTACTGAATATTGTGTGAGACTGTTGCTCATATTATACACTCTATATCATATCCTTAGTAATGTAAAATCTATATGTGACATGTATCAATATTGAAATGATATTAAAACAGTTAAGTAATGTAAAATCTATATGTGACATGTATCAATATTGAAATAATATTATAATAGTTAATTAACAATTTCTTCTCTTTAGAATATTGTAATAGATTGGTTTTGTACCTGTCTAAAATCTAAGTAGTAGGTACTCACTTTTGTTTAGGTAGTTACAATTGAATGGTCAAAGTGATTGAGATACCTCACTACCTGCTGCTGGGGCTCGTTAGCCATAGGGGATCACGGTCGATTCCTTATACCTAAGTACCTTCTACCTAGGTAGAATAACGCTATCTCACAAGTCTGATTAAAAGCAATACTTGACACAGTAACCAATGTGTCTGCATGCATTGTATGCATTGTGTTTTATTATTAATTACCTACATCTAAATATTGATGTATTTGTGTCAAATAGGTACTGAAATGTATGCCACGTGTTGCATGGAATTCTATGCACGAGTCCGGACATGTCATGACAAGTCTGATTGTACTTACGGAATTTCTCGTCTCCCGGTCTCTTGGGCAGTGACGAACCATTGCTTTTCTCGTCCTCCGAGGACGAAAAAGAGTTCCCGCCACTATTATACATACCAAAGCACCGGTTTTCGAATTTTCTTCCGACAACGTGGTCTTTTGTGTTTCATATTGGAACTAATTCCGTTCCTAAACCAATTACTACTAAAATTTAACGCTTTATGTGTTTTATTAAGGTAAAAGTAACTTAATCTGATCACTTTTACTAGAGATAAATACTAATTATATTCTGCGCGATGTTATTGCGCACGAATTCATAAACGCTATGCCGGCAGAGGCAGATGACAGCGCTTCAAAGGTGATGTCAAATTGGCGATGACAGATGACATACTAGGGACGCGCTCTTGCTAGTGAGGTGAAAGATCCATCGATATTCGGTAAGGTGACCCTTTTTCATAGAGATATATAGGATTCATAGACAGCTTTCTTCACCAACGCTGTGTGTTTTAGAAAGACACATAATAATTATGTCCGGCGGACCACTGTACACATGATCGAATATGGTCCAGAGCGCACCAAGGTCACGGTGCGGTCCGTACCAAATTCGAACGTCTGTTTATACTTTTCGATTTCTGTTACGGGAGCCAGGAACAGATTTTATGACCAAGTTCCTCTCAAGCGGTAATTAGTAAAATGCATCAAAGTATAGTATTATGAAGTCTCGTGAACGTCAGCTGGAGCTCGGTTGGGGGGAAGAGCGGTTGTAGCCTCCCGTATCAGCTGACGGTTTTTCCACCAAGATACAGCCAGCTGACCTATATATTTATCCACAGTTACATATAAGCTATCATCAGGTAAATTGTTGTTTGAGAGGAAATCACGGAAAGTAAATTTTTCTTTAAATTTAACTTTCATGTTCGAGACACCAGCTGACGTATTGTACACCATGTTGTAAGTTGTAACCAGCAGATTTTTTTTTTCGTTGAGATATTGGGTTAGCTACAATTTTTTAGCTGAGAGGAAATGAATGAATGAATGTATTTTTTTTCCTACGTGCGTGGGAGGCTACAACCGCTCACCCCCCCAACCGAGCGCCAGCTGACGTTCACGAGGCTTTATAATACTATACTCTGAGGCGTCTGACGAATTATCTCTTGAGAGGAAATAATTAACCAAATTTGCACTTGGCTCCCGTACCATTCCCTATAACCCTAAGATAGATTATTTTCATATGCGTTTATTAAACTTTGTTACATATTAAATTGCTTTTTACATTAACTCTCTAGTAAAATAAAAGTAAAATATAAATCTAAGAATTTATATTTTTTTAGTTTGAATCTGTGCAGTCAGTATCGGCAACACAAAATGATGATCCAAATTCCAATACCATCAACGAGCTATTTATATAGAGGAGTTAAAAGGAATAGACAGAAATCAAATGATTAAAATGTGTCCCCAGGTGCTAAAACTCGAAAACTGGTTTGTACTAAAAAATACATCTTAATTAATAAAAATAACAAGTTATGTATTTGGTAATACATACTTAATAATGGATAAAAAATTATAACCGGAGTAAATTAAGCATTAATTCCATTTTATTTGCCATTAATTGTTAGCATTTCTCTTTAAAAAATGTTTTTATTTCTAAAAGCAGAGTTGTTTTGATGCCATAGTTTCAAATTTAATATATTGAAGTATTTTTATTTCTAATTATTTGCTATATATGTATATTAATGTTATACTTTGATACCAATATATTGGTATTAAAATAATTAATATAATGGCCTTGACACAAAAAATATTTTATATTCTAAAAATTTTTTCAGTTGCAGAAGCAAAAACAGATATCAGCTAATCGTCTTAAGAAATTGCTTGTTAAATGCTTATAAATATGGAAGAAACAGAAGTTCTCCGCAGCATCGAAAACGGAAATAAAGATTTTCTAAAACTCAACGAAACGATATTCAAGCCAATTACGCTTTTTTACTACTTTTCCTTATATCTACATAAGCGCAAAAGCGTACGTTTACGTACGAAAAACATTCGACATCGGGCTATGTAGATTTTGTACCTACTTGATTTTTATGTTCCAATACATATTTGTAATCGGCCCTTAGCACAGAAATTTATACATGTGTAAAATAACCTATGATAAGGTCTTCCCTTCTCGAATGTATATTATGTATATAAAAACTACAAAGGTAAATTTTCAATAAAAATACGTCCTCAAATTCACCTAATATTATTTATTTATTACACTGAATTGTATAGGTCTACCAGAATCTGATGGCATATTTATATTTAAAAAATACGAGATTTTCATGTGGCAACTTTAATTGACAACTATCAAATTGGTTGTCAAATTATTTGTGTTGATGATTAATTTTTAGGATATTGTCTTCAAAATCTTCGAAATGTCGATAAAACCGCTGCGATCACAAGTAAGAGGTGTTGTTTACAATGTGTATAGAAAAATATTCGATGAAGAAGGGTCAAACACATCACAATTTTCAATTTTAAAGCACGTGAAAGATTTTATTGCTAAGTCGGACTTACCCGGGCTAAACTGTACATTATAGGGCGTGGAGTTGAGAGTCGTAATTTTTTTTGTGGTTAGCTATTGTCCTATGGAACCTAAATCTGAAATTTCACAGCGCGAAAACTTTTTGTTTTTGAGTCACGAATTTTTGAAAATCGGAAAATTTTACTCCATTTTATCTTAGAAATGCGAACTTACTGTTATGACAGTGTCAAATTGACCTACAGCGATTGTCAAACGCGTTTCATTTCAGGTAAAACATTTCTATCTAACAAAAAAAATATTATAATTTAAATTTTATTTATGAAATTTGTATATTTTTTAACAACAACATTAAAAATAATTATTATTAAGTATAGTTTTTGTAAAATAGATTAAATAAAATAAAATTATTAATATTCGCAATTTATAATTTAACAAATATATTAATCGAAGTGTCTAGTCGTCCGCTAAACGGATGAATAAAATAAATTAGTCGTCCGATTACCGGATGAATAAAATAATTTAATCGTCCGATTATTCGGATTACTAGATAACCTTTTAACACTAAAGCTAGTTGGGTTGGACTAAAGCAAAGGGGGCGCAGGACTTTTGATGGAGTTGGTGTCATTAACACCTATTTATTATTGTTTTATCGTAAAGATAACGCTAATATAAGCATGTTTTATAGGAACAACTTTTCTCTAAAATCAAAAATGGCGGAGATATTCACCCTCAATTCGTTAGGTTAGGTTTAGGTTAGGTTAGGTTTAGGTTAGGTTAGCCTTTAGGTTAGGTTAGGTTAGGTTTCTTAAAAAAAAACTACACAGAAATAGGAGCCCCGCGAAGCGGGGCTCCGTCGACGCGCAAAAAAAAATCAAGTTAGGTTAGGTTAGCCGTTAGGTTAGGTTAGGTTAGGTTTCTTAAAAAAAAAAAACTACACAGAAATAGGAGCCCCGCGAAGCGGGGCTCCGTCGACGCGCAAAAAAAATCTAGTTTAGGTTAGGTTAGCCGTTAGGTTAGGTTAGGTTAGGTTTCTTTAAAAAAAAAACTACACAGAAATAGGAGCCCCGCGAAGCGGGGCTCCGCCGACGCGCAAAAAAAAATCAAATACCTACGTGTGCCCTCCTCCCCCCACAAAAAACCTATAATACGTGCGGCAGTTCAGTGCCGCGGCAGCGGCCGGCGAGTGCCAGAAGCGACTTTAGGGCGATTCCCACTCAAACAAAAAAAAAAAACTACAGGTCATACTAATGTCTATTACATTAAATCTGTCATATTTCAAATCAAAGAGCTAATGCAATATTACTAGTATTGAAAGCTATTATTGTAAAGTAATAATTAATATTAATTGCTTCAGATCAATGTGGAACTGGAAAAAAATACCTAAAGCAAAGGGGGCGCAGGACTTAGAAAATTTTTGATGGAGTTGGTATCATTATAACACCTATTTATTATTGTTTTATCGTAAAGATTACGCTAATAAAAGCATGTTTTGTTGGGGCAACTTTTCTCTAAACTTGATAATTACCAAGATACATGACGGATTGTAAAATGTAAATTTTTTCAATGATGGAATATTATGTATTCAATATTAAGCTGCGAAAGTCCGAATCTAGCTAAAAAACGTTACGCTAAAATAAGCATTGCATTATCATAAGACTTGCCACAGAACCGAAGCT
This sequence comes from Colias philodice, assembly GCF_061535455.1. Taxonomy (NCBI): domain Eukaryota; kingdom Metazoa; phylum Arthropoda; class Insecta; order Lepidoptera; family Pieridae; genus Colias; species Colias philodice. The sequence goes on from NC_143104.1 coordinate 3,604,178, forward strand.
GTCAACCCCGAATTCCACGTGGTCTTGTCTGCCCTACCCCTAGAGTGTATGTAAAAAGCCGGAGGCGCGGAGGGAGAGCAGCCCTTGCCCGCCGTGACAAAGCTCGGGAGCCGTGCGGAGCGGAGCGGCTGAGGCTGGTCGCCGAAGGCGACCAATAAGCTGAAGCTGCGAAGTGGAGTACGGGCGACCGTGCTTTGTCACGCAAGGGCGGAAGGGCTGCACTTCCCGTAGCGCCGGAGCTAAGGCAGTGTCTGAGACAATATAAAAAAGACATGAGGAGATAGGGAAAGGGTTAGGTTAGGTTTTATCATCAATCTTTGAGGGCGAATATCTCGGCCATTTTATATTTTAGAGAAAAAGTTTTTTTTATAAAACATGCTTATTTTAGCGTTTTGAATAAAAATTATGTATTTTATGATTCCTATACAATTTTCACTTTAGATCAAAAATTTTCTAAGTCCTTACTTTGCGCCCCCTTTGCTTTAGGCGGACCAAAACTTAATTTGTAAATATCTCGAAAACTATTAATTTTCGCGCCCCCCCCTTTACAGGGGAAGTTCCTAGTACCCACCCCCCCTCTCTCCACCCCCCACTACCCCCAAATTCCACGCCCTATAATGTACAGTTTTACCCTTACCCGTTTTGATACTTTAATTTAAAAATGTTATAAATAGGTAACTATAATATTGTTTGTTGATTAAAATATAATTTTATGAAAACTTATTACAGGAGTTTCCAATTCGGCTATTTGTCAAGTCCAAGATGTACAAGTCAATTTTATAATGTGTTAATACTTACGAAAATAAACATGATTTTATTTTTTTATTGTTTTATTTTATAAAAAATTATAAACAATCGTTAATTTATATAGTAAATAAGTTTTGATCTGCATTATCATTACATCCATATTTTCACATGCCATAATTATATATATTCAAATAGAGGTATGTGTAAATACATAATATTATTATGTATTACCTTTAGAAAAGTAATATGTATATTATACATGTAATAAGTACCTACATAATAATACGTGGATATCTCATTATTAATTAATACAGTATTATCCACTTGTGTAATGTGACTAATGATATTGAGGACAAAATAAAAAATACGCAGTATCAAGATCGTTCAGTCCATTTTCCCTAGGGTTGCACACTCTAAATTTTGATTTCCCTAATTGCCATCAGATTCTGGTTTACCTATAATAAATAATTAATGTTAGAGTGAATTTGAGGACGTATTTTTAATGAAAATTTTCCCTAAAATGTAGGAATGTTTATAAAATGGCAACACTCGAAGATAGAGCGAAATGCACTGAGGTGGCCACGCATGTTCGGAATCTAGTAGTGCTAGATCTGTATATGTGTCTCAGTCAAGAAGCTTATACCTATCTTATACACTGGAGATTGCACTATGACCATTAACTTGTCACAAGAAAATATAACCTTGAATGACGTCAGTGTTGTTTTTTGTCTCTTTCTGTGGGTGACCACACTGGTTTGTATATTCAGGATTTTTCGAAATAGAAAAACTAAAAATCATGGTCTATAAATAATAACGACATATATTTTTAACAGTATTTATATTATAATATTACTGGTCATACTTTATAGGTACATACAATTTTAGTTGGTATAGAATGATAGTTTAAAATAACTTTTGGCTACAAAGCTTGGATATGAACCAATATATAGCATTAACATCCTTTGTAAATAGAGGAAAGTTGTGTTTTGCATCAGATGCTGTTAACCAAATTGTAAGCTACTCAGATCTTCTTTTTAAACGCGTTGCTTCGACGGGTCAATTTCAAGCCAAAATCATCAAAGAATAACTGTTTATAGCAGCCTTGCACAAATTTCAGCTAACTTTACAAAGTTTATTTTTCAAAAGGTATTTTTTTCTGGGTCGTAAATCGTAATCCTCAGTAATTTTACCCTTGATGGGCACATATATTTCTTTGTAAATATTTTACTTTTTGGAAAGCTGAAATACTTAAAACCAAAAAATATGAGGTAAGTTAAAAAAGTATAAATTTCAATGTAAAAACGAACAATCTTATAAATACATGTGAGTGCAATACCGATGTCGTGTGTTGTTTCATTATATACTAGTAACATTCTTGAAAAGTTCTTGGTGTTCTAAATTTCATCATAATATTGTTATTACAATATATTCTCTTCGCTATCCATAAATAGTTCGGGATCCATCGCCCATTTTTGCAAGTGATTACTATCAAGCTAATTTTCCGTGAGTAGCTTTATTTTGATGAGACGACCAATAATTTCATGTACGAATCTCTCGATTGTGGTAGCTAACAGAGGTAACTATATTATATATATAAATAATAATTACAACGTAAACGTACTAATAAGATATGTAATAATAAGGCCACATATCTATGCATTTTATGTTAAAACTAAACTAAACTAATATTTTATTATTTATTGGTTTCTATCTTACAATTTGGTTGTCTTTATGTTTAAATTATGGGTGTATTCCGTTATGCACTGCGACCACTGTAAGGTGTGACGTCAATTCAGTATACTGTGAAGCCGTTCCTTTATAGCCAGTTATACTGGTTACGATTTAAAACGGAACGCAAATTTATTTATTTATTCCAAAAATATTTTAATTAATATTAATTGTAAATTGAATTTATAATATAATAAAAGTAAGTACTTTTTCATAAAAAAGAATAAAAATGAACTTTCAGCTCGTATTGAACATTTTCAACACAGTCTAATAAAGTTAATTTTTGCAATTCTTCCATTGTTTTATTTATTAATCCAAACTCATTACAGAACTTTAAAATTTTCTGATTATACTGTAGCTTTGTATAAGACGTTAGGCACTCGAGTGGTTTTGACTGATCATATTACTTGCTCTGTGGACTGATCACGTGATCAAAGTACTGCGAGTACCTTACCTCGAAAACGCCAGTGCTCACAGTAGAATATGGCGGCGATTAATGACGTCATAAATTTCCCTAGGGTACTGCGGCAGTATACTGGCAGTCCTTAACGGAACGAATTTTTCTACAGTGATAGCACTGTGCAGTGGTTGCAGTGCATAACGGAAGACACCCTATATAACATAATAGAGGAGTTTTTCTATATCGGATATATTTTAAAGAGTATTTCTATCGATTATTATAATCTATCGACCCATCATTGAATAATTCTGTGCAGACATCACTAAGTGGGCGGGGCCTGTCCATGAAGTACAATAATTATTTGTATGACATTTTAACATAGACAATACAATCCTTCATAGGCGTGAAGCTGTCAAAAAGCAAATTATATATTGGACAGAGTAAAGGATAAAATTTTTTGATTTGATGGTTCTCAACAATATGTAGGACAATATGTCTGTTTAGTATAAATATTCAGTGAAATATAATGGTTTCATGGTGGTTAATAATAATATAATTAAAATTACTTTATCCACAGTTGAGACGCAGTAACAAGAATGTGGTAAATAAAAAGGTATAGCACTTTTCAAAAGGTTTTTTTTTCTGGACCGTAATCCTCAGGCTTAAAATGCAAACTGCATATTCTGGCATGTTGATAAATTTTACCGTTGATAGGTACTATGGACAGCCATTTATTTCTTTTTATTTCATTTTTTGGAAAGCTGAAATAAGTAAAACAAAAAAAAATTGGTAAGTTAAAAGAACTATTAATTTCTATGTTAAAGAAGAACAAACATAAAACCACATGTGAGTGCAATATCGATGTCGTGCGTTGTTTCATTACTAGTATAAAAATCTTTGAAATGGTGTTCTAAATGTTTATCATAATTTTGTTAACTATTACAATATTTTCTCTTCGCTATCCGTAAAAACTCGTCATCATGGTTACCTTACTTGTTAAATTGGTTTATGGAAAAATGATGAAATTATTAGGAAATGAAGATAGATAGAAGATATTTAGCATGATTGATTACTAAAATGATGATAAAATTTACGATTTTTGCCATGAAAATGGTAAAAATATTGTAAATAGCGTAAATATACACTTGCCTGTGAAATTTTATGCCAGAATTTGGTGTCCAAAAACTTCTGCAATTTTTCATAATGCAATACATTATTTATATTCGGAAAATATTTATTAAATACGCAACAATATTAACTTAAATATTCGAAGCGACGCAATTTTTTTGACACTTATGCCAAAGTGAGAGTTGCTACACTTTTATTATGGTAACTACCCATAATCAGGGAGTATCGCTTTTTAATAATTGGTTCAGATACTTATTTTATTTAGCATAAATAATATAGGTAAACCAGAATCTGATGGCAATTAAGGAAATCAAAATTTTGAGTGTGCAACCCTAGGGAAAATGGACTGAACGATCTTGATACTGCTTATTTTTCATTTTGTCCTCAATATCATTAGTCACAGTACATAAGTGGAATATACTGTACTTAATAATGAGATATCCACTTAATATTATGTAGGTACATACTTACATGTATAATTGTATACATATTACTTTTATATAGGTAATACTATGCGTGCCAACTAAGAATAGGACCGCGCTTGCTGCCAACTTCACACGAAAACTATCAAATTAGTACTGCCAGCAAAAAAATGTGCGAAAAAGAATTTTCATATAATTATTTTTTATTGTTCATGATTATATTTAATTATTGTATAATCATTATATTCATTAAAAAATACTATTTATTGAATTTCACTGATGGATTTTGGATAAATTAATTATACAGGTATGGAAACAGTATTCATAAAAAGTTAACATTTTCATAGTTAATGCGGAGATAGCAGTGACAGCGACAGCAACGAGTATAAGTATTCTTTGGACAGCAATGAAGATTCAGAATACGACGACGATGACGCTGTGTTAAGTGGTGTAGAGGAAATATTATCCGATTGATAAAAACTGAAATAATATATATGTTTTTTTATATACGTGCTTTTATTTTCAAATCCTACTCATTCATAATAAATTTGGCGTGAAATGTATTAGAAATACCAACAAAGCGTACATTAAATATTTAAACTGAATATAATTTCTTTATTGATTTTTTTGCACACCATACGCTTTGGTAATGAAGTTAGCGCGTATTACTGAACAATATGGCGTCTTGACAGTCCTATTCTTATTTGGCACGCATAGTACATATTATTATTTACACTGTATACCTATATTTGTATATTCATTACCATTATGCCATGTGAAAATATGGATGTAATGATAATACAGATCAAAACTAGATTGCATATAATTTTCTATAAAATAAAATAAAAATAAAATAAAACTATGTTTATTTTCATAAGTAATAACAGATACACACATTATAAAATTGACTTGGACAGCTTGGACTTGACGAATAGCCGTATTGGAAACTCCTGTAATAAGTTTTTATAAAATTATATTGTAAACAACAAACAATATTATAGTTACCTACATATAATATTTTTAATTTAAAGTATCAAAACGGGTAAGTCCAATTTACCAATAAAATATTCAAAATTGAAAATTGTGATGTGTTTGACCCTTCTTCATCGAATGTTTTTCTATACACATTATAAAAAATACCTCTTGCTTGTGATCGCAGCGGCTTTTACGACATTTTCGAAGATTTTTTTAGACAAAATCCTAAAAATTATTCATCAATTGCAAAGAAGACAGATAATTTGACAACCAATTGATAGTTGTCAAATAAAGTTGCCACATGAAAATCTTTTATTTCTTAAATATAAATATGCCATCAGATTCTGGTAGACCTATAATTGTCTCATCCAACAATGCTTCTGAATGACGTTGTTGGCAATTTATATACAAACTCATGTACAAAAACTAACCTTTTGCACAGAATATTACAGCATACATAGTAGCCTTGGGATAACTTCGTATTAACAGTGGCAATACCAAGTTAGGTGTGAAAGTGATAAAACACAACAACTGAGCAATATTTTCTTGTTACACGTCAAATGTTCATACTGAAATCTCCAGTGTATAAGATATAAGCTTCTTGGTCTCAGTCACAAGTTAACATTGGTGTCGTGTTCGTGTCGCTATCTCTGTCTTGAGTACGGGCGGTTACAAAAGTTTTCGTTGATCGTTGTTATTTGTTATTATTATATTGTTAAGTGTTTAGTTTTAAATTTGGTCGTGATACTCGCGAACAAAGATGCCACCAAAGCATAATAATATGGTTTTAAATCGCCAGGCGAGAAAAATAATATTTGCTTTAACGCAGTATTTTAAAAAAGAAATATAATACACCTATTCACTCACCTTTCGATATATATATGAGTGAATCCTGAATTCATTAGGTTATTTTTATAGCTTTATGTCTCATAGCGGTTTGATATTTATTTTATTTGTACTTGGTCTCTGTTTAAGGAAATTTTTATTCGAACTTCAGTTAAAAAAAATGATTGCCTATAACACTTTTTTTTACGAGTGTACATGCGCGAAAGTTCGCAGAGGCTATGTTCAGGCCCGCCAAGTTACGTTGGTCGTACTGTACGTCAAGATGGACCGTGAAGACGTTTTACCTAGGTACTCTGTGCGTTCGGCATAATCACACTCTCACCTTGAACCATGGACGAATATATGCCTTGAACATAATATTTAACATGGAATGTAACAGTAAAAACTTAGTACAACGAGGTAATACCCTTCAAGTTGAAATAGGTGTCAACAATAAAAATGGTAATGGTACTGGTACATATAATTTCGAAAGTCCTAAGTACATTATCAGTGGCCTTGGTGTCTTCCAATTAAAATTAGTATGTTATAGAGAAATAATGAATGGCTGCTTGATTGAATACAAAAATTTGATTTTCATAAAATTCGTAAAACGGCGAGAAGAGGATAATTTTAAATACAATATCAAATTCACCAGCAGTGCATTGGAAATTATTAACAAAAAATTTATAAGCGACGATGGAAATTGGCATTTAATTCATGAAAACAAGAAAGTTAGTTCATATACCATTGATGTTTCAATTGTAATGGACATTCTACCGCCTGCTAGTGCCTTTGCATCTCTGCATAAGGACAGGGATTTGATTGATTTTGAGTTAAGAGGTGAAGATGGATCAGTACACATGCATAAAGCTGTACTTGCCGCTTCCAGTCCAGTTTTACATAGGATGTTAGGTGGCACTTGGAAGGAGAGCACTGAAGGCCTTGTAGATGTGCCCGGCATGTCCAAAACCACACTGGAGGCTTTTAAAGACTATTTATATTTGCATTCTTTACCTGACACTGGTTTGGAACATTTGCTCCTTCTTGCTTCTTATTATATGATGCCAGATTTAGAAGAAATATGTGTGCATAGGCTGGTGAACTGTCTAACAGCTGAAAATGCATATGATTGGCTAGAGTTTGCTACAAAACATAAGGTGACAAGATTTTTTATTGCAATACTGGAGTCTGTTCAGAATGGGGAGGTCAGTGTTGAAGATATGAGGAAACATTTTATAAATGAGGTTAAAAATAAAATAGTATAGGTCTCATTTTATTTCATTCATGAAGATAACACATATTATGTATGTTTTTTGTTTAATTGTTATAGTTATTGCAGTAGAATAATATATTTTCATGTAAGAATAAATTCATAAATAACTCATTTTTGTACCATGGACCCTAACTTTAAACGTCTTATGTATTTAATGTATGTGTGAAGTGGAAAGAAAAGTGTGAGCATTTTTTTTAATTGTATCACAATGATATAACACAATAAATATAATTTAAATTGGTTATGATTGAATTTTGATTACATTTCCATTAATAGTAATAAAAGACTAGTTCCATCAAAATCAAAGTTCAGTCTTGTTTAACATACAGATAAATGGAATCTATAGGTAGTCATTGAGCTACTATTACTACTTACATACTATAATTAACAAAGTTTATGTAAGGGAGTTTAATTTTATTTCATACATATTATTAATAATGTGTTAAAAAGCTCTCTTCTATTTTTTATAGTTAGGAACTACATATTTGTATTAAACTGAAAATTTATTATACATTCATTTGTCTCACTATAGAATGATTTTAATAATTAACTTTTTTTTTGAAGTGTTTGATAGAAAATGAAAATTAATTTTGTTTATTGTGGGCGTTCGCTGCGTTAAGCGGGCGCACGCGACAGGTACCCGCCTCGCGGGTATTTTTTGAAAGGTACGAATGTACCTAACGTTGGAGCAGCGCTGCGTTTGAGAATAGAGCAAAATTAATAATCTTCTAAGATGATACGTATAATATTCAAGGCCAAATCTAAAAAATAAAATACATGTTTATCAAACTAGATGAAATTTTCGAGAATTCTGTTTGATCAAAAACATAAAATATTTAAATTGACTCAATAAAAAAAATAAATCACGAAGTTACCTCTAATTTTCACACTTAGGTACGTTTTCTACTTGACATGGTAATGGGTACCTATTATGATTTTTTTTCATAAACGAAAATACTAGCTGTGCTCCGCGGTTTTACCCACAGTGCTCCGCCCATGTCTCAGCGAGATAATATATAGCCTATAGCCTTCCTTCAAATCAGACCAGTAGTTCCCGCGTTTAGCGCGTTCAAACAAACTCTTCAGGTTTATAATATACTAGCTTACCGCCCGCGGCTTCGCCCGCTTTGTCTAAAACCTAATAAATTATATACTAAAACCTTCCTCTTGAATCACTCTATCTATTAAAAAAAACCGCATCACACTCAAACTCAAACTCAAACATTTATTTATTCAATTAGACTTCTTATAGAAGCACTTTTGAAACGTCATTACATATTTTAAAATTTACCACCGATTCGGAAAGCAGTATCTACGGAGAAGAACCGGCAAGAAACTCCATAGTTGCTCTTTTAAATCATGTCAGTTTTACAATTTTACAAAATACATATGTAACATCATATATTATAATAATATGCCAAAGAACTGTCCTGTGGTTTTTACGCGACAACCCTCCATGGGTTTTTATCGTCCATATATTCCTGAATACTGTAGTACGCTCTCTGAACTAGTACATTTTTTATATAAGTTTTAAATTTAGAACTAAACTCTTTAATATTATGAGGAATTCTATTGTAAAAGCGTATACCTACATAAGCGTATACCCATAAATGAATTTTTAACTTTAGCTAATCGGAAAAATGGCATTTCAATTCTATTTCTGTTCCTTGTGCCATAACAGTGTCTATCTCCTACTCTTGTGTGTAGTCGGCGTTTTTGTGTACATGCAAAATATTATTAAATATATACTGTGATGGTACAGTAAGGATACTGCAACGTAGTGATTGTTAAATAAAAGGTCCGAGAAAATATGATGAGCGGTTTTATTGAACAACGAACAATGAATAATAATGGCGCAATCGTACAAGTGTCAAAGAATCAAAGTGACAACAGATAATATATGAAATGAAAACTATTTATTATCTATGTTTATACTTCACATCTCCCTTTCTTTGTAAACAAACTAAACAACCATAACAAACCAAACTTTTTTTTTTTTTTTTTTTTTAAATATATGTATACACTATGAATGAACATTTTTATTTAAAGTATTAAATTTCTTTATTTTTACTTATCCAGTAATTAAAAAATTATATCTATCATATGATTATATAACAAGATACATGGCAAAGCATTCAGTTCTAATTAACAATGTTAATGTAAATGATTACTGAACAAGTTCTTATAAAATTATAGTAAACAAGTTATAATTAACTGATACTTAATGTTAATGATTAAGATACATGAAATAGTACTACAGTACTTATTGTTTTTTAACAATATTAGAGATTGAGTTTATTAATAGGTTTTATAGGTCTACCATATCTTGAGACTTGTGGTGCAGTCGCTGGTTGTGTCACCATATTAGAACTCTGTGTATTATTAGAGCTAAGCATCTCTCGCATCTCTGATGGATGTGTAGTTGTTGGGGTTGTTGCAGGAACACCCGGTGATTGAGTTTGAGCTGGCATCTGTTGTACTACTGGTTCTTCTGTGTATTTAGTTTCAGGTACAGCTATTCTGTTGCTGGGAATATCAGCTTGTGTCTTGTGCAAATGACTTAAGTTTCTTCGTAAAATTTGTCCTTTATCTGTTTGTATAATAACAGATCTTGGTAGATTTTTGGGCTTCTCTATTACTCTCGCCCCTTCCCAGTGTTGGTGAGCTACCTTGTGTCTGATTTTATCATTAATTTCCAAATTTACTGGTCTTGTAGTATGTTTATTACTGTAATTGGCCTGTTTCTCTCTTAATGTCTGTAGTTCAGTTGTGACTCCTTGTATGATTTTTGGTTTTAAATATTTGTCACTTACAGGTATTGGTGATCTTGTAATTCTGCTGAAAAGTCGTTGGTTAGGTGAGCCTAATAGGTCATTTCTAGGTGTATTTCTCCAGTTCAGTAACGCAAGCTGCACGTCTGACTTGTCAATGCTGCATTTTTTTAGTATGTTTTTTGCTGTTTGAACTGCTCTTTCAGCAAGTCCATTACCTTGATGGTGATGTGGACTAGATGTGACATGGTTAAATCTCCATTCTTTTTGAAAGGTCTTAAATTCTCTAGACATATATTGTGTTCCATTGTCAGTTTGTAACTCTTCTGGTATACCATGGGTAGAAAACCATCTTTTAAGTTGTTCAATCACTTCATATGACGACTGGCTTTTTAGCTCTTGAAAATCAATATATCCAGAGTAGCTGTCACATATAACAAGGTAAGTTTTTCCTTTTAATTCAAATAAATCTGAAGCAATTATTTGCCATGGAAGTGTAGGAAGCTTTTTAACTAAGACTGTGTCTTTAATGTTATCTCTTTGTGTTTGTTCGCAGACGGTGCACCCTTTAACTAGCTTTATGATATCATTATATTGTCCTTTCCAATAAAGAAATTGTCGAGCTCTTCTCAAACAGCTGTGTATACCAAGATGTCCTTGATGAATATTTTTTAACATTTTAGGGATTTGTGATGCCGGAACAACAATCTTATCACCTTTGAATATAATTCCTTTCAGATAGCTCAATTCTTCTTTAAAGTTAAAATAGTGTTGTAGTTCTGTAGGTAGTTCTTTCATGGTTTCAGGAAATCCTTGCTTTATAGTCTTCATTAGTAACTGTAAATGTTGATCTTCTTTAGTAGCCTTAATTAATTCTTCTTTAGCATCTAGAGACATAGGTAGTATAACTGCGATTTTTAAGTTTTCTTCTGGATCATATCTCAAGTTAGACGCATCACAGTCTCGACTAAGGAAGTCTGCTAATGGAATTTCAGTTCCCTTTTTGAATAATACCTTGGGTGAGTATGGTGCTAAGTTAAACATTATTCGTTGAAGTCTTGCGGGGGCTGATTGTATGTTTTTCTTAAATATTGTCTCTAGTGGTTTATGGTCGGATTCTACTGTCAGTTGTTTACCATAAACATATTCATGAAATTTCTTACATCCAAACAGTATGGCGAGCGCTTCTTTTTCTATCTGTGGATAATTCTGTTCAGATTTGGTCAATGCTCTTGCTCCATAGGCTACTGGTTGTCCTTCTTGGAGAAGTGCAGCTCCGAGATTTTTTGAGCTTGCATCTACAGACAATGTTACAGGTTTGTTGACATCATATAGTCTCAATACTGGGGGATTTTGAAGCACTTGTTTTATTTTATCAAGAGCTTTTTCATGATGAATTTCCCATGTAAAGCTTGTATTCTTGTGTAACAGGTCTCTAAGTGGATTTGTCAAATCCGACATGTTAGGGATAAATTTATTGAGATATGTAATCATTCCTAACAGTCTCTGTAACTCGGTTTTATTTGTAGGTTTTTTCATTGCCTGAATAGCTTCTACTTTGCCTGGGTCTGCTTCTAAACCTTTAGCTGAAATAATGTGTCCCAGAAATTTTATCTTGGTTGCTTCAAAGATGCACTTGTCTTTGTTAAGTTTGAAGCCAGATTTCTTTAATATTTCAATGACTTTGTCAACAGTTTTGCGTAGTTCTTCTTTAGTTTTTGCATGTATAAAAATATCATCGATCGATACTCTCACATTTTTTATATTACTGAGTAGATTTGTTAATATTTCTTGGAATATTTCTGGTGCTGATGAAACTCCAAATGGAAGTCTCTTGAAAGAATATCTTCCCCATGGGGTAGCGAATGTTAATATTTTTTGTGTTCTTTCTGATAGTCTAATTTGCCAGAACCCCTTTGTGCAGTCTAATAATGCAAAGAATTTAGAACCTTGAATATCAGCTGAAATTTCTTCTATAGTTGTGAGTGGAAAGTGACGTCTGAGGATATTTTTATTGACATCTGATGGATCTATACAGATTCTTATTTTGTCCTTTTGTCTGACAACTACCATAGGACTCACAGCAGGAGTTGGCTCCGTTTCTGGTTTTATGACATCTAACTTTACCATCCTGTCAAGTTCTTGCTTAACTTCGGCTCTTATAGCATGGGGTACTCTTCTTGACGGTTTAATCTCAAGCTTTGGGTTCTCAATTAGGTCAATATCATACACATAATCTTTATAACAGCCTAATCCTTCAAATATATTATCAGTATATTGGCTCACCTTCAATGTTTTGACTCTTGCGACAAGTCCTAATTTTTCACAGGTCTCAAGTCCTAGGATTGGAGAAACTTTTTCTTCAACTACTTTGAATATTATTTTTGTTTCTTCATTCTTTAATTTACATAGTAGCTCTGTTTCACCTAGAACTGCCATCTTGTCTTCTGTGTAGCTTATTAAATTTTTTGTTCGGCTTGGTTTCAAAATTGCCTTTGTTTTGTTCATCAAGTGTCTTGGTAACACATTGCACTCTGCTCCTGTGTCTAGTTTGACTGTAATCCTTAAATTGCCAACTTGTAATTTTTCTGTCCAGTTTTTCTTTTCTCCAGACCTTATAGCGGATATGTACACTTCATCTTCGGATTGAGAGCTTTCTTCTACTGCGTTTACTCTATTTTTCTGTTTGTAATTATTATGTTTCATTTTTGTGCGACACATATTAGCAAAATGACCCTGTTTGGAACATTTGGTACAAGATTTGTTAAAAGCTGGGCACTCTCTACTTTTATGGTTAGTACCACATCTTCGGCAGTCAAAAGTCTTGCTTTCGTTAGATCTTTTATTTTTCACAGCAAAAACTTTATTTTTACTATCAAATTCATCTAATTGTTTAGATGCTTGTTCACTAGTTTTGCAGATCGTTATTGCTTTTGTCAAGTCCAAATTTTCTTCCGTTAGTAATTTTTCTCTAACCTGATTTGATCTAATTCCAAAAACGATTTTATCCTTTATCATTTCATCCAGTAAGTTGTTAAATTCGCATTTACTTGCTTGAGTTTTTATTTTGATTAAAAATTCATTAAATACTTCGTCCTCGTTTTGTTCGATCTTAAAGAATACATATCGTTCAAAAGATATGTTCTTTTTCGGCGCGAAATATTCTTTGAATTTATTTTTAATGATTTCAATATCATTTTTTTCCGCGTCGACAAGGTTAAAACTGTTAAATATTTCGATGGCGTCTGGGCCTATGACCGCCATAAAAGTTGCTGCCTGGATTGCGGCTGGTTTTTTGTCTAATTGTATTGCTGTGGCATACCAGTCAAATTGTTGCACCCACCTTGTCCAACACGTTGACTTGTCGGCGTCAATTAATTGTAGGTTAGCTGGCGGCTTTATTCCAGCCACTGCGTCGGATGTCGTCATTTCACAGCTTTCTCATATATTTTCTTATTACATACTTTACAACCGCTTCTGACACCATGCAACGTAGTGATTGTTAAATAAAAGGTCCGAGAAAATATGATGAGCGGTTTTATTGAACAACGAACAATGAATAATAATGGCGCAATCGTACAAGTGTCAAAGAATCAAAGTGACAACAGATAATATATGAAATGAAAACTATTTATTATCTATGTTTATACTTCACAGATACCAGTATTCTTAAGGTGATGAATTAATTTTTCTAACATTTACGGCCCTTTTTAAACCTTCGTAATTTTTATATTATTAAAGTTGTCGTGATGAAAATTCTTGACAAGAAAGTTCAATAGTAACACAATACGTCTACCGTTTTAGAAACATGATTCCATGATATTTTCTCGATAGAAAAAAAATACAAAGTTCTCATTGTTATTTTTTTTTAATCTCTGGCATCTTCAAAATAACAAACGTAAAGTTACGACTTTTTGGATATTAACTATAAAACATACAACCTATACGTCTACCGATTTAGAATTTTGAAATATGCGATGGTTTTGAAATAAACAAGAAATACTTGAAATTAGCGCGCGACCAGCCAATATAGCGAGAGCCGCCCTGTACCTTCCTACCCCGATCGCTGCACGAGTCATTCCCGCTACGGCCGTCACACGGGGAACTTGTGTCGCTCGCGCCATCGTAAAAAAGGGTGACAACACAATAAGACAAAATGAGACAAATGGGGACAATAAAGAAAATAAGAAGAAGAAACATAAAGATTGGAGGAAAAAGAATGCTTACAATTGGAACAAATTAATGAACTAAGTTGGTTTTATTTTAAATTTGATGATAATTGTATAATAGACGATGTTTGATATGTACCCCTGTTTTAAGTACATAACGAATGTGTTTAAGATTTTTTTCATTTATAGCATAGATAATCTTTTCAGAAATCCGGAATCCAGAAGGAAAATAAACCCACTGATTGTTCACAATGTGAACCCACTCCTTCGTAAGTACCTTTATTCAGTCAAAAATGTATGTTATCAACGCTCTACTTTTTTTTATCGCATGATTCCATTTTTAGCAAAAAGCAACAAAGTGCAAAGAAATAAAAAATCATGGTGAACTTAGTGGAAGTATGGTGGCCGTAATATGGAACAGGAGCTCATTGGAGTAGTATTATATTTAAAAAAATACGAAAAAATTTCAAGAATTACATTTCTTAGTAGGTGGTAGATAAGTATGTTGTATAAAGAATTTGATGTTGATATTTATTTCATTTATACTTACTACACCTGTGCGGGAAATTGCTTAGTACTAAAACAGGTTTATATTCATATTTACACATAGTAATGTGAGTTTTCATTTCGAAAAATTTTGTGTAAGTATATTAAATTGAGTTCCTGGGTGATCTGGAAACACAATTGGGCCCGGAAGATGGCGCTGCAGTCACTCCTCCTAATCACATGAACCGATTTGGATGAATATTTGTGTGCACATTTCATTGTTGTGGGATGATTGGTTGATTCGTTTTCACATTAGCTAATATTATGTATTTTTGTTGTTAACTTAATTTAATGTTTATAATACATTATTATTGGTATAAATAAGCCAGTGTTCGTCTCACATTGCTGTACCTGCCTACCTACCCTACCAGGGCCTAACTTTGTTCTGGCTATTTTATTTTGATTATTTGTAATGAATAATTACAATTATAATAGAGTGCAAAAAATAAATACATGCGTCAATATATTTTGTGTTTTTTTTAAAACAATTTTTTTATGTAAAAAAATATCATTCCGACCGCGGCTTTGCCCGCGTGGAATTAGGTTATATCGTGAATCCTGTTTTTTCCCACAGTGTTCAGTTCGGATAAAAATTATCCTATGTGTAAATCCAGGCAATTAGCTATATTTTATCAAAATTGGTAATGTAGTCTTGACGTGATTAAGTAACAACTAACAAAAAAATATACAAATTAACATCCAAAGTTTCGCATCAGTTTTACTGTATTAGTGATCTTTGACTGAGAAGAATTAGGGTTTATAACTTCTTTCAGAAATAGTACCTTTCATTTCTGGGCATGATGTAATATCTACGTCAGCATCAAATTCTATCTAAATCAATTCAGTAGTCCGCGTTATTGAGTACCATTTCATTTTTTCAGAGTAACAATATTTTTTGTTATTTTAAAGATTATTTATAACCTGTATTATTTTGTAATAAAGTAAACATTACGTAATGATAATAATTATTAATAATGTCTAAGTAGTTGTTAAAAAGAAGATTATTTGTTTATAAGCAAGAAAATAAAACCAATAAATCAACAATTAAATAAATGTATGACAATATTATAACTGTATGACGACTCCATACATGTTTGTCCCGAGTCGGCCAGCGGCAGCGCGGCGAGTTTGCAAGAATGACTTCGCGCACACCCGCGTTCGCGATAGCGAGCTATTAGACTCCGCCCGCCAAGCAGTGGATTTTTTTTTGTGTATCGTCTTAAATAAAACTACTTACCCGTTGTATCTTCATTATTATCTTCGGTGTTCGTCTCCAATGCTTTTCTTACCAATTGCTTGCTTATTTATTTATTACTAAACATTTTCACATTTAATTTTAAAGGTAATTAACAAAAACAATAGAACTTACTTCGCGGAGGAAAAAAACACCGTCACGTATTCGAACTACTTCGTTGATTGTCACCTATATTGACAGATGTTCGACGTTTTACTTAAAAAATTGGAGTTTTGCACTTAAGTAATGAAATACGTTGTTTAAAGATGAGAAGCATTGTTACAAGTCAAGGCATTTGGTTCCATATAGCGATGATAGGTTTCAGAATGTTTTACAATATTTATTTATGCATAATAGAACCGAATGCTTGTGGTTTTATTTTGCAATAAAAAATTACAATTAAATTATGTATTTATTTTACGCATAACCATACCACAGAAACCTGGTTCCATTTTGTGTATTAAAAATAATTGTTATTATTATTAATAGAAATATGTGTAATGTATAATGGTACCAAGTAGGTGTGGATCTGTTTTGTATAAAATGACATGATAGTAATATCGTTTATTTGTTTGAACAAAGCAGTCCCGTGGTGCTGTGGTTCGGTTTTGCTTAATATGGTATTATTCGTTGTTGCTGGTGGTTCCTTTCTGCTTTTAGTATACCTTGTTTCCAACGTAAAAATCATGTGGTTCTTGTTTGTATAAGAATTTAGACCACTTTTGAATGAGTATTCTTCAATAAAAGTAAAAAACTAAATTTGTCGAGTGGTTCCATTTTGCATAAATACGGACAATTATATATAGAACGAATGGCTCTTTTCTGTAAGATAAATATAGTTTCTATATCTGCTGCCCTGCCCCATAGTAGAATTCCATAGGACATAAATCATAATACTATGAAAGTAGCTGAAATAAACCAATCTAGCTGTATCTTCATCGGTGAGATGCCTTACCTTTCGGACTGCATATGCTGCTGAACTGAGCTTACCTGCAGCGGTGTTGACATGGGCTCCCCATCAAAATCCGTTGCGTAGTTTTAAAGATTTATAAGCATACAAAGGGACAGAGAAAGCGACTTTGTTTTATACTATGCAATGTAGTGACTAGCTGTGCTCCGCTCCTATTGCTCTTAGCACAGACTAATAATAATATACTACGTATTAGCGTGATGATATAATTATATAGGTAGCCATTATATAATAGCCTTCCTCGATAAATGGGCTATCCAATACCGAAAGAATTTTTCAAATCGTAACAGTAGTTCTTGAGATTAGCGCGTTCAAACAAATAAACAAACTCTTCAGCTTTATAATATTAGTATAAAAATAACATGTGGGGAATTCCCGGAATAATTTTTACTGTTCTGTTTATTGTATTGCTGTCATTGAGCCACAGATCAATGAGTGCTTTTTTCAGTGTATGTGTAACTACTAACTACGATCTATCAGTTTAATTCTTTTGAAGTGAAACTTCTAGCGCGTTGAGAGTAAAATTTCTAGGTCGTCATGGCAATACGGTCACGGCATTGCCAAAAAAGTTTCACACGACGTGTGCTCCGCAGACCGCACATGCTCTTTTTCTGTAAATCATATAATTTTTTTATACCTTTTTATTAAAATCGAAAAAATTCGGCTACTTATTCAAAAAAAGAGGGCGTTAAATTTCGATAGATAAAACTTTGAACCTCAACAAATAGAAATAAGGTTGAAATTTGTGTCACTCTACATTAATGACATTAACCCACATTGATTTTATCTGTGTTCAGGAACCACAGAGCAAGTAAAGTAATTTAATCATAATAGACTACCTACCTTGGAAATTGTGGATAAAAGCGACATCTTTTGATGTCTTTAGGTATTAATACAGTAGGACATACCATGGAGGCTTATGGAGGAGTATGACAAACAAAAACAACAAAACTTAAAAAAATCTAAAATTTGAAATTTACTCTATTCTAAATTTCTAAAATTTTATGGATACTCTATCCATAAAAAAATATTTTCTTAATCATTCTGCTCCATCTGCACTCATTTATTATCTGTTTATTTTTAAATTTTACCACTGGCAACCCAAATTGGTCATCACTCATCTCACCACGCGATTCACGATCGTGAATTTTTTCCGAACAATTTGAAATAATATCATTTAAAATTTTATCAAAATGTACGGACAACAACCGATTATAGTTTTGAGTGAGTAAAACATGTGACATATTGTAGGTTGTTAATATTAAGCTTGATTCGTGTTTTAACAAAATAAATGTAATTTCAGGCCAAAACACAAAACGTGAGTCCGGCCGGAAAGTTCAACTCGAGAATATAAACGCTGGAAAGGTTAATATCCTGGTGAAACTGTATAAAAAAGTTAATTTTCGCTATCCTAAGTGATTTTCAGTCATAACTTGCATGGATTGTTTTTTATTTTAGACAATAGCGGACGTTATACGAACATGCCTTGGTCCACAAGCTATGTTGAAAATGTTGATGGATCCAATGGGTGGGATCGTGATGACCAACGACGGCAATGCTATTCTCAGAGAAATCACAGTACAACATCCAGCGGCTAAATCTATGATAGAAATTGCCAGAACTCAGGATGAAGAGGTTAGAATTTTCATTTTCTGGAATTAATTTTTCATCAGTCATTAAAATACTGTCTCTACAATAGGCATGACGACAGTATCCATAAATGATCGTATTAGTGTTTTTAAGGGAAAATATACAATAAATAAATTCAATATAGTGACTTAGAAATCTTAAAGTTAAAACCATTAAGATTAATGAGATTATCAATAAAATAAAACATTGAAATTCTGCAGTTAGCCATTTTGACTAAAACACGCGTGACGTCACGCTTAAGTAAACAACTCGCGTCAGATGTGTTTGTTATGAATATGTTGAGAATACGCATTTTTATTTATTTTCTATTGTTTCACGTATGCTTTATCGACTCAGAACAGAAATACAATTGCGAATTCACGAATACGTGGTTCGGGGTTCTCCGCACCAACTTTATACAATCATTTCTTATTATTTCTCGCTTGAAATAATTACTAACACATTTTTGAGCATTATTTTTATGTGGATTCATACTGCAATACTGCACACCACTCATAAACTTTGTTTCTATAACACATATTAAATAAAGACTTTTTTAATTTTCTTCGCAATGCATACAAATAATTACGTATTTACCAAAGTTTGACGTCACGCCTACGCCATGACACCTGCGAGCTGTTTTGGCACAGTTAATAAATATTTTTTGAAAAATGGCTTTTATCTTCGTTAAATTTAAGTATATTACCGAAATATAGGGTTTTTCTTGTATAGTAAACGTATACTCACATTATGGAAGAGGATTTAAAAATCTTTCGTCATGCCTATTGCCTATTTAATTGCAATTTTTATAGTATACATTGATGTACTTTTTATACATAAAATCTGTAAACATCATAGTCAATTTTATGAAAAACAATTTTTTTTAATAATTATTTTAGGTTGGCGATGGAACCACATCAGTCATTGTTCTAGCTGGTGAAATGTTAGCCGTGGCTGAACCATTTTTGGCACAGAACATTCACCCCACTGTTATCATCCGGGAATACAGACAGGCGTTAGAGGATGCCATTAAATTATTACAAGACAAGATCTCCATACCAATAGATTTGAATGACAGGGAGAAAATACGAGAAGTGGTAAGTAATTGGATAGATTATAGTATTTAATATTCATCTTTGAATACAATACGTAAAATTGTGCTTGCAGTTATAATGTAAGAGGTATGAAAATGTTTAAAAATCGATACAACCTAATGTTGAAAATTTAGTATTTCAATAAATTTTTGAGGTGATCTTATACCTAAGTGTGCTTTGAATACTACAACAATGAAAGTAGTTATTATCAATGTGTATTTGTTTTCATCATTTGAAACATAAATCTCCTTTTTCTAGTGATGCCTGAATCAAATTTCAGGTTTAAGGGAACAAAGAGTAAAATTAATTTTTAAATTTGTGTTACATCAGATAGAAGTTAATTCTGAGTAACATATTATTATGTTACACTTTTTAATTATGCATCTACAAACAGTATAAAATTAATATGGCAAATAGTTATGTAAATATAAAAAAAGACAAATATAAATTTGTAAATAATAGAGTATTTGAATGGCATAAAACCAAAAATATCAAAATCATCTAAATTTATTTCAACAACTTTTAGCAGAAGTACACTGAAGATGAACATTGTAGAATTGCAAGAAGTAAAATAGTGTAGGTACTGTTTGTTATACACTTCATTCTTTTGTTTTAGATTCGCTCATGTGTAGGCACAAAATACGTCGGCCGCTGGGCTGATCTGGCCGTAGACATTGCACTGGATGCAGTTAACACTGTCACAATCAACGAGAATGGCAGAATTGAGGTTGATATAAAGAAGTGAGTAGTTTATATCTACAAAGTCATTTATTCATTCAATTTGGCAACTTTATCACAAGTTTGGAAAGCGGAAAAGCCGAAATGAAAGTCTGTAGTAATATAATATTCACTTTATGTCTTTATGTTATGACAATTCAAAAAGTGCTTCTAGAAGAAGTCTTAATTGAATAAAAATAAAATAATTGTTGAATTTTAATACTTTAGGGGTTTGAATGTGATTAATTAACTGCATGTATTTTCAAATTAATTAAAATTGTTATATATTTTTATGTCATATGCACACGTAAAAACGTTTTTCTTACTGTAATGTATCATATTTTTGGTTATTTGTGGCAGGAACATCGTTTATTGTTTTTGGGAAACTTAGTTAAAAAAAAATTGGTTGTTTGTAAAGTAGGTTTATGATCGAGCTCGAGATGAGACGGGAGATCGGTCCGTCTCTCTCTCGTTATACCTGCGATCGCGCTCGTGAGGTTTTGGTGTGACACAAGTTTCTGAACATGTCACCTGACTAAGATGTTTTTAAAACGTTATCACGTTAAAACATATCTTCATTCCTACAGTTATGCCAAAGTGGAGAAGATTCCTGGTGGCACAGTGGAAGAATCCCGCGTGCTCAACGGAATCATGATCAACAAAGACGTTACACACCCCAAAATGAAGCGGCTCATTGAGAACCCTCGCATCATTCTGCTGGACTGCCCCCTCGAGTATAAGAAGGGTGAAAGCCAGACTAACTTCGAGATTGTTGGGGAACAGGTAATTAAGAAATATCAGAATAATAACCATTTTTTTATTTGTATCTAAAATACATAAAATATTGTTTAGTTTTTATTTATTGTATTATTCAAATAAGATTTTGATGCCTCCCTTTATACAGCAAACACTTGTCCTTTGCCTAAGGGGTCGCCTGGTAGAGATCACTCTGACGTGATAAGGCCGCCCCGTTACATATATTCAAGCTGTAACTATGAGATTTAGTATTTACTTTTAAATTTCATAAAAATAATCTATACTAATATTATAAAGCTGAAGAGTTTGTTTGTTTGAACGCGCTAATCTCGGGAACTACTGGTCCGATTTAAAAAATTCTTTCGGTGTTAGATAGCTCATTTATCGAGGAAGGCTTATAGGCTTTATATCATCACGCTACGACCAACAGGAGTGGAGCAACGGGGGTGAAACCGCGCGGAGCAGCTAGTGTGTAATAAAGTGTTAAAGTAATAAATACATACATTTTGGTTCTTTTTTCATTGTGTGTGAATCGGTATAAAAATGCTAGTTTATTGTATAAAGTAATGCTCAATATTAATTTATTATTGAAGAGAATGTGTATATTTATTACTGTATACATAATATACTTTATCAAAAGTAACACACTATTATTATACCTAGTATAGCTAATGAAAATAAATGTGTGTTTATCATAATAATATCTGTTATGATGAAAGAAATATTTTCAAAGCGACTATTTTAAATTCGATTAAATATATTAAAAATCAACAATTATTTATATAATACAAATATTTATAAAATTTATGCATGTTGATATTCTGTCTTGAGTGTTTGTTGCTATTGTCGCCTGAAAACTAAAGATATTCTAAATACTGTACATTTTTCAGGACTTCACGAAACTGTTGCAATTAGAAGAGGAGCATGTACAGAGACAGTGTGCGGATATCATTGCGCTCAAACCTGATGTGGTTTTCACTGAGAAAGGAGTGTCCGATTTGGCTCAGCATTACCTTGTTAAGGCTGGCATTACTGCTATTAGGAGGTGGGTGCTTTTAGAGTTAATTAGGTGATATTAAAATGAAACTACTTAATCCAATAATATTTTTATTAATATATCTTTTATAATTATATTGATTCAGTTTGAGTTCTTATCTAAGTGCAAGATATTTCATTGTGTTTTAAACTTTTGTTTGATGAGAATGGATTGCAAGAGCAGACCAGGAATTAACAGAAATGTATTAGATCAGTTATCAATACTAATATTATAAAGCTGAAGAGTTTGTTTGTTTGAACACACTAATCTCGGGAACTACTGGTCTGATTTGAAAAATTCTTTCGGTGTTTGATAGCCCATTTATCAAGGAAGGCTATAGGCTATATATATCATCGTGCTAAGACCAACAGGAGCGGAGCAATGCGGGTGAAATCGCGGGGAACAGCTAGTATATTATATTTTCTGACAAAGAATGTATGTAATGTATAATGTATGCACTAAACACTTCATTCATACTGCCTTCTTTCATACGGACTGCTTTACTTTGATACTAATACAACTTTTAAAATAATAAAATATAATCATCTTATAAAATAAATAAAATATAATTATTAATTTAACAAAAACTTCCAGACTACGTAAAACAGACAACAACCGTCTGGCCCGCGCTTGCGGCGCCACCATAGTGAACCGTACAGAAGAACTCAAGGAAAGTGACGTGGGCACTATGGCCGGACGCTTCGAGGTGAAGAAGATCGGTGATGATTACTTCACATTCGTCACCGAGTGCAAGAACCCTAAGGTGATGAGATTTACTAGCTTTTTTCGTTATAGATACATGCCCGGGTGGTACAGGAAGTAAGTAAAAACTAGCCTCTGACTAGATCGTGCAGCGTTACTATAGTGAGTGGCTTTAAATTTTTTTACAGGTTTAAGTAAAAATGTTAAAGAAATGCAGTAACTCATTTTAAAATAGCATTTAAATTTATTTAGCATTTTTAAGTTATCAATTGTTACTAACAAAATGAGTCCTGATGCTTGAATTAATAAAATAATTTTTTTTTTTTTTTTGCGTATTTATATCTCAGCATAAATGCTGGTAGCAGCCACATTTACGGGCGGAAACCAAGTAAATGCAGCATTTGTAATTTATGTATGTGTCTGTCTGTCAAGTATTGTCATTTTCTTCTATTTGGAGGAATCTATTATTGTTATTTAAGGCAATTACATGGTTCAACGACCTTAATGATTCTGTCACTATATTTGAATTTGTTTTTTTAACCGCCCTCTATAATATACATCATTGTTGAAGTAAAAGTGACCAAAGATTATGGAATTGTAAAATGTATCGTATTGTATCGTAATGTGTTAGTAGTTTCTACCTAATTTATGCTTTCTCTGAGAGGCTAACATATTACATTTATGAATAGTAAATATTGTGTACTATGTATGTTGTAAATGTAATGTAGGAAGACTCATCTTTCAACATTAACCGTTATAAGCAAAGTCTCTACTACATGACCCATTCTGGAGACCTTAAGATGACTAAGCAAGTAATTATAAGTTCTAGAGTGGGGAACAGTTAAGAAAACACCGATTTAGAAATTAATTTTATTCAAAACGGACTCTACTATATTCTGGAGACCTGATGATGGTTAGGGTGGAGAACATCTCACCTACAGAGATATAAAAGATGAAGTACATTATTTGACGTAATTCTATAGAACGGCCTCTACCATGTCATGGTGTATCGAATGGTAATGGTGACCAGGCAAATGTATTTAGTGTTCTCTGTATATCTCTTCATACCTAGTAGGAATATATGCATGCAACCTACACACACCGAAAAAAATAGAGGAACGGACAAGAAATCACGTTTTTTTCGACTTGTTATGTATTTTGTAGTTAGTTCGGGGTTAATTTTTTAAATCCCTTACGTCTTTGAAATGATGACGAGAAAAAAAATGTGTTTCGATTTTTAAACATTAAAATATTATACCCCTTCAAGATTTTGGTGCCTATTTATCGACTATATAGCAGCTTAAAATCAAAAATATTATAACGTGTTTTAAACTGAGTTTATTTTTTTCTACTGTTTATCTTTGAACACATTACAAAATGAGTGATTTTCCTGCGACTGAAGTTACCAGAGCCTATGACTATGACTGATATGGGTTATGACCCCTTCCGTTCAAAGAATACAGTGTTAGTTGTGTCGGTATCTATGGTCTATTACAATGTTCAACGCTATAGTTAAACAGTCTTACATATTATGTTGGCGCGGGCAAGGAAGAAATTGGGCAACTTGGAATTGGTTTTATAAGGGTGCAAACTTGGATAATTTATTTTGTTGTGGCTTTGGAAAAAATGCATGTGACGTGTGTAGATCAGTACCACCATGTCATGGCAACAGGAAAATTATACTACAGTTGCAGATTAAAGGTATTCGAGAAGGAAATAAAACCTACCCAGTACGAGTTAGACTCGCGCACTGTGGGCTCCGATCAAATCTATTTTTTATGATGTTGTAACTTTAAATTTATGTTTTTTAGCATTGTTTCCATTATTTGTGTCTATAAGACATCGCCGACATCTGATTAAATCTGATATTTGTTTGGATTACTAGGCCGAACGTTGATTTAACAAGCATCACTCACGACGTCCAACTAGTTAGCGAATTTATAGCCCTTTGAACAGAGCGGATAGAACGTTCGGAATATTGTTGGATGACGAGTTGTTCTTTAGTCATTCAATTACATGTGGTCATTCAATAATCGCTCTAGTCTTCAATCAAATAGCAGATTCCTCCAGATGACTGCGACATATCTAGTATCTTATTAAAATCCTCCGATTAAACAGATTTTCCAGAGAGTTGACGCCTTCAGAAGTGTTTTCGCTTTCGTGAAGTAAAAATTTAACAAAAAAATAATATTGAAAAAACCTTCGTTTTTCTTATAAATATATTTATAATGATTATTATTTAAACCTTATTTGATTATTATTATCCCGAATGTTGGGTTGTAGAATAAAAACGCCTTCGTCACAATTCATATTTTATTATTCCTTCACTTGGTACATTTACTTGATAGTTTTCTTAAATCTTACATAAATCACAAGGCACGGCTATGGCACTTATAGACCGCACTGGTCGGCTGTTTAAGATCAATTGGCTCGCTGATCGTCTCTTCAAAAAATGTAAGCGACTGACAACTAACCAACTGGAGGGGAGGTTAAGTTGTCAGGCGGTATATTATAAATACCAGAAAACCTTGTCGATGGAAATGTACTATGTATGATTTTAAAATTTGTAACACGAATCTATTTCTTTTTTCCTCGGAGAGTCACTGCAAAGGAATTATTGTTATATAATTTATATTTTTATGAATCACTAGCTTTCCGCCGGCGGCTCCGCCCGCGGTTTCAAAGAAAAACTCGCATAGTTCCCGTTCCCGTGGAATTTCCGGGATAAAATCTATCCTATATTACTCGTGGATAATGTAGCTTTTGAATGGTGAAAGAATTTTTAAAATCGGTCCAGTAGTTTATGAGCCTATTCATTACAATCAAACAAACAAACAAACAAACAAAGTTTTCCTCTTTATAAATAGTGTAGAAGAAATCATCGGTTCACCCAGTTAAAAGTGCGGAGGTAACGGAACCAACAAAAAATTCAGTTGAATTGAGAATTTCGTCCTATAATGGCGTCGGTTAAAAATGTTGCTATACGTTTAGGTATGTCACTTTTGACTTTCCTACGATTTTATACAATAATATAAAATTAAATGATTTTATAAAATATAAAAAAAAATGCTGATTTTCGGCGGTATGGCGACCATGTGGAACTGTCTGAATAGTATGGCATGGCGATTTTCGTACATATGGCTACTGGACGATGATTACCTGTGCAAAAATTAGCCTGGTACAAATGGTTGAATTTTTTTTTTAAATCAACGCATTCACGTCGGTATTGTGGGCTGTAAATTACACCGGAAAAGTATGGCATGACACTACCGCCTACTTCTTTTTTATGGGCTATCGGTAAATCCTAAAATTTTTGTGTTACAAATCGTTTGCCTTCCGTAATTTATCCGACGAATTCGACTAACGCCCACGCGACTTGTCTGCCGGTACCACTGTTCTGACCATGATTTTTTTTTGTCATTGCGTACTAAGACCACTGTAGAACCGCCATCCTGTTACAAATGACCTAAAATTTTGTGTATCTCCCGGCTTTGGATTGTTTTGGACCCTTAAAATATACGATAGAACAGCAATTAATCTTTTTTAAAAAATATTCAAGGCACAGGGAAAGTCTGGTTACTGTTTTATAGGTATGTGTTTTCTGATAATATTTTATTGTCAAAAATTATCAACACTGGATATTATTCAATGACGCCTTTCAAAAACAAAACTAATTTACAAACAGATTTTTATATCTTTACATACCTATTTTTAACTTTCATTTCATGAACTGCTCATGTAAATACCTATTACAATCTGGTTTAATTTAACAAAACATTCAATTCGGTGAATTTTAGCGTTATTTTGCAAAAAAAACCGCACGTACAGTCCCCCGTCCGAGTCGAACTGACACCGTCAAATTTCGTCGAAAATATGCAATAGAGGTGAGGTTTTATGTGAGTTTTATTATAAATTCGAGTTTTTTCTTGATAATTTAACGATAATAATGAAAATTGAAAAAACAATCAATACAAATTGTTACAAATATCATAACATATTTTTTGGTATAAATTTCATGTATAAATATGTAGCCGTTTTCCTAACAAAATGCGTTTTATGTTCAAAAAGGGGTTGATTTGTATGTATTTTTTTTATGTTTAGGCCGTTCTAAAATGAAAAGTAAACAATACACTTTGTTAATTATATCCTTGATTATCACATATATTTTTTTTAACACAATCGTACCAACAGTTTCCTCAACAAAATTCAATATGTATAAGGTGTTTTTCGGTTTTGACCATAGTAATCCCCTTAAAATAACATAACATAAAATAACACATTTTTCACATACTGTGTGTTTGTTTTATAGTAATTTATATTTTATATGATTTTCCTTTGAAACCAATTATTATTTTTAACTGTATGTTTAGTGTGCGGCATTTAAAAATAATAATAAAAAGAAACTACTTCTAACTTAATATTCATATTTGCATGATTTTACTTTTCAGGCGTGTACAATTCTTCTGCGAGGCGCTTCAAAGGATGTGTTGAATGAAATTGAAAGAAATCTGCAAGATGCTCTTCACGTTGCTAAGAATTTGGTGAGTTTATTTTATTTTATACCTTCATTATTATCATCATATACAGGGTGTCCCAGAAGTCGACTTCAAGCCAAAATTTTCTGACAGGTAATGCCACACTATCAGAAAAAAAAATTATATTATAATAAAATATATTTTTTATATAATAATATATGGTAATTGTTTTCTCTTTGACTCATGATAATCACTCGCTCATGGAAAGATTGTTAACAATTTTTTATTTATTTATCATCTCTATTAAATCTCTATGCAAAACTTTGACTGACCGGTTGGCTTGGTTGATAGTGGCCCTGCCTTCCAAGCTAGAGGTCGTGGGTTCGATTCCCACCTGGGGCATAGATGTTTGCTCTGTGTCTGGGTGTTATTTATCTATATAAGTATTTATTTAAAATTATATGTGTATGTTTATCAGCCACCTGGTTTCCAAACACAAGCGAAAGCTTCGTATGGGATCAGATCGTGCCGTGTGTGAAAATTGTTCTGAAATATTTATTAATTTTAAATGTGATAACGTTTTTAAAATCGTTTTAGTCGGGTGACATGTTCAGAAACTTGTGTCACACTAAAACCTCACGAGCGCGATCGCAGGTATAACGAGAGAGAGACGGACCGATCTCCCGTCTCATCTCGAGCGCTGCCACTGCATTATGTTATCACGTAAACATCTCGATCGTAAACCTACTTTACAAACAACCAATTTGTTTTTTATAACTAAAACTATGTATTTTGTTTCCAGGTGCTAAACCCGCGTCTAGTGGCAGGCGGTGGTGCGGTCGAAATGGCGGTGTCCCAAGCGCTTGCGGCCAACGCATCGCACAACACGCCATATCGTGCTGTTGCGACTGCGCTCGGTGAGTTTTATTGAAGTGAAAACTTCTTTAGCGGCGTTGGGTATAAAATCTTAAACTCGCGTCAGGACACGTGGCCTAATCGAAAAAGCGTAA
Organism: Colias philodice; assembly: GCF_061535455.1. Lineage (NCBI taxonomy): Eukaryota > Metazoa > Arthropoda > Insecta > Lepidoptera > Pieridae > Colias > Colias philodice. Next base: position 3,632,785 of record NC_143104.1, read on the forward strand.
GACGGATGTTTTTTTTTAGCCCTTATATTCCATGAGTAAGACGGAAACTAACTTAATAATAATCAAGTTTTCACAGTTCACTTCTGCCGGCACTCCCGGAGTGCAAACCGTCTTTTTTTGTTTTAGTCAAGTTTATTGAAGCACTAGCTTTCCGCCCGCGTTTTCAAAGAAAAACCTGCATAGTGCCCGTTCACGTGGGATTTCCGGGATAAAACCTATCCAAGTTGTCCAAGTTAGTTATATGTGTGCTAAATTTCATTGCATCATATATCCATCCTTACAAAGTTTCGCATTTATAATATTAGATGAATTAGTTGATTAGTTGAAGCATAATATATTATAAGCCATACACGCTACGGTCTACCGTACAGGTATACCCGCGCAGGACATCCGATCATATATAGTTTAAAAAACTGCACAGGTCTGCCACAAACATTAGGTGTACCCTTATATGTGGAACTGACGGGTGTTGGCAGCTATTAGTAGGCTAAAATTGTATGGGTTTGTTTGGGAATTATGCTATCGATGAGTAAATATTATGTTTCACTCGAAATGAAGATAGCTACTCTACAGGCTACAGCGATGTAGCTAACTACAGCAATATGTCGCTGAACATAAAACAAAGAAATGTTACTAATTAAAAAACAATTCTGTATGCATATGAATAAGTGTATTGTTTATATATTTTAGTAATAACAAAATTTAAATGCTCAATATTTCATCATCATAAAAAAAAATTGTTCATGTTCAAACTAATTAAGTGGAATTATTAATTTATGTCATCCTATACTATGATTGATTGAAATTAAAAATAAAATAAAAAAAAGGAGAACAGGGCTCGTCCGGGATTTGAACCCGGGACCTCTCGCACCCAAAGCGAGAATCATACCCCTAGACCAACGAGCCGACTGACGTAAATATCTAAAATTGGCCTCTGTTTATGTTCAACCTAATTTTACTTGATTATTTTTTTAAAGGAATTCATATTGTATTGGTTTGTATTAAAGTTGAAAATTAAAGAAATTGGCTGAGTGAAAGTATGGATCATCGTGTCTATGATATAATATTTTGTGTTCACAAGTGTTTCTGCGAAACTTATTTACATAATGACTCATTGTTTTAAATGTTCCATACTATTATTTTGCTTATTAGTCGACAAATAATACATTATAATGTAGATACATAAAAAAGGTTCACCCAGTTGAAAATACTGAGGTAAAGTCGGTTAAAAATATGGTTAAAATAAATTTACATAGGTAGCACAGCATTAAGCTATCCTATAAAATATGGTTATAAAAGTTATATATTTATGTATTTATAATTCTCAATCGTTTTGTTTTTCAATTTATGGCGCCATAGGCTATTTTATTGGAAATATTATGTGTTGAACTTAATATTAGGCATTGTTTTAAGAGATTGCAATACAAACTCTAGTTGAATAATAGGATAAAATAATATGTATGATATTATGGATATGGGATTGAAATGAAACACAAGATACATTTTTCTAACAGTTTTATTTTACACATAAGAGAACAGAGTTCACTTGGACTATCAGCAGAGCATTGTGCACTCGATATTTTAACAATTAGACGACAGAGATCATTAATGAATCAAATCGAATGTTAGGATATGACTTACAAATGAATGTTAGTAAATTACAATTATCAATTCGTCGTTATGCGTAAATCTGTCGCTTTGAATGGACTAGTGTAATCACAACGGTAACATACATGTAGCGACACCTCGCTCTGAATCGCGTAAGCAAAATGTTTTCACTACAGAACATAAATACAAGTTTCCAACATCATTCATCCTAGACTGGTCGAGGATTTTTGAGGAGGAACCTTTTTAGAACCCTTTTTGGAATTCCACCTTCCTTCCTCCACATACGCATTCAAACTTCACAAGGACAAACTTTCATGCGCTTTGGCACACTAATAACATTTTTCTGTACAAATTTACAGAGATAATCCCCCGTACGCTGGCCCAAAACTGCGGTGCGAACACGATCCGTACACTGACCGCACTCCGCGCTCGGCACGCGGGCAACGCGGGGACAATGAGCACGTTCGGCATCGACGGGGAGACCGGCGAGATTGTGGACATGGTCGCGCGGAAGGTGTGGGAGCCGCTCGCTGTTAAACTGCAGGTTAGTGTTCTGGGGGGAGGGGAGACTGGGTCATTTTGGCATAGAACATCAAACAATAGTGTAGTGCTATGGGGGTGGGGGAGACTGGGCCACATTGGCACAAAACTGCGAGGCCAATACTATCCGTACGCTGACCGCACAATAACATACAAACACATATACACACGTACACGTACACGCACACATGCAGACACACATACACAACAATTTCTTGTAACTGCAGATTAGGAGTAGAAGAAAGAAACAAGAAAGGAGAAAGGAAGTTATTACTTCAACATACACAACACAGGCATAATACAACAATTAGAAAATACAATAAAGGACATACCTACGTTTATTGAGAGGTAGTAGAGTCAGCAACACGTAAACGTATCACGACTCGTTAGATGGGTAGTAATTTTTTACAAATTAACTTTTAACTACGGCGTGTCCTGTCGGCTCTTCTCTGTAGAGACACTCCCAACTAAATGTCTTAAATTATGTTTGATATCATGCCACATAAATAAAATATAATACAAACAATTTATCCACATAACAGGTATACAAAACAGCATTGGAAACGGCGATCCTCCTCCTCAGAATCGACGACATCGTCTCCGGGTCTAAGAAGAAGAGCGGCCAAGAGCCCGCTGCGCCCGCGCAACTTGCGGGACAGGAATAATTCGCTAAATATATTCATTTTTATATTAACCTGTGTCATTTTTTTGTTAGAGAAGTAATTTTTGTTGACAGACCCAAATATAAGACCAGTGAAAAAAATTATTAATTGATTACTACCTGAAAATTCTAAGATGGGGTTTAAAAGTAGTTAAAATTTGGTACTTATTCGTTGTTAAGCTCGAATTTAAAATACACACAAAATAAAAGTATGTATACGTACTAAGATTTTAGATAACATCACAGTATAAAATGGAATTAATAATTACTAGAAATCAATTGTACTAATGTGAGAATTTTAATCTTTAAAACAAACAATGCAATAAGATTACGTCCTTTTTACGTAAACAGGTTAATATTTTAAATATAAACTTATATAACGCTATAGTTTTATACGCTAGATAACGGTTTATTCAAAATAAGTGCTTTGCTTGTAGTTGCAGTAAGATTTTAATACTTAAGATTTGTAACTGCACACTAAAATATACGAATGCCTTACTAATAAATATATTTTAAATGATACTTATGTAACTAACGTTTTTTTTTTAATTTCACAATATAACGAAAAATGTATTAGTAAGGTATCCATTTTCCACCATTATTGAATAAATGTATTTTCTTAAACAAATGATACCAAAAATTTTGTATCAGGAGAACAATTACAAAATTTACTCAAAATAACGTTTTTAAGAGATTGCTTTTGTCACACAATATGTTATTTAGCGCGTTGCATTAGTAGCTATAATTATAATTAATTTTAATTATATTTAATAACAATTTTTCGTTATTTATAACTTTGTGGTCAGTTTAACACGTGGAGTCGCGTTTATGTTGCAACATGATGTTTCGGATGGAACAATAATAGTATTAAACGATTAAACATTATATGATGTGTTTTTATTTATCCCTTGTTTCATTCAAATATTAGCATGATATGATACAAATATGAAATAGTAGTAAAAAATAAAAAACAGAATTCTATCATTTTTTTATGACTAGAAAACTGAAAAGTAGTTATCGAATTGAATAATCACAAGTTTTCCTTTGATAAAGTAAATATTTTATTTTTTACTACTATTTCATATTTGTATGATTTATAATACCCATGTTTCCTACAGTTTTCAGCAAGCGTGGCCACTAACAGAGTACGTTTAAATTATTTAAAAATCTTATATAGTGATACCTATGACAACTAGTAAATATATCGTGTCATATTTTTTTAATACCACATTCACGTTAAATCGTCAGCTACCAAAAATCCATGAAATCTTTATTTGTAATATTATGCAGATATTAAATATTCCAATATTATTCCCGGAGGAAGTTTTAATGATTGGAGATATATTACCTACTAGCTGCGCCCTGCGGTTTCACTCGCGTGGTTCCACTCCTGTTGGTCTTAGCGTGATGTTATATAGCCTATAGCCTTCCTCGATAAATGAGCTATCTAACACCGAAAGAATTTTTCAAATCGGACCAGTAGTTCCTGAGATTAGCGCGTTCAAACAAACAAACTCTTCAGCTTTATAATATTAGTATAGATTATTTGTTCAGTACAATTGCAAGCTTCTTATAAAAATAATTCGTAGGCTGAAAGTTTTGGGAAATATAAATGCAAATATTCTGACATTGCAATAAATTTGGACAAATGCAATAATAAATTTCATCATTATAATACCAGTTCATAATTAAAATATTACATAAAAGATGATATTAGGGAAGTAGCAGTGAGCACGCTGCGTGAATCGATCGAGATAAGGTGACACGGGAGCGCTTTTCCATTGTTTGGCTATGAATTTGAAAACGTGGACACCGTTAGATAGTTAGTTTCCATTGTTGATAGTTTAGATTTTATTTTAATACTATGCAAGTATGTATTATAGAATGATTTTAGGCTAGCTAGATAGAGTTATTTCCTATCTCTTATCTTCTGAGTGAAAATCGAGGTGTATAGCGAAATTAATATTCATAATTATTAATATACTATAAAATTAGGTACCTAGTTACCTACTGATAATTTTGCAAATACAAAATATTTAAGTCTATCTAAATGTCTATCTATGTTCATTTACAAGCTCATGTTCAAGTCCGAAGGGTCAGGCAACTCATTGAATTTGATGCATAGCAAAAACAGAAGTTGGTAGGTAGGTTACCTGAACCTTACTATGCACACTTCGCACTTACGAGATTCTCTGATAAAAAATCATGTATTGAAATACATGATTTTTTTATCAGTTGTCAAAAAATACATTTCCAAATAAAATACCAAAAAAAAATAACCGAATAATGGAGCCAAACCCATATTGTTTGCGAACAAAACGCTCATGATGCGTGACCGATGGTCGTCCACCGCTCGACCACTCGCTTACCACATTGCTGTGCAGGCCCTGCGAGCTGCCTGACTCTGGATTATGTGCTGGTAAGCCTAATTTTGTTATAATTATATTTAGTTTTTGTTATTTTCACTAATAGGGATATTTCAGACATTTCCAGTTAATTATCAAAAAATATCTAAAATATGCCTATCAATGTGTTCATAGATATGCCATGGTTCAGATATTCGTGACAGTTTAACTTCAGTAATTTCAGTAAAACGTACCTTGTAAATAAACACGTTAGTTTTGAAATTTTAAATTGATAAATCCCTTCGACACATAATAAATAGATGAATAAGTGGAACTGGTGAAGACAAACAAAAACTAGACAGGCATTAATAATACAAAAGGAAAATTTTATGAAAATACCAAATACTATGTTATTGTAAGTAAGTTACTGGTTCCACTTATTTGAAATTTATATTTTCTATAACTTCTAAGTTTTCAAAGCATCAAAGTTCTTATTGTTGAGATTATAAAGAAGTTAGTATTTGTAGAGATCATGTGTCTTCTCCATACGTAGTAATAATATCTCAATGTTTGTAATACATAAAGTCACTAAGGAATAAAAATCAGATACGCAACACAGAGATTTTAAAATAGTCGCGGTTGAAAAGACATTAAATTTACCTATCCTACCACTTATTAATTGCAATTAGATCATTTGTTTTATCAATTAATTATTATCTACGAGTTTTCCGCCCGCGGCGTCGTCCGCGTAGTTAAAGGAAATCCCACATAGTTCCCGTTCCGATGTTATTTCCGGGGTAAAACCTATCCAATGTCCTCTCTCAAATTGCAATATTCATTCAAATCGGTTCAGTGGTTTAGGCTTGAAGAGACAGACAGACAGACTTACTTTCGCATAAAAATATACATAGAAAAATATACATCTCTTCATGGCAAAATAATCCCTACTAATAGGTAGGGATTATTTTGCCATGAAGAGATAATTCATAATTGTGGATGATGATGTCGAATGGATGATGTTGTTAGTTGTAGTTGTAAGTTCACATGAAAAGGGAATACATGTGTCTAAAAACAACAATAAAATTGGGCAATAGTTATCAATTGATATCAATATTAGTCATTTGCATTGAGTGCAGTTAAATAAACTTTCAATAGGTCTATGAACTGGGTCAATCGCCTTCGTCTAGTTTTAACAATGGATTTTAACGATAACGGTTGTGATTTGTGAATAGATTTCATGAATGAACTGATAGTAGTTCAGGCGATATGGGGCGTAACTAGTTACTTCTATGGGATTTTGGAGTGTGGGAAAATTGATTCGGGTATTTGGTTATAGATACCGTTATTTATTATCTGCAGTTATCCTGTAGCAGTCAGGGAGTTGCATACAGTCAGCATTGCTAAATATTAAATGGTTTGCTGCTCTTTATATTATAAAATTTTCGTGTAATAATAACGAGTTGGTAATAATTGCGTTTTCTATAAAACTTTAATAGGTATTTTACGACACTTGTAATAAAGTTTGTTGAATCGATGACTACGACGTCGACTAGAATCGAACAAGATATTTATTTTTAAAGGATGTGCTTCAAGTTGTCCTAAAATATAGTGAAAGTATAAACGTAGGTAGTCAGTATAAAGTTATAAAATTACTTTACAATATTTAACGCACAAATCAGTCGGCCTTTTTTTTACCTTTGGGTATATTTTTATTTCCAACATTTTAAATATTTTATGAGTAGGTATAAAATCATACCTCAGTAACTACAATTTCTATAACAATACATAAACCAAGCAAAGGTCACTAGTTGGTTTGATTTGTGCAAATAAAATAATTTAGACAGACTTCATGGTCAACGGAACGTGTCCACGCTTCCGTTTTATTTCAACACATCCGTCCCTCATTTCTATTTTACGACATGAATTTTTTTTACTCATTTAAATATTTTTAGTGCATTTAAATTAGAACTACGAAAAATATTGGTGAATCGTCAGAATATGGTTATTTATAATTAGTATAAAGGTGTCTTCAAAATTAAGCGAAGTTAACAAATAAAATCAATACATCAAAATCAATACATTACAAAGAGAAAAATTTCGTTTGCTTGTTGGCCGATATAAAATTATTTAGAAATTTCAAAATATGCATAGACTGCGTAAAAATTATACCTAGAAATGAGGACCTCGTAATTTTTAACTTCGCAAAGCACTTCTCCACATGTTTTAAAAATTTTAACATGTTTTCTTTAATTTTCAGTTTTGTGCGACAAAATGAAGAGAACGATATTATTGGCATCAGTGATATTGCATGTCGTGCTGTCGTTTGATATACAGCAAGCTGATCACACTGTGGACCCGGTAAACATTATTTAATTTATAAATTAATTATAATAGCGCGAATTATTGTAAGAACTAAGAATGTAAGTATGGATGTAGCTATGAATTTTCGATAATTTTAATTTGTATGAATTATGATATAGACTTTAGGGGTTATTAGTGTCGATTTATACTATTTCTAACAGATACCACTATAAGAAGAGGTGGGATCAAGCTAGTTATGCATATTCATTATTCATACCTACAATATGAAAAAATAAATAAAGTACTTAGTACCGGTCAAATGTGGCTACTTGACCACATTTTTTTACTTTTTCTTAGCTAACTTATTTATGTTAAACTTTTATTAACATTTTATGATTTGTTCATGTCATGAATGATTTCATCATTCACTTTTACTAGGTATTTCTTTAAAATATATTGAATCTGACATTATTTACAAATAAACGTAATACAGGTCAAGTTGACACTGATGTGGTATCTTGACCTTGCACATCAGTTTTCATAGGTTGATGCTTAAGACGATACACAAAAAAAAATCCACTGCCTGGCGGGCGGAGTCTAATAGCTCGCTATCGCGAACGCGGGTGTGCGCGAAGTCATTCTTGCAAACTCGCCGCGCTGCCGCTGGCCGACTCGGGACAAACATGTATGGAGTCGTCATACAGTTATAATATTGTTATACATTTATTTAATTGTTGATTCATTGGTTTTATTTTCTTGCTTATAAACAAATAATCTTCTTTTTAACAACTACTTAGACATTATTAATAATTATTATTATTTGGTAATGTTTACTTTATTACAAAATAATACAGGTTATAAATAATCTTTAAAATAACAAAAAATATTGTTACTCTGAAAAAATGAAATGGTACTCAATAATGCGGACTACTGAATTGATTTAGATAGAATTTGATGCTGACGTAGATATTACATCATGCCCAGAAATGAAAGGTACTATTTCTGAAAGAAGTTATAAACCCTAATTCTTCTCAGTCAAAGTCAAGAGTGGAAGATATCGCTAATACAGTAAAACTGATGCGAAACTTTGGATGTTAATTTGTATATTTTTTTGTTAGTTGTTACTTAATCACGTCAAGACTACATTACCAATTTTGATAAAACATAGCTAATTGCCTGGATTTACACATATCCGAACTGAACACTTCTGTGGGATAAAACAGGATTCACGATATAACCTAATTCCACGCAGGCAAAGCCGCGGTCGGAATGATATTTTTTTAAATAAAAAAATTGTTTTAAAAAAGACACAAAATATATTGACGCATGTATTTATTTTTTGCACTCTATTATAATTGTAATTATTCATTACAAATAATCAAAATAAAATAGCCAGAACAAAGTTAGGCCCTGGTAGGGTAGGTAGGCAGGTACAGCAATGTGAGACGAACACTGGCTTACATTTTATACCAATAATAATGTATTATAAACATTAAATTAAGTTTACAACAAAAATACATCTTATTAGCTAATGTGAAAACGAATCAACCAATCATCCCACAACAATGAAATGTGCACACAAATATTCATCCAAATCGGTTCATGTGATTAGGAGGAGTGACTGCAGCGCCATCTTCCGGGCCCAATTGTGTTTCCAGATCACCCAGGAACTCAATTTAATATACTTACACAAAATTTTTCGAAATGAAAACTCACATTACTATGTAAATATGAATATAAACCTGTTTTAGTACTAAGCAATTTCCCGCACAGGTGTAGTAAGTATAAATGAAATAAATATCAACATCAAATTATTTATACAGCACACTTATCTACCACCTACTAAGAAATGTAATTCTTGAAATTTTTTCGTATTTTTTTAAATATAATACTACTCCAATGAGCTCCTGTTCCATATTACATCCGCCATACTTCCACTAAGTTCACCATGATTTTTTATTTCTTTGCACTTTGTTGCTTTTTGTTAAAAATGGAATCATGCGATAAAACCAGTAGAGCGTTGATAACATACATTTTTGACTGAATAAAGGTACTTACGAAGGAGTGGGTTCACATTGTGAACAATCAGTGGGTTTATTTTCCTTCTGGATTCCGGATTTCTGAAAAGATTATTTATGCTATAAATGAAAAAACCTTACACATTCGTTATGTACTTAAAACAGGGGTACATATCAAACATCGTCTATAATACAATTATCATCAAATTTAAAATAAAACCAACTTACTTCATTAATTTGTTCCAATTGTAAACATTCTTTTTCCTCCAACCTTTATGTTTCTTCTTCTTATTTTCTTTATTGTCCCCATTTGTCTTATTGTGTTGTCACCCTTTTTTACGATTGCGCGAGCGACACAAGTTCCCCGTGTGACGGCCGTAGCGGGAATGACTCGTGCAGCGATCGGGGTAGGAAGGTACAGGGCGGCTCTCGCTATATTGGCTGGTCGCGCGCTAATTTCAAGTATTTCTTGTTTATTTCAAAACCATCGCATATTTCAAAATTCTAAATCGGTAGACGTATAGGTTGTATATTTTATAGTTAATATCCAAAAAGTCGTAACTTTACGTTTGTTATTTTGAAGATGCCAGAGATTAAAAAAAAATAACAATGAGAACTTTGTATTTTTTTTCTATCGGGAAAATATCATGGAATCATGTTTCTAAAACGGTAGACGTATTGTGTTACTATTGAACTTTCTTGTCAAGAATTTTCATCACGACAACTTTAATAATATAAAAATTACGAAGGTTTAAAAAGGGCCGTAAATGTTAGAAAAATTAATTCATCACCTTAACATTCTTGTTTTAGGCTAAGTTGCTATTACTTTTTAAGTCTTTGACTTTTTAAATATTGCAGCCCGAAGCTTTACAATAAACTGTTAGGCTCTGGCTACTTGGTCAAGTTGCCACGGGATTTGTAATGATTTCATACAAAGCATTACATGTCGGATAGGGTTGTCACAAATAACACACAAATTTTAATGAACTATTTATTTATTAAACTAAATTTAATACATATGTATATGTATATTACTTAATACTTATAGGTATTTATTAATAGGTAAGGAAACATTTATTTTTCATTAGAAATATGCTAAATCGTTGTCATCAAAGAGAGTATAAGTATCTGGATTGTCCGAAATTTGCAGCAAATTTATTGATTTTACTATGCAAAACTCGAAACAGATAAAAAAAAGGAAAAAATGCAGTCACGTTATTTTTTGTGTCAACCCTAGGCGTCGGTCAAGTTGCCACGCAGCGGTCGATGGCAACTTGACCTAACCTGAGGCATCAATGCCCAGGCAAATATTTCGACAGATGAGCCTAAAATTGGATAGTTCCCACTGTAAAATCAATCTCTAGGGTTTATTACACAACATATCAAAACTGTACTCACCTGAGATGTGCAGTTTAAGCTCTACAAACATAATAATACTGACACCGGCAAAAGATCCTTAGTCACAGTCACACTTCGATACGTTATATTGCGAGAACCAACAGCGTTACCGCTTTAAAATTAAAATATGTTGCCAATTAATATTTTAAAAACCTACCAACATCGATACGTTAGGTCAATTTGCTTTCAATTCTACAAAATTTGATATTTTGTTGTTAAACGGAAGGTGTGGTCAAGTTGCCAAGTAAAGGTCAAGTAGCCACATTTGACGGTATATTTTCTATATAAAATGAAAAACAAAAACATAGCAACAAAAAGCCAACATCACGCGGTGTTCCCAGGCGGTCACCCATCCAAGTACTGACCGCGCCCGACGTTGCTTAACTTCGGTGATCGGACGAGAACCGGTGTATTCAACGTGGTATGGACGTTGGCAATAGATGTATTAAAAAAGCAGTAGTTAATCTTTGATTTTAACTAAACTGTTCACAATAAAATCTTGGTGCTAAGCAAGCCGCTAATTATACAGCGGCAGTTAAAGTCCTAATTATACATAATTTTTTATTATGATATTTTACACGTACATAATCGTTCAGTTTAAATTGAGAATGGAAAACTGTCATTTTGTCATTTTGCATCTGTTTAGAGAAAAATATTCTCAATACATTGACTTCGGATCACTGTGGCCAGAAAGTAGTTTTTGAATGGGATTGCATACCTACATTTAAAAGGATTAATGTTAGGCCTATAACTAAAAAAGGCATTAATAAATTTAGGAATAATATTAATAAAAACCTGCCCGTACTAAATGATCAATCCTATCCTAATAGTCCTTGTGAAATGTTTAAAAATCTTTTTAATTTAGTACATAAAGAATTTGAAAAAATATTTAAAGTTAAATCTTTAAATATTACCAAGGATTTACCATTTAGTAAATGGGCGACAGCTAGTATACATAGGTGCAGGAACATTCTTTATGAATTATATGGTATGAAGCAATATAATAAAGACCCATCTTTTCTTAGTTATGTTAGAAATTACTCAAAAATTTTTAAAAAAGTTTGTTTCACTGCAAAGCGTTTGTATATCAAAGAAAAAATACGCGACTCTGATAATAAAGTTAAAACAGTTTGGTCAATTATTAATGGTGAAATGGGTAAAAGCAAATCAAGTAATACCATAAAACTTGTAAATAATGACAGGGTTATTGACAAAAGTGCTGATGTTGCGCTTGCTTTTGAAGAATTCTTCAGTAGTGTCCCTGCTACTATTACTAATAGTTTAAATTCGTCTTCAGCACTCGCAGAGACCTTTTTGAGGGACCATGTTGCGGAGTGCAGTACATTATTTGAATTACGACACGTAACTGCTAATGATATTGTTACTGCCTTTAAGACGCTTAATCTTAAAAATACTTGTGATCTTTGGGGAATGTCCGTAAATTTAGTTAATAATATAATAGAAAATATTGCGAAAAATTTAGCTTCCATATTTAATAAGTGTTGTGACTATGGTACATTTCCTAATTTACTAAAGCTTAGTAAAGTTATACCTTTATTTAAGAAGGGCGATCAAGAAGACTGTAACAATTATAGACCTATCTCTATTTTACCAACATTAAGTAAGGTATTCGAGAAGTTAATATTAAACCAATTGAGTAGTCATTTTGCAAATAATAATTTACTGCACACCAAACAGTTTGGTTTCACAAAGGGGCGCTCAACCACAGATGCTGGAGTTGCACTTCTAACACATATATATAAGGCATGGGAAAACTCAAAAAATGCTCTAGGGATATTTTGTGACCTCTCCAAGGCATTTGACTGCGTTGAACATTGTACTTTGTTACGTAAACTTAATCACTATGGAATTAAAGGAAAAGCCCAGAACCTCATAGCGTCATACCTGCATGATAGGATACAGACTGTAGTTGTTAATGGAGAACGTTCTAGCGGTGCGTCAATTAACATTGGTGTTCCACAGGGGTCAATTTTAGGTCCCTTCTTGTTCTTGGTATATATCAATGATCTTCCCTATTATTTGCAGGATAGGTGTGAAATAGTTCTGTTTGCAGATGATACCTCATTAATTTTTAATGTGGATAGGCATGACCCAAATGTTGACGAAGTGAACAGTGCTCTTTTACACATATCTGAATGGTTTACTGCCAATAATTTATTATTAAATGCCAAAAAAACCACTTGTGTTGAATTTTTACTTCCTAATGTAAAAAAGTTGAACAGAGATATTACCTTGAACGGGGAGGTATTGCATCCTACTGAGTCTACTGTATTTCTAGGGTTAACATTGGACGAGAAACTACAGTGGGGAGCCCATGTCAACACCGCTGCAGGTAAGCTCAGTTCAGCTGCATATGCAGTCCGGAAAATAAGGCATCTCACCGATGAAGATACAGCTAGATTGGTTTATTTCAGCTACTTTCATAGCATTATGTCCTATGGAATTCTACTGTGGGGCAGGGCTGCAGATATAGAAACTATATTTATCTTACAGAAAAGAGCCATTCGCTCTATATATAATTTACGTGCTCGGGACTCACTAAGAGATCATTTTAAGAATACTGGTATCCTTACTGTACCATCACAGTATATATTTAATAATATTTTGCATGTACACAAAAGCTCTGACTTACACACAAGAGTAGGAGATAGACACGATTATGGCACAAGGAACAAGAATAGAATTGAAATGCCATTTTTCCGATTAGCTAAAGTTAAAAATTCATTTATGGGTCAAGGTATACGCTTATACAATAGAATTCCTCATAATATTAAAGAGTTTAGTAGTACTAAATTTAAAACTTACATAAAAAATGTACTAGTTCAGAGAGCGTACTACAGTATTCAGGAATATATGGACGATAAAGACCCATGGAGGGTTGTCGCGTAAAAACCACAGGACAGTTCTTTGGCATATTATGTAGTTAGGTAGATTTAAGTTACATATTATGTAAATTTATTGACATTATTTAAAAGAGCAACTATGGAGTTTCTTGCCGATTCTTCTCCATAGATACTGCTTTCCGAATCGGTGGTAAATGTTAAAATACTATGTAATGACGATTCGAAAGTGCTACTAAATAGTAGTCTAATTGAATAAATGAATGTTTGAGTTTGTTTGTTTGTTTGAGTTTGAGTTTGTTTGATGTATCTGTCGCCAACGTCCATACCACGTTGAATACACCGGTTCTCGTCCGATCACCGAAGTTAAGCAACGTCGGGCGCGGTCAGTACTTGGATGGGTGACCGCCTGGGAACACCGCGTGATGTTGGCTTTTTGCTGCTTTATTATATTACTTTTTTTCTATTAATTTATTTTTAAATCCTGTCTAGTGTCTACCATTATACAGGGTGACTGGGTATTCGACGTGATCCTTCAAAGGGGTTATACTAGAGGTCATTTGCAACAAAATATTAAGTCCAGTTAACCAGGGGTCAAAAATGGATGGTTATTGAGCTATGACGGTTTTTTGATTTTTAAGAAATTTTCTGCCTTTTTACCAAAAATAATTAATTATGATAAAACTACTACACTGTTAACCGAAGAATGAGCGATCACTTAAAAAATCTTGCCCAAAACTTGCATCACCTTAAAAATAAAAGGGTCTTAAGGTGGAATAAAACTTATTTTTGTAGTAAATTTTCCATAAGTACCTAGTTGATTATTACTTGAAAAAATGTAGTAAACTTGATGTAGAAATTAAAGACGTAAATTCCTTGTTTCATAAGCTTTCGAAAAAGGTACAAATGTTACCTACTTTTGCATGGGATCGAAATAAAAAGATTAACGACGTAATTAAAATTTTGATCAAAAAACCGTCATAGCTCAATAACCATCCATTTTTGACCCCTGGTTAACTGGACTTAATTTGTTGCAAATGACCTCTAGTATAACCCCTTTGAAGGATCACGTCGAATTACCAATCACCCTATATAAAACTGAGATAAATATGCCTTTGAACATGTAAAAATTATTAATTTCAGATCAATGAAGATACAGTCAGAGGTCGCCGAGATGTTATTGAGGAGGAAAAATACTACAACATCCGCGCTGAGAGCAGAAGAGATGTAAATCAACAACCGTGGCTGCCGGGTCCTTCACCGCCAGAAGATCCTACCACCAAGATATCCATCACCAACAATTCGCCAGAACCGTTGTTCTACCAGACAACAGAAACCATCACTGACAAGCCAACAGGACGAGGCGCAAGAGCATCTAACGAGAATTGGGTCAAGCTTCCATTTCCAAACCAAAATGACGTTCAAAGAGACGTCCTCACCCCGCCCAAACCATCCGGTGACGTCATCAGCTCTCGCATGCCCCGCGTCAACTTCGTTACACAAAATAAAGCGTTAGAAGCTTCCGAATCAAGAAATGATAAAGAGTCCATTCAAAGAGCAACACGCACCGATAATTTAAGGACCGAGTTCGTCCGGCCGGACGAAGACAGCGCCCAGTACAAGCCGGTGTATCCCAGGCAGGCCGTTTATTACCCGGAAGACAACAGGCGGCCATATTACAATGATCGATATTACGCTTCTGACGATTTATACAGGCGAGACCCGTACTATGATTTATACGATAGAAAGCCGTATTATTCAGGGTACAGCCCGCGGGCCGATAGATACGACGACACGTATGACAATTACATACCGAGAAAACCTAAAAGGATAATTTATTATGCGCATTTACCTGAAGTGGTTCGCACGCCGCCGAGCGTCGATCTGAGATACCGGTACTCGGTGGACCCGTACAGACGTTTCGACGACGATTACAACGCGAGGACCGGTCGATACGACTATAGATTTAGAAATAGATATCCCTACGCGCCGCTGAGAAAGGACGATCGCAGATTTGGTTACAGGGATTTAGCGGGAGCGGGTACGGCGACTAAAGATAAAAAAGTTGACGAAAAGGTCACTCCCACTCCTGTTTTACCACAAAAGGAAGATAAATATAAAGTGAACTCTAGCATAAATGCAAATAGAAATAATATTAACAGCCATCAATACCATGATACTGGTGACTCCTATAATGATCAACTTACTCACAAAGCCTTCAAGGATTCCATGAGGTCAGACAACAGCTACCTTAGATTTGACGACCCCTTATTCCATGGAGCAAGAGAGGATTCGTATCAAAGGAAATATTAACTACACAACAATAACACGGATTAGATCGGAATCATTTCATTTTACTGTACTAATCGTTGTCAATTTAAGCCCAGTTAACAGCTGGCTACAAGTAATTTATCCCAAATAAATGTAATAAGGAATGGTTGTTTTAATTATTCTGAGAGAAGAGTTCGCGACAAATTGTACAAGTAATAAATCGAGCGTTTAAATTAAAATACGGGAGGGTGAAGATGAATTTCATTAAGAATTAATTAATGTCATTCTTGGACCGTTTTGTTTTTCCGGGTGAATAAAAAACATCTGTCGGGATGTACGAGCAGCGACGCGTTTTCTTGAGGTAATTAAGCAATAAATTTTGTGGCTGGCAACATCGCGAGGTGGGGGCCAATTACGTTGCGCATTTAACAAAATGAATGTTCAACACTTGAATATGGGGGCTTATTCTGGTTGTGCTCGAGGGAAATCCTGTATAATTTATTATGTACCAAGAATAATTTTGATGTCCGAAAACTATGAAAGTATTAACACCAAAAGCCGAAATTTTCTCATAACGCAATTTATTTGATCCGGTCAATGCATAACATACTTAATTTATTTTGAACTTGAAAATAGTATTTAATATATTTTATTGTTTAGATTGACCGGATTATTGTTAAAACATTACTTGTTTCATTGTTTTATTAAAGTTTAATCATTGTTCTATTAAAAAATTATGTCGTCCCTAAAGGCAATTCTATTCCTATTTAATTTTGCTCTACTTAATATTAATCCTCTTCATTAAAACAGCCTATGAAATTGAAAATTCAAAATCGTATCACAGACACCGAAAGCTCTCAGAATAAGCCCGCAAAGCGTCTTCAAAACCAACTTGACTAATTACAATAGCTGGCTTAGAAAAAATCCTACGACATGACAGCTTGTAATCAAAGGAATAGATTTGGTGCTTTTTTCTGCTTTTTAAACGTTAGGGCCAGAAGCGTTCCCGGATTAATGCGACCGCGATAAATTACATGCAATTAGACAAGTCTTGGGGTCTAGTGGGGGATTATATTAATGTTTGTCTGTTAGTTTTAAGTGCTGCACTGATGTTATTGAAAGAATAAATACTTATTCTGTAATTAAGTTTGATGTACGAATGAGTATACTGAGTAAAACGCGTGAGGCCATTTTTATACATGCATCTAATGTGTGTAATCAAATTCATTTTGTGTTTTATTTAAATGTATTTGTAACTTACAAAATATTTCAATTGCAATTTATTCAAAACAAGAAGGAGGATGTGACGATGTATCAACTGAAAGTGTTCAAATTAATTATCAGATGAAAATTAAGTACTCTTTCACTTCAACTTCAACAATTTTTGATTTCCTTTTTTTCTTTGCGAGTAGTACCTTTATAGGATAGATAGATGAATAGAGATAATTAGAGATACATTTTAAATTTGGCGAATATTGCAACGAAATCTGTAACTGACAAATGAATCATACGAATCAACGAAATCTAGTCTTATACAAACCAAATTCAAATAGCTGAAAAGCTACAATTCTACAATCCAACCGTCTTGAAACATTACCCAAATATTAGAACTATCACAGACAGGATTATCATAATGAATAATTGGCTAGATATCTCCTCATAATAAAATCATACGCTACACGAAAGGGTTGACAGAAGTACCCGCGGGCAAGTACCGCATTACATAATTTAGCAAACAGAGGCTGTGTCTTGGGGCTAAATTCATTACGCGACCGTCTTACTAGCTAGACGGTACCGACAGCAACGACGATTGATAAACAAATTCTTAGATTCTAGAATTGGTAATGTTTCATTTGGTTAGGTATTATCTCATATTTTGATATATTTAACAATGGCAAAATGGTAGCTTTCTTTTTTAATTCTGTCTAATATACTAATAATTTTTAGGAAGGATATCGTAAAATCATAATGATTTGATGACACGTAGTTTAGGGTTGTATAAATGTCCGTATTCTTTCATATTGGAAGACAACACAACCTATTATATTAGAATTATTCATTATATTTTGCGTATTTATTACACGTAGAGTTTTATAGAGCAGTATTAGTAAGGTGCTTTAAATGCTAACGGTACGTTAACTCCAAATCTAATACTGGCCAAAACTGTTTAGTTAATTGGGAAGGTTATTTGATAAAGGGTTACTTCGTGGTATCTGTTATTGTAAAAATATAGTCCCTTGAATAAATACTTAACACTTAATAATAAAATATGTTACGAACTTACGAGCGTAGATATGATTAAATTTCAAAATTAGTTGCATTTTTATACTTTTTCTTTTTTATATCAAGTTTATAACAAGGTAAATGAAAGTATTTACCTTAATTAATCTAATATAAAGATTAATTACCTGTACTGTACATGAATACAATTAAGGTGATGAATTAATTTTTCTAACATTTACGGCCCTTTTTAAACCTTCGTAATTTTTATATTATTAAAGTTGTCGTGATGAAAATTCTTGACAAGAAAGTTCAATAGTAACACAATACGTCTACCGTTTTAGAAACATGATTCCATGATATTTTCTCGATAGAAAAAAAATACAAAGTTCTCATTGTTATTTTTTTTTAATCTCTGGCATCTTCAAAATAACAAACGTAAAGTTACGACTTTTTGGATATTAACTATAAAATATACAACCTATACGTCTACCGTGTTAGAATTTTGAAATATGCGATGGTTTTGAAATAAACAAGAAATACTTGAAATTAGCGCGCGACCAGCCAATATAGCGAGAGCCGCCCTGTACCTTCCTACCCCGATCGCTGCACGAGTCATTCCCGCTACGGCCGTCACACGGGGAACTTGTGTCGCTCGCGCAATCGTAAAAAAGGGTGACAACACAATAAGACAAAATGAGACAAATGGGGACAATAAAGAAAATAAGAAGAAGAAACATAAAGGTTGGAGGAAAAAGAATGCTTACAATTGGAACAAATTAATGATGTAAGTTGGTTTTATTTTAAATTTGATGATAATTGTATTATAGACAATGTTTGATATGTACCCCTGTTTTAAGTACATAACGAATGTGTAAGATTTTTTCATTTATAGCATAGATAATCTTTTCAAAAATCCGGAATCCAGAATGAAAATAAACCCACTGATTGTTCACAATGTGAACCCACTCCTTCGTAAGTACCTTTATTCAGTCAAAAATGTATGTTATCAACGCTCTACTTTTTTTTATCGCATGATTCCATTTTTAGCAAAAAACAACAAAGTGCAAAGAAATTAAAAATCATGGTGAACTTAGTGGAAGTATGGTGGATGTAATATGGAACAGGAGCTCATTGGAGTAGTATTATATTTAAAAAAAATACGATAAAATTTCAAGAATTACATTTCTTAGTAGGTGGTAGATAAGTATGTTGTATAAAGAATTTGATGTTGATATTTATTTCATTTATACTTACTACACCTGTGCGGGAAATTGCTTAGTATTAAAACAGGTTTATATTCATATTTACATAGTAATGTGAGTTTTCATTTCGAAAAATTTTGTGTAAGTATATTAAATTGAGTTCCTGGGTGATATGGAAACACAATTGGGCCCGGAAGATGGCGCTGCAGTCACTCCTCCTAATCACATGAACCGATTTGGATGAATATTTGTGTGCACATTTCATTGTTGTGGGATGATTGGTTGATTCGTTTTCACATTAGCTAATAAGATGTATTTTTGTTGTAAACTTAATTTAATGTTTATAATACATTATTATTGGTATAAAATGTAAGCCAGTGTTCGTCTCACATTGCTGTACCTGCCTACCTACCCTACCAGGGCCTAACTTTGTTCTGGCTATTTTATTTTGATTATTTGTAATGAATAATTACAATTATAATAGAGTGCAAAAAATAAATACATGCGTCAATATATTTTGTGTCTTTTTTAAAACAATTTTTTTATTTAAAAAAATATCATTCCGACCGCGGCTTTGCCTGCGTGGAATTAGGTTATATCGTGAATCCTGTTTTATCCCACAGAAGTGTTCAGTTCGGATATGTGTAAATCCAGGCAATTAGCTATGTTTTATCAAAATTGGTAATGTAGTCTTGACGTGATTAAGTAACAACTAACAAAAAAATATACAAATTAACACTACATATACATTACGAAATAATAATAATTATTAATTATTAATAATGTCTAAGTAGTTGTTAAAAAGAAGATTATTTGTTTATAAACAAGAAAATAAAACCAATAAATCAACAATTAAATAAATGTATAACAATATTATAACTGTATGACGACTCCATACATGTTTGTCCCGAGTCGGCCAGCGGCAGCGCGGCGAGTTTGCAAGAATGACTTCGCGCACACCCGCGTTCGCGATAGCGAGCTATTAGACTCCGCCCGCCAAGCAGTAGATTTTTTTTTGTGTATCGTCTTAATAATAACCTGTTTAAGAGATCCCTTTAATCATTATAATTTTATCTAAAATGCTCTAAACTTAGTTGGTACAGCTGCAAACTTCTTTAAAAGTTTTTCTTCACTCTACAAGAAAGAAAGAGTTTACTTACGTGTGAAACTGATAAGGTAGATCATTATTTAAGTTTTTGATGAAATTTGGCACAGACAATATTTAGATCCTCAGAAAGAATATAGGCTACCTTTTATCAAAACACCACGCGGGCAAAGCCGCGGGTGGAAGCTAGTACATAATATTTACGTCGAATATCTTAAGTTAATAAGCAACACCCAATAGCTATCAAGTTATTTGTCATGCGATACCCGCAGTGCGACATACGACATTAAAACTATTAACATGTCAATAACAATTTGGCGAATTGCCTCTTTGTTGTTACAGATATGAGTCCCGAAAGGGGTGCCACTAGGGTTGTCACACCGGAGATATATTCAATTACCGAAACAGCAATATTGTGATGTGTATTAATTACTTCTTCTGTTAAGGTAGTTTATTGATCTTTATTTTTTACATTATTCTATCATAATGGATATTAATTTCAATGGATTCTTTAGATTTGGATTGTGATAAATAATAACATATTTTTATAGAACTCCATCTGATGATGAACTGCAAATGTTTGTTCTATAAACACTAATAAATGTAAATTTATAAATGTAAACTTAGATAACATAATAATATATTTAAGTACTTAAAAACATATATATTTACAGTCTATATTGACTATTTCATTAATTAAAATATTTAATTGGCAGCCCTACCAAAGTTCAGTGGGTAGCTAAGTTTAAACAGTCATAGAGCGGGGTCAAAGGTCCCGGGATTCGAGAAATTGATAATTTTACCCCGGCCACAGTACTAACCGTTACATTAGTTATTCATTAAACTTCACATCATCCCGGACAATGTTAATATTTATGCATATTGTCCCAACTAAATTAATTTCGAAATGGATACTCCAGGAGATTACGTAATCGTAAATAATACCTAAGTAGGGTTTAGAAAATCAATGGCTTAGTTGTTTGGAAGTTTGGTGGCTCTTGATCAATATCAAGAGTCACCAAACGCATTCTATGTACCTAACAGAAACAGTGCATTTACATAAAACGAATATAGAGCTAGAGCATTCTTTCGTGCCCTTTTAGTGTCAACCAAAACTCGTATTCAGTGTTATTCAGTATTAGAACATTGCATAGAATCTTTTCTAACGCACTAAGAACAACAAAATAATGCTCTACATCTTTTTACACTTAAAGAATTTCTTATTTTCTTTGAAATTTATAGATGCAGTTACATTCTCACAAACTTTCGTCTATTTTATATTAGTAGGAGTATCTTATATTTATTTTAATGTGTAGGAATAGACATTATAACAAGTAAATTCATAACAAGAAAACTATAAATATGTACCTATATCGGAATTAGCAAAATTTTTTTTTCGTTGAAAACATGAGTCATAAAAAACCGTTGAACATTGTCGCCAGAACAGATTAAAAATCAATCACTTCTTATAAGAATTTCAGGAATGGCGCCGTAAATTCCAATAGCATGTATTTATTATAATAAACCGTCTTGACGACAAAATTCTTCTCAGAAAGCGAATAACACCTTTGTCGAAGCAGATGCCTTATAAAGTATCTAATAAAATGTCACATAAAGTAAAATGAGTGACTTCAGTATGTATGAGATACGAGAGATGCTTGCTAAGGATTATTATGCAAGAAATTTTGGAAAGCCTTACTTTAGGGTTTATAACTTTTCGGTTGTAATATCATAGTATTTTCAGTTATTTGCCATATATATTAGCATCAAATATCATCTAATTTTTTTTTTGTCTGATTCTCTGGGGACTTTTTAAGTTTTCTCTATATTATAAAGTCAACAGCGAGACGGACAACATACTATTCATGTTTTAACTCTAATCGTGTATAGTTTTGTTCTAAAATTGTTATCTAAATCAGGAATTGATTAAAGTTTCTACCGAATGAGGAGAATTAATATAGAGGTAATCATCAAGCTGTAAATAGTATAGGTAACTACTTTATTATTGTTGTTTCTTTGGGGGAAAATTTATAGAAAAAGCGTAAAACTGTTATGTTATAAACTGCCTAAAGTGGTGTTTCTCAGAAGCGCGTTGGAAACATTGTCGCGGACATAACTGCTTATAATTTATGGTGACATTCGCTGGTGACACATTCGATTATCCTAAAAAATATGCGATTATTTATGACTTGTATAATAACTAAGTAGAGAATATGGAAATATGTACAATCATATTTTACAGACTCTATTGCAAGTGAAATAAATAACATGATCACATTATGTTTTGAGTGGTTAAAAAAATGATTGCAAGTTGTTTTAGGTACATGTTTAGATAAATATGACATTTAATCCAGAAAATTATCTCTATAGGGTTCTTAATCAAATATAAATTTTAACTTTACTATAAGGGTCGTCGAAGTTGTTAATGACCATATTTTCGTAAGTGCTTGTGATGTTAGGATTTTTCGTAAATGCTTACTTATTCTTGACGCCATAGCAAACAAAAACCAAGACACAGGCCTAAAACCCTGTTAAATCTTAACGCCCCAATAAAAAGTAAAACGAACTAAATTTAAACAGTCTTTCAGTTCGCGTCGAACTTGACAAGATAATATCGAGCATAAATAATACACGTACGAGCTATAAAAGACAATTGATATGTTATGAGTGGCGCATAATATTTATTGTTAGTGGCCTCATCGACACGAACTGCAAGGAGAGGATATAATGCGCAGTGATCGCCCGTAATGTGTGTATGGTGTGAGGTGCCGGGGAAGGATGCTCTACTTGTAAATATATGGGTTTTGAGGTTAGGAAGTGAAGAGGATAGGTTCATGGAGAATTGAAGGGAGTTTTGGCAGTTTTTAGCAGAAGATGTCAGATGTCATTTATTGTTGAGAATAATTATTGTCGGAAGACTATAAAGTATGAAGTATGAAGGCTATTTTATGGAAATTGCAACTCACATCAAAATTATTTCAAATAATCGTTAATAGGTACCCAATTAGAATGATTCAACAGAGGACTTCTAACATCTTTTAATGTAGCCTTTAGGTAAAATACTGCTAAATATTCTTACTTGCCAATGCCTTTCTATTCAAAATAGCTTGATTTGTTACTATACTTTAACTGTTATTTTTAAATCTACATTTGCAACAAGTCACTCCTCTTCACTGATAACTTTAGTGAGAGAAGCAGAGTACCTTCCACCGTACACCGGTCCGGTCCCACGGCTCGCTTACTTTATAGGCTTGTCATATCGGTTAATGGCGGCGTGCTCTTTGTCGCGAACCGCGTTTATCAGCTATCGCGACATCACAGCTGATGCCAAATAAACAATGGTAACTCGTATTTAATATTGTTATTGAAAATCTTTTAGTTTTGTGTTGGAAGTCCAAGGAATTATGGTGGATTTGTTTCAAAACCTTTTCACACTATATTATTTACACTTGTTCATTATAAATTGTTATTTTTTTTAAATACAGCGATTTAGTTAAATGTTAACTGTCAAACATGTGTATTAGTAGTAGGAATAGTAAGTAAAATTCCTACATAATTATATACTGACCTATAAATAATTTTAGTTAAAAATAGTGCAGGCTGATTTAATTTAACATTTGACGAGTCTCTCGATATCTTAAATCTTATATATGTATTGTATACGATATAACTTAACTTTCTATAACACATGTGCCAATAAAATTCATGATCGTATAAACCGACTATTTTCAAAGGTGTTTAACATACTGCGACGCTCTTGTTACATATTGTCAATATATCTAGCCGGGTGTTACTATAATTCAACATTGCCAGCAAAAATATAAATCAGGTGCTCCGGTAGAAGTTTCCGTGACCGCGGAATCGTCTTGAACACGTATCTACTAAACTAAACTATAGAGTACTCATACTATAGAGACAATATTTAATGTGAAATTCAAAATGGTAGAAAAATGAAGCAAATATTTGGCTAGTTGGTAGAGCACAAAAAAATAAGTTATGTTTTTTTTTGTTCATTGAAATAGTAAGTTAGTGAAACATACTCCCGGAAATTCCTCCTAAAAGTTCATCCTCATTGTATTTGTTCCCGATTGTAATTTTGTGAGAAATTTTTCCTATGAATATTTAATTTCAGATAAGTAAATAATAAATATACTGTTCTGTATGTCCACAGAACGGCTTCACATACTCGAATGAATTTTTATGAAATAGAAAATCTGACATTAATTTTGCCATAAAGTCAACTGCACCGAAGTGGGAATCTTGAAGAAGATGAAAGAAGCCATAAGCCGGTGGTGAATAAAAAGCTCTCTGTTGTCGTTTACTCTGCAATCAGTGAGTTAGAAAAGTTGTCAGGTGGTGCTGATGTAAGACAGACGTAAAACTTAACTCCCCTGGGTGTGATGCGTCAATACTTTGCATGCCATACTTATCAACCTCTCTTTTCTCTTATTTCTTAGCTGCTGCTCGAATTCAAAGTATGATTTTTCGGTTTTTAACCAGAACGTAAAAAATCGCGAAGTGTTCTCAAATTTGTCTGTTCCCAAATTGATAACAATATCATTGCATTATAACCAATCTAACGAGTAAAGACATAAAGCCTAAAGCCTAGCCCATAAGACAAGCCTAATATTCATAAAGCCGTACGTACGATAGGCGCAGAGTTACCAAATATATTCCATACACTCGAAAAATGTAATCTTCTTACTGGCGTAGTCTATCGAAACAATCTAAACTGGAATTATTTTTTAAAAACTATGCGATAGTAAGCATCTGATACTCCGTCTTTGTAGTCAGTTGACTTTCAAAGTTAACTAAAAGAAAACCGTATGAAACTTCCAAACTAATATTATCACGAATGAGCTCTGATGAATGCATCTCAAAATGACCTTTGAGTTCAAGAATTGGAAAAGTTTAGCACAAGGATTTTATTTTCACATTACTCGAAATAAAACCTTATGTGCTAGGTATTGAGTATAGTTTCGATCGTGAATATCTCGAAGTAGGGTGGCAATAAATAACGCGTCGGAATCTAGAGGTGCACGTATCGGTCGCCACTGATAAAAGTCCTCTTACTGACTAGAGATCACTTGCTAGTGTTGTATTTAGAAGTTAAATATCGATAGTCGATAAATAGAATTGTAGGAGAATATTACAATGGAATTGTAATTATAGGAAATGGAAAAGAACTCTACCCAATGCGAATTAAAATCGATTATAATACAGGCAGGCTCTTAAATTATTTTATTTCAATGATATAATATTAGATATCCAAATTACTCGCCAACATGGTTTGCCAATTTACAGTGCAAGGCGTAACACACTTTGTGTCGACTGTTGAAAACTTGATAGTTTATAAGGCATTCTTACTGGTACAATTAGGTTACAAGTTTTGCTAAAGAACAAGAGATAAGGGCGGTTTAAGTATTCGCACTTTAATATTGTTTACAAATAAATTACAATACTGAAAGATTGGGCTTTACCTAAATAACATCTCATCTGCAGTTCCCAGTTATATCTAATAAAAGCTTCATTTCAATTAATTTTAGGCTATTTTTTTTGTAAGAAGTGTTTCTAGAGAATCGATACTATGAACTTTACTTTTTCAAATATTACCTTATATCGACATTACCCATCACTTCAAGGAGTCTTAAGCGTTCGGAGCACGTTCGGATCAGCTGCGGGCCTTTTGTCTGTTTTCTTTTTAATTACCGCCAATAAATAGCCACTCAGGGACCGCTATTAACTGGGGTCACTACGGCTTTGGGATCGATTGTTTTCAAACGTCAATGGAGTCACAATGGAATGTGTTTTGAGAGCGTTTTGCTTGATCGTTGTTCATTCGAGTTGGTCGTTTAAACTAGGGGGTCTTATCGTGGTTTTAGGAATGACTATTAAAATAAGTATTGCTAAATCAAAATATCTATTATAGAATATCGGGATATGATGATTTAATAAATGTAATTCATACATTACGTAGAACCGACGCGGACGTAGACGGTTTTTCAATCAGGGAAAAACGTCATTTGAGTGATACTAAGCTTTTATTATTGTGACCGTTAACGTATCATAAAAGTTTAGTATCATCTTCTCAATAATCTGAATGCTTTTAATGAAAAATTTAATTTAACGACCAATTTCTAACATCTTGCTATAAGAATTTGATATTTAATTTTAAAGCATTAAATTGCTCTATAAACACGATTTTTTAAAGTATAGAAAAAAAAATCCCATCTAACATCTTGATATAAAAACTCAAATTGCAGTTTATTTCATAGAGAAATAGCTGCATCAATTTCCTCCAACAAGCTGAACCCAAGCAGCATATTTCACAAATCTAAGCAGCATACCAATAAAAAACACGTCCAAATGTACATCTCATAAAACATTGGAACGCGTTGGATATGGCCATTTGTGGGGAGAATGTCCCATCAAAGGGCCAGTATTGGCACATTTGTAATTCGGGAGCATCGCTATGACTCCCCGGCGCTTCGCGTTTGTGTTTTATTGATATTTTAACGTTGGAATGATTTCCGTGGTCGTATGACTCTCCCGGGGCAAGCCGTTAGTATTGATGGGAGTAGTGACGGACTCAGAATATGTTTTGACCTTTAAAATTGACAAAAAATGGGCAAAAAGATATATGATTAGCGATGCTTTAACCAGCCTAACTCATGTTTCAATTTGGCATACTTTGCGCGAATATATCTGCATACTTTGTTACATTTTAGAAATTAACGCTTGAGTTAAAAATTATAAAATAATTATACCTACTTAGTTATAATATTTTTAATACTATCAATTTCAAATAATACTTCTATTTATATGTCATGCACGTACAAACATTAACTGTAATTATGTTTTATTTCTGTCGTTATTAAATTTAACCCACCATTAAAAGTAAATTTGTGAAATTTCAAGTGTACTACAACTACTTCTACTAATAAATACAGTCTTGATGAACCGATAAGAAAATAAAATAGGTTTCAAGTCTTATTTTAAAATAGTTCGTCCCTGGTTTTGTGGGACATACGGGGCCAGTGATTGAAGTGGGCCATATCATATGATCACCGGTAAGATCTACCGGTACTCTTAGAGTAAAAATTTTACGATAACGGTCGCGTACACTCTGCCTTCTTTAATCTTTGCTATTTATTGCCTTGGATGTGTCGATTTATTGCTATTTTATTTTGTATTTGGAATAGTTTTTAAAGGTAAATGTTTAGCGAAATAGCAAGAATGTGTGATTATGATTTTTTAATGTTTCAGTCAAGGCTAGTTTCAAAGACATCGTCATAATAAAAGACGACGTAAATACGAAAAGTGTTTTTGATTCCTTTCAATACAAGTAGTATTAAATATTCAATTTATGTTATGGAACGAAGCTACACATTGGAACAGGCTAACTGAAAATTATACGTTTTTAAGTTTCAGTTAAATGCAATTTTATTTAATGAAAATTCCTCTCTGGAATGTTAGATCGGAATACAATTTATAAAGTAGAGATAAATTATAATAGCAACATGTTACTTTCTTTCAAACGAATAATATTAATATGTTTATGCTCTTTTTACAACTACTGTGTATTTACAATAAAACTAGAAGCGATCATAATTCCTTAGAAATACTGATGCATATAAAAATAATACTATTTATAACTGATCAAGCACCACACGACACCGATATCCAACACGACAATATTTTACGTGCCAAAAGGAAAAAGTTGAACATGAGCTTGCAGATAGTGTATCGTAACTCGATAAAGTGCTGTCGTTCTTTATTTGTCACCGGCTTGCTGATAAGGGCATATTTAGCACGTCTTACCGGTTCAGTTAAAAAAGGCTTCAGTTAGTAAAAGAGCGTGAGTGCCGCGGAGCACACGTGTCAGAAGTGGAACTTCTTTGGCAAGATTCAAAGATTCCAAAATCGTCGCCTTACTCCATGCCGTGACGCTATTGTCATGACACGACCTTGAAATTTTATTCTCAACGCGCCTAAAGAAGTTTCACTTCAAAGTCAATGTTTTGCAATGATTTGGATGCTTAGATACCGGTTCAGTTTAAAAGGCTTCAGTTAAAAAGTGAGAGTAAGGATAGTTAGGGACCTTGAAAATGATTTTTATTGAATGAAATATTACAGAGAAGTAATGTAGAACAACTAAAATATCTAATAATATACCTACATACCTAATATTATTCAATGAATTCGAGGATAAAATTATGTATTTTTAGCACTTTAAATAATAAGAAAATTAAGGCGCGGGACATATACAAGCGGCGCGGCGCCGCGGGCGCGCTGCCGGCGTGCATCGGGTGCGCTATTGGCATTTTGTATGAAATAATTTTGGAAAGGCGCAACCTTGGCACAACCGTGGCGTGCCGTCTCGACGCCTGTCCAAAATTCTTTCATACAAAATGTATAAGAAGGACGTGGTGCAAAACAGATTCAAGAGGTGCGCTTATGGCACGCCCGCGCCCGCGCCGCTTGTGTTTGACCCGCGCCTTAAGGAATTTTTTTATGTGTATTTTTTTTTATTTCCACTAAAACAGTTTTTTGAGTGTAAGACAAGTTTAGGACCCCAATGTTACACACTACTTCAGTGTTAAATCGTTAATATTATTGTTCTTTGGTAGAGTTGTAGTGTTGGATATAAATTAATAGGGCTGCTACCGCCCTAAATTAATTACTTTTTACTTAGTCGTTTTATACAAAAGCAAATAAATGATAACTATGACGCGAATCGAATAAATGATGAACAATAAGGTTTTTGATGGTAACTTTTTAACAAAAGTAAAAGGTTTTTGTATACCACTTTAAGTTGCTTCTCTTTCTAAAACATTAATTTAATTGTAATTTTCTGAAGTTAATTATATACAATAATAAACATTAGCACACTTAATACTAAGTGTACAAATTTTTCACTGGCAATATTTTAACGAAGTTTATGGAAGCAGTAGAAAGCGATACACTATACAGTATCAAGAATCGCGAATGTTATGTTTTTGTCACCGGCATAGATAAGGAACTATCGCGGTCTGAGTGGGCATCCTTGTAGGACACCGAGTGCTTTACCTCGCCGGCCTTCGATTTATAGCGCTCCTGTCTGATAACTTGATAGATGTAAGCTAGCCATTATTGGGATTTAATTTTAAGGAGAACAATAGTGTGGGTAATTTAGTGTTTATTTACTGAGATAACGTTTTCGAGCTGATTTTGTCCTTCAATATTATCTTGCTAAAAGTTAAATAGTTTACGGTTCTTACAACGAGTTTTGATGCAAATTATGACTGAAATTGATTGATATTGAGTACCTAATACAGAATTATTACACATTATTACAAGGACAACAGAATAGCAGCACTAAAGTGCACATGCACTTCGTGTAATTAGTATCTATGTTAATTTCCTTGTTTCTTATAAAATATGAATATAATGTATTTAAGTTAAGACAGCCAAATAAACACCAAACATTCCTTGACCGTTCAACAGAAAACAAAGGTTCGCAATTAGTCAATAGGGGAGGTGCGGTAAGTACGGGTATAACAAGTTATTTGGCAGTGCCATTCTGTTGCCGTGTTTATTATCCCTGTCCCCAACTAATTTATTGCAGCCCTCAGCGCCCTCTGATGGATCACCTAATTTAACATTAAGGTGTTCGTGCTAGCGATGGTCAGTCATAATTTTTCGGCTGCCACCTATTGTTTCTGGAACGCTATTAACGTGACGTATGTTGTTGTGGATATCTTTGGTAGCTGGTCGTGTGGAGTATGTGTACGAAATACTAAATGTGTTCTAAGAAGCACATATTGTAAAACAAATTCTATTGATGTTTATTTTGACAACTTAGATAATATTATATCGGTAATATGCGAAGTAGGTATGTATAATGAGTATAAAATAAACATGACCTTGTGCAATTAATTTACTGAACTGAATACATTGTGTATTTGAATATTAATTGACAATACGATGAAATAATACGCATAAATTAATGAATTATCAGCCAACATCGCATCGTAACAGGACGTCATCTTAAATATTGCAAATATAGAGCCAATTTGAATTTATTTACAAAACAAAACACTTAAGACTTAAACTTTTGTTTTGTAAAAATGACTTATATGATCATGTAATGATATAAATATTGTTTTGTTTACGATATAAAGGGTGGGTAATTACTAGGAAGGACAATCGGCGCCCCGGGGGCGTGTGGGCGACGTTTGACATATTAAGAGAGTTTCCTTATAGAAATATTGATTTTTAAATTGTTAAAGCAGTATTCGTTGTAATGTATGAGTAATGATTAATTACGTGTTATGGTTCATTTACCGGTAAAAGCGCGGCTTTATAAACGACCCGCAAATCGTCATTAACGGGTCGTATTCGAAATTTAAATGTAATTATTTTTAAATCTACGTTTCTAAAATCGATGCCAGGTTTTATAATACTAATGGTAGGCATTTAAATTGAAGTTAGTAAATGTAG
This sequence comes from Colias philodice, assembly GCF_061535455.1. Taxonomy (NCBI): domain Eukaryota; kingdom Metazoa; phylum Arthropoda; class Insecta; order Lepidoptera; family Pieridae; genus Colias; species Colias philodice. The sequence goes on from NC_143104.1 coordinate 3,663,800, forward strand.
TATGAAATAAAGTAGGTATAAATATTTAGGATAGAATCATGTCTTTTATTTTAAAATATTTACTATGTTTTAATTTCTACTCTACATTTCGTTTCACGCAATATCGAAAGTGGAAAAATAATTACAAATTGCCTGGTATCGTTTGTCGTTTTGTTATTTAACTGACGTATAAGTAAAACTAATTACAACGTGACAAGCGACAGTCCATCAGGGGTCAGACCCATAATGAGTTCTCTACCTTAATTACCTCGAACTCAAAATCTTATTAACTCATTAATAAGTTTGTCAGAGTTATAGATTGAAACATTTGTGAGATGTAACTATGATTCGTAAGACGTAACTTATTTGTTGTTACGTCAAGTTTGAAGCACGGTGATGAATTTTCTGTGATGGTGTGGAGAAACTAGTATTTTGTATAAAATATTATAGTACAATAGAAAACATAAAATTCTATTTTCTTTATTATAAGATTAACATGTTTTAGTATATCGATGATATAGTCATAGAGGCCGATAGTTAATTTTTACGAGTCTTACTATAACAACAAAATGTTAATAACAACATTTTAAAATATTTATTTACATTGCAATAATATTATGTGGATAAAATTTATAGTTCCCATCAATAATTTTATATTGTTTTATAAGACCGATATCATTAATTCCATCGATTTTAAATTCTTAATAGCTACACAGAAGATATTAATCATTTAGCAGTCGTTTAACCATGCAAATTTAATCACCAGTGTCAAGTGACCGTCCGTAAATTATTTGTTTAAATTTAGAGCAGGTCCAGCTAAACGTTCGCGTCGTCAATAAGTAATATGCGTCTAATTTGGATAGGTCTCCCCCGCCTCCTTGATGGCGTACGTTTGTCGATTTTGGCGGAGTATCGCCGAAGGTTTGGTGGAGCTTCGTAAAATGGTCGGTTGTTAATATTGGTCAGACGGTCCAGTGACAAATGTTTATGAGTTTGTCACTTGGAGCGGGCGCAAGGGACACACTTTTGTTTCCCGAAGCTGCCCGGGGGGCTGCGGAATGAGTTTCGAAGAGTTTAATGAACTGCCCGAGATTAATGGCCGAGTATTGATTGAGAATTTGCGAGCCATTGTTTTGGTGCGTGTAGGGTTGCCAGGCCATAAAATGCAAAGGCCGGACTGCGCACTATATAAGGCCGGACATTTTAGCCTAAAAGCCGAACATGTTTTTTTTATTGCCAAACATAATGTTTTTACAGCTGGGCTGTTGAAAAAAGTATTTATACGTGGTGAAAAGTGAGGATATTCGATATTTATTAAAAGATGGACATAATATTTATAATAAAAAAACTCGTTTACGAATTTGAAATGTTTATTAAGTTACACTATTACAGTTTTACTTACAAATGGATCATCAGTCTTTTGTAGATAATTAAATATTATTAAAACTAAAAAACAAATGAATATAGCTCTCTTTTGGCATTCTTAATACTAATAAACTAAAAAATATAATAAAACAAATAAAAATAATCATTCTTCTGGAAAGTAACAAAAAGATAATATTAATTTTACGGCTAGGTAAGAATTTACTTTATAGTAGGTATTTATAGAACAATTTAAAATCTTTAAAAAATAACAAAATCTAGTTATACTTATATTTAGCACTTGCACCTACTTTGTCAAGAATTTCGTTTTCCTTAGAAATCATATCGTAAAATTCTTTACATGTTAATTTTAAATTGCATAACAAGAACATCATCTTAGCAATTGTATCTGTTTGTAGTCTACTGCGTTCCTTTGTCCACTGGGCGTTTATTAAAGAGAAAACTCTTTCAACGTTGGCATTGTGGCCTGGTATTGCAAAATAATATTCTGCCAACTTAAGCAGTTCCGAATAAAATTCTTCATTATTAAATGATTTAAAATAAGAGGTCCACTTCTGATGTGCCAACAGCTTTTTAAAGTCAGAGTCATCTTCGTGTTGAACTCTGACAAAAAGCCTGACAAAAGCCGGACAGGCCAAACACGTACATATTTGGCCGGACGCGACTGCAAAAAGCCTAACATGTCCGGCTAAAGCCGGACACCTGGCAAGCCTAGGTGCGTGTGATGTCAGTGGTATTTGGTATGGTGAATTGGTTTTGTACCTATGTATATAAATTGCTTTTATAATATTATGTTGAATAAGTTATTTTAAGCTAGATCGATATGACTTTTGCCTTTTGTTTCTGTAAAATAGAAATTGTAAAGGGTTATCAATATGAAAAATTATAATTAAATTTGTATTCATTCCCATATATGGATTTATGGGTGAACAATATTTAAATATTTGTTTTATAAATTACAATAAAAAATACTGAGGTACTTAAGTTTAGAGGTAAGTATGTATAATGTAATATGTAGTTTTACCAGCCTATGATGAAGCAGCTATTAATTTATATTCATGCTATTTCACTGCTTTTTCGGAGACATAAATAGAATTTGTGCAGATTTTGCAAACTCGAGATATTTCCAATTTAAAAGGGACGTGTCCTTGCAAAAACCAATACGTCATAAATGTTCTGACATAAACAGAAGACAGCTCATCTGCCGTGTATTGTATAAATAAAATAATTAAGAGCGGACAAGAAACTCGTTAGCAAGGCCCGTGGAAGTGTGGTCGAAATAACAAAAGTATTGATGTGTTGTAAGAACGCAATAAACTAGCGAATGACATTACTGCCTACGTGCTGCTGTAGTGCGGCTATGAAACACGAGGATTTTGTGTATAAGGGAATGTTTAAAAGAGATTCTTTTAGGTATTTTCTTGGCTTTTGAAAGATAGCAAGGACAGGTTATTGTATTTAGACATTTTTACTTATACTGGATGATGTCATTGAAATATTGTTGTCTTATTTTTAATTAAAAAATAGAGCATTGCAAATGATAGAGCTTCTGTGGAATAAAATTGTATTGTTATTTCAACGTGAATGTATCTTCTCCTATGTTTTCCTCGTCATCCTGCCTCATATTGTTAGCAAATAAAGAATAAACATTTTCGGATCATTATGTTTTTTTATTTCGCAATTTCTCCTACCTAGTTAGTACCATCTTGTACATATACTAAATAAGTACCCATGTTTACTGGTAAGAAGTACAATTACTGCAAGGTCTACCAAATCTCTTTTTGCCTGGCCTCAAGCATAGAACGCAGTAACCGACCATCATTCTCTCGTGAGGCTCCCGACGCACGCACCTAATTAACCAATGTCCACCTCACTGGCATATAGCTCTGGAAGAGTTTTGCGCAATATTAGCAAATAATAATAATTATTTGGAAATATTTTTTTGGCATGAGAGACTGAATAAACATTAATTAAATCGCACATAATAAAACGGCGGTATTTTTTTGTGAAGAGAAAGACTTCAATTGCAAGATGCTTTGCAAAGTAAGGACGATCCTATTTCAGCAATTGAATCTATTCAATTCTTTCCCTATAAGGTACAAAACATGGAGACATATTATCAACATTGCATACCTACTCCCCTATATCTTTTTATCATTTCAGACAGTACTATTCTAGAACCTTCCAGAACCTTCTAGTACTCTATGCTCGTCAAGTTGGTCGCGCCCTGCCAATATGCGCTCTTCATTAGTGGGTCTCCCAAACGAGCCTAGAGACAGGGGTCACTTATTGTGCCCATTCGAAGCGCCATTTTGTTCAACACCAAACGATCTGGTAAGTGGAATTTGACGACTGACGTAATCTAGCTGCAGATTGAGTTCCGTTTTTGTTTTACTTGAGTGTTGTTGGTTGTTCTTGGTGGTTTAATTGCTACTGTCTTATTCTTAGAGATAATTAAGTTATGTTATCTTTTAAGGATAGGAGATGGATAGATATTTTGATTCATAACTTGACTTTTATAACATTAAGTCTCCAGGCAGGTAAGTTATCTATACTAATATTATAATGCTGAAGAGTTTGTTTGTTTGTTTGAACGCGCTAATCTCAGGAACTACCAGTCCGATTTGAAAAATTTTTTCGGTGTTAGATTAGCCCATTTATCGAGGAAGGCTATAGGCTATATATCATCACGCTAAGACCATCAGGAGTGGAAAAATACGAGTGAAACCGCGGAGAACAGTTAGTGGTAGTTTATGTTGACAGACATAAAACAATTTAATAATTTTCAGATAGGCCACCACACGTACTAAATTTATTAATTATCTTGGAACAAATAAATTTCAAACTCTCTACTGAAATTTCTACTCAATCCAGATGAATGATAGATCTACCGAGTGCATTTATTGTAGCTATATTTAAGACCAATGTCAAACGGTGCATCGCAAATCAAAACAATCAAAACAGCACTATTTCCCCCGCTAATCCTTGCTATCGTCGCGACATCCGACGGGGATGGCCACGTCATTTCCTGTTCCTGGAGGATGCGGTTTAACCGAGCGTGCATCACACATTGCGTGATAAATCGACTGGCTAATACGGCTAGGTTTATTTATCTGTGGCTCTGTGCGCTTCGATGGATTGTCGCTGGAATGTCAACGTTTGAATTTAGAATGTTGTTTTTTTATTTTTTTATAAAGGGGAAGGCAAAGACATTTCTGAGAAGTGTAGGCGAAATAGTTGCCAGTTTGATATTTTTGATGTCCAAATACAATGTTTATTTATTAAGTTAACAATTTATTATAAGCGAATAATAATTTGAGTCACATCAAGTACGGTGCAGTACGTGAACAATCTATGTTACAATAGAAACTGAAAATATTTCAGCTTATACCGTTGTTTTACTCATATCATTTTTGTTTTCAAATTCAATGTATTATAATATATTTTTTGTAAGGATGTATGGATGTATGGATGTATGGATGTATGGATGTATGGATGTTTGTTACTCTTTCACGTAAAAACTACTGAACCGATTACAATGAAATTTAGTACACATATAGAGGGTAACTTGGATTAACACATAGGATAGTTTTTATCCCGGAAATCCCACGGGAACGGGAACTATGCGGGTTTTCCTTTGCAAACGCGGGCGAAGCCGCGGGCGGAAATCTAGTGTATTATAATTAATTTGCAACCACGGAACGGAAACATCAAAACAAAGACAAAGAAAGTTATGAGTTATTTCACAATATGGCGGGTGAAATATGATATTGTGTAAAGTTGTGAAAATTCCCGCTTTCTGAAACTCCACGACATTTGCGGGATACCGACTTTGAAAAGAAGTCCTTTAATGTTTGTTGACTGTGTTGATGGGTATTCCCTGTAATGCGGCGATTACACCTAACGAGTACAGTGGCGAGTCAGTGTCCTCGGCCGAGTGCTCGGTTGGTATAAACACTTCAACGAGTGCTCGGCCGAGTACTCGGCCGAGAAGAGCGGCGAGACAGTCACTAGAATCCCAATTTGTTTACTCGGCCGAGTACCCACTCGCTATCCCGCTCGGCAGGTATAAACACGCACTCGTCGCGTCACTCGGCCACTCGCCACTCGTTCGTTTCGTCATTGTATTTTTTCAAAGAATTATTATTTTTATTTATTATTTCTAATAAATCCCACAATTCGTTAATAATATCTGGTAACAGCCGATTTAAAACCCGTTTAAATTCTTTTTTTTTTCGATCCATTGCAGACGTCCGCGTCGTGATCAAAACTGAACTGACTCGCCACTAGTGAAATACGTGTAAACACCCACTCGGTTCGGCAACTGTCTCGGCCGAGAGCGTATTTACTGACTCGCCACTGTACTCGTTAGGTGTAATCAGCGCATAAGGCCATTGTTTTTGGTTTCTTGTATGTAAAAGTTAGAAAAAAAAAATTTATTTTTTATTTTTATTTATAGTATATGTATACGTACACTTTTCTAATATCATGAATAGGTTTTGCTAATATAAATATATCGTCAATTACAATGATTATTCACATTGTTTTAAAAATAATTAAGAACGTAGGTAATAAGTAACCTACCTAATAAAATTTACTTCTCAATTAAATTTTCTTAATTCAAAATTAAAGAAAGCTTATGGTTACGACAATTAATATGTGTAGGTACTATCTCAAAAACATACGCCTTAAAACTTCATTAACATCATCCTCATATCTCATTCATGTATCAATGCAAAATAAATCATAAATCCACAATCATTACCGCGACTATGCCATTTAGCTGTGTCGAGCGAATATTGGATGTTAGAATGTACCGGGAAACAAGACCTCCTGTCGCGGAGATGAATCCATAACCACGTGATACTACCTCCAGGATCACCCTCACAAAATTATCAAAACATTTATACAACATACAAACTGTATTGCTAAGCGAATTTCAACTCTATTGTCTTACCAATAAGGGTGGGATATTTCAGCGTTTTTAGATGGTAGGCAAAATGAATTCATCAAAGCTTTTTGGTATTTTAATATAGCGGACAGAGGTATCGTGTTTTGCGACGTTGTTTTATTAATTTATGGTTTCGGTTTAGTGTAAATTAGTGTCTCGTATATTGTGTTTACATTGGTTTTGAATATTTTGTTATACTTTTTACGATTGATCGAATATGCCGAATGAAATGAAGTTAAATGGTAAATGCTCTGCTCTAAGGTATCTTTATTACGACTTTGACATTTAAACTAGATTTGTTTCTTAAATCTTACAAACAATTAACAAAAATAGATGATTTTATATATTTAGGAACAGAAGTGGGAATGAAATAAAAAACACAACGTTACAATTATTTACAAAACTCGTTAATAACTTTTATTGACACTAATACCATTTAAATTTAAAACCAAGAACACGAAATACAAAATACAAAATTATAAAATAATTTTACACTAATTCCACACTAATTTTTTAAACATAACAGTTAAAAAACTTATACAAAGGAAAATAACTGGGCAGTTGACTTCACAAACGGGCAGAGTTGTAGTATGTCAATTGACTCGCGACGAATGGTGCCGCGAATTAGCGCGCCAGCGCTTTTATTTGCAATCCGCCACCACGTCTTGTCATCCCCTCTATTGGCGCTGTCTTAGTTTTTATCTAACACGGCCTCTCCTGACTGGAGGACGTCCCCGTTCTCCTTTGTTTTATGCGGAGAAGTACAGGCTCCTCTAGAAGTGCCTGATACAGGTTCATCAACAACGACTCGGTCATTTGTGGACTCCTCATCTTCAATACTGGCAGCATCTGGGAAGGGTTAATGATAAAATATTAGCAACTAATAAACATTGCACTCCCCTTATAGCAGGTAAGCGCAATACATAGAGAGGAAGCACTACGTTCGCTATCTCTGACACCAATGACAGCATAACATAGGCACGACGTTCGCGTATTATACTTTACACATATAAAATAAAACGACCACATGACATAGGCACGACGTTAGCATATCATGAGTCCAAGACAAATGTATAACATAGGCACGACGTTAGCATATTATACGTTACGCATATAAAATAAAACAACCACATGACATAGGCACGACGTTAGCTTATCATGAGTCCAAGACAAATGTATAACATAGGCACGACGTTAGCATATTATACGTTAAAAATAAAACAACTACATGACATAGGCACGACGTTAGCTTATCATGAGTCCAAGACAATTGTATAGCATAGGCACGACGTTAGCATACTATACGTTACACATAGAAAATAAAACAACCACATGACATAGGCACGACGTTAGCTTATCATGAGTCCAAGACAATTGTATAGCATAGGCACGACGTTAGCATACTATACGTTACACATAGAAAATAAAACAACCACATGACATAGGCACGACGTTAGCTTATCATGGGAAAACTATAATTTGTGACATAGGCACGTCGTTCGCTTATCACAAATTAGGGATCAGCTCACCCTCAAAAAACGCAGCACATGTCTCAGGAGTCCACTCCCACGCCACGGCACCATGAATTCTGCCGCAGCCTGCGTCGATTTTCCATAAGAGCCCGCCAGTAACTGCAGCTCGTATCGACCGTGGGGAAGCGCTTTGACCACGCGATATGGACCGCGCATACCAGAGTCGAGTTTGCCAGTTGCTTGAGCCTGTTTTATAACAAAAACCAAAGAATTAATTTCAAATAACCGTGGTGCCTTTCGGCTTGCATTTACAGTTTCGTCTTGCCGACGTTGATTATTTTTTAAGCGCTCAGAGACACGTTGTCTACGCATTTCTCGTAATGCGTCGCGATTGGGACGAGAGCCTTCTAGTGCGATGTCACGAATGAGGTTACGTAAAACAGGTGTCGCAGCTTCAATACCCACCAATAGATTCAGAGGTGAAAAGCTTGTAGTTTTCTGTTTTGTGATGTTCAGAACCAGCTGTAGTCGCCATATGACATCAGACCAATCATTTTGTCGGTGATTGCATTCTATACGAACCATGTTGAGTAAGGTTCGACAATAACGTTCAACCTGCCCGTTTGAATTATGCATCTCTGGTGTTATGAGATGCATGTCAATGCCCAAGTCAGTAAAAAGTTTCGTTATTTCTGAACTCTGAAACATTCGACCCCGATCTGCCACAAATAATTTTAGGGGTCCCAAACAAAGAGATAACATTATAAAAAAATATTTTTAATTCAGTGGAATCTTGACCAAACATAGGATACAAATTACAAAAGACAGTATTTGGAAAAATGTGCGTTTTTATGTGTTATACATATCAAACAATGGTCAATGTATTTTTTTTTTACAAATAATAACACCAACCAGACACTATGTCTATAATTTTGCAAGGCCTTTACAACGGCTAAAGTTTCCAGCTCATAGGAATGATACCTTGGCTCAGCACCTTGAGTTTGTTTACTGAAGTAACTCACCACCCGCTTATGCCCCTTTTCATGAACCTGAAGAAGCACTGCATCATATCCTATACAGCTGGCATCTATATGAACTTCAATAGGTAAAGCCGGATCATACATAGCTAGCACAGGTTCACTGGTAAGATGAGAAATAATTACTTGGCGTGCTTCTTCTTGTTCACTACTCCAAATAAAAGGTACCCCTTTTTTCGTCAACTTTGTAATAGGCACAGCCTTTATAGCAAAGCCAGCTATGTAACGTCGAAAATAACTTGAACTGTCTGGTTTGTTTAACGGTCTTTGGAATCGGTGCTTCGACCAAAGCTTTAATCTTTTGACCACTCGGTCGTACCTGACCCTGACTAATCGTACGTCCCAAATATTCGATTTAAGTAGATAGAAAAGAGCATTTCTTTAAATTTATGGAAAACTCCGCGCTTGTAAGAGTTTTAAGAACTCTACGTAAAATCGACAAACCCTCCTCAACCGTACCGCTCATAATGAGGACATCATCGACGTAAACTAGGGCTTCGCGATTTAATATATCGGTGCCAATGATGATTGGTGTATTCATCAATTTTGAACTAACTACGTGTAAATCTACTTCTAAAGTAATTTCATTAAACTCTATTGGTAAAGTGACAAAATAAGTCGATTCAATTTCCTGCCCACCAATACCACGCAAGATCCTAAATGCAGGCATTCGCACACATTTCAAATGCTTTAATAACGATAAGGAAAATAATGATATACTAGAGCCGCTATCGATTAAGACATCGACTGGGATTCCCTGGATGACAGCTACAACAATCTTTATTCTTACTGTCCGGGTTTTCTTCGCAAAAATTAACATTGTTTGTATTACGTGCCTCCCGACTTTAATTTTGCAAAACACGCCTCAGTTTTATGGCCGGGCTTTTTGCAGAAATCACACAATACAGATTTATTCGAATTATTAATAGAAAAATATTTATGGTCATTACTTTGATTAGAAAGAATCGACTTAGCTTTTTTAGAACAATTTGATTGTGTATGACCATGTTGACCGCACAAGAAACATTTCTGTTCGTTAAATCGTCGTTTACGATTATTTACTACATATTCAGATTTTAAAGAACGATCATAGCGCGACCTGTGATCAAAATGTCTGTTTGAGGAGGAATTGGATTTAACGTAAATTGAAAAGAATTCAACCAATTCATTTGTAGTTAGCTTTGCATTAATGGCTGCAGCGCGAATCTGCGGATCCGTAATCCCTCGTATTATTATTGCAGATATAAGTTCGTCACTTAACCCCCTAACAACACGCAACCTTAGAAGAGAGCGACGAGCATAGTCTGCATACGTTAGGTATTTATCAGAATTGGTACTCATAACGTCATATAAAATATTCGCGATATCAGGTTTCTTAGGACACAAAGGTTTAAATTCTTTTTTAAAATTGCTCCAACTACGGTCTGATGTTACCCATTCATTGAGCCATGTCCTAGCATCTCCCTTTAAACAATTACCTATACGAGATAGACACTCATTATCATTCCATTGATTTATAACCTTAGCGCAATCGACCTCCTCACACCAGGTTTCTATATCGTTTATACTCGGATCAAAATTTGAAATGTAATAAGATTGGCTCAACCTCACCGTCGTATTGATTGATCGTATAGCATCAACAATACGATTAGTAGCGTTACGATCGCAGCCGACTGTGGCGCTCCCGGAATGTCCCGGTGAAGAAGGGACCGCCGACCCTGAGTGCGCCGCAGACTCCGGATGCACAGCGACGGCCTCGACGATCCGTGACCTCGGCGGCGTTGTTGTCACACCGCCAGTGTTGGACCCTCGTCGCGACGGAGAAGAGTGACGTTCTTCTAACGACTTTATCCTATCTGAAATTTGTTGCATTTGTTGTGTTAATTCATCGTTGAAAGGACTATATCGTCGTCGGCTGCGTATAGGAGGTGTAGCACTACGATTCCTAGAACGGCTTCGGTCTTTGTGCTTATTATTAGGCATCTCGTACGTAAATATTTCTTCTTTTTTTTTTTTACAATGGAGGAAAATGTTGATATAAGGAATCGATAAAAGTTAAATATGAAGGAAAAAAAAAACACACTTAATATTTCGTTAACGTATTAATAAAAAAAAACAAAGTTGCGGGTACATTAAAAAAATACGTATCGTACTATACAAAGATGAAATAAGCGTAATGAAATCATATGCTGTAATTTATTTTTTAACAAAACACAAATCACAAAGGGTTTAAATAAATACTTCAATTATACCAAAGCTGCTTTAAGCTATAAATTGATAAGAACCTCGCTTCTCCTTAGATAGCAAATGATTGGAATATACTCACCAAAATTTTGCGTTATATACTTAGCCACACAACTACTATTTTAGTTTCACTTAAACGAAACAGAATAAAAGGTTTAGAGATTAAGTATTATTGAGGGTAATTTTAAAAGTGTTATAAACTAATTCGTTTGAAGAGTCAAACTGCCATTTTCGGAAAGCAAACGGTTAAGGACGCGTGAGAATCACTATCCCACTTCTGAATTTAGGAACAGAAGTGGGAATGAAATAAAAAACACAACGTTACAATTATTTACAAAACTCGTTAATAACTTTTATTGACACTAATACCATTTAAATTTAAAACCAAGAACACGAAATACAAAATACAAAATTATAAAATAATTTTACACTAATTCCACACTAATTTTTTAAACATAACAGTTAAAAAACTTATACAAAGGAAAATAACTGGGCAGTTGACTTCACAAACGGGCAGAGTTGTAGTATGTCAATTGACTCGCGACGAATGGTGCCGCGAATTAGCGCGCCAGCGCTTTTATTTGCAATCCGCCACCACGTCTTGTCATCCCCTCTATTGGCGCTGTCTTAGTTTTTATCTAACAATATAATATCTTTCATACATAAACTTATCTTCTTCTTTCTTTCATATCTTTCATTTTGTTTTTCTTTCTTAATCGCGCCTCCTTGGTTAACTAAATTTGCAATTTTATACTGTATTTTAGGTACCACGGTATTAATTATTATCACCTAATAATTTAAAATTTTACGAATGTAAAGCGGGATGTACATTTGATATTTCCTGTACAGATCACAATGTACCAAAAAATATAAAAATAATTACTTTTTGTTCTCGTTTCCTTATTTACTTTCCTCATGAGGGACACGTCAACTCATCAGCTATCGTCTCACATGATTTACGATCACAAATCACAATTCCTTCCCGTTAAATCTACCGTGTGACGTCCCTTCGTGAAACTCGATTGAAAACACCCATTTTCTTGTCGAGTGCCTTAAGTAATGTTTTTTAAGGACTTCCGATCCTGTTGGCGGTTAAGATGATTTTACATTGAACTTGTATTAAATTATACAATATATTTATTCAATAGTTGTGGTTAATGTGGAAGGAAAAGAATGTTTCACATTTTCAATCTCTTTAATAGTTTTTCAATAGAAAAATATTGGAAAATTAACTACGTAGCAAGAGTCAAAATTTTTAAGAGTAAAACACATAAGATACATCTTATCATAGTTTATATTATGTGCTAGGTTCATTTAGAATGTGAAATATTAAGAATACATACAAGAATGTACTTATAGAGCGTCGTGGTTCTGTAGATATACAATGTCTAATAGTTAAAACATATTTTTATTCCCTTCATAAAACCTAGTGTATACACTTCTTAAAGAGTTTCTCAATAAAACGATTAGGATGTGTGTCACGGTCTCCGAGGCCACATTTCAAGAAAAACGAGAGGGTCAGATCACAGATATACGAGTATCCTTTAAATTGCCGCTCGGGAAATTTGTGGCCACTTCAAATCTAATTGAAAAATTCCCTTTGATATTTCGATACTTTTAAGGGTATTGAAAATACATTTACCAACACGTATCAGGTTTCAATTGGACGATATGAGTGTAAATTTATTTATTCGGAGGTCCATTGCATTTTTATTATATGAATATAATAGAGTATCAATGTTGATACGTTGATATGAGTTGTGTTTTTAACATTCCAATATGTAATTGAAATGTTTTCAACTGACATATCCATTTGACGAATCCAACGAATCGATAAACAGACACAAACGCAAATTGAAAAGAGCAATTTTGATTTTGTAAAAAGGTAAAAACCTCTCTCATTTCACAGAGAGCCCTTACAAAAGATCACCCACGTTAACTATGAATGGCCAAAAACAAGCTCGCCATGGACACGAATGGAAATTAAAAAAAGCATTCTAGAACGGAAATACGAATTGAATTTAAGTACATTTTAAATTTCGAACCCCTGGCTTTGACTTCGAAATAAAAGGATAGTCGCATTCGAATGCGAGTGCTTTTTGATCTCATTGGCGTGGCACGTTCCCTTAAGGGGGCGCATAAAGCAAAATAACCAATCTTCTATTAGATGATACGTGTAATATGCAAGACCAAATCTAAAAAATAAAATATATATCAAACTAGATGATATGTTCAACGATTCTGTTTAATCAAAAACATAAAATATTAAAATTTACTCGATAAAAAAAAATCACCAAGTTAGCTCTAATTTTCACACTTTTACGTTTTCTACTTGACATGGTAATACTTATTATGATTTTTTTTTCATAAACAATTATATTAAAACATTTGCAAGATATTTGTCAGAGCATTTTGTGTAATTACTTTTAGTTTTGGTTTTATCTGCGATAAACCACTTTTATCGTGATAAAATCAAACGTTTATCTCGAGAAAAAAAGAGCGCCAAAAGTGGTTTAAAACGTAAAAGTGTGAAAATTAGAGCTAACTTGGTGATTTTTTTTTATCGAGTAAATTTTAATATTTTATGTTTTTGATTAAACAGAATCGTTGAACATATCATCTAGTTTGATATATATTTTATTTTTTAGATTTGGTCTTGCATATTACACGTATCATCTAATAGAAGATTGGTTATTTTGCTTTATGCGCCCCCTTAACGGCTGTAGCAGTTGCGGGGCATGCGACTAAATGGATTATTTTCTTCGTGTGTTCTTTTTTCAAACAATTTTCGGATCTGTTCCGTCCTGGTTTCGTTATACATGTGATGTCTATTGACTCATATTGGCACTTATATTGAGGGGTGTAAAGTTTATTTTTGTTTGAACTATGAACAATTTTCAAACGTGTTGCGTTCTAACTGATGCGTTCCTTTGTATTTCTAACCATTTTAAATGGAGCTCCGTTGGTGGAAGCGTTTCGAAGATGGAAAATGAGGGAGTTGCTAGAAGATGGTTCATTTTAAACTGGTGGGGTACAAAAGAGGAAACAAAAGGTTGACAAGGACGAGTGATTGGATTATGGAGGGTTGACTTTACGGTCACCGTGCAATTTGTAAATTGACTTTGGCAATCTGTTTATATGCGTGTTGCGGTTAGCTTATCTTGATTGTTGCATTGAGCGCCTGTTTTTCTTTTTTATGGGAAACGAAGTGGCTGTATTTTGCTTTGAATTTTCGTTGCGCTTTCTTTTTTGTGCTCTATTGTCTCTACAAATGTTGGACGATAACGATAGTGAAAATATATGTGTGTTCAATCTTGCTGTTCATTAGATCTTAGCAATTTACATCGAGATAATATTATGTACGTAGTACATACTATCTCTATGGCAATTTATAATATGTTTTTTGTAATAGTTTAGCAACCTTTTATCAAAGCTTAGAATATTATTATTACCTACAGGTTTAAACATAAAACTAAAAGGTTACGGGAATGTTTGCAGGAAATAAAGGCCAATGCTAAGAGCTTCAGCTCATTCTGTAACTGTACCTACTACTGAATGTACACCACATAGTGAAATATAATATAACAAGATTACATTTAAAGTCACTTTGTCTATTGAATGTATTATGTACGGTATTATTATATTGAGCCTGCTTAACATTTGAGTGATGAAAATGATTTCGTTTTCTTTACAATTATATGCGGTTTGAGAAAAATCCTTATTTTCATAAATGGTGATTTTATTACTTCATCTATTTCCTTCTTTACTAACAGGAATTATTTTGCTCAATTTCAAAGAAGTTTCTTAGAAATTAGCCAATATAGCAAGGAGATGCTAATGCATTTTCAAGAATTATTTATTAGTCCATTTCAAAACTGTTAAGTCATCCCCATATAATGATACAATCGTAATAACATCCCCATTTCGTCCCCACGGGCCATGGGGCGAAGTTTGCATTAAAAATCGAAAGTTCGTATGTTTGGCCGCATTAGCACAAGAATGAGTCGATCCGTCATCGAATGACTACTGATTTATTTTAATGGAGATATACTTTTGATACGGTTATTCGTGCTAGGGATTGTGTATTTAATACTGTTTTGCCTGAATTGAAACTGATTCTCTATGCTCTATGGTGATACAGGGATTTCTTAATGCTTCTTCTCTCTTTAATAACCTCTAGCATGAATGCTGTTCAGTAAAATATGAAGTACCTATCAATAGGCTCTCCGGTCTATGTTTCATTTTTCATTCGAGCATAATTTTACGAATTTATTTGAATATTTTTCTATTTTGGACAAAACGGAATATTAACATTTCCGCTATAGTTTCCTATAATTTCCAAAGCATGCATACATTGGACAAACCTATCCTGTAATCTCATTAAATCAACTCAATGGTAACAGATATATTAAAATTTAACTTTTATGTCACTATAAAAATGTGATTATAGAGCCAAATAATATCAATAAAAAGTAGTTTTATAACCTTAAAAAATATTATTGATTAATAGATGAAACGGTAAGCACTGTATCAAATGCACAAACATAACCACGTCTCTACGAACGGACTCTATCAATCACTTATGGAAACCTATCAGGGCACATCCATTATGCAGGAGATAAGTTGTACAATACTCGTGGAGTTATCAGACCCTTGGAGGAATGGCGGATGACATTAGCTTACTGCGGTATTAATGGTGGACTTCTAAATGTAGTGGTTTTGAGATTGAGAAAGCAGAGAATTAAGGAATGCAAGTTCTTATACATCTTATATATATCTTATTATTCGTACAAAATTATCTCTATGATAGGTACTTAATATGTACAACGTAGTTTTTTTTTATATTATTTTTAGAAAATAATATATTACGTTGATACGTGAATTGTTCAAATGAGGTTGAATTTTGACCGTGTGATCCTTTGTGATCCTTTGTGATCCTTTTAAAGAACAAATTGTAATACTAAGCGATTAATTTCTACCAAAGTTACTTAAAAATATTGCTCAGATTGTATAAGTAAGGGTACTACGCATACCTATAACCTATTTTACCTTAAATTTCACAGATTCTAGTACAATTATACTTACTTACTCTTATTTAAATCCACATTACATCAGTACGATAAAAGTAGGTACACTAAACTTCAACTACTAAGTTGGTAAACACAATCGACATATGTTACAAGTACCTTTACCCTTCGTCTGGGGTCGTCCCCGGCCCGTGCCCCGTGTGATGAAATGCGACAATCTAAATGACATGTGACAACCGTCACACTTTGTTGTGTGATACATACAGATGTTACGTTTATTGTGCAATTTTTAAAGTTATTTATGAAGTCAAACTTTTGAGGAACATTGAGAGTAAAATTTCAAAGCCCTGTAATGGCAATACCGTCACGTCTCGAAGTAAGGCGACGATTTTGGTACCTTTGAATCTTGCCAAAGAATTAGTTACACTTCTAACACGTGTGCTCGGCACAACGCTCTTTTTATTTTTATTGATTGAGAGATTATAAGTTCTATTGTGAAATAATTAATCATAAAGATGAGTTATTATATTTGACTATACACATTCTCACTTATGAGATTTTTTAGTTCACTGATTTTATAGTAATATTTTATGATTTATCATTATATTTTCTATATAAACTCAAATACAGTGTTAACATGTTTCAAGCGCTGTATGTCATCGAAGGACCCTCACAAAGGGGATTGCCCGCCCTCTGGGGACTCCGGCCGTCTGGTCGTCTTGGCTTAGAGAAAGATTGCGATGCTGTGAAAATCACTCTTTAAGGCATTAACCTTTTGTTCTTGTGTGCGACCGTTTTACAATGTTTTTTTTTTATGCGAAAATAGAAATACATGTTGAACGTTTATGTCATTGAAGCAAATATCATTTACCAATTAAGTAGAAAAGTTTTTTTTAACGTTGGGAAATGTATTTACGCACGGCGCGCGCTCTACAGTTTTAATAAACATGATCTAAATGAAGTTTGTACTTTTGTATGTTGCAATTCAGGCAGAACCTTATAATTTGATCAATTTTTCATACGATCAACGAACATAGCAATATACTTAACTATAATTAATTTCCGTATATATTTCTTTGGTTTCCCGTATACTAATAAAAAGCGTAGATTTAGTTTTTATTCATGGAAACATGTTACAACACACAATGTTACATATTTTGAATAAACATACGTAGAAGAAGAATTTTAGCGTTACATGCGAATATTAGCACTAATACACGATCATATGCATATTAACTGCCATTAACCTGCTTCTTCAAGGTGTGCATTTTATTGAACAACGCAAGGACCCGTAATTTCCATTCGGTTTCGTATTGCACCAAATAATATCTGCATTAGCATACAAAATGCGCTCTTCCACGCTAATTACAAGTTGTGGCTTCCGAAATTTCGCAAATCATATTATTATTCTAATGTCCGAACCATTGTTGCCTTCGTGTTGCTATTATACCAACTTCGACATTTGGACCGGATGTCCTATTAAAATAATCGCCGAATTTCAATAAACGACTATTATTTTCAGTAGTGTTTTGGAGAAATTTAGATGGATCTGGTGGTTTTGATACTTTTTAGGCGAGCTCGAAATATTTGTTCACGTTGTAATTCGATCCTTTTCTAATATTTGGAATGCTCAAACCGGTATGTAATCAAAAGGAGTTTTTATTCAAGTCACATTATCATATAGAATCAGGCAAAACAGTATTCAAACGCTTTTTATCTTCATCATATTTTCCTATGTCATTCTATGGGCGAGGTTATAGTCATAATTTGTTGAGATTTAGATAATAAATCGTAGAAATCTTTTAACATGTTCATAAGTATTCCATTATCAATAAAAGAAAAATTTTGCAAACTAATAAGTATTATGGAACTTTATTTGTTATATAATTTATGTACATTGCTATTAGATGAAACATTTTCTAATATTGTCTTTTTAATTTACAATAAAAACCCTTTACAGAATTAAATCTAAATGCAATTTATTTTACAAATTTGATATTTGTCTCCCGATAAGTATCAAAACTCGTTCGTCCAACTATACAGCAAATGAAATTTTCTGGGCTACCTGTTTTACGCCTGCAGGTTATGTTTTGTTGTGTCTGGAGTCATGGGTTGCATGCTGAATTACATTTGGATGATTTAGATGAAGATGGGGATCTTAAGAATATATTATATGTGTATATGTATAGTAAATACCTGCATATTGATTCATTAATCAATATGTAGGTAGTAGTGGTAGTAGGTTTCTATTGAACAATATTTTTACGTGTATCAAAAACCTTGTAAAGATAAGTACCTTATTGATATTCATTGGCTTTTTTGCTGGCTTTTGTTATTAGATTTTTAAATACGGATTAAATAATATACAACTCTAAGGACAAGAACAAATAGCTTTTCACAGCATCACAAATTATACTCAATCAGAATGGAAAACTCATCTTAATTTTCTAAAACCTCAAAATTGCAAAACGAGGTCCAAATACTACGACCCAAAGCATTAGTTAATTAAAAATCGTATCGTCCGCTTTCCATTGAACATCTTGTATTGCAACCCTTCCGGAGGTCAAGCCTCTCGGGACTCGCGATTGGTATTCTTTATTAAGACCCGTGGAGGTGCGGTGCTTTTAGTCGCGACTTTTTAGTAATATTATAACAGAATGAAAAAAAAATTGTGCAGAAATACACTGCCGCTCTCAGGTTTGGTTGTGAGGACATGATAGTGGCAGTATGTAATGTACAAGACGTAATATTATAAGGAATTATCATAAAATGAAAAACAACTACTAAAATTTTATAAGCAGAAAAGAGAAACATAAGTATCACAACTTTACGGTGGTGTATGCGGGGATAATAATTAATAATAGGCTATTTTCTGCAAGACAGATCTATTAAAACTGCATTTTTTCTCGCCTGCATTCATCCTCATAATCATAATATACTGTATACGCCAAAATGAATCATATCATGTACCAACAATAGGAACACGTCTCTGTAATACATTCAAGATTATTTCAAATGCATTCATAATTTTATCAACTAACAATGCCATACGCTAGCTACACTTGAAACAGCAGCGCGAGCTTTAAAAATAAAACAAAAAAAGCGCCTACTGGTATATTTACAGCAATATTACGATGTTGAAGTTTGCTTTTCATTTTTAACGTTATTGTATCTCCACGAAAGTAGATTCTCATTCATCCCTTAGTTTCATCCACATTAATTAATACATTTTTTTTATAAAAAAAAAACTTTAACTTTTTCCATGCTTATTAAAAATTAAAGGCAATAATTAATTTTTGCTTTTCCATATAGTTAAGCTTATTTAACTTATTTTAATTGTAAACTACGCGGTAAACAGCAGATCTTCAAAATACATAGGTACCTACTGTGCTAATTATGTTAACATATTATTTTAATGAATACTTCATCAGATAAATCGCTTTAAATTCCAATGTACCCTTACCTCCAACAGTAAACAACTGCTCAGTTGTTCCTCAGTAATTGGCGAAATATCGTCCGGTATCTGACGCTAAATATTTTTCCTCGAAAAGTCGAAAATGATTGCAATCCGTATTAGGTCATCCTTTGTATCATTTTCTATCTCTTCAAATGCACTTTTATTTGCTTATAGAGCTGAATTAAGATTGCAATTTAAGTATACCAAAATTTATTAGACTATTTAGTTGAAATATTTACCGAATATTAATTTAATTTATAGGTACAGAATTTTTTAAGTTTTAATAAATATGTATAACAAAACCAATGGATAATGCAATTAAAGACCTAGGTATATGAAGTTGAGATTTCAGATTCTCCCTATACCTATTTGAAAAAAATAAGTGACCCTTTTTTTCGGTCACTTACAGCCTTACAAGATTCATAAATGTAAAGCAGAAAAAACCCTGTGACAAACATACAAGCAAAACATTTTTACCTCTAAATCAAATAAATCTCGAACTTAATCAAGGTTATAACTTATAATAGATCAATGAACCCTAAACATTTCTTTAAACATATTCTCGAAAGTGGTTACTTTTAACGTTAATAACATCAAGAGTAGATACGTAAATCCCGTATCAACATACATTGTCATAATGTACTGTTTGTCTGTTTGTGCACGTCAAACTGTGTTTTGTTTGAGCGGAAATAGAACGCTTTGTGGCTAATGTTATTTAATAACTTTATGATTTTCTAATAAGTACTGTATTGCGTTGTTGGAACAATTTGTCGATTTTGTGGAATGTGTTTATTGGAGATCAAAAGATCGTATAATGAATATGTGATCTAGAATTTAGATACTAAGCCTAAATTCATTGCTTCATAACTGTATATTTATATTTGAATTTGTATATGTATAGCTGGTAACTTTATAATTTAAGTATGTTTTAAGTATTGCTTTGATATCAAATCTAATCAAATTTTATTGTGCGTTAAATTAAAGTACAGAAATACGAATAAAATAAACAGTCAACAAACGACCACACTGAAGTTATTTGCAATTACCTAAATGTTAAATTGTTTTTATTTTATATTAAACATTACTGATCGGATTTGTATTAAATTTCGTTGATAGATTATATTCTCGATTAGCATATAGGTAGGCTTTAGCATATATGCATTTTAACTAGAACTTACATGAAATGTAATATAAGCTTTGTACATAAAATAAAATAGAAACACATAAAAACGATTACAGAACAAGAAGCATCGTGTAAAGCAATGAAAATACAATAGAAAATTCACTGCAAACACAACAAAAGGTAAAAACAGCGACACCCCATAGCAATCGTCTGTGTCTCGGCCCAGTTGCTTTTCAAATATTAAAATTTAATCGGCCCAATGTCGCGAGTCAAATTAGCCTCTCTTGAGAGACGGGCATAGAATAAGCAACCTGCAGACACTGTTCTGATTTATCAATAAAGAAATAAGGTAGATTTGCAATTTAATTCGAATCGTCTCTACATAAGCTAGTGCTTTTTCATTAAATAATATGATATTAGAATAAGTGTACATTGTACAATTAAAATCTATTTTTTATTTAGAGCTCTGGACTTCATAATTTATTGCCGTAGCAGTGCAAAAGATATTGTTATATTAATATAACTTTTATCTAGCGGGAGAGTTGTAGTATAATAAAATATCATAAACTTCGTAATGTAACACATTTAATAGGTACACCTCATTTCTAACCTACATAACTTGCACAGTCTATCCTAATATTCTTTGATCCATCGTAGCAGTGATACTGTAATTGTAAAGACGAAGAAAAGATATTAATTCCACCAGCACCTGAATGATTTACTCGTCGTTTGTTTGCGCGAACATTAACTTCAATTTTGACTTAATATTTGCATCGCGGGGGAGCGTTGTTATTTGGTATTAACTGTTTACGATTGGCTTTACTGTGACATTTTGGAATATTAAATTCGGTTGTTTTGTTATTAAATGTAGACATAGAAGAAGAAGGATTGATGAGAAAGTTATTTGTGAAGATCATTATAGGATAAATTCATCAGTTTTATTATTATAACCACTATATTGATAATGTGTTTCTTTGTGTGTGTTTAATTATGAAACACTGATTCAACGAACAAAAGGATATGAAAATTGAATATTTTTTTTTTATTATTTAAACCGAAAGTGTTATTATTGTATTCTAGTTCCGATGATATTCTTAGTTGAGCTCTTTTACACGTGACGTCTGGAGGATATTATAATAAAAGCTAAAGTTACATACTACGATCTTTCCTATATGAACGAAAACTCGACTCACACATCAGCTCTACCATAGTATAAGTCTTTATACCGTGGCTCTACGTACCTTATTTTTGGGTACCTACGGAGCAAAATGTAATATTGACATAACTAGTGTACCTACTATAAATGCAAATCTGATCAATGAAACGGATTCGATATGATCTGGCAAGGAGCTCCAAGGTCCACTGACCATACATTAGGGTAAACTCACCTAATTATGTGACTCACTTAATTCGGAGATACAACGTTTGGACTCTTTTACAGCGTTATAGGAGTAAAATACAATACATTAAAATTAACCCTATGGTATGGTAATAAAGCTTCTTTTTGTGTACAAATTTTGGTTAAAATCGTGCGGGTGAGATAGTAACAATCACGGGATTTGTCACTGCGCCCGCCATGTTTGACGCTTCACCGATAGCATGCAACTGTGCTGTCATTATTTAATTAATTTTAAATAGAAAAGGTGAGTGTAAGTTCATGATACTTTGACAATTAATTGTTAAAAACATATTCTTGTTGATACCGATAAAGGTTTTAGTAATTTTTCATTTGTTTTTGCATAATACCTTATTTCCTGGGTTCAAAAAGTTAACGATTCTCAAGATTGCAACTCAAAACAGTGTCACCGAATTAACCAAGCAAATTTTTATTATTTTCAATTCGTGTATTAATAATTGTTTTCAGTACGTATACGTTAGTCGTTTAAGTCAGAAAATATTTATTTTTACTCAGGTAAAAAAGGAGGATCGCTTTCAAGCATTTTAAAAAAGTCCGTTATTTTTTTTATAACATAATTAAGTGAGTTATTTTTTTATTTTAGACAGCATGGAGGAAGACAAAAATAAAAATAGAAAATATAATGAAACAACCCTGACATCCGCAATTCAAAGTATTCTGCAGTCAAAAATGAGTCTGTACACACAAACAATTATAAAGTCCAATATTGTTTTTTATTGTTCCCTTCTTTTGATATTATCTCGTTGATTAATAAAAACATAATTATTACTTTCAATATGTTTATATTTTTTATTAATTATATTTTTTTTTACTTTTGTGTTAAAAAATAATAAATACTCGCATAATTCGGTTATAACAGAATTAGAGAAGTACTATCACCGAATTATGGTGATTGTCACAGAATTAGACAAGTCATCGCGGTTTGATTAAGCTCATTTTACGCTGAGTTAATTCATATGTGTTAAGATTACACTTGTTCCATATGATAAATAGAAGATTGATTAATGTTCCTATTAAAAATAAAAATAAAATTTATGAAGTTTAACCTGCTTTTTTTTTCATATTCTGTTTTGTCACAGAATTAGATGAGTTGACTATACATATTTAGGAATCTAGAGACTGATATCCGTTTATCATAGGTAGATATTTTGAATAACACTATCGTGTAAATTTCAGTAGGTAGGTACATATTCGAAACTCTGCGTAGCATTAGCTATCTTTCTTTATCTAGGTCTAGAATTCAGTGATCATTCGAAAAAAAAGTTTTGCATTTACTAAAATGCTGTTTTTTGGACATAATAACAATTAATAAACCGTAAGTCTTAAAACATTGCTGGTTGCATGCTACAGCTCGGCTCTATCTAAACTTGTTAACAATTTGTCGTATCAAAGATACAAAGCTATAGATACTATCTCTTCGCTATCGCTTCGCCCGCTCTCTAGCCGCAGCAGATTTGACCCAGCCATGTCGCCGGTCACACCGATCGATACAGCCTCACTTGAGCTTTTTGTCCCCCCCTCACACCACCGCCCCCGTCCGGGCGTTACGTTCCTTTTTACGTTAGCCTTATGTGCTAAGGATTATTGATTTGTTTTGTGGTATAGTGGAATAATTAAAATGACATTGCAATGAATAGATGCAGGTTAAGTACCAATTAGTCTATGTTGTTATAAGATTTATAGAGACGGTCGTAATGTATAAAGGTTGTTTTTAAATCCTTGACTTTACTAATAAAAACATATAACACAATCTAAAGTAAAGAAACAACACACAAAGACGCCTTAGAATTTCCCTCAAACACATTTCTAATACCTATGTAACCCGACGTTCATTTAATCCCGCGTAATCGTGATAAGACGATAAAAAACGTCAAGGCGTGTCACCGATTGGTGGAAAGTGTCGCAATGGGCGTGGCGTAAGGCTTTGTCGCCAATGGGCGTGGCCTGCGACGTCCACGGTTTGTCACTGTAGGCTGTAGCTATGTCACTTTAAAAAGCCTTCGAGTTGTGTGCACAGGGCGGCGTGCGACAGTGTAGACTCCCCCTTACTATGTTATAGTGTATAGCGGTATACAAGGTTTATATGATTTGGTTGTATGAGGACAGTGTGATCTTAGCTTTATAACTGGGTTTATAGTATTGGTGTAGTTGATATGAAATATTAACAAACATTTGATATGAAATATTAGTAAAGTAGTCCGTATATGATATGTATTTTTGGAGGTATAGATATATACCGACGACGCGGTTGGCGCAGTGGTAAAGTAACTGCCTACTGAGCCGACGGTCCCGGGTTCGATCCCCGGTCAGGGCAAATATTTGTGTGATGAACTTAATTATTTGTTCTTGGGTCTGGGTGTTATTATCTATTTATGTATTTATTAAATATTATATTTATCGTCGCCTAGTACCCACAACACAAGCCTTAATTGAGCTTACTGTTGGACTAGGTCGATTTGTGTAATAATGTCCTATAATATTTATTTATTTATTTATTTATATAACTATACTGGAGACGCTAAAGTTGAGTCGAGATGATATATAGGTATGCATTTATCGTAACATAAACAATGAACATGCTTTTGTAAAAAGCTTGGTTGAATGAACCAATTAAGGACTTCGAATTATTATTTACAGACTGCTTATATGTGTGGACATAATTGAATGGGATAGATTTTTCATAAAGAAATAAACACTTTCTAAGTACCTAAATACTGAACTATAAAGTTGGCAATATTTCAGGTACCTATTAATTTCATAATCGTGTTGTTCTGAAGGAGGGAAATAAATTTCAACAACTTCACCAAAATGCATTTTATTTCGGCATCTAAAAAAGTTACTACTCAATATAAACTAAAGAAACAATAAAAAAACTCCCTTCGAGTCACTCCACCCAAAAGTCATATCATGAATTTTTACAGTAGGTACCAACACAGACAGAGAAGATGTCTTCGCCTGCACCCCCCCTCCCCCTCGGGGGTGGGGAGGGGGTTTTAAGCTTTCCGCTTTTATATAGCCTTACCAAGCCTTTGTTCTCTACGGAAAAGAAAAAACCACTTGCAATTTATCGATTCTTACGTACAGCATTTAGGTCAGAGGTTCTTATTGTGAAATACTTTCTGGAGGGAATTTCGAATTAAAATGTGTATTAAAGCCATGATTAACTTTCGAGTTAATCCTGGTTTTAACACACATTTTACCGACATCATGGTTTATATATATCAATTAGGTACCTACCTACCTATATTTTATAAAAAAAAGTACATTTTGTACAACAAAGTCTACACATTCATTTGTAATTTTGTGTTTCTTTCGAGACTTAAACGTTAGCTTACATGTACGAAACATCTCTATTTTTTAATTCAATATTCACTTAACCCTTAAAAAGCACGCGGGCGCGCCCATTCATTTATATTCAAGCTGGGCCTATTCAGCCACCTACACTTAAATTGTATATTTTTACATTATGTAAGCACCGAGCGTATTTCTTTTTAAAAAGTACCTATTCACGGACGATACATTTATTAAAACGTATACATGTCGAGACGTTATTCAACTCTGAGTGGGTCGTAGACGGATCTCAATTAGAGTGAGTTGATGCGCCCAAAGAGCCTTTTCAGTGGAATTTCAAACAAATTCTTGTTCGTGGAATAAAAATTAAGACATGTTTCATTTCGGCTCCGCTTTTATGTTGCGTCTAACGGATTAATTATAACATTGTTGGAACGTTCAGGCGAAGTTTGACTTTTGCTCGTATCGCGTAACGTGGGATGGGACATCGAAAATTAAATTTATTTAATTGCATAAATTTTGGTTAGAATATTTCTGTGGTGTTTGGTATATACCTCGTAAGTGCAAAAATGGCCATTTTTTGTTTTTTGGCCATCTATACTGATAAAAACGTCCTCTTTCGTTTGGTCTATGTCACATAAGCCTATTGATAGTAGAAATACCTTAAATAGGTTGTATCAAAACCACTTAAGTACAAAAAAAAATATTTTTATTTGATACAAATATATTAATATAACTTAACATAGACTTGTAAAACGAATACTTAATCAACGAACGGCCATTTACAACGTAAGAGCACTTAACATAATTAGACCAAACTTGAATAATTATTATCATCACTTAACTTATTTATACCAAATCAAATAAAGTTATTTGTGAACTTAACAGGTCTTCTCTGAGTTCTCCCTTACTTAAATATAACGTTATTTGGCACATAATTTAAATCTTCAGACATTAGGTCTCAAGCCTATTATCTATAAAGAAACATGCATGTGATGCAAGATCTCTTAGACTTAGTGTGTTCAGAAACGTTTACCAATCTTTAAATCGATTTAAAGATTGGTAAACGTTTAAAAAGCCAAATAACGATACCTACATGCACAAGGTTTGATTCTTTGTCTCTTCAAATTCATTCTTTCATGTCAGATTAGAATAGATTTAGAAAAATCGGAGCATAAGGCAATATTTCACTATGAAACTAAAAGATAAAAGCTGTTTGTTTACAGATTCCAAATTTAACTGCATCTGTAGCCTTTTATAAAAGAAACTTTGGACGTTTAATTTAAAAATCCGCAAAGTTACTACTAAACGAACATTCCATTATGTTATGTATGAAGGAATAGCTCAAAGAGGTGCGGATGAAATCGTATCATGCTTATGGCATTTATTAACCGTTTGGCAGAAGAAGTACCTAGAGTAGCTTATTTTATATTCAGTGTTTTCCAAGTCAAAAACGGTATAATATCTTGCCTGTTAAGCAGATATTGAAAGATTCATTCAAAAAAGAAACAGCACCATCTCCGTTCCCCGAGATAAATGAAAATGACCAGCAATCGCCATGATGTTAAATTAATTAATGAATCTGACTTCTTTCCATTTTCGAAACTATTGACTACCTACTCATTTTATCAAAAGAAATACTGCAACAGACAAAACTACATTTGGTTAGAACTGTATTTTCTGGTTGATGTATGAAAAGTCTAATGACGTAGATTTTAAATACTCTTTGAGTGAAAATGAAGAGTTTCTGTATTTCTGGTTTAAGAGAACTGAGAAAAGATAGAATTCTCCGAAGTGGCTTTGCCATTGGCCTCTAATGAGCCTATCAATATCGATGCTCTGAAATTCAAAGATATCTTAGATCTCCTGCCAATAAGTGATCCAATTTATGATGGTTATTTCAAATCATTGTCTCATGGTCCGACTAGAAACAATCTTATGACTTTCAGTGACAGTGATGACGACTATGAATGAATGTTGTAGTGGTACGTTTTACAAACAAATTTTATTTGACTGGATCCAGCTCGTAACTATTTGCAGGGT
Organism: Colias philodice; assembly: GCF_061535455.1. Lineage (NCBI taxonomy): Eukaryota > Metazoa > Arthropoda > Insecta > Lepidoptera > Pieridae > Colias > Colias philodice. The sequence continues at coordinate 3,691,224 of NC_143104.1, forward strand.
AAAGACATCTTCTCACAAGGAGAAGACATGAGCAGTAATCACCACGCTTGCTCACTGCTGGTTGGTGATTTCAGACCAAAATCCCGGTTGCCATCACGATGTTTTCCTATTATTAGAAATGATGATGTTTTCTTGTTATAGAAGATGTATCTCTGGTTATTAGAGAATCTACTTATGCATCCGAAAAAGACACATTGGTACATGTCGGTTGATGGGATCGATCCCGCAGCATCTAGCACGGCAGGCAAGCGAACTACCGTGACTTCTGAACCACACACACACACACACTACTTTTAGGATTTTACTTTGTAGAGAGAGTATCAGAGAATTGCATATTGCACGAAAATCACAATATTTCCTGGCTTTTTTATGAGTACTTATTTGTGGCAAATCACACTCCTATTAGTTTTTGTTTTTATATACGGTTAAATCTATTTGTATGGAAGACGTTTCCCCATAATATTTGTTTTTTAATGTCTGTTTATGTCTCCGTCGAAAAATAAAAAGAAAAATCCTTTCCATTAATGTAAAAATAGGAATAAATACTAATTAAGAGTACAAATAAATATGCTCTAATCCACTTAAGTACACACTTTTTAGACATTTTTTCTTTTGGTACAAACATGTTAAGTAACAATTACTATTGAACTAAAACATTTTTTTTATTTTTTTTGTAAGTGTTCAAAACTTGAACATAATAGACATTTAAATATCATAAATTTGTTTTACTCAAGTGTTTATTCCGATCTGTAGCAACAGGGTAGCAACCGTGAAAACTTTCAAACGCTCATACCCAAAAATCACCATTTTGCACTTAAGTGGTACGTACCAAATACCACAGATTTATAGGATGGATTACAAAGTCTTATTTGTTACAATATAGGTAGTAAATATACTTTTGTAAAAATACTCTATATAAACTCCGTATAATGTATAAACTCCGTATTACAGCTTTATTATTTAAATTTTAAATAAATGGACACCACACGAAAGTACCATAAATCGAAAATACTCTGTACTTGATGATACTAGTTAAGTACAGCTAATTCCGTATTTATTGTAACCATATTGAATATTACGTAACTATGGGTATTCACAGATTATACACGGCTATAACACGACTCGCAACGCCAGGTAATAAGTGTGTCCATTGCTTAGAAAGCCATGTATTATGGTTACATATTACGGTTTTAGGTCTGTGTGATTATGCTATGAGCGTGACAAATTTCCTAATACATCTTCTTGGCGATTTCCGCAACTTTCACTACGTTATAATCATTTGATGTGTATTATTTGGAACTAACATGGTGTATGACTGGGTTAACGCAACTAGATCAAGATCAAGATCAGATTATGATGTATTTTGCTACGCTACAAACACTAAACAATTTCAAAACTGCAATTCTTCTCAGTTTCAAGCCATATTCATCTGCAACAGTTAAAATCTTTTTAGCATACATCAAATCAATTAGGTACTAGGCGTGCGTAATTTTCATAACTACAATGTAAAATTTGCATATCTAAATTTATCCCATCAATAAAGTCGAGCCATTACCTTTTAACAAGTTTATAACGAAATGCAGATCAATAGACATCCTCAGAACATTGTTCGCTAATTGGCTAAGAAAAATTAATTCTACAAAAGGGTTCTCTCAATGAGCCCCAGTGGGCCTTTATTAAGCGAAAGACGAAAGAGTGAGCCGTAACCTACACTCAAATAATTGAACATTGTACACAAAAATATGTAAATTAGTTTTAGGCCCGTGAAAATTAACTTTTTCATCATGAATTATGTCCTTGATGGTGTCTTCGAAGCGTCTTCTGGGAGTTTTTCGAGATTTTACAACTCGCCTCACGGAAGGGTGAAATTAATAGCTGAGGGGAGAAAAAACCCGTGCGTTTGGAAAGGGTTAAGTGTTAGAAAGTTTGTGCATTAAGACTAATGGTAATATTTTTGTAGATATTTATTTTTTGTGTATTATCCTGTACGTGATTATCTATATATAAAGCTGAAATTATTACCATGTTGACGCGTTAAAAGTTTCTAAAAGCTAAACATTTATGATAACTTTTCAATAATTGGCTTGTTCGGAATTTAAATCCATATTGTAATTTTGGTAAGCGGCAACCTTTCTGCTCCAATCCGGTGAATAGGTTTAATACCCAAAAACTATTGTTTTAAGTATGGGTATTTATCATGAAGCTATAAAATTAGCATGTTTTAGATAAATAGGTACACTAAAACGCTTTTTTGCGGGTAAAAGTGGAAAGTGTTAATGTCAATATCAGATTTTAAAATGCCCTTGGCCTTTCAATTATAATGCCTTAATTTTTCTGCAGAATAGAATTGTTTATCTATGTAAGCTACAAGAACGACTTTTCAATCTATACGGTAGGTAGTCTATGAAAAATAGAGTGAACAATTAGAGCAAGTTCTCACTAAAATTACATAAAGGGATAATAAAAATGTTACATGTGGCTGTCCACATTATTTTATATGTTTACTTCTTCACTGTTCAGAAATTTACCAAAATATATTATTTTAACATACTTCTTGAATTCAAGTGTATCATTGTAAAAATCATAAATAAGAAAAAATAAATAAATTATACACAATACGTATCCAAACATTATAACTCAATGTTATTGGGATTACATACGAAGCGTTTGCATCCTTTTACATCCTTACATTTTGGGTCGAAAGAGCCCGAAACTCAAACTAAACCGCAATATTGAAAAGGGATAATGTTAACACAAATGTATCCCTTATTACTTGCTTTTAAATGTTACCCATACTTTGTATTAGGTACATCACTTTTGGGCACTAGCTTTTATATTAAACTAAATACAAAGTAAATATAGGTAGGTATATCAATATGTTAAATATGTACGATCTCTACATCCGTCTATTAAGCGTTTATGTGTTAATATAACTTATGAAATTATACAAATTACTTTTTTGTCAAAAAAGGAGTTAAATAGGGATAGAAATATGTATGACAATTATGCGATAATGTGATAAATGCACGCGAGCAAAGACGTGGGCGGAAAGCTAGTAAATTTGACCTTCTTTGGATAGCTTGGTATTTTTCCGAAGAAAGAAATTTATAAAAATCTGATTAATTTGAACATCGATTCATAAGTTTATGAGAAATGGGAATGATGAAGATTTCATAAAAACCTGGAGGTAGTTTTCTTATCTATTAGATAGCAAGTATTTACCACCTATTTCCAAGTATTTTATACCTAAGGGCGACTTATAGTTTCTAACAAAACTTGCTAAGGAACTTTCAAAGTTCACAGACTGTATTATCCGCCCAAATTATTTCGCACTACAAAATCTAATTCAATCCCGTAAATTGATACGAAATACGAATATAGATCATGCAAAGCTTCATCTAAGTCTTTGATATACTTCCTTATTACCGCATAGTAAGCATTCTTCGGGAATTAGTATGAAACTAAACATAGATTGCAAAGAAAAATAGAGGCGAAAATAACGCTCGATTGTTATTAATTATGGTTGAATCGTTCACTTACTAATACGTACCTATCATAAATATTAAATAGTATCTAGTATCAATTTATGTATATACGTAAATGTTTGGGAATATTTTTGTTAATTTGTGTAAAATTTGAAAACAACTGTAGGTACGATGATTAGTGGAAATTGGACGGACTTACCTATATTATAATGACATTCAACTCTTTTTTATTGTGTCCATACTTGAGACCAATGAGATAAAATTAAGTTGATTATGACATTACGTAAAATTAAGGCCTAGAAATAGACTGTTTTAAATTAAAAAATTGAACAATAACCAATTTTCTTGTAGTTTTTTAACTCACTTTAACCGAGAAAAGTAACATAACATATATCACATTTGTCACTAAACACAGCCAGTAAAGAATAGCCTGAACCAGAAATAGTAGTGTTAATAGGTAAAGTGTAGGGCTATTAAGCACGTACACTATGGGAATGAGTCACATGTTTTATGCAGGCCCTCCGTAGTGTGAGGTCGTGTGTCGTGTGAGGGATAGTTAAACAATAGATATAGGTATAGGTAAATGTTTCACACTATATAATGATCTATAGCTGCAGGTAAATATTTCGATCTATGGCTAGTGATTAAACAACACGTCATAATGATTTAGGGAATAATTGCAATTAAATTGATTACCTACTAGCATTCTACATTTACATATTTTGCAATGTTTTACTTTGACGTTGTTTAGCCAAAGAATATTATAAAACATCCCGATTAATAAATAATAAATACGTGAATGAAGATGAATATTTCTAATGATCAATGTTATTGAAAGCAACAGTAGTATAATTTGTAACAATGCGATTATTTTTGGTTTAGCCAGATGACATGAATGCGTGTTACACGTTCAAATATACAACAACATTTTCAGTTAATTACCATAAAATCTAAAAGTATTACAGTTATTTTTACCACAGGGAGGACAAAGCAAACAACTAATGACATATATTTGATTGAAAGGAATATAATTCCTGAAATAATTAAAACTTCAGGAAAGTTTGTTCGCAAATCTGTAAACATTGTAAAAATATGAGTCCTATAAAAAAGGGATTATTTGAAGTTCATAATCCCAATACTGTTTTAATTTAGCTTTAATAGTATCGGTCCGGGCGGGTCATTAAGCCGGACAAACAGACAAACAGTGGCCAATCAACCCTTGACGTCGATCGAGCAAACAAAATAAATTGCCATTTACTCCTTTCTACGGATTAACTTTGATGTTATGATTACTTGTTTCAGTTTGTTTAGCGTAATTATTGTTGTGGTTGCAGTGTGATTGAAAGCTTTCAATTTGAACTGTAGGTATGACGAGAGCTTTACTTTTTTTAATACAATTATTAAAATTTAAAAGTGAAACTTCTTGCGCGTTGAGAGTAAAATTTCAAGGTCGCGTTATGGAGTAAGACGATGATATCTTTGAATCTTGCCAAAGAAGTTTCACTTCTAGCACGTGTGCTCGGTTCACACGCTCTTTTTTGCACAGATAAATGTTTAAAGGTTTTCTTTTTTTTAATAAATATATTACTACTACTTTCAATAGTGTTTTATTTATTGAACCTAAAATCTATAGATATTTGATAAGCTGAGTTGATTTCTGCTGAGATAAGAATAAGTTGAAATAAATTTTGGCGACAATGTTTTAAGCTGGTAAGTAACATCCCAAAGTGCTTTTTTCAAGTTAATAATATAATCATGTCTGCAAAAAGCCTATATATCATCATAATTTGCCATCCCGTATTCATTATAGAAATAATTCACACATAACGGTCACAATTTATCCACGTTCTGGCGTAAAAAGCCAATTTCGGGCGTAAAACCAAAAGTAAAACCTTTGTAATATCAATTTGCCTCTCATGCATTTATTCATAAGGCATCAGGTCATATAATTTATATGTGAGAAGCAATCGTATATATTCACAAGCGATTTGCCCGCGTTTCGTTCGGAGTTATGTAGGATATGCCACTCTGGGGGGCACTTACTTATGCTACGTCTTTTACTTGAATATGTTGAGGGAGGGCTGCTAAATGGCTATCAGTGTATTTCAGTATTTATGACGATATGTAAAAAAATCTATGGTCTAGTGATGTGGTTGTTTAAAACGGTGCCATTTTAGAAATTGCAAATCTCTCTATCTATTTAGATTAGGGTTGAGCTTCAAAGTTTTATTTTTTATTAGAATACAATTATAATTTTAAAATTTGCTATTAATTTTGTTTAGTAGGGTTTGAGTTTTGGCAACATATTTAAGCTTAGGTTACATATTATGTTAAGAGTTAAGGATTTTTCTTAAAAAAACAAAAAAATCATTACACTTTTTCTTTGCGACAGCCCTATAAAAGATGTGACGTAGATTTTTGGTATCGTTATTACGCGTCACTCCACGTAATATATAGGCGCCCTGCGACATTGCCTTGAATTGCCTCGAGAGCTAACCCCTTTGCTTTTAGCAGAAAATATTTATGAGACGATTATAATTTTACTGGAACATTTGGAAGTTTTGCGAGTTTGTTTTTTCTGTTTTAATATTCAATGCTAAGTTATTTCTGAGTTGTCTATGGAGCAGATATTTTGGGAGGTTGTTAATTTTATTATGAAGAACGGGAAAAAGTAAGACTTATTAATAGCGATGGTTTGAGCTTGTAATAAATTTCCTCAACAATATCATTCATGATAAAAATTATCAAAGACCACGAGAAATATGTTCTGAAGAACAAATTGTTCCAGCAGAATAATATCTCCTAATATAAGATTTAATAAACTCAAATAGAGAAATAGAGTCAAATAAAATCAAGTACATATTATGTATAAGAATATCTATAGATAAGTGGAGTACCTACCTATATAAGTGGTCCAGATCTACTCCCAAGTGTAGAAGGTTATACAGGGCCGGCAATGTGTCTTGTCTTTGGCTACCCCGGTCCAAACCTTTTCACAAGGAGCTTCGAGATCAAACGGTTTTAATACTTTGTGTTTATTGCACTGTTTGTAAATAGATTTTCATGGGAAAACGGTGAACAGCTTTTATTAAATAAAGTATTTTGAAAGAACTGTTTATGCGTCACGACACAGATATCTACAAACTTCAATGTCATAAACAAATTCAGTTTAATTTTATGCATGTATATTATTACTCATTTACCATTTGTGTTACTCTATCCCGTAGTGTATGTTCAAAATATTTTTGTGTTAAGCTCCAGCTTAAGTATCCATTTTCATACGGTCTATTCGATTCAAGAAAATTATCAATGCAACATCGGTTGCAAGAATCGTCTTGTGAGCCTTGATATTTTAAACAGTTCAGTTTCAGTTCAATGTTAGAGAGCATTTCTTTTAGTTAAAGTTTATTATAAATTTCCATATTATGTACTACGATTGATTAACTAATTTTTCAATTTATAGATATAGCTAAATATTATATTACTATATTCAAGACGTGTCAGTCGTGCTACATGACTGACCATTAGGGAAATCTGCACAGCACTGTTGTTTAATTTATTTGCTAGAATATTCTTAAACTATCGGTTTCGTGGTTTCGCGATTCGCTTATTTATGTCTCTGGCGTCGAACGAATTAGATGTTCTCTTGGGAAACTAAAATATATGCAGATTCAAGGATAGTTTGAAAGCAACGAAACGAATTTAAGGTCGGAGCGTTGTTTATTATATATTTTTACTGTATGTCTTGTAATTGCGACGATTTTTTTAGCTCATTAAATATTAAGGTTTTCTGATGTATTGAAATTACTGTAGGGTTAACTTTTTGTCCAGTTTTTCATTTATTAATAACTTTGAAAACATTGTTTAATTTGTATCGCTGATACGAAATTTTTCAAATGCCGAGAATATAAAGAAATTTAAACATTTACTATCTTAAGCGTTTTATTCCTTATCACCTTAAAAAAATAAAGCATCATCTTTACATTCACAATAATCAACGTAGAAACTCGTAGTTTATGAGTGATTATTTGCTAAAGATTTTCCGTATACAAATTTATTTTTCTTCAATAATTAAATTATTCCATAAAAAGTATAAACACGAAGCAAACCCTCTGCCGTTATGGTGTATTAGACCGCGTTATCCATTTACCAAATTGAGTGAAATATGCCTCCCCAAACACCGCAAGGGACATTAAAAAAACGCCTTAAAAACTTTTAATATTCTAATAAGACTTTGATTTAATTTCCTTTTATCATTATTTATGTAAGAATAAACGGTAAAAGGCGATAAGTCCGCGTTATTATTTTTTCGTCGGCTAACTTTTTTCTTTCCCCTAAAACGACGCGACATAAGCTGGAGGGTTGGGACGGCCATAGAGTAGAAAAGTGTCGTACATTTTTTCCAGAATACCAATTGTGGTACTGGAAATTTGTAGGTAGAAGTTTCTGTTCTATGGTCTAGGGTAGTGCGATCGATAAGGTTGAAAATTGCTTTATGATGTTTCGTTGACATATTCATTGATGTGAGGGTAGTAGCAACTTGTTGATTCGCTAAAACGACACGTCCGGTGTTTTTGTGTTCATGACATCGGTTTTCCTATGAATAGGGTATGTTGATGTTAACAGAATGAAGGTGTGTTGTACTTTAATGGATATATGTCAATACTAATTTTACAGATAATATCTGTTTGTTTTCGTATTTTATGAAATATCAATCTTACTGTCTTGTAGTCAATTTTCGGCTGAAACAAGTAGATATTCGGTTTAGTGACTTTTAAACGATCTAATAGTAATGACGTAAAATGAAGAATTGACAAACAAGATATACAATATGTTTTTTTATCACACATAGGAAACTTATAAGAAAAATCCACGTCCCACGTATATTTGAAATATTTACTAATAAATGAATTAGTAGAGTAAGAGTATTCTAAACTATACGATACTGTATACCTACGCTAAAAATAAAAAATCTTTTAAAATAAATATATTTTATATATTTGAACCGCACTTAATCCAACATCAGACAAGGGAGATCCCCTTAATGTGTTTGCATAATGGTGACCATTAAAACATTATTACGAGCCGATGGTTACCCTTAGACGACATTTCATTTCATCACTAACTACTGTTTTTAGTCACGTTAACTATAAAAAGTAAAATCTACGTGCTCTACGTTATAAAATAAATAAATGTAAAATGCTCAAAATCAAATGCGAATTTCATATTTTTAAGTTGAAGTGACGAAACTTTAAAGATATGTAAAATTCATAGCTTTAAATTAAAGCTCTTTCAGCAGTTCTGTAGGTACTCTACGTTATAAAATTAAAATACTTATAATATTGTAAAATGCTCAAAATCTTATGAGAATTTCATAAGTGACGATTCTAATTTGTATGTACCTACTTGTAATCCTGCCATAGTTAATTAACATAATTGAAAAATATGAAAAATCTTATAGAAGCAAGCTCTAGATTGTTGTAATAATTTATTTTGTAAAAAACAATAGTTTCAAGTGGTAACAAATATCAAAACAAATCGATACCCAGAATCTCTCATACACCGTTAACTGAAAGACATTTTCCTCGTTACATTTGTCTACAAATCTATTAATTTTACAAGAAAACGAATGTCACACAGCAAAATGAAAAGTCAAGTGCGTTTAATAAATGACTGCGAGTGACTGTGCCACTTTGCTAATTGTCAAACGTTTCACTAAGGGAGTGCTTACACTGCGTTTTTGGAATTGATTATAATTACTTAAGTTTAATATTTTATGTAGAGAAACAATACTTACCAGTATTCTTTCTCAGTACTTATTTACTTTTTACTAAAAAAATTAGAAATAATTGTTATGAAGTTATATAGCAAGTAAAAATGCGATATTTAGTTAATCAATAATACCTATATTTATATTTCATTTTTCACCTACGTATATTGTAAATTATTTTATACTCGATGAGAGTATAGTTATAAAATAATGTACCTAATTCGAGCGATAATTTCCTCGATATTTTCAACTATGTTAAAAATTCTAATATAACTCAAGAAGCTGTACTCTCAAGGTATTTGATATCCAATGTACCCACTCCTTTACACTAATGACTGATTTTGGAACGACTCGCAGCTCTTAAAGTGCTCGACACAAAATAATAAATATTCACGCTGTCATCACAGTGAACACCGTCATTGGGCGGATAATTTGTAAAAGCCCTTGTTGAATATGAGTGTTAAATCTTAATAAATGAGTTTAGTAATTTGATTTAAGATAGTTGATAGTGTGCTATGCAATGGTAAAATTGTATTTTGTATTAAATTGTAATGTAATTAAATGTATTGTTGACAATTAAGAGTTGAAATATTTAAGTAATCGTGAGTTGTTTATGTTGAGTGATGAAATTCTGCCCAGCAGCTGCAATTCAATACAAATCGTAGAGCAGTGTCTGGAAAATTAATATTTCATATTTTTATTATAGCTGTTGATTGCATACATTGAGAAAAAGCAATAAGTTTTAAGATATGATGTCGGTTTTCAGTTTTAATTTCAACTAAAATGTTTTGTTAAATTTCAATAAGTATAAATCCAAGGGCAGAAACGCCTCATTGTTTTTCCTATACTTCATATAATTTAAACATAAGACATTTCAAAGCAAATACCTCAAGTTCTCAATCCTCCAATTAAGAACTGAGTGTCATTATAACAGTATAGATCGGCATCGCGTGCGCGGGTTGCGCAAGAGTGTCCGCTCGGGTGCGCAACCGGGCCGCGCCTGAATCACTTCCCGTGAGCACATACGTCCTCGCTAGGTGGTGTGCTCTGTTTGGTACTGGACTGTGGTGTTGTACGGAGTGTATTAGGAATCGAATTAAAACAACGAGATCTTGATTAAGACTGAACCTTTATTCACATTAATTATTGTTATATAATAATAATTGGGTAACGCGTGTACACAATAAATGATGCAATAATAAGGATAGATTACATACTTACACACTACAGTGTCAGTTATTTTATTTGATTACTAGCTTGTCTGCGGCTCTGCTCGTGTACCTATTCGAAAATAAGTCCGCATTATCCGTTTCCGTCGATAAAACCTATTATAATATGTCCTTTCTCGGGTCTCAAAATCTCTGGTTCTGGTAAAAATTAATTGTCTCAGTCAGACAATTATTTTTTAGAATGTTAGGCTATTGAAGAACCTCAAGAAATTTGCGCCAAATAATGCGACAATTTGATTGCTATTTAAACTTTACGGGTTCGACAATTTGCGCGAAAACAGGACAAATGCTGTCGGGTCAACTTGTACAGTATACAAATACATGAGTAATATGTATAGTTAAAAATACTGGCAAACTATATTGATAACAATCAGAAATCATACAAAACCAGACCGCACCAAGTGGAGCAAATCAAAACGCGACGAAAATCGCGATGTATCATTGCTTTTACTTGTAGCATCCGCAGGGGCGTTCCACGCTTCAACTCCGCGAGAATTACTTAATAAATTACAGTTCACTAACAAACAAACATTATTCTTTTAACCACACCATTTAAATACAACTCTATAACTTTTAAAATAAGGTTGAGTTTTGCGTAGGTCTGTTTTTCTAAACGCAAATTCATGTTGGCAAAATGTTGTCCTGTCATTATTTTTGGAGGTCGGTGGCGGAGGATGCGTTTTCCATTTGGCACAGATATCCGATGTTTGTGCAATTAAATGGTTTAAAACTTGATAAATGCATCCGTCAGTCAACGTTTTATTTTATTGAAATAATTGACCTAGAGGATAATAGTTTTTGACGTTTTAGGTGTGCTACAGGGTAATTGAGCGTAAAGAAGAACGTATAATAAATACAAATAAGTCTTGATAGGGGAGTCCGTATTTTTGAAATTAAAACTTAAAACTTACGATTTCCCTCATAAATGACATTTGCCAATATCTCAGATCTGTATGTAACCCTGTAGGTTTAATATAATGTTCAAAAGTTTATGTCGTACTTAAATTTTCCAGAAAGTTTAGATCCATTCTGCCCATTGATTTATTGATGTATTGGTTCATTAAGGTACCGTAAAGATAATTCTACAATATACAATATTTTTATTCTTAAAACTGCAAACTTTTCCTCATAATTATTTAAATATTGCGTAAAAATTACACTTCGTAACAATTAATAAGAGATATTATTTGCATATAATATTATTTAAATAAGTACCATAAAACCTCGCGTACATCCTCTAAACTAAACCAAAAGAAGTGTTTAAACCTTGATTTAAATCACAAAGTCATTGTTACAATTCAGTCCAATAATTCGTCGAACAAGGCCGCACGCCATCCGAGCATTTTGTGTTAAGGATTATTATATTCATATGACCTGATTTATATTACGTTCATAATTGTTTACGATATAAAGACAAAGGAATTTTAAACCGATTTACGAACGTAAGTATGTGTGTTTGTTGAAGCTTGATTGAGGGTTAAATATTTTTGCAGGGATGTATTGAAATGAAATGTAAGCAAGCAGTGGCTCAGTGGTGAGATCTCGAACTTCAAATCGAGTCCGGGGTTCGAGACCGGGCGAGTGCGCAGGAAATAAATTGAAAAATCAATTTATCTGAGCATGTTGTAACATCACCACTAATAGAACGGTGAAGGAAAACATCGTGACGAAACCGACATGTCGAAGAATCAAAAGTTATCCGCCAACCCGAACTTGGCCAGCGTGGTGGATTATGGCTTGTACCCTCATAGGAGACCCGTGTCCCAGCAGTGGGAACGTATGTGGGCTCATGATGATGATGATGATGATGATGCATGGAATGTAGTGAAGAGGTTTTACTTGTATTAGATAGCATTGTTGTGTATTTTGAAATGAATAATATTTTGCAGGAAATGGACAAGGCGTGTGCTTACGTTATAAAAGTCCTTTACAATGTAGAAATATTTAAACAGAAGAGTGGTCTTCAATTAGAATGATGATATATCTGTTTCCTATTGTTAAGTTATAGATACCTATTGGTTATATTGGTACCTATTGGATTTTTTAAAATAAGTAGGTACCTAGCTAAAGACTTGAGCGCAATTCGCAATGTCCAAGTTAAGGTCTATTCAATTATTTTTTTCAAGATTCTTCAGAAGAAATTACAATAATAACATACGTATACCTATTTGACACTTACAGCTAATAATCTATAGGAAAACTACCGCGATCACATAATTTGTATCAAATATGTTTACTATGAAAGCACGTGTATTTTATATCAGTACGAGCACTTGTGTGTCGTGTGCAAGTGAGCCAGAAATATTTTTAATCCAAACAAATATCAGCGGCTCTTCAAAATAAATATATCGCCCACTTCGCTTAAGGAGAGTGTACTATGATTAGAGTTACACTGTTTTGGAGTAGGTATTTTTTGTATGAAATGAAATGAAATGAAATAAACGTACCTATACAAATGTATGAAAAAATGTTGTTGAAGGATTGTATGAGCTTTTGGTCTTTCAAAAATTTGTCTAGTTTCTTTTAATTTTGGTCTAATACCAATTTAGATACTGTTTTGGAAAAGGTATTTTTTTGTATGAAACAAATGTATGCAAAAATTGTACGTAGTTGTTGTAGGATTGTATGAGCCCTTTGGCGCTTTTATAATTGGTCCAGATTATTTCGATTTTGGTCTAATACCAATTTGTTTATTATGAGGTCTTTAAAAAATATTTTAAAGATAAAAATCAAACTATTTGTAGAGTTATTAATATTATACATAAGCAATTCTGTATCAAACAATGATTTTATATATTATACTAGATTTCCGCCCGCGGCTTCGCCCGCGTTTTCAAAGGAAAACCCGCATAGTTCCCGTTTCCGTGGGATTTCCGGGATAAAACCTATCCTATGTGTTAATCCAAGTTACCCTCTATATGTGTGCTAAATTTCATTGTAATCGGATCAGTAGTTTTTACGTGAAAGAGTAACAAACATCCATACATCCATACATCCATACATCCTTACAAACTTTCGCCTTTATAATAGTACATATTAAGATTAAGATGTATTAACAACCAGCCTTAATAAACATAACTATATCTTTTGATCATCGATCATGAATAAATCCTTGATGTCAAGGAAAAAATCGTTAAAAATAAAACTATTTTATACGCGTATCTAGTGTAAATTATTCTTAATAGAATGTAAAAATCAACGTTGACCAGAGCCACATCACTTAGGACAAAAACAGCGCGTGTTTATGTAACATGCGAAACGGACAGTATAATATGGGTGAACGGGTGCGGTACTTACCATGAGATTATAGCGAGAATATCATTTTTACATTTATTTATTAATATATATAGATTAGAGACCAACTATAAAGCAATTACGGCGAGAGCCTATCTGTATACTATAATTTAATTTAATAATATCATAAAGCTGAAGAGTTCGTTTGTTTGTTTGAACGCGCTAATCTCAAGAACTCCTGGTCTGATTTGGAAAATTGTTTCGTTGTTGGATAGCCCATTTATCGAGGAAGGCTATAGGCTATATATCATCACGCTAAGACCAACAGGAGAGGAGCACTGCGGGTAAAACCGCGGGGTGCAGCTAGTTGAAATATAATATCTTGCTCTACTTATTTATTGATTGGTACAACACTATTTTCATAATTAAGTAGCTTATCATTATTCTATTCATTACTCCATATCACAACGACGACATATATATATATGACAAACAAACTTAAGAAAAAAGAATAAAAAGCGTAAATAAACTTGAATACGTAAAATTATAACATAAGTAATTAATTACATTGAATCGATGATACAACTTGGACCACACAATAAAAAGAGTGTTGTTTACAACGCGGTCGAAGAACGATAGTCCAGTAATTGTAACTGTTTCCAGGGATTGAGATCATCTGGACGTTTATAATGTGCGATACGACATCCAACAGTGGACTGGATCGGGAATAGATTGGAAAAATTGGGAACGTAAGACGTGGCTGCTCCATGATTTTTGTGTCTTGCTTGAATGTCTCTTCGACTTTGGGCTTTAGGAGCTGTGTATCTGATATTAAGTAGATGGTTCTCGACTTTTATTAATGACTAGCCGCGGGTTTACTCGCGTGATGATGCCTTCCTCGATAAATGGGCTATCTAACAGCCAAAAAAACAAATCGGCCCAGTAGTTCCTGAGATTAGTGCGTTCAAACAAACAAACTCTTCAGCTTTATAATATTAGTATATATTATTGGTTTTGAGAAATGTTGGTAACCTAAAAGTATAATCTCGGTTTGGTCAAAACAGAGCATAGAAAGCTGATTGCTTACTTGCTGTAGACAAAATTGATCAGTCTTCTTTTTTTCTATATAGACAGATCTTTAGTGAAATAGGTTGGGAGTCCAATTGAAATCTAACTTAATTTCTTAAAGAATAAACTAAAAAAATTTTTTAACCGACTTCATAATACCTATCAATAAAGTTTTTTTCAATATTCTGGAGTTACATTTATATGTAATTTAAATGAGTCTTAAGTAGATAAGAAGTATTTTCACACTTATCATGAGAAATCAGAAATGTAGGTATAATGATATTTTAGAGAGCGTTAAGTAATTAATACCAAAATAAGCTTAAAGCTCTTATGTGAGGATGTGAGAGAGGAAAAAGAATGGAAAAGGTGTCTTCTTTATAAGTACTTATTTAAAGAGCGTTTTTTTGTAATCATATGATAGTAATTACAGAATTTGAATTAACAAAGTAATTATTAAGGTGGATATAGTTAATTTAATTGTAATACAAAGTTAAAAAAATGTGACATAAATTAAGCCATAGAATACATAAATATAATTGATAATAATCTTTTCATAGGTATACAAATAAGAAGTTGTCTTTTTAACATTGTAGTCTTTATACTTAGTTCATTAACGTCTTGTTGTTGCATATATAAGTGCTTAAAATATGTAGGTACTAGGTAGGTGCTAAGACTTATAGACTGGGGTAGAAGCCTTTAAAAATAATGAAAAGATAAAAAAAATCGCAGTCGGATGAAACCCATTAGAAAAGGAGGGGAATATGATGAAAATAAAAGGAAAAATAAATTACGGTCAATCCGAGTTCGGGAAGTGGGAGGGGGGAAGCTTTTAAGAGAAAAAAATGGTTTCTCTCGATTTCCGACAAAACTACAAGTCCTACAGAAAAAAGTTCAATGGCAAAGTTGTAGGTAATAAAAGGATCTAAGTACAACTTTTTTACTAACAATTTTTTCACATAACCTCAAAATTTAGGTGAAAAGTTCAAAAAACCAAGTTTTTGGTCTTTTATTTTTATCTACTTCAAAATTTATTGTTTTTCTACGAAATTTGGTGGAAACTTACTTTATTATGTCCCAAATACACTGTAATTTATTTGATTGAAAATATTTATTTTTTCGCCTTATTTTGAATTAATACCAAAAAAACAACCTAATTTTCAATCGAAAAGTCACCCGTCAAAATATCTCTTAAAAGCTCCCCCCTCCCACTTCCCGAACTCGGATTGACCGTAATTTATTTTTCCTTACATTTTTATCATATTCCCCTCCTTTTCTAATGGGTTTCATCCGACTGCGATTTTTTTTTGTTTCAAAAATTATCTACTCTAGTCTATTAATGAATATTTAGCGTCATTTATCAAAGTCACAGTTTCGCCGTACAAATATAACTAAATCTCTTTTGGCTAGGAAAAAAATATTATCATTTGAAACTGTCAGCTTTATAGCACACAAGAAAGTTTGTTCATTTGTTTGTCACGCTTTCACGGCTTCACTGTTTATATTTAGAGAATATAGTAAGTCGTAAAAATAGTGATATTCATCATATTCTCAAACATATAGTTTTATGACTTACTAACAAACCGGGCGAACTCCGTTTCGCCACCAGAGACACCTTTTCTTTGCTATAAACCTCACGGAGCCCGAGACCTTTCCAACGAATGTAAAACCGTGGAAATCGGTTCGTGCAGCGTTCTGGAGTTATAGCTTCAGGAAGGAAAACCCGACTTATTTTTATATAGTAGATGACGATTAGCCGACATTTTTCCCGTCTTTATAAAATTTCTTTTCTGTGTCTGTTTTCAGACAATAAAATATCATATTTGTCCGGCAACGTTGTTCTTTTGTAAACATTAAATGTATTAAATATAACGTGCTTCCATTTTTATGCTTAAGTCTATATTGATATTGTTAAACTATAGAATCTAAGATAAGTATTCGTTTAGAACCTACTTACATTGAATTTTTGTCATACCTAGTGCATAAACTCTATGTGAAGATACATAAATATCAGGTACCTACTAAGTACAGGAGATTTACCGAAATATGTTCTAGTTTGACTATAAACTATTACTACAAACTATTATTCTAGTACTAATAATAGCCAGAACTTTGAATCTCGTGCTCTCCAATTAAATTAATAATCCTTAATCGCGATTCGGTATATTTCGGTACTAGATATTAAGCTCTAAAATACATCATATCTACCCTGTTCATTTAAATATGCTTAGATCATTTTGATAATATGTAATAATTAATGACTTAATTCACGTTCTAACGTAATATTGTCAAGTGTAAAACAGTGAGCCGCCTCCTTGGTTCAGTGGTTGACGCATGTGCGTAGAACCGAGAGGTCCTGGGTTCGATTTCCGGTGGAGAAGAAAAAAAAATGTCTCGGTCTGTGAGGACACAGAAGGCCTACTTCTCCCTGAAAAAAAATAGATCAGTGAAACAGATGTATGATTAATGCATCCCTTACCCCACTAGGGGGCATGGGACTTCACTTTTTTATTTTATTAATTTACTATTACAATATGTCTTCACAGTATGGTTTATCGTTTACACTCGAATCTCAACAAAATTGTTTATGATTCAATTGAAATCCAAAATCTGAAACCAATAAAGCCATCGATTAAACCATAAAGTATACAAGTATACATGATTTTAACCTTTGAAGATATGATACAAACGAAAGGCGATGACAGTTTTGTAGTCGATATAACAAAAGGCATGTTCTTTTTAATTGACACTGTTTGTCTGTCCGTTTGTTATTACGTTTGTGTATGTTAATGTTTGAGCTGAGTGATATGGTGCGTATTTTTCCGTTGGTTTTAAGGAAGTTGGGAAATCGCTGATAGTTTTTTCTAAGTGAATGAAATTAAAAAATGTCTGTAATAGATAAATAGACGACAGAAAACACTTATATTTTTCTTATATATACAGGGTGTCCCACTGTTGGTATACTAAGGTCAAAGAAGGTTATAGTTTTGCATACGCTGAGTACGTAAAAAATACTTATAAAATTCCAGACGAAGTTTTTTTTCAAATAGAGACATTTTTTTTAAACTCTATGTATACCTACACCCATAACAAGCAACCCGCCCAGCTTTGCTACCAGGAGGTACGTGAGCTATCGTTTAAGATTAGGGTAAAAGTGGGATAGATGCCGCACGGGGATAGATGCCCCATTTTCAAAAAACCTCACTTCCCAGAGTCGTGACTACGAATTAATGATTTAAATTGGAGCTCCTATCACCCCGCACCTCGGGTACGCATGAGCTGTTGTTTGGTGAAGACGTGTTTCGCTAGTGCGTGTAATAATATCCGGGGCGAACTTCACGAACACGTAAAATTTAAAAAGATTGATATTTGAATTTGCATAACTTTATAAGTATTAATAAATTTCACTATATTTCTTATTATGTCTATACACTAGTTCATTAAGTACAAATCTAAGTGAAAATAGTGGCTCTTTTGTTTATATTTAATAAAAAAAAATACTGGGGCAGCTATCCTTATCAAAAAGGATAGTTGCCCCTTTTTTTTCGAGGGATAGATGCCCTTAGGGGCCTCTAAGGGCATCTATCCCTCAATACATACTGTATGTTATTATCGATAATCACTGGAACTGTTTATATTTTTACCTGATTGCGTCAGAGGTTCTCTATGTTAACCGATTTTACTCGTTTAATTT
Organism: Colias philodice; assembly: GCF_061535455.1. NCBI lineage: Eukaryota > Metazoa > Arthropoda > Insecta > Lepidoptera > Pieridae > Colias > Colias philodice. The sequence goes on from NC_143104.1 coordinate 3,709,701, forward strand.
GTTTTTTTTTGTTATATATACTTACTTATTAATGATCTGCCCTTATACTGATTGTAGGAGAACCACGCCACGAAAATACAAAAGAAACAGAAGGAGTGCGAGCGCAAGTATATTCTTGGACAACAGAACAACTATGTTAACATGACATTTACTGGTTTATCATATAAATTTTATTAGATTTCGCGTTTATAGAGTATGTAAGGCATCTATCCCACTCTGTAGGCATCTATCCTCCTTAGTATTTTCATGGTGGGGCAACTATCCAACTAGGTAGGCATCTATCCTCAAAAAAGGTGTTCTACAAAAATATTTATTACACATTATCTATAAATGATAGGATAAAAAATATATATAGTAATTCAAGACAGATAATTAACCTAGCTATATTCATACAAAGTGTTCGTATAAGATTCATGTTTTTAAAATTATGAGGCTATTTCAAAAAGTGGGGCATCTATCCCACTTTTACCCTATGTTTTCATAGACAAAATGCTCACATTAGTGAAGCGGTATATGCCGGCTGCGCGAAGCTAGAGAAGAAAACATGGATTTTCAGGAAAAATTTAGCAAAAAATTTTTGATGTAATTTTGTTCTTTAAGTATTTTTTTACGTGATCAGTGTATGCAAGACTACAGGACCCTTCGCGCTTAGTATACCAATAGTGGAACACCCTGCATAATCGTTAAATATAAGTGATATAAAACTGATTTTATTAAAATGTAGAGCATATAAAATATGAAGATAATGCAGAACTTCTTAATATTTAATAATGATATAATTCATTACACTGTAGTGCAATATCCATGAAAACTTAAAACGTTAATTATTATTAGATTCCTTTCTAAGTGCGTCGTTGATGTAATTAGAAATCATGGCTTTTTGTTTAAAATTACAAATGTAAATATCCGATTGTGTTTTATTTCCAAGTGTAGAGCCATTTTTATTAAAACCAACATTTAAATTAAAAAATGATCTATTAATTTCAAAATAGATACGTATACTAAGTTATTTTATAAATAACGAAATACTATCTTATTTATGCAAAAATCCAATAATAACAGGACGTTTCCACTTTGTATGTTCGTTCGTAAGAATATAGATGGCGTTAGTTGATGCAATACAATGTTTGCGTGTTCTTTCTAAGTAATCCATATTCATTTGAAGTATAAATAAATATATTATAATATTATGTTTATTTTTTAGATCTTAGAAAAATACAAGAGAAAAATAGCAAATATTTATATGAAAAAAATGATGTTGTGAAAATATTAGGTATGTAGAGCCGGAGTCGTATTACAAATATTGTCGTGGTTTTGGAATATTATTTAATTATTTGAAATTAATTTGGAATAAATAATGCAATCATGAAATCCAAAGGATTTTTATTTATTTTTGTTATGATTAAAAATATTTTTTTTGTTTTTTCATGTTCTAAAAAGACACATCTAAGCTTGCAAACGACAAAACAATTAATAATGTCGTGCTTTTCAAGCATATACCTAACCAACAAAATTACCCAATTATCTAGACGTCAAAACAAATGAATTTCATGGCACTTATACATTAGAGCGAACATTATTTTTATCCATATTATCTATGTCAAGATCGTACGTGTATTAAAATTCATGATTTTACACAAGATTATCATCAAGCGCTTCGTGAGCACGGAGTAATTACAAATATAATTATATTTTACATATATAATTGTATTTACATTCATACGGTACCTACATGCTGTGATTTATTAAAGATTTCGCTGTTACACCCGAATATGAATTTGTTCTTGATAATTTTTTTTTGTTGTATGACGCATGGACTTATGCAAATTTTATTGTACTGATCTTATTTGAATTTTTAGCAGGTGAACGCAATAATAATGTTTTTGGCAAAATATATTAATATTTTATAAGACAATAAAGAGCTTTCTATTTAATAGACATATTGAGATGTATAGTTTCCTACGTTTTTCGTATCTAAACCTATCTCCATATTTTGTGTTTTGTATAAAGTAGGTTTTGTAGAGTTTTACTGTTTCTAAGAAAACAAAGGCAATTTATATCATAGTAGGTGATATTAAAAGTGAATTGAATTGGAATTCATTAGCTCTACATTATTTCATTCCAGGCTGGTAAAACTAAATCCTAATTCTACAACCGCTTTGCGTACAATTTAATATTAACCGTACAAGTTAGACTGTTTGTTTGAAGTTAGAATTCCGTTCGTGGCATATAGTGTATATTATGTGTGGCATGGTATGCGTCGGCAGGTATGTTACGTAACGACATAGGATGCTTCTTCTTGTGTTTACAGTGGCCGGAGAGCGACTGTCGCTTGTCCCCACTGCGCATCGATCCGCTCCGCCCACCGCTCGCTCCTCCCACCTGTCCCCCTACACCCCGGCGTTCCCTCACCCCGGCCTCTCGGCCTTTGTCGCGCGCCGCCCGCGCGGTCACCTGTGTCGCACGTCCTCAGTCGCATAGCGGCCGCGTCGCGCGCTACCCGCCTCGTCCGAGCGCTCTATTATGACAGTGACGTGATGGACGGCAAAGATTTCGGTGCGGTCCCCGGCTTGCCGGCTGGCCTGGACTATTTTATGATGCCGCGCGTCACGCAACCCGCTCCGCAATTCGACTTCAGAAAACTCGGCGCTAGTTTCAGTGGCCGGGACGATGACAAAAATGAAGAGAGACGCACTCCTGAATATCCGTCGGAGCGACGTGAACCACCACCTGCCCCTTGGCCGCTCGGTCTCGGTGTACAGTTCGTCAATCCGGCCACGGGGAAGAAGCGAGTGCAGTGTAACGTTTGCCTTAAGACTTTCTGTGATAAAGGCGCGTTAAAAATACATTTTTCGGCTGTGCATCTGCGTGAAATGCACAAGTGTACGGTGGAAGGATGTACGATGATGTTCAGTTCGCGGCGTTCGCGTAATCGACACAGTGCTAATCCAAATCCTAAGCTGCATTCGCCGCACGTGAGGCGTAAGATATCCGCGCACGATGGCAGATCCGCGCAACCTTTCCCATTGTTACCGGCGTTAGCGCGCTTACCTCTGCCACCGCCAGCGCTGCTACCGCCTGAACTCGCAGCACGCCTACCGCCACCGCTACAAGGTTCACACGGTCCTGCATCGATGCCTCCGAGAATTCCTCTTGAAGATCTTCGTAACTTCAGTGAAATAGAAAAAATGTACAGGAAGATTCCATCGCCAGAAGATTCTTCTCGTCATGCGTTAGACCTTGTGAAGCCTCATGTGAATTCTGATTATGAACCTTATAGTTGCAACGATAGTAGTTCTGAAGTTTTAGATGTTGATAAGAAAGAACCTTTGGAAACGCGAATCGAATCGCCGATCCACGAGAGGCGGAGCTACGATGAACCGGAAGATTTAAGTGTAAACAAACGAAAAGATAATATTAAACAAGAAAGTGTTCATTCTGAAAGTAGTAGTAGAATAGACACAACCCCGTCTGATGACAAGTCATCGCTAATTCCAAATAAACGTAAAAGAAAAAGTGGAAATCCCACGAGATGTTCGCAAAACAATGAATATAGTGTATCCGATGAAGAGTATAATGGTGATTTATTTAAAAATTTATCAGTTGCATGTTCGAGTCAAGCGACTGAAGAGCCATTATCATTAAAAAAACAAAAACCTGAAAAGTGGGAGCCATTTCAGAACGGTGAGGAAACGAATGTGGATTCGGAATCGATAACTAATGTGAAGGCTGAAAGTGAATCTGATGATGAGTCGAGTGCACCGAGTGTTGTCAGAGAGGGATTGCGATTACGTTCCGATCTCTACACACCGAGTGACAGTGGAAGTGACTTGCACGCGCTAGAAGAGCGACTCGCGCGAGTACGATCCCCTTCAGCTAGTAGTGATAGGACCGACGACAGACCTGATATTAACGATATCGAAATTCCAATCGATGAAGAGAATCCTGATCGATGTACCGCCTGCGGGAAAATATTTCAAAATCACTTCACACTGCGAATGCATTACAGAAACGATCATCTGAAGCTTCTTCACCCTTGCGACGTTAGCGGTTGCGATGCCGCTTTCCCCTCCAGGCGAAGTCGAGACAGACACAGCTCTAACATAGATTTACACCGGAGATTATTATCTACGTCATCGCCTGATAATCGAGAGCAGCGCCCCGCGTTTGAAGTCAATGCTGAATTACTTAACAAATTATACGCAGATATTAAGGGCCTCGCATCTACGCTTGAAAGCCTTCGATATGGCGGCGAGGAATCATCACAGCTACCAAACTATGTGTCTGAGACGATGAAATTCTATAGCAGGAATTTAGGTGCTCTGCAAGCGGGTTTATTTCCGCAGTTAGGAGAGCGGGGGTTTTTTCCGGCCCCATTTCTAATGAGTAACGCGACGCCGCAGACGGGTGGGCTATACGGGGCTCCAGCAGGGGCCCAGTCGGCGAGAGAGTCGCTGTCGCCTCTATCAGCGTCGTCTCCGCCCGTACTGTCGCCCGGGAGGCTCGACGCAGCGCACGCGCGCCCCAGAGAGGACGCTAAACTGCTTTTTCGAGAGACTTCTGAATCCTACAAGAAGATGACCTCGTTGTGCGAGCGGCAGGAGCAACTGTACCAACACCACGTCCCCGTGTCATGACGCACCCCGTACAACCCGCGCGCCTCTTGGTGATACCTCACTCTTTAGCCCCCGCGCGTGTGAACAGACTCTGTATATTTAATTGTTAATAATATTAATTGTTTTAATTCTATCATAATTCGTTTTGTATTTTTCTTGTGATATTTAGACAAATATATCGTAATCCCACGAACTGTAAGTTAGGGATAGTACCTACCGCTTGGGTATTTCTGTTGGCGAAGCGAAGTGCAATAAGGTTAAAGTAATGGACGGCGTATGTACTGTATCGTGTAGAATATTCGTAATCGATGTTGAAAGTAAACGTTATAAATTTATAATGATCAGCTTCATTTATTGTTCTGGCGCAATAAACTCATTGAGGAAAAAGTACAATTGTTTTTATTTCCGACTGCAGCGAGCGTGTTGAATCGAAGAGGTAATCTTGTTACGCCTTATTAATAACAATGTTCACGATAAATGCACTTTATGAGGCCATTCAAGTGTGAACTAACATCTGCCTAACATTTTTTTCTAGCTCTAACAAACTGTTACGCGTAGTGCTCATTATAATGACTCCAATAAGATGTTTTTTAATCCTGTGTGAATAGCATTCAAACTAATCGCTATAAAAATAAACTTAATAAGTTAATAACAAAAAGCCATTAAAAGTAAAATTTTAAATATTTAAATCGGCTTTAAAATTTTATAATTCAATAAATGTCCATCAAATGACACACATACAGCGATTAAATATACCTAAGTAGGTCAAAACATCACATGCAATCAATTTTGTCGTAAATTTGTAAAGTAATAATTAATATTTTATAGTCATGTACATTTTGTAGAATGCCTTATACGACTTCCGTATTAAATTCAATACAAAAGTAAAATGTCACATCTGATATATTAGATTCTTTGAATAATAAATTAACAGTGATTAACATTTTCTATATTTAATATTCTTAATTCATTTATAAAGATTTAATAAGAAAGCTCCTAACACAGATGCATTATTAAGTTAAGCTGGAGGGTTGTTGGTCAGATTTGCTTTGTTTAATAGAATTTATGCATTAGTAATGCTTTTTAATGGTTAAATATTAACAGAAATGGGTGTTAACTGTAAGATCAAATTTAATAGATGCTAATGTTTTCAGTAATAAGAGAAAACAAAACCAAACAATCTTTCAACTACTTTATGTACACTTATTTGATATGAGAAACAGTTTCGATGAAATAATTGTAAGTCAACTTCATAACTGCTTAAGATTAAAAAAAAGCTTTGACTTTGTTTACCTCGATATTTTATTTGAATGCTCTTACTTATTTCTCTATTTTATTTATTTTCTTTGAGGTTAAAATTTTTATTGGAAATACTAGATAGTAATATTTAAATAACTACAAGAATACTATTCCTACAAGTACTAGGAACAAAATTACTGTATATAGTTCTTCTTCTAGTAATAGAACTCTACCAAAAACGTGCCTAAAGGGCACAATTCAAAACTCACGGCTCTATTGGATAGTTACACATGGATTAATAACACACAATTCAGTGCTCTCAAAATTTTATAATATTCTTATTACAACACATTAATCTTAAATAATAATTATGTATATCTTACCTAATTGATGATACCTTGTCACAAAGCCGGTCCCAGATTTTAGTAACATTGTAGCTCTGAGCAAAAGTTAATTCTAAACAAACTATTTTATTTTGTGGCTGAAAGAAAAATCGATCTAAGAAACATAATATTATATGAATTGCATCTGCTCTATACAGCATATTATGCAATATCCTAACATTTTTACGATTAATCTATTGAACAATTGTTACAAATGATCGAAACATATATTATATAGCTGAAGAGTTTGTTTGTTTGAACGCGCTAATCCCATGAACTACTGGTCCGATTTGAAAAATTCTTTCGGTGTTAGATAGCCCATTTATCGAGGAAGTCTATAGGCTATATATCATCACGCTAAGACAAACATAAGCGGAGCCACGCGGGTGAAACCGCAGAGCGCAGCTAGTCTCTTATAATAATAATCTATCAAGGAGACTTTACAATGTATTACATAATAAACATTACCATGTAGAGAACGGATACATAAATAAAAAAAAAGTGTATTTTTCTAGACCGTTTGACATCGTACCATCTACGTCTTAACTGTTATAATTAAAACCTAAAAAATACTATACTGTTTTTAAATACGTTCTTTAACCTATCACAACAAAAAAGCTCGTATGAAAACATTCCTTTAATAACTTGGCAAATAAAAAACAGACATGCAATTTACCGAGTGTCCCATCTCGTGAGAACTGACTGAGTCGTGTTGCGAATTAACCTTTTGCGACTTAATAACAGGCCTGTATCAAACGCTAGCGTATGATTCTAAACAAAAAAGCAACCAGTGATTTGAGCTACATCTAGTTTTTAAGTTAATCATGCAAGGATTTCTGATGATTTTGTACGGTGTGAAATCGTTTTGTTTATCAAGAAAATTGGATTGTTTTCGTCTAGCAAAGAGATGTTTTTAAACGTAAAAAATTAATTTGTAAAAGGAAATTCGGGCTACTACATATAGTTAAGTGATTTTTAAGTATATATATGGTTAGTAGAACGTTTATTTTCTTTACTTTAATTTTCTTACAAATGATGAACAAAAAATACGCAATGAGCTTTTAACTTTTTGCTACGCATGTTTAATAAGAAATGAACTGAGTTATCGTATCTCTTTAATTATTAAGCTGTTAGTTTTGTTGACAAGGGTTCAAATATTAGGAATAATAATATATAAATGCCAATATTTATTTCTCTCGAAATTTATTGCTTAATACCACTAGCCTCTGCCTATCGGACGATTACCTTATTAAATAATACCTTTGTAACTTACAATCTAAATGAAAACCTGCCACTAGAGACAATTAAATCCACATTTAAATTTTAATTGGTCGCTACTTAAACTAATAGAAAAACGGATATTTCGTAACATTAAAAATTCAGTCCAATTTTCATTGTTACTCGAAATAAAGTTAATTATCACTTGAAACGGATTTCCAAATTGCCGTTCATTACAACCCATCAAGGTTCTACGGGCATATGACGTAATTTCTGTAATAACATGTAAAACCTACTCACCTACCTGCAGCAGGGGCAATATTGGAATTGCACCCTAAAGCCGGCTACGCACCTTCCTGCAGCAGGGGCAATATTGGAACTGCACCCTTAATTGGCTCCTTAATTATGATGTGTATAGGGAAGCAAGGGCAATTTAGAGAAATTGAAAAATTCAGCTGAAATTGCTCCGACCGACGCGCCGTGCAAGTTGCAACCGAGATTGTTCCAATATTGCCCCTGCAGCAGGTACGTGAGTAGTCAGCTTTAGGCGATTTGACAAAACGTTTAAAAGTTTTAAGAAGTCATTTGTTTAATGCTGGACGTTATTTTCTAAGGTCGCGGTTAGAGAACAATTTATTGAGCTATTTGATTTAATTATATAGTGTTGTTTAGATGATTTATGTTTGCGTCAGGTTTTTGTACTGTAAAAAATGTGTCGTCTTGAAATTTGAGGATTATTTCTTTTTTATCGGTATCGTAATTATGGGTATGCAAACTTATAGTGGTGTGTGGTGCCTAGATAACAGTTTTTGTTGATAGAACAGAACAGAGTTAGAAGAACAATATTATTACTTTTTTTTAGAAAATTATTATATATTTACAATATTAAATTATTACATTGAAAGAGCTAATTCTATCAGCCTAAGCACAGCATCCCTTATCTATAACGATTGAATAAATAAGTAAACTTGTGTTTGAGTTTATAGCTAGAGGGTGTTCTCAAATTGTCGGGTCGGATATTAATTAGGGTTTGACAAACTGTGCGGTCTTCTGTGTACCCCGGGCTACGAAATTTGATATTGTCTTGACTTTAATTATTAAATGCTTACGTCTGGTTTTGTAACTGTTGATATTTTGAACACCATGTATCTATACTAACATTATAAAGCTGTAGAGTTTGTTTGTTTGTTTGAACTCTAACTAATCTCAGGAAGTACTGGTCCGATTTGAAAAATTCTTTCGATGTTAGATAGCTCATTCATCGAGGAAGGCTAAAACAACATAACGCTAACATCACGCTAAAACCAACAGGAGAGGAGCCAAGCGGGTGAAACCGCGGAGCGCAACTAGTAAGTAATATAACGTGATTATACTTAGTTTAGATTGTTGATAGTTTTACGTATTTATATGAAAAAGTATGTCAGTCTATAAATTATTAATAAGGAAAGGTATATACAATGTTACAAAGATGGTGCTAATTTGACATTAAAATGCATAGCACCAACGTGTTAATAATAAAACTTATGATTAATAATAATTAATTCAAATATTACGGTGAAATTTAGAGGTGTCAATTCCGTTTTGATAAATTAAAATAACGTTATTTGGTTCATCGAAACAGTAACAGAACAACGATAATATTATACGAGCTTTATATTATTGAAAGCTTTTCTTTTAAATTTCTTTTTTGAGATTTTGCATAATATAAATGTTTAACTAAATAAACTTAAATGAAACTCTAGTTAAAAATACCTAACCTGAATCTTACTATCCTATCCTACTAATATTATAAATGCGAAAGTTTGTGAGGATGGATGTATGTGTATGTTTGTTACTCTTTCACGCAAATACTACTGAACCGATTACAATGAAATTTAGCACACATATAAAGGGTAACTTGAATTAACGCATGGGATAGGTTTTATCCCTGAGGTCCCACGGGATGGGAACTATGCGGGTTTTTATTTGAAAACGCGGGCGAAGCCGCGGGCGGAAATCTAGTAGTTTATATACCTAGTATTATATAGTTCTCCATTGTTTTAAGAAAACAGAAAATTATTACATAGTACATATACTAATTTATCTTTTAAAATTATCTCATCGTTTGACAAAATGTACAAAGGCATCAAAAGCCCCCGGCGTTACAAGACCAAGGGCAATAAAAATTATAATATCAAGATTATATAGCGGTTGTAACTATAATAGTAACATAATTACTTTCCCGCGGTACAACTCAAATAGGTTATGACTTAATTAATCAACGTTTTTTGTAAAACACTGTTTGTGACTTTAGTTTTTTTGAAGCGTCTTTGAACTTGGAAGTATTCTAACTAGAAAGCAAGGGAGGCGAAAAATTACTACGAAATATTATTTATCTATTTATATTGCAATGGTAAAACCGTAAGATTGTAAGCTTATAATAAGTACCTAATCATGATCTAGAATACGGACACATGTACTTGATTTCATTCATTATTCGATTCCTGAAATGAGCTCTACATAGCTCAGTACAAGCACATACTTTTTAAAATACACATCACTTGATGATCTCTATATATATGGATGATATATGGATATAAAAATGAATCCCTATTTCCCTCGGTTACAGCATCACACGTGAACGGATGGACCGATTTCCATAATTATTTTTTTATAGTATTTCTTGAAGTACGAGGATGGTTCTTATGGAGATAAATCGTAAATATGTACCACGGGTGAAGCTAGGGCGGACCTCTAGTAATATTATAAATTTATTGGGTCATAATATTATGTTCCGTCGCATAAACATTATAATTAATATAAAGATCCACGACTTTTTCATTAATAAAAACCCAAAATCAACAGTTATTCACAAACCCTGTTATTCTATAGTTCTATACATTAATTAATTACTAAGCTACAGAGTCTAAACGCCTTTTATCTCGTTCAAACATTGTCACGTTAATTACATAATTTCATAGACAAAGATGTTAGAGGAAAATCTCAAGGAAGCTGCGCAGCCTGAGGCTTGGCTTTAATCTGTCTCCAGCAGCTTTAGTCAAAGGGACTTGACTCAGAATATTAAATGACTGTTTAAAAATTCTTAAAGATGTTATATGTAGGTGGGTTTTTCTGAACAAATGAACAGTGTTTTTGATTATATAATTGTGGAGACTGTTTGTTTGTTTTGTCGTTAATATATTTAATTAAGTTTTAAACATAATTTGAAGATGATCGGTGTCGCAAAAGCATTATATACTAATACAAAATTTGGGCATTCATATTGCGATATTTTATAGTAAAACATGACTTATAGAAATATAGAGAACATAGAGTTCCATATCTCGTGGAACTGTTTAATTTATTTGGTTAAAATTACTACACATTCAACATGTTCAGTACAATCATGACACCTTGCAAAAGAAAATATATTTTCACAAAATAAACCAAATGTAACAATTCACATTGAGAATGAAAGCTTAAAGCCCGTTTTACGCGCAAAATATACGAAACAAAAAAATCTATTTGAAATATTTTACTCCTGTCTCGAAAACATTACGTATCTAGAAACTTCGTAGACGAGTTTAAAATATGAAAATTTCAATAGCATGCAAAATGTAACCAATAAAACCCTTGTTCTCTTATGATGTAAATTCGTTTCATGTCGTGGGGTGTCATGAATATTTCACATGTTGTGATCAAAGACAATCGCCGTGACGTCACGTGACGTCAGCCGTGACGCGTCATAGATATTCCCGCGCTTTTGATATTTATCGCGGCATTATATGGTTAAAGGAAATGTTTATATGTAAATTGTTATGATTATGGGGAATTAAATAATTCTTAAGAAGAATAATGAATCAGGTTGTATAGGGATGGAACTTGCGTGAAAATGCAGAAAATCTCGCAATGTGTTTTGTTTAGAATATGATTCCCTTTTAAATATTAAAATATTGCCATGTTGATACTAAAGTATCGAAATTTATTCAGCAAAGCTTTTTAAAATAATTATAATAGCAACCATAACCAGATCAGCGCTGTGAATGAAAAATGTTTAGCTCATTTTCACATGACTTTTTTTTGGATTTTTTTTCCTAATGGTGGACGTGGTGGTTCGACCTATTATGTTAAGTCTATTTAAAATACCACTCAATAATAAATGTCATACTGAACAAGAATTTTCCACAACAAAAAAGTCAAATGCATCGAATAAACACATCTTCCGCGGGGTTCACAATCTTATAGGGCTATCACTTGTCACATTAGCGGCGTGAAGCTCCGATGCAAAATTCACCGGATCGTGACAACCCTGACACGCAGAACTGATGTTTCTGACGCGAGTTGCCGCGGCCTGACACTTTTGACTTTGACTTTTAAGGCCTTAAAACGAGTGACTTTGAGTGTCATGCGTGAAATACTCTTGTATTGTTTGTTTTGTATGGTATGGCGGTCTAGCTTTCTCTATGTTTTATTATTGGTATTTGGTCATCATGAGGGGAAAAGCTTTTTACAGATTCTTAACTTCTTTTACTATATACAGATATAAATCGCAGATTTCGTTTTTGCGAGCTGGTCTAGTAAACTTGAACTCTTCTTTTTGATTGCTGCAATCTCTGAAAAAATAAAAAAAGACGTGTGGCACTCGGGGACTGCCGCGGTAAAGCTATTGCATGCGCCTTCAAGCCACACCGCGCCCGTCGGAGTGGGGAACGTGAGGTTTTTCGTTACGCAATTTCTGGATTCGGTCCCCGCGCTCAAGGCCCGCGATAGAAGCTATGCAATAGCTTAAAATAACAATTCATTAATTGATACCGATGTCAGTATATAATTATTACTCGCGTACCTAACTTTAACAGCTTTTTTCCAAGATATATAATCCCTAAATGTACCAATGAAATGGACTGTATCCATCACATACGAAATTTAAATGGCTCCTTAATGCATTTCATATCGTACTTTAGTGGTAAGAAATCTCTAAGAAATTGCACTTTCCAATTATTCTACAAGCAAACCATAACAATATGTTACCGCATTACCATAGTGTTGCCACCCTTGCATTTTTATCACCTTCCCAATTTTATTGGAGACATTCGCCAGCTGCATCGAATGTTTGTTTATGGGAAAATGGCTCCTTAATGCATTGCTTTTTCGTGAGTGGATTGAAAAGTGCACATTACCTTTCTCGTGGTTGGTTATGATATGCAAGGGGTTGCGAATTGAAATCTAGTGTCTGTGTGGTAAGTATTAGATTTAACGGGTGATAAATAGATTGTGATGGAATTGTTCATTAGGATAGTTTAAAATTATATGTACCTATACGAAAACTGTGTTATAAATTTTAAGTTTAAGGTAAGTTAGATTTATTACCTCTTAATCACACAAGTATCTACAGTTGGCGTTGAAAGCACTATTAAATATGATAAAATATCCTTATATAAGTTTTAAACCATATTTCTACCAACGAGGAACTTTTATTATTAAAAATGAAATACATATTTATCTCTTGATGGATTCTCCATCATACAACAATATTGTCAAAACATATTCAGATAGAGATAGACCTTAAATTTGTCCGACCACAGACCACTTAAAAAACTCAAACGTTTCACGCAACATATAGACATTCTATGAAATTTTGACGTTGTTATTATAAGCTGCTCACACTAACCAGATGTTGGTCGCGGCGGGGTGAGGGAGGGGTGGAGGGAGGAGAGGGGGAGGGGGGGGGGGTAAGGTGAAGGAGTACACTACAACAGAAATAGCGTTTGACGTTTGTATCCGCGGTGGCGCCTGTTCACTGTCAACTTTATAGATCGGAAATATGTAGAAGCGGAGAATATTTTGGAATTTTTTTTATATTTATTTGGAATAGGTATTTTTCATGGATACAAATGTGTCATCTTTGACGATTTTAGCTGAGACTGTAAATTCTTATTGAATAGTAAGTTGGTGTTTTAATTTTGATGTATGTATTAGGTACATCATAGATAGCTTTGCATCTAGCCACTGTTATCGTATAATGTAATCTGCATCTTTTAATACATTTTATTTTCATATTGAAGGACCTATACCATAAGGCTTCTTTCCTTTTATAAATATATTAACGCCATAGTCAGAAATACATTTTGTTATAATAATATTATGTTCAGAAAATAAATCGACACCGCGGGCTCTACGCGAAAATTAACCTATAAACTTAAAGAGGGCGCGTTAAAATTGAAAATAAATCCAATATCAATTTGAGCGCGCGCCAAGTATCGGTTGATGTCGATACGTGACGCTACCACTCGACGTCCACATAATAAACTTTTAAATAAATTTTACAGTCGTCTGTTTTATCGAGTCGATTTTTATATGCGGTTTGCAACACTAATCCCTTGTGTTTTTGAAAATAGAATGCGATCTCGTTAATTTTAATATAGGTAAGACATTAATAGAAGCTTTGTCGAAGGAATATTTGAAGTCAAATTGATATTTTTTTGCTTCAAAAAACTACAATTTTGTAAGAAAACTGTGTTTATATTTTTTTTTTAATTTTGAGGCTGAAGCAACGGCATAAATATGTTGATTTAGGTACTCGTACACAGTAGAGTACCTACCAATGTTTTCTTAAAAGTACATTGATAATGAAGAGGGTGTTTTATCAAAAACCATACCACATTCAGCGCAGCTAGTAAAACGGCGTATCGAAGCAATGACGCACTTATGCGCCTGGTGGCAAACGAACTATTTTTGTGGCTAATGGATACAAAAACAAACGCCGAATGTATTGGTAGTGTCTCGTTTTATATGATTGACGATAATCTTCGATTTATTTATATATAGCTACAAACTCTGCTTTGTAAGTTGAGAGATTTGTATGCGCTATTTCGAGATATTTCGAGATTTAGCGACTGATGCTTTTATGTTTTGGGCTGGAGGCGGGACAATTGCTTTTCGATCGGTATGTGGGTTATATCGTAAGTCATTGAATATTATTATCGATTTTCAAACGTGTGTTATTGAATTTTAAAATTATTAGCCCTAATGACAAAATGATTGAGACCAACATTTCCTAATCGGGCACAGAAAGTTTATCATCCACTTTATGTTAAATAAATGTTTTCTACAAAACATAACAATAAAACAATAAACATACATGTGATTTTGTACGCTTAATACGTAACATTTTATAGCTATTTGATAGAGGGTTATACCAACTCCCATTTTTTCCTAGAAATAAAGTTTATTCAGCAAAGTTTACTGTTTATTCGCCGCACGCCGCGAAAGTTACGTTCTTGGAAGGGCGTCTTTTACATCTTCAGTTTTTACATGAATGAAATAATATTATCTTTATATTTTTTTCATTTTATGCGAGCGAATATACTCCTTTTTATTCTGATATCTGTAATATTCTAGTCTATACAAATATAATAGGTAATTGGTCTAAAATTTTATCTATGCAACTCAAATCAAGCGTTTTGTCAAAAAGCGCAAAACGATCGGAACATTAATAAAGTAATTTCATAAAAAACGACCTTGATTAGCGCTATCTTGATAAGCGCTGTTTTTGTCGTAAACCAGTTTGACAAATTAACAGAAAGTTACCGTTAACGTATCTCAAAGATTCGTGCCAAAACATTTTGATTAAATCTCAGCAGAGGCTTCTACCCGGATGTTGTTTATGATTGGAAATTATGTCTTTAGCTCATCTAGAGGCGACTGCAATTATATTGCTTCATGGGAATCAAGAACTGATGGGTATGATTCGGTTTTTCTAATTTACTAGTATGGTTGTTGATGATCGGTTCTTTGGCATTTCAGAAGTTATTCCTAAAGAACATATTGACTTAAGAAATAGTAAAATATTGAGAGGTGGTTGATAAATAGCTTATACTGGTTCAATATCAAGAATTGAATGGAGTTACTTTAACTATTACTTATAGATTTTGATATATTAGACGCTCTTCATCGATAACACAACATTGAGACTTCTAAATGACAAAAACATTCAACCATGCTAAATTTGAAATATAATAAAGCTTATTATCACGAATTGTTTGTGTGATCAATAGCTTCTTTACAACTTTTAATAGAATAAAACTTTAAGAAGGCTGAAGTCCTTACAAATAATTAAATATAAAACAGCTAAATTAATCTAATAAGAAAATTTTAATAAATACGAACCTTCGCTCATAACATGTATGTTACAAGGATTAGACACAGTATTACAATATTATTTCCTACAGTAAGGAATCGCCTTTGATGTCGCGCGATGCCGCCGCCAGCGTAGGTACTTACGCTGCCACACGAAAATACGCTAGGGTTGCAACAAATGGGAAATAAAACAATTTTGATTATTAATATTATGATGAAATCATTTATTCATATGTACATTCAAAATAATTGCGATTATTAAATCTGATGTAATTATTTGTTCATAAATATATAATTACAGATATTGCACTGCTAAATATTATTTACGTGGACACTTTATTTTTGGATGTTCTTAATTGTATATTATACCATTTAACTAAGTAATGCATTCGCATTGGGATGTACAATCTGATTAGAAAATAATGAGGACAACATATACATAGCTTTGATTTTAATTCAACAGATACAATTAATACAATCTTTCTGAAATATTGTTTCCTTCTGGGATTTCAATGTAGATTTACATCCGTAAACGGAACAGTTTTTGCGCGTCATAATAGAATATGTAAGTACCTATGTATAATAAAATTATTACACAAAAAATACGACTGCGTCGTCCTTTCGCGATAGTTAATGCAAACTCAGCGTGATTGCATTAAGCGGCCCGCGTCGCCCGACCCCCCGCCAGTTCCCCTCCGTTTCTCTGCACAAGTACATTCGTCGCCATACTGTAGGATGGTAATACTGTGGATTAGAGTCAACCAATTCATAATATATGAATGTTAAATGTCAAATTCACTTTTCATTTAGGTAAAGGTCCTTCGAGGGCGGCGTCCTAGGGCTCATTACTTATGCAGGAGGAGGTCCGAATATCACTTACTCCCTGAGGACCCTAGTTATAAATTATAGGGATTTGAGAGATTTAGCACTCGTAATTTGGACTAGTTACGGATTTATAGAGGTTGATTATTTTTACCTGATATTTGGAAGGGAAATGGCTTTGCATAAACTCAATGTTGTTAATACAAATATGTTATACCTTGTACCTATTCATGATGATTCTGTGTAACTGATAAACCTGAATCGATTTAGTTGATATTTTCTGTTCTCGGTAGTTTGTGATTTCAAATCGTTAATGTATGCATAATACAATATACTTACATGGCATAATGTAATAATAATAATTCCATATACCTAGTAACATTTACCTTTAAATGACAACACAACTACGTCGAATATGACTTCGCTTTGTTTCTAGAGACAGTTTCAACTTAATAATTCCTATATATGTATTTATTTACATTTCATCTCAGATCTTTAGTGTTTCAAATACGCAATAAATCAAGTAAATTGGTTTAATTTCCTTATTAACGTGTCCTTTGATATAATTTAATACACGAGTGGGTGTCACCATGTTGAAAGTGCTAGTAGGCGTGGGAACGTTTATCAATCATTATCTCAAACGAATGATAAAGGATCATGTTTGTGATTTAGCGAATTAGCCATGCTTTCGACTTGGTGTTGTGACATAGTGCTTTGTTTTGAAGTATCGATACAACCTAGTTGTTTTGAAGTATCGATATTTATAATGTGGGTGTTCTTATTATAGGAATAATGTCACTGTTGTCCAGCTTTACTACTTGTGGATATGTTCTGGTTGCTTACTGTTCAGTTCAAATGAAATAACATAATGCGTGAAAAAATCCCTTTAAATAGGTTACCTATCAGGAATAGCAAAAATAAACTTGTGAAACTTTATTTTTGTTAAACAGTCGGTCGAGAATGTTAGATAATTAGTTTGTTAACGCTTTTAAGATTGGTAGTGTAAATGCATTAAAGCGATTCATAAATCCGACGTTATTATTAAGACATCTGCAGAAGTGCAATTAGACAAAATATTATCCAACTACTTGAAGGCTACATAAAATTTGTACCTTCAAATTTGCTTCATCACAAACACGGGTATCAGAATTTATGTAAGAGGCAGGTCCGTGGTGAAAGAGCATCAAACGGTTTATATCAATGTATCAATCTTCAGAACTGTCATATGGCTGACAGAACAAGTTTTCTCCAGAAGAACCAAAGGGTATGATTAAATTCCGTGACGTCATTTGTCATGTAAACCCGATCGGGTCAGGGGGTCACCATACGTCTTCTTTCGTCCATGTACATGATTAGTTGTGATCGGTCTTGTTTGTTATATAAATGTGAATTATGTAAGGTATTTTCTTTTTTTGTGGTTATGTGTTGATGGTAGTTAGAATAATTTGAGTTTTTTCCAACTGGCTGTGTAGGTATGATTTATGAAAAATGTTCAAAATGTTAAACACATGCATATAGAGCACATTTTTGTGTTTTTGACCGATATAAGCTTTTCTATTTGCTTTGACCTAAAATAAATATTCACAGGACAGGTATTTATTCATCTCTACATTTTAATCCCAATAAGCAATGCAATAAATATTAAGTCGTCAACAAATACCAAAACCTTGTCATTATAATTTTGGTAGCAAATTGTTGAATGTTACAATTTGTTATATCTAATCTCAAACACAACCAGATTGCGTCATCAAATTTCCAGATGACGTATATTATGCGTTTTATAATATATTATATACTATATTTTTAATCCATTATCGTAATGAATAAACGTGACACAATTATACCTGATTGGAATCATCCGACTCACGGCAATTAGCCACCTGACATTATTACATTTAATAATACCTATAGGAAGTACATTATGTAGATATGGTTTTTAGAAAATTCTAGTATAATTGATACTTATTTAATTGTAACTATATAATATGTGTTAGGTATGGTTTGTAGAGCAATTTCATTGAACTGTTTATTAATTGTTTTGTCTACTGTGTTCTGTGTTAAAGTTGACGTTTAAATTACATTCAAAGTATTATAAAGTCAAGTAACATATTGTAATGATATTGCGTTTTTTACAAAAATGAAATGATATAGAAGCGTCCCTTTTCTCATATATTTAAATAACGAGCATGATGATTATTCAATTATTAAAATAATCGTGAAAATTTCAAAAAGTGACCTTTAAATAGACCAGCTAGTTGTATCAAAGACGACTTAGGTATAAAGAGCGCATAAGAATCTGGTGGGCATGATATTATGTGAACACCAAAAGTGTTTGAATTGATGAATTGAATGAATTGACAAAAAGCTCCTTTCTTCGCGCAGAAAGCATTATTCTTTTTGCATTCTTTATAAAGAGCATGTCAATTAACATACATTTATGCTTCATATAAAGAGGATAGATTATAATATATTTCAATAGTTAATAATAGATACCTACACTCAAAACTATCTTGACCACTTTTTAAGAAAACTAGAAAATTCTTTCACCACATGAAACCTACAATCTTCCCGTATAACATAGGTCATAGGCTTTACTTTTTCAGCTATATTTTTAACTCCCAGTAAACTTACGTACTAATTTAGCATCTGCCTCATAGCTCGGAACCGACGCGGACGTCATGTACGGAAACCAGAAGCCCCACGGCCCACCGTCATACAGGAACCCAGGAACCATATTTTCTCACGTTCAAGATGATTTAGTGATTATTCGTAATCAAACAATTACAAGAATATTAGTCACTTGTTTCGTGATTTTATCTCAATGACGCAGACCAATGATAGTCGTGCTGAACTTAAATGATTTTTACGTGAGTAAGCCACTCGTTTATAGTGGATATAGTGATTTGGATAGTGTAAAAATTATATTTAAAAGACGATGTTATAATGAGCGAGGATTGTTAATAATATGAATGCAAAAGCTGTGTGTTGTATGTACCACAAATCATAATTGATGCATACTGTAGACTGTAGAACATGGACAAATTAAGTATAAATAATATTGTTATTTATTGAAATGAGAAAATGATAAAATACAATAATGGATACTGCGAAATACATAACTGCCTTGAAGTTATTGATAGTTTTACCTACTCTTACTTTTTTAATTATTACATAATAATATGATGACCTGTTTACACTTTTAATTACTGATTAAAATGTTATCAACAAAATATGAATTACCTACTTTAAGTATAAATCATTTAAAATTAATTATTACATACTTTGTACAAATTATTTAATTTAATAAAGCATTTTTTTGCATTTTTTTAATTCGACACGTTAAAAATAGTAAATTTACAACATAATATTATATGTTGTAAATGTGAAAGTATATTGTAATTTGCAATTTCTCTAGTATTGTGAAAGTTTGTGGACAGAATATTAGCTTATGTTTACTTACCTACATGTAAAATTTTATTAATATTAGCATATTATTTACTAGACACATTTAATCTCATTGCAGACGACTTTAATATTGGATTAAATAAAAGCAGTATAAATCCCTATTATTATTATAAATGCGAAAGTAACTCTGTCTGTCTGTCTGTTACGCTTTCCCGCTTAAACCGCTTAACCGATTTTGATGAAATTTGGCACAGACACAACATCTTTAGACCCTGAGAAAGAACATAGGCTACCTTTTATCAAAACACCACGCGGGCGAAGCCGCGGGCGGAAGCTAGTATTAAATAACCAAGAAAGGGTAGTGAGACGTACGAAATAATTAAGTGTGTCCCTTTTTCATAAATTAATCTGTATTGGAGACAATCTAAGTTATAATTTTGATTGCATTTTTATCTTGTTAATGAATGAAAGTGTGAATAACATCTCGGATACATGATTTACATCCCTACCAAATGCTAACTGTCCCTTCAAAATAAACTCTCAATCCAAAAGTCAAATCAACACCCTTGAATCCTAAATTACCTTACAAGATATCGGGGTCGCATATTATGGTGTTTCGCTTATTACCTGTCACACGTTCGCATAGATCTTGGTAATGCGCGTGCGCAGATTATACGCCAGATGATACGTTATTTACACGACTGCTTAGCCGAGAACGTAATTTATTTTTGATATATTCATGTTCGCGCGTTTTAAGGCTATTTGCGCTTCGTTTTTGCTGCGGCTTTGGTTGTTTTTTGTTTGTTTTATGGAGAGGAGTAATGTTTAGGGCATGGGTATGTGGGTTTCCAAAAATTTTAATGTATAACATCAATGATAAGAAAATGAAAAAGAAAAAAATATATTTGTAATTAAACATAACTATCCATCGTTAAATATAAACTGTTTGATTTTATTCAATAGAAATGCATTGACATATGCATTTTTGGTGTTGCACTTGGAATACAAAATCCCTCAGATTCTCGACCATTAACTTGACTGGCCAATAAGGCCCTAAGAGATACCTATAAAGTTCATAAAATTGCGTGTGCTTATATTATAATCTTTGTCTTAGTGCAGTAGTGTTATGCATTTGCGAATATATTTGCTAAGTAATTGTAACATTTTCCATTGAAATCAATTTTATTACTATCAAATCAATGATTCCTTTGTCTTCAATGTCGTCACAATGACTAAATATTAAAAATAAAGGGTTAAAATCACGTTGTTTTCAATCTACGTCACGCTAGGCCAGTCTATAAAAAATGTGTCTCAAAGCAAAACATTCTATTTTTAGAGTAACAAAAACATGTTTTCGTTACGTAACCATAACTAAAGTTTTATAAGGTGTTAACAATTTTGATACAAAAGCTCTGTAGGGGCTATAAAAAGCGGATTAAACGGCCTTCCAAGAATTACAAATAGTTAAAAATCAGTTAACAGCCGCGGTGTCGATGTCAGAGCGTTTAGATCGTGCATGTCGGAGGCATGATTGGTACAATTATTATCGTGACGTCACAGTTTTTTACGCATGCATTATAAATGAAAATAGTCCTGGGACATATTAGGTCACATTCGCTTGTTATTCTTGATTTTATGACTCGTTCGTGCAGTGGTTTTGTCGATCGACGTTTTCTGTTAATCATCCTTGACTGACCGGTTGGCTTGGTTGGTAGTGGCCCTGCCTTCAAAGCCAGTCGAGGTCGTGGGTTCGATTCCCACCCGGGGCAAATATTTGTGTGATGAACATAGATGTTTGCTCTGTGTCTGGGTGTTAATTATCTATATAAGTATTTATTTAAAATTACATATAATATGTATGTTTATCAGCCATCTGGTTGCCATAACACAAGCGAAAGCTTAGTATGGGATCAGATCGTGCCGTGTGTGAAAATTGTCCTGAAATATTTATTTATTATTTATCCTATGGTCGTGGTCAGGAATAGGTAATAAAATAAAAACCAATCGAAATCAATCGAAACTTAAAAATATAAGCGTGCTTATACATTCTTCTGTCATTATAACATTAATAAATACCTATGACCAATTAAAATCAGACGACGAAACGAAAGATTGTGATTTTAAAAATTTATTGATGGCTATATTTAATGCTTAAAATGCACTGTTATTACTTGCTATAAAACTAAGAAACTATTTACATATTTGATTCGAATAGAAATTACTGATTGTTGACAACGAACAGGTAATATTGTAAAGATTAACATAAATGTTAAGCTTTTTATTATGTAAGTTGTGTTAAATATCTAAAAATATAATTTATAAAATGTCTAGTACCTAAATCTAGTTCTGAATATTAAGTCACACTATATTTAACGAAAAAATACAGGAAATTGTGCAAAAAATTTTTTTTAATAGTTTCAATTTTCATCCTCTACTAGAGAAGTTCTGCTATCAATAATTACTATTCTTTCTATTTTATTTTTAATTTCTTTTTATATTCTGTACAACACTTCATACCAATACTATTATAATATATTCCTTTCAAAAGAGATAGTATGTATACAACAACAGCCTTACTCTTTAATAGAATAGCACCACCATCTCCAACATGTAAACATCGATTTTTTCATTCCCTTACGATTCACCAGAATCGATTCACCGAAATCGATTCTGAGTCGATTGTCTCGATCGCGTATCGTCGAGTCATTTAATTGTTACGCTGTGTGATTGAATCACGTATACAGCAGGATGGACTCTTTCTAATTACATGATATGTCAAGGAGAGGAGAAAGGTATGAGCGGTAGCGGTTTTTTGGTGGCCAAATGTTGAATATAAAAATGTATGATAGAAAATTACTTATCATAGCAAAAAATGTTCATTTTACATTACATAAATTAATCTCAAGAACATACATATTAAATAGATTTTATTTCACTTATACTTCTAAATAAAGAAATAAGCATTAAAACTTGCTGCTACATTCGAAAATTAGCGCAGTTTAACTCACTGAAATTATGTTTACTCACTGTAATACATCTGAAATCACTGCTGTCTTATCAATAAATAATCCACAAATATATAACCTATTACTTTTTAAAGTGTTCACATACATCGATAACTTTTAAACTCATAATACTCACTGTGAAACATCTCAAAATACATATCTTACCAATACATACATAAATCTTACCAAAGTTTGTCTTACCAGTTACACACCTATTTTTTAATTAAAAAACATCGATAATGCTATAACTTGTACCATATAAGACGGCGCTGGCGCCTCCATGTCACAACAAATCTCCGACCCAGTTCCCACAGATTTGTCACACATTGTCAAAACGACTGCTTCTGTCAAATTTTATTAATATAATCTGTGCTAATGTTCCTGTGTGGTGCAACTTTAAAATGTCGCGATATGCTATGAATATGGAGGTCAATTGTTTTGCATTATTGATAAACGTATATATATTTAGATGTATTCTGTAAAATTCGTCAGTCTTTTGGTCGATCTACTTTATAATAATATTTTGTACGCTTTCATAATTGGTCAAATGCTACAAATATAGTTAAATATTTTATAGAGCCGCGGTTTAAATACAAAAAAAAAACACAATGTGAGGCAAATAATTTCTTCTTTCATTACATTTGGTATACGAATATAATGTATTTAAATAAATTTTTATGTAGTTTTAAAACTAGCTTAAAAAAAGTAATTAAACCTAAGATACGCCCTTTTTTGTACACCACGTGCATGTCCTTATATACCTACGCAAATTAATACCAATACCATGTAATATATACGCATTACTTTGTTTTTATATTTCTCCATAAACCGCCATACACATGTATTTTTTTAATGTTTTACTTCCTGTGTAACTATTATGTGATGACACTGGTTTTAGGAATCCGTAATTAATTAAAAGGAATTTTTATATTGTAACATATTATTGGATAAAAATAGTAATTGTTGGTATGACAGACACTTTATTTAATAGATTATTATGCAGATCATGTTCATTTTTATAAAATGTATATGTTTAAAGAATTTAATTGGTAAATTGAATTATATATAGGGTATAAATCATATTTCATGAATTTATAACTCTATATATAATTGAAAGTAAGTGAGAGAATTAACCGCTTTTTATATTCTAAGAGAGTATTGATTATTTGATTCATTACATTCAATTTCTTTATTTTCAATTATGATAATTCGAATGTCTTTCGAAAACATAAAGGTTCATAATTCGTAGTTGTTATATTACTGGTACAAATAACAAAACACACTTACTATAAAACCTTCGTTTATTAACCTTTGCAGAACCCGAGCATATTTATATTTATACGTATCTTGACCGATATTCAATAATTATGGAAAACGTTATGCATTGTCATTGCTCATAGTTATCTATGTTAATCATTATGGTGTGCACCTGATGACAATTAAATGCAAATATATATGAATAGCGTGTTTTCCATAAGATGTCATTCACGTCTTACGAGTGTGACGAATTGAAAATTATTGTTTATTAAATTTTCGAATGTTGCGTCAGCCCTGTGATTAGGATTGTGAATTGTCCAAAAGGCTCATGTTTTTGAAGTGAAACTTGTTTAGGCGCGTTGTGAGTAAAATTTCAAGGTAGCGTCATGGACGTACCGTCACGTTATGAAATAAGGCGACGATTTTGGTATCTTTGAATCTTGCCGAATAAGTTTCACTTCTGAGTTCTGACACATGTACTTAAGCACACACGCTCTTTTTTTGTACCTACTTTGTGTTATAAATTTGAGAAAACATACTTATTGTGATGACAGATAGTACTACCTACCTATTAATAAATGGTAGGTAATAAGTTATTACAATAACTAGTTGGCCCGGTTTAACTTGAGATGAACAGTTATATTTAAAGCATAAATAACTGCTTGAGTACGTAATTTGTCAAAATCTGTTAATTTGCTTTTGGTGATTGGCCAATAAACATCCGAACTTTCAATTTCCTATTGCAGGCTTATTACGCAATATAGACATTTAAAAGAACCATCAAATACAAGTTGATTACTAACATTAAAATATTGAAGTTATTTTTAAACTAAAATGAGTTTAAATTTATCAAACGTACAATTTTAAAATTGAAAATGTCATTCACATCCGTCACCTGAGATGGAACGCAAAAAATATAAAACGAAAGATAAAGGATAAGAAATAAATCACAACCTCTAATTAACATTTTACGATGCGCAATTAAGAGGACTTTTGAAAAAATAATTTAAATTTTTATTGAAATGAATGAAATGAAATGAAATGAAATGAAATGAAATGAAATGAAATGAAATATGTTTATTGTGGACATAGAAGATACAAATAAAATAAAACAAGAAACTTAAATCTAACTTAAATCTATGTTTGCCACAAAAGGCCTGCCACTCAGTGCGATACACTGATTTTCAGTGGTTGCCTTAGAATGCCCTGCTGACAGCGGATGTATGTTTTGCTCAAAACTGCGTCATGTTATTAAAAAATAAAAAATCTATTTTAATATTATGATAATATACATATACTTTAAAATACTATAATTATTAATTTTAAAATTATAAATTATAATATATACTTATACTTAGGAAATAAATAATATTTAAACATTAGTAACGAGATTATTGGATAAATACTTAAATAATAAATAAACACATAGGAACATTATTGGGAATGCTAAATTTTTTCTTGTTGACGTTTTTGAAAATCGAGAAGATATGACTTTAATTTTTTTTTAAAAGAAGATAAGCTTTGTTGTGAACGAATAGGCGGCGGTAAGTCGTTCCAACATTTTGAGGCTCGATACCTAAAACTGCCTCTAAATGTAGAAGTTCTATGTAAGGGAATTTCCAACAAAGAACATGCGTGTCTAGTCTGGTAGGTTGTATTATTTTCCGCCAACCATTTCAATTTATTGTACAAATAATAATAAATAATAATTTATTGCATATGAGTGCATAGATAAAGCTGTAGTGTTGGGGTCACGGCAATTAATATCGGAATTTGCATAGACAATGCGTGAGTTTGATTATCTGTGGTCTAAGTAATGAAGAGATTTCGCGCGCTTTTTCTGAAGATTAAAAAGTTAAACATTTTTTTTTCTTTTAAAAATGTGTTTAGTATTAATACTTATATTTATTTTTGATATGGATAATAAAATATTTTTACTACTTATAACATTTATCTAAGTAGGTATATGATACATTTTAATTATTTATATATCTCTGAAAAATATTAAAATGATAAAAGCAATTTTATTTACGTGTTGTACAGTTCATGCTATAAGTAAATTTTACTAATTAGTAAATGGTAGTCAATTATCAAACATAATTAAGTGTTTAGGCGCGATATTAATATTAGTCGTAAATAAAAATAATTAACAATTTAATATTTTATCACCTGTTCGTTAGTGTAAAATACTGGCACCTGCTTTGATACGATTTTTATTTAAAGTAAAATTTTAATGATCAAGTACAAGAGGTAAATATTTTTTTGTATGTTGACGAGATAGAATTAATTATGATACGCTACGGAAAATCGCGGTTCTTTAAAAATACTACATATTTTTACTAGAAAAGTTATATCGATTTTAATTTTTGTCCAGGAGATATTGTTATTGTTTATAGGTTATTTTAAATAAGTAGATAAAACTCAAGGCCAAAAAATAATTTCATTGGAAAGTTTTTATTCGGGAGCTGATTTACTAAATTGTTTTTAGTTTGGAGTTTTGGTCCTAATACTGATAACACATTTATGAAGTTCAATGACTGTTTGATAATTTGTATTTATTGGAGGCAAAGTTACAATGTAATCCATTTTTGTTTAATAATTAATTTATGGAAATATCCAACTCAACAATGTAATCCTTCATTAACATTGCTTTAAATGGCAATTATTCACTTTTTGTTTTCAATCTAAGAGACTTAGTATCATACGTAACCTAATTAACTCAATAATATTTTTTCTGAAGTGTTAAGTTCTTAGAGCATGGCTCTAAAGCTCTAAGGGTAAGTTTGTTCTCACGTGCACCGATGACTTTAAAATTAAAATATTCTCATATATCTTTTTGAAGAAGATTTCCAATTTCCATCACTATCTAGTTCATCCGGGTCATAAGACCTTTAAAAATTCCATTAAAAATGTAAAAATAATTGTCGTACTAGATTCATAAAATACTAAAAGACATGTATTACTATATTATACATATTATATAATTAACATCAGACGCACCGCCTCTATAAATAATGAATTAAAACCGGTTTTTTAATAATCATTTGAGTTATTTATGTGATTTTGTCAAAAGGCAGTAGCGGTTTTCTTTAGCTCAAAATGTCGTTGTCAAATTGATTATTATGTTGTATAAATTCTTCAGAATTAATGCGTTATTCGCGATCGGAATTAAAGTAGAGACAGGTTTTTGTAATTAAAACGTTATTTTGATTTGCTAGACGTGCGTAAATTTTACAAATTGTTATTAATTAGAGATATAAATTCTTGAATCTTATTAGCGTAATTTGTCCGTTTCTAATAAATGATGGTGAAGGCGGGTTCTATATTATTGATAAATATGAATAAAACTATGTTTAGAAAAGTAAAAACTGTTGTCAATTATGGTTTTTCATTATTTTACATGTAAAAATCGACCTTATACAGTATACACTAGGTATTTAATGCAGTAATACGATTTGTAAAACACCAGCCAATTACTGAACAGAAGAAATTAAAATTTTATCAACTTAACTATGTATCTACAGATACCATTAGGGTTGCATTAAAAATATAGTCACAGCTATATTTAAAGGCAGATGAGTGAAAGTCTACCTTATTTGAGATCCTCTACTATACTGTGTGAATATATCTATAGCTATTTTAATTTTCCTTTTATTTTGGTGCACAATAAAGTATTTTTCTTTATATTATTTCCATCGCTCATACCAAACAACAAATCATTAGTTAATTATCATCAGCTCACGAAGACAATTTTGTAAAAGCAAATAAAGTGACAACTCGTGACCGCACCAAGGTTAAGTTTGATTATAGTTACGAATAAGTGGTTTTATACAAAAATATATGGGCATTCTAATGTATGGTGCAAGGTAATGTATTTTTGTAAAATAATGAGATAGCATTAAGCTCTACAAAATAATGTAATTTTGGAATTTATTGTATTTATTCCATTGATAAATCACATTGGCGTGATTTCTTAAATTAAGCGTTAGATTAGGTTTTATCGTTTAAAAGTTGCAAAGAATGGATTGCATAATACCTAATCACTGTCCTGCCACAGATATTTGGCCAGATGACGAATATAATCTTCTATACTATAATATTATTATTTAATATTATAAAGCTGAAGAGTTCGTTTGTTTGTTTGAACACGCTAGTTTCAGGAACCATCTACTGGTCCGATTTGAAAAATACTTTCGGTGTTAGATTGCCCATTTATCGAGGCAGTTATCATCACGTCAAGACCAATAGGAGCGGAGCAATGCGGGTAAAACCGCGGGGCACATCTAGTTTAGTATAATATTACAAATATTTTTACAAGTGCTCTTAGATTTGAACATATCAATTAAACGTGTTACTTACAAGTAATTTATATCGCACAATTAAAGCAGAATTAGTTACAAATTATTTATTGAAGCGATCGTGTCTCGTTTAAATTTTTATTGCTCAATGTAACAAAATTACTTGAAGTAATAAATGTCGCTACTGGTGTTTGTGTCGATTGCAGTGCCAATTACAGAGACAGTTTTATGTTTGGAAATTATTTGAGATAAGCTTTTTCTGCTCATTAGCTGCTTCTTTATTATACTTGAAATTTCTCCCGTTTTGTTAATTCTTGGTAATATTTTTTTAATATCTGTGTTATGAATTTCGGCTATGGCTAAATTCACTGTAGATTTGCTATCCCGCTATGCAAATGTTAAACCATAAATGGTACAACATAAGTACATATTTACATTTTCCTCTTTAACCCTGGTTTCGAAGTATTTTCTGAATCATGAGACTATAAAGTTACTCTATGTACGACGATTACATGTGATTTATAATTCAAAATTTAAACACTGATATTAATTATTATTTACTACATCTATAAAATGTAGGGTAGATTTTTTCTTCATTTTTCTTTGTCAATTTTTTACCTGTAGCTACTGAATTAGCTTTCCGAACACTACATTATTTCATACACTACTTTTCTCGCGATTTTCTTTTCTTGGCATAAAAATAAAGTAGAAACCTATACAGAGGACATATTCTCTATGTATATATATTATGCATTATGTAAAGACAAATTACCCAATGCTTAATCTATCTTTTTGCTAATGTCATCAAAATTGGTTCTCTAGCTTACGCGCAAAAGCTTAACATACAGCTTTCGCATTTATTAGTAAATTTAAGGCACATTATCACATTTGTCGAATCTCGAACAATCACATGACGTCACCAAATCACTAATACAACCTTCACGGCTCAACCGATTGCGAGCGGTTTGTCCAAATTGCAGTGACATTGGATGGCGCATTAGGTGTATGGGAATGTAGACGGGCGGCTGAAACGCTGCGTTTCTTTGCCTCGAAAATCGTCTAATGTACTTTATTAGGAAAAGTGTGCTTTAGGAATGAGTGAAAGCTCTATTTACAATATAAGAAATACAATAAACATACACTAGGTAAATGAAATATGTTTAATACGAACTTACCAAACGTACATTCGAGAAAAGGAAATAAATATAAAATATCGTTGAAATTGATGTCCTTTATTACTTTTGTAAAGTGGTTTGTAACAAGGACTGGAAAACATATAAAAATGCAACATTATTTTTTTAATATGGTCAGTTATCTCATACATTTATTATGTTAGCATAATTGACTTTAAATGTTTGAAAAGCTTCCACATAAACGCTCGTGTACACTGCGGAGATAATTTTGTCCACCTTTTATCTGTATGGGCACGTTTGTGGTCATTTATGATTTATTGCTCGTGTTTATTGAGGTCACCAGCACAAATAATTGTGGACCTAATAGGAAATTATAAGTTTAATAGAACGAATTTTATTTTCGACTCATTACAGAAAATTCGGCAATTTAGAAATATATTGTAAACATTTTGTAGTTGCGAAAATACAGAAAATTCGGCAATTTAGAAATGTTTTGTAAAAATGTTGCATTGCTAAAATTTTAAATTGTTTAAAAATGACATTGGTGGTTCAGTTCTAAAGACCATCGACTTATAAAATTTGTCTAGACGAGCAAAATTGCAATGAATTAATTCTATCAATTTAACATTTATGGAAAGAATTCAATTAAGCTTGTATCAAATATTTAAGTTTTAATCGATGCAGGAAAACAGTTTAATAAAATGTCATCGAACCAAAACAAGCTAGACGCGTGACATCTACCAACCCATACTTGGTCATCATGGTAGATTATATTATGTACATATTATGTATTAATATCGCTTATAGCTTCAATACTATTAGTGGCTTATGATCATACAGTGAGTAGTCTGTCGTCTTTTTAAATAAAGTTCAAACATATCATTACATTTACAAAAAGCATCTGAATGTCATAAAACACTAAAAATGTCAATTTAAAACATATCAGTTTTAGTCTTCATGAAAATGATACAAAACGGAGCCTAAATAAAAAACAAATCTTTCATCGTCCAACGTTTAGATTCTTTATCAAACAATGCGTTATGATTCAGTTACACCTTTCCATGTTTATTTTCCACATTAGAACGATTTAGCATCAACATTCGAACAGTAAAATAAAGTACAAACATTGCTTTCGAAAAAAATTAACCAAACGCCGCGAGACAATGAACGCAGTGAATCATAGTTTAGCAATAATGCCGTATATCGATATTAATTGTACATAATACTTCACGGGATGATCTCCACTATATCTAAGGTGTTAAAGGTCAGAATGGAATGTATAAATTTAAGTAAATAAGCGATGAAAGTGCGAGGATACATTGCAATCGAAAAATGTTCTAAAGCGGACTCCATCTATCAAAAGTTGTTGCGTAAGTTTATGTCACAAAAGTCTATTGTTTTTAGAGTTAGGTCTGTTTCATAATGATCATCGCACCTTGGGTTGAGATTATTTTAGATGACCCAGATTTTGTGACAGATCGTTTATATCGAGTTGATATATTTTTCTGGTATTATATCATTTAAATCTATATGGTAAAATAAAATACTCCGTATACATTTAAAGTAGGTACCTAATTATGCAATTTATGCATGCTTCGTTATTTTTTTTATTTATTTATGCAAAATGAGACATTAACAATACATTTTGATGCTCACGTTTTTTATTACCCATTATTAAGTAAAATAAACCTAGGTCATTCAAATGT
The DNA here is from genome assembly GCF_061535455.1 of Colias philodice. NCBI lineage: Eukaryota > Metazoa > Arthropoda > Insecta > Lepidoptera > Pieridae > Colias > Colias philodice. Next base: position 3,740,898 of record NC_143104.1, read on the forward strand.
AAGGTTACGTATGCACCGTGAAGACGTCTTTATGCAGCCTTGGTAATATTCAAAAAGGTCGGTAATAATGAAACAATTCTACAAGGTACTTAACGGCAATAAAATAATGGTTTGATAAATAGGCTTGTTAACCACTGCTTTCTGTGAGATTTATAAGATAGGTATGCTATCCTTTTGCTGTACCTAATTGTTTATAAATAACTAGCGGTCCGCCCCGGCTTCGCCCGTGGTACATATTTCGCAATAAATGGTAGCCTATGTTCTTTCTCAGGGTCTAAAGATTATCTGTGCCAAATTTCATCAAATTCGGTCCAGTAGTTTATGCGTGAAAACCATACATACATACATACATACATACATACAAACCTTTCCTCTTTATAATATTAGTATAGATGTAGGGGTAGTGAAACGAGTGAACTAGCATGACATAAAGATATTAGGTGCTTAATTAATAAGAAATTGCAGATATGTAGGTGGATAGTGAATATTTTTTATGCTATTTTTCTTAGTTTTAAAATTCCAGAACTACCTTGATTATCCTAACAGTTTAATACAAGCTTAAAGATTATATACTTTTAAACTAGGTTCATAATAATATACATATAAATAACCTGTCTTTTATTGTTTCTACACATAAAAACTGATAAGGAAAACTGCTTGGCTAGCTTAGCTTCATCTATAATTGAAGCTTTATAAAAGAATATTTCAATAGATATTATCCAGTATTACGTGTTACAAAAATAACACTACTGTCGTGATTGTTCAGATTGTGGTCGCTTACGATAGATATTTTACGAGCACTATTTATACTAAAAATAAAACTTTATGACGTATAAATAATATTGTGACGAATTGAGGCCGAATATTCTGGACTTTAGTAAATTTATTTTTTTGGTACGCACTTTAAATTTAGTGTTCTTTTGAAGTTAGGACTTAATTCAAAATGATGTTGAGATAGTTTTAAGTTCTTTTGTTTTCAATATAAACAATTGATAATAATATATTCGTTGATAAAATAAGTTAGCGTAATCGCGACTAAAAGCATCTACAAGTAGCTTTTACTGAGCTTTTATTATTTAGCTCGTAATTGAGTTAGTACGTTTTAATGATTTATGTGTAAGTAATTTGTTATAAATACTGCAGTTGATCGCAACTTGTAGGTAGCACTTTAGTGCAAAAATATCATATCATCCAATTATACATTTCAAGCATAATATTACGAATATCTATCTAACATCAAATGGATTTTTCAACTCGGACCAGTAATTCCTGAGATTAGCGCGATCAAACTAACAAAAAAAAAAACTTCAGTTTTATAATATTAGTATTGATAGATGCATCTCAGAATTTCTCGCTGAAGAAATGGTTCATTTTGTTTTTAATAACTCTATCATACCTATATTATTTCCCACAAATCTCACCGTCAAGGACCACTAAACCTAACCAAGGGACAGGTGACCTTTTCACGCGTCAAATGTCACAATATTAGTCAACTTCAAGTTAGATTTAATCTAGCTGATAATGTAATATTCACGCTTGTGAAATATCACTTCTCTGAGGAAGCTGTTAATATTGTCACTCCCACATTGGTTCGGTTTATTTGCTTTTAATGAGCGCTATCATTTCTGCACTGATCGATTCAGACTTAATTGTTTGGTGGATGTATTTATGGTTAATGCTTGCTTCAATTGTATAATGGTAAACGCCTTAGTTTGCCCCTTTTTTTATTAATAATACACTGTGTCTACTTGTCTACCAGGTTGTCTGGAAGAGATCGCTGATTGAGCGATGAGACCGCCTGTGACTACTATGACTAATTAACTAACTCTATGACTTATTGTTTATTTTCATTTGTAATTTTATGTGGTGCACAGTAAATAATTTTTGTTGATGAAATGAAAGCATACAGATAGTTTAAAACTAAGGACAACATGCTTAGCACCTTCTTCGACGAACGATTTCTTCAAGACAAGTTGATACAATAAAGAATACATAATATAGAATTCTACTGTATTCTTATTCTACTTTAAACATTAGAGCCGCCAGTTTCAACTAGCCGATAATATTATATACCACGACATCGCGACGCTATAGCCACGTGGGCGTTTGACGATCAAATCATTTCGACACAAGCTGAGTCAGCAAGATGCAAATCTGTGGGAACCGATCGCTATCTCACTTGTGTTTGTTTCTATTTATTTTCGAACTAATAAATTACTTTTTGAGTATGTGTTGAGGTCACCGGATAGCAATAATGATGTGTTCTGGTTATCTGTTTGTCGAAATTGGTGAAGGGAAAATTAAACAGTATTATTATAATCATGCAAATGTATATTCGGGTGTGAAGATGTTTGATCGTTGCTCTTGTTGGTGGAAATTTCGTTATCCACCAAGATGGCAAAGTGCGCGTGCGTTGGTCAGAAATATGAAGCTCACAATAGACAATAGGATGTTAAGATTTCAGAGTGATAATCTAAAAAAATCCTTGCGTAAATTAAATTATTGAGTTTTATATAATCATTGGTAGAGATATACCTAATAAAAAATATTTCTACAATATCAGCGGAAACGCATACTTCACCTCCAAACGACAATGTCATTAAATTTCGTTTTATAATAATGTCGCATATCACGCAAAGTTCACCTAACAGTAATGTTGATAAAAATGTATGTAATCAACGACCGAGGGCAATCATGAAATTGTCTCAATCAAGCGACGCCGCGGGACAGTATTAGGTAACATATACTGGGTTAATGGACATATACTTTGAACTCAGTTTTAAAGAACTGTCTGTAATGTTAACAAATTTTATGGAGATTATATCTTTGATTTTAAGAGATTAGAAGAGAAGAATATTAGATTATTGTTCATTAGGAATTAGGTCATCTGGTGAGGTTTAATCTATGTAATATATTGTATGACAAATATAAAATTGGTGTGAGCTTTTTTATGACTGGGGCCTGGTCTACTATATTTTCTGCGTTGAACGTAAGCTAACGTAACCGAATAAGAACTTAATAATGAAAATAAAACTAATTTATGATTACTAGTTACTCCTGTGTGCTTCTCACATAAGATTTCCCACCAGATTTTTTTTTATATCGCGATAATATCGATCTACATCAACTACTGCCAAATGTATACAATTAATCAAAACAACCAAAGGTTACGCCAATATAAGAAGCCATCAATAATTGCGTTTATTAAAATAAATCAATGCTTCATACTAATGGTACAGATAAAGATCGAAAGTGATTGCGTCACCCGGTCATCCAATGTACACGCTGCTTTAGAACCATGAACTTTGCCGCCAAAAAAACCGTCACGTCGCCATGTTTTGAACATGACTTTTGTTACCCAAATATAATTATTATGCTTCATTGCTTTTGGAATTGCGTGCACAAATCGAGATGGGTAAAAAATACGTCTGAGTTTTTGTTGTTAGATTCTTTAATTCAATTAATGTTTGATAAAATGGGACCTTGAAAGATGAGCTCTTTAGTGGGAGTAAATATTTAGTAATCTGTGGTAAAACGTTTGGGGAAAATAGCTTGAAATAAAAATCAGTGGGAGAAGAAAGAATTATCATCATCGTTATACATAATCATGGACGTATAAAAAAAGACGGACGCCGTATTACGAACAAACAACGTGAAGCCACCATAGTAAGCTAGCGATCGTGTAAAGACAATAAACACGCACACACTCTCACCATAGTAAGCTAGTCGGCCGCCATTACGTCGTGAACTACCGACTGATTAACTGCGTCACTGTTTCACAAAAAATATTTAAAATGCCGTCTTGCGTGGTTAAATGGTGTCGCAACAGTACAATTTTAAATAACAAAACACAAGGGATTACATTCCACAGGGAAGCAAGTTATTTCTTTTATGTTTTAATGACAAAATTATTACGGCAAAATTTATAGAAAAAAATACAGCCGCCATTGTCATCAACACAGCTGTTGCCATGGCAACATGGCACACACACATGGATGTTTCGCCGCCATTACTAGGCTTCACTCAATGTTTAGGCGATATACCGTCCGTCTTTTTTTATACGTCCATGTACATAATGTACAAATTTGAATTTGAATTGAGTCGGTGTTTATTAAATATTTGCGAAGTTTGGTCTTTGGATCTTAATTAGTCAACCATAAATTCTATCATTCGTCAAGTAGGTATCCTGAAGTGACAAGTGACAAAACATTAAGCTAATAAAATCTAGACCTTATACCCTTTTAAGGAAATCAGGACAGAGACAAGATAAATTTTAGGTTATGACCATAAACAACAAATGACGTCACCATGTCATTGACCTCACTTTCAATTTCACATCCAGACACTATTTTCATAATGGATAAATACATATAAATGTAAGAGATTTGAATATTATTTATGGTCAAGCTAACGGTAGTAAATGCGTAACTTCTACGTCATGGATTAACATACTTGTAAAGATAAGCTGTAACTTTATGTCACTTTGTGCGTCAACTATTTACTGCCTCATAAATATTGTATGCAGTTTTAATCATGCCAATTAGTAAGCGGTTTATTGGTTTAATGTATGCTATTAATTACTTGGTGACATTTATTGTATATGGATTATCTAAGGCTGCTGTTTTTTGTTGGATACACATAAACAATATTTGGAATAAATATCATTATTAGATACTACAGGTGCTAGGTAGTTTAACTACAATATTTAATAGTTGGACTTATTGGCCAGGTACTTTTAGTGAAACACGGTGAAACGAAAGCTTATATAAAACTTTTCTTTCGGATCTAGAAGCAATTTTCTTAGACATAAAAATACTATCGGAAGGGACAAATTATTTATCTACTTAGGTAAAGGTACTTTAAAGACACAATGGCTATAAATCCTGTTCAACGACACACGAAATCGATTAAATTTCACAACCAAACAAATTTAAAGCGATCCCAATCATACTTTTTGTCGCCAATCGTTGAATACCTTCATTAAATCAGTAATTGTTTAATTGCCAGTATAATTAAGCAAAATGCAACTTTGTATTGCAATAGCATAATGAATTTTGGCATAAAATTTTAGCACCAAACGCCTACATATGCGAATTATACTCTCAATGTGAAATAGTGACTAATATAGGTTTTGTAATAACCTTACACCCAACATCAAGCCAGAGTCAAGCGGCAATGACATTTTTGTACTATTAATTATATACAGTTCTAACGTTAATGATAATTAATGTCTCCTAGATAGAGTTTATGTTGGAATATATTTCAATACGTAAATTATCCAGTTGATAATATTAAAGTTAGACCGAACGAAATTCTTTGACTGACCGGTTGGCTTGGTTGGTAGTGACCCTGCCTTCCAAGCCAGAGGACGTTTGTTCGATTCCCATCCAGGGCAAATATTTGTGTGATGAACATAGATGTTTGCTCTGTGTCTGGGTGTTAATTATCTATATTATTTATTTAAAATTAATGAAAGCTTAGTATGGGATCAGATCGTGCCGTGTGTGAAAATTGTTCTGAAATATTTATTTATTATTTAATGCAATGATTATTTTATTTTGACGGCAATGCCGAATTGGAGAAAATAGTATTAAACCACTGCACAGACATGTATCTTGATACATGTCTGTGTATTAAACGTATGAAACATGATTTTTTAATGGTCAATTTGTTGTAGGTACTAAATCTAAAATCATTGATATAGTAGGTCAACAAGAGCGTCAACAAAAATTTTTAACACTTTTAAATACTTTTGACCACAGACATGTATCAAGATAGACTAAGCGAGTGTATGTACTTCCCGTGTCCAAACTAAGGTTATGAAACTTACTTGACGCTGGCCTACACTCAGTCCGCGCTTGCAGTTCGCCAAGGAAAGACGTGAAGCTGAATAAAGTAAAATGCCGAATTGCGCCGTTATAAACTGTAGAAACTCCACAGCTGTGAGTGGCCGAGTTAGCATAGATGTTTCCTTCCACCGTTAAGTAATTTTCTAATCAGAATATGCACTATTTATTTTAAAATCAAATAAAGAATATCTGTGGAAAACGATCGTGACAAACACGGATACCAAATCATACGAAATGATTCGGAATACATTGCGGCTTTTACTTGGCACGGTAAAGATCGCGTCGTATGATAACAAGCAATGAATAGCGTCTTCTCATTTTTCTGTTCTCATTTTTCTGTCCAATTTTGTGGTTAGTGATGTTCATTTGATGCAACAGTTCTCGATTCTAATCGATTTTATAATCGAACAGAAAAATGATAATTTGAAGGAGCAATTTTTCAGAAAAAAAGGCATAGATTTTTTTTTGTCATTTAATACGACTTGACCTAGAACTTTTAAGTATTTTAATACAAAGGTACTAAAAATAAATATTTTGACATGGACGCCATTAGTTAAAGTGTCATCTTGGGAGTTTTTTAAGAAAACTCCTTATTGCTTAGACTATGTTTGTTTTTTCAGTTTTCCAAGTAACCCGAACATAAAAGGAAAATGGATCGATGCAACGGGACATAAAGATTGATTGATTGACAGTTTCATTACTTTCTTTCGATGGCCTCTCTAGTACGTAGTACATGGTAACTCAATGGGCATATGTAAGAAAAAGCTAAAACACATTAGTTTACTTGTTAGAATATTAAAAGGTTTATAACTTTATTTTATCATCCCTCTGTCTATGGTAATTATCATTTTTCTGTCTTGAATCGATTTAGTAATCGATTACGATTCATTTATTTGACTACCTCTTAGACATAGATCTAGTTTGATCTGATTTCTTTCGATTTACTTCGATGGGATAGGACGATACTAGAATCGCCGCGCGAGTGGCGGCCTAATCGATTTAGCGTAAAATGAAATTAACATCACTAAAAAGCGCTCGTGACGTCATAACGCGTCAAGGTCAGTACAAAAAATATGACACGCTTGGTTTTCATACAGATCGCGGTACTTGCGTTGTCTACTTAAATATACATGTCTGTGCTTTTGACTATATTAGTAGATACTTATGTAAAAAGTTAAAAAAAGTTTCGCTGTAGGAACTACGCGTTTAATAACATACTAAGATTCTAAGTGAAAATGTATAAATATTGAAATGTTACAGTTCTAAGCTGAGCTTATAAATTAATATCGTAAAGCTTCTTTTAATTATTTAAGTATCGTATCATCTTAAGCCACGCATACATCCTTATTCAATACACCGACATAAAAAACGATATCTCAAATACGTAAAAGATTAAATAATTCACTTAGAATAGTTATAAATGAAGCGTATAATATATTTACTTGCACTATTAATGTTGGCCGATGTCGCATTACCGGTTCTTGAGTGAGGGAGGCAATTTATCGATATTTATTACAATGTAAATTCATCGAGATTTAACCTGTATACATCATGGTAATTGTGTCTTGTTGGTGTTGAAATTGATGATGTATTTGAAAGCTTTGAGTATTATTGAGGTTAGATAGTCTAACAATCGAATGCGGTTTAATTTTTTTTTATTGAAAACGTAAAGTAAATACGTGATAGAGCAAAAGACTAGTATTAAGTATTCGTTGATAATTTATTCAATATTAATCTGTGATATTTAATATAATTTATTTAAAGGAATAATATTATATCGATTTTCCTCAGCTAAAGTCATTTGAACTTTAAATGAAGTTTAATTTTTTGCTCAAACACACACGGAACAAAACGAATCACGTATTATGAGTATTGTGCATTACTAAGTAATGATAATAACCTAATTGCTCAATTCACTTTTAAAGTCACAAAAAGTTGCGTAAGTTTTCAAGGCAACGAAAACATCGATTAGTCGATGTATTCGATGGACCATCACTAATCGGATTGCGTCCTTATACGGCATGGTTGTGACAAATTAGTAATAGATAAATTGGGTGTGTGAATTTCGCTTGGCCTCCATCTATAACGGTAATCATAAACTTAATATAACCACACATAATTTAAGATATAACCAAGATTTGACACGAAGCTGGTTCGCCGATTACAAGACATTATGATACGTGGTAAGGGGCTTAAGTTATAAGATACTAGCGGTCCGCCTCGGCTTCGCCCGTGGTACATATTTCGCAATAAAAGGTAGCCTATGTTCTTTCTCAGGGTCTAAAGATTATCTGTGCCAAATTTCATCAAAATAGGTCCAGTAGTTTATGCGTGAAAACCATACATACATACATATATACATACAAACCTTTCCTCTTTATAATATTAGTATAGATAAGTACCTAAGTTTAAGTCTATAAGCAGTAATTGGTTTTTAATTTTTAATGTAGGTTATGGATTTTATGGGAAATTATGTATTTAATCCCTATTTATGAATCAGTTTAATTTATTTTTATTGTGCCAAGTGAATCTTTTCTCTTGATCTACTTGTTGGTAGGTACGTGATTCTACTGGACGATGTTAAAAATCACTATCAGGCTTTCTTGGTTAATAACTTACTAAAGATAAGAAAATTTTATGATAAGTATAAAAGTTTCATCACTGAATTCTATCATTCAATGTAATTTAATTTATAAAAGCACTAATAAATACAAAATTATTTTTCATATTTCTAATGTGCTTTTTATTATAACACACTTATTGCTTAGATACATCACAAACAATCTCGTTCGAAATTAATCGCTCTTTCCCTAATCGCTACCTCTCATGACTTGAACATCGCGACACAAGTATCCCACGGTCATTACGAATGCTTTATCTCAGTGATAATTGTACAATTGAACTTTTTGTCCAATTCTGAGACGTTATAAGGAAATCGATTGGTGAATACGATCGAATTACTAACTTTATTGGGCAAAAAGTGCAAATTGCACGTACAGGAAATCATTTTGGGTGCCAAATTATGTATGCGTGTTTTGTTTTAGAAGTACACCTACCAGATTTTAACTTAAGTACCTATAACGTACGTGTTGTGTTAATTTCTTATTCATCTTTGACCTCAAAAAATTAATTTTCTATGCAGAAAATTTGCAATTTTATTATGCAAAATTTTTTGCTTAGGTACCTATAGGTATAATGTGTCTAATGGTCTGTATTTTTACTAAATTTTTGTGTGTTAATTATATATATTTAAAGCTCGCTTCTTATATTTTTGCGCAAGTAGGTGAACATAAATTAAACTTCCAGACACAAACATACACTGTGTACAAGTATCTGTGACAATACAATTTTCAATGTTTTCCCTACTTCAAAATCATTTAAACAATCTAAAATATAGAACCCACCAAGAATTCCGCGCATTAACAAAAGAGCGCGCCAATAAAGCCCCCGTTTCAGATAAAACTTTCCTTACACAAAGACTTATCGTGACGACATTTTGCAAACCCTTTTTTGTTCAAAGCATACTTGATCCGGTCCGTTAAATAAATGCGTTTATCGCTAGTGGCATTTTGGAGCGTACAAATCTATGTGAAAACCAGCAAAGCAAATATTTGCGAAGTTCTCGGAGGTCCACCTGTGGTTCCCTTGCGTCTGATACCGTGGGGATAAAGAGCTGCTAATACCATTTAATTAAATTGTTTTTATCGATTAATACATTTTTTTAATTTTAAAAGAAAAATAACGCTATATCTATAAGCTAATTAATGTTTCTCATGTTATACATCAACTAATAGGAACTATAAAGGCTTTGCCATCAGAACAACACTTCCAATTTTGAAAAAATTCGAAACAATTGAATTATTATGATAGCAGAAACTGACATATGGTTAAAGTTTAAAATATAGAACATAATATGAACAAAATTAAGTCATTCGTACTTATAGGTATCTACTATAAAAGTACTTAAATTCATCAACTATCAACTAAACAAATTAAAACCGAAATAGTCTCTGAAGAAGTGGTATAAACAGCTCCATATACCTCCCAAGGATTTCCACACATTCTTTCAACCCTTATTTTATTTCGCGACTCAATACATTCTCTATTTTAGTCATTCAGAGTGTTTGCCCTTTGTGGTCGTGAGGGTGGGTGAGGAATACTGAGTGCCCTTAGCTTTTCTTTGCTATTTTATTAACCTGGACGTGACCTGATTGCAATTGTTGCAGGTAATAATGAATTTCTTAGATAGTTTAGAGTATTGTTAAAAGTTTGGTATGACCTTTCAAAACGTAAATATTGATTTTAAGCAGAACATTGAGATATATATAGAATGTTTTTTAAACGGAACAGCGCCTGTAGATGCTATTAAATTATGCGACATTTCAAGCTATAATCGAAGACAAGTTAATCCGCGAATAACAATTGAATCTAGATATTATCGCAGTTAAAAGTACAATTGACACTACGGGCTTTTTAAACCTTCCTCTTCAATCACTCTATCTATTAAAAAAACCGCATCAATATCCGTTGAGTAGTTTAAAAGATTTAAGCATACAGAGGTATAGGGACAGAGAAAGTGACTTTGTTTTATACTATGCAGTGAAACACTTCATTACAGTACTAGGAAAATGACGTAAAACCTTAAAAACAAATAACGAATGCTTTAATTTATTTATCTATTTCCACTTACTTCATTTACTTTATCACTAAACAGACTCTTTATTAAAGTTAATTCGAAAAATATTTTTTTCATTTCACTCTCATATAATATAATAATAATAAACTAGAATATATTATATTCTTGAGACACACATACAATTTGATTACTTATCATAATCATAAAGATATGTAATGACAAGTAATGCACCAACCTACGCTAAGCACGAAGCTCGAACCGTGTCTAAGTTTAAACAATGGCTATACTTAAACGCGTTTAATATTACTAAATATCATATTTAAACTAAATTATAAGTTTAGTATCACAATACTGGGTTTATTACTTGTTAGAAGATATAAATGTTTTGATGTTTTTAATTGTTCGTTGGAAAATTGCTGTTGCGCTTAGAGGCCGATTTTTCTCTAAATACAATTCCACGTCAAATCGTAATCACATATTAAGATATAAGAATAAGATTCAAGTACTATCCGGGCATTGTACCTAAAATCTCTATATTTAAGATCTGCAAAAAAAACTGAAAAAAATAATATGGTAATTACTTATCGAGAAATGTAAAATGGGAGCGTGTTTCATTAATTTATTTTACGTAACATTCAAATTTCCGACTTCACAGTGACCAATGAGCATGGTGTCAAAAATTGTGTTTTCACTAAATCCGTGCAAAACCGGGACAGAAACCTAGCTTTCAAAGCCTTTTAATAACGGCACAAGCCAAGAATTTACCACGATTATAGACTACAGAATAGTCAACTACGCGTCAAAACGATTCCCACTTTCCAATATATAATAACTTGCATTTACCAAGTAGGTACTTGAATAATTAGAGATCGTTACAGACATACGGAACTCACGTTTGACATTTTGTTAATCAAATTATTATGTAAGGGCAGGGTTACAAGAGTGGAGAATGAAAATTTTAGAGCGTTTTCCAGAAATATCTAACACTGAATAATATTATCATGCTCGTTTTACTAATTCACAATTAACTTCTTAGAACTGTTTTTGTATTGAGTAATTTAATATATTATGTGCTCCATAGATCTCATAAAAATAAATACAACGTACATAATGATCATGTGAATTTCTTAATATGTTTCTAGTTACGTGTTATTTAACTGTATTTTTCCCGAATTGATTGGATTAAGCATGCCCATTACAACAAGAAATAAACTAGCGTTGCTAAAACAAGCAACGTCCAATAAAACACCATATTAAATTGTTCATTATTCTTTAGCAGTTTTCTTTCAAACCTACAACCGCTGCGTTTTGCACGCTAGTTTACAAACCCCCTAAAAGTAGTATAAAAGACAAATTGATTGAAAGATATTAGTTCTGTCCATAATAATGGCAGTCCCCATTAGCCACTTACAACCTGCTCGTAAATCCAGCTTGTGATGTTTATGGCCGACTCACGGTTGACATTTTCTTTTATAGACTGTCCTTTGAATGTTTATTGTGCACTCGCGACGTCGGAGAAAAAACTAGACGTTTTAGTTAAGTATAAAATTACTGAGATATTTAATTTATGTTGAAGGTCATAAAATTGCTTAATCAAACACTGTTGAAAAACAGTATTTTTCAAATGCAGAAAATTTCAATTTATTTCAATAAAGACATTCAAAATCTCGATATTTCACTGTTTATTTATTTAGAAACACATTAGCGTAATTAAACTATTTTGCCGTAAATGTGAGCAAAGTATCAAAGAGTTATTACAGTAGATAAATAAATAAAACAAACTTTAGGAAAGCTCTACCATCTATCGAGAAATCTTCCCAACGCGTTTCAAATTAATTTACCCTCTAACTTCATCGTCATTTCATACACAAAACCTACCCTATTCCATTTAGTGCTAACCACTTAAGTATTAAGCATTGGAATATTTAACAGTTAAATAGTTTAACGTACAGATAACAATCGCACAATATTGTTGTGCAAAACAATAATTCCGCTCAAAGCGCATGACATTAAGAAATTATTAGGTTGCGCCGCATCCGTAAGAGCCTTCGCTTAAGGCATTTAGGCCGCTTAGTAACGAGGCGGTTGTAGCATTATTTAGATTCGTTTATTTGCTGAAGTGAAACTTCTTTTGGCACGTTGAGAGTAAAACTTCAAGTCTGCGTCGTGGCAATACCGTTACGTCATGGAGTAAGGCGATAATTTTGGTATTTTTGAATCTTGCCAAAGAAGTTTCACTTCTGACACGTGTGCTCGGTACATCCACTCTTTTATTTACTTGTATGATTTTACACGATAATCATGAATTAAGATAAATCTTAAATGTAATATCCAATGCTAAAAAGAGCAATTTGTACATACCTACTCAAAGTTATTTATAGTAAGTTTTGAATCATATTATTAATTATAAGCTATCGATTATAGTATTTTAAAACTTTCGACTCTCCATTATTCTGTCTTTTGCAAAAATATCAATGTTTTATCTCATTATTAATTCTTCTATGTCAAACGTTTAAAAGCTCCGTCTGTAAACAGCCTTATAGCGTTGTAAACTAGACAGGAGACGTATAGCCTGGCTGCGTGTAGGCGGCACCCGCGGGGTAGTGCCGTGATATGAGCTAAATTAGGGAAATCCTACGGTAATTAGACGCAACCTGTAATCTCTTGAAGATATTATTATAATTTCCTAAACCTCAAATCACCAATATTTTAATTGAGGTGAAAGTTTGGAGTTCTGTTGCTCTATTACTTTAAAAACAAATGTTGCACAAAATGGTTAAAAAAAAAATTTAATTTTCTACGTCAAATAAAATGCATGTAACTTCTTATTGACGCAGGGCTGATTTTTCAATCGTTGGTTAAAACTTATTCTTCGGATAACGTATTAAACTAACATTTCAAAAACGCAATTTAATTGTCCGGATTTAACAGTTTAATGGTGACATTTTAATATTATCGTGTAATACTTTATTCAACGGATAAGTTTCAACCAAGGATTGAAAAATCGGGCCACAGTCGTTTAATAAGAGACAGAAGGTTGATCATACATCGATTGGATTAATAAGTTCGCTAAACGTTAAATTCAACTAAAATGAAATTAATATCAGCTTATTCTGGGTATAGTATTTAAAAAAATACAATTTACAAAATGAACGAAACAGTAGAGAACAGTCGTGTTGTGTAGGATTCATTTGAGATACTTGTTAATTTGAAATTCATATTACTACTTACTCCATATCTTACCAACTTGACCACTTAATGATATAAAAAAACCTATTTAGGAATCATAATTTAATAATTTATTGGTATTTAATCATTTGCATGAATACAAAGTAACTCATTATCGATTATTTAATCCTCAATCCTTGAAAGCTTCCCAGATATAAGATAGCTCATAGCACAGGGCGTGTCACTATTGTAAGTTAAGAGCTAGAATTAATATCTTTTGCTGGTATCGTCACGAATATTTGCGAAATATAACCTCGCATCCGTTGGCGAGCCTATTCATTATACTAATAAATAGCCAATTGTGCTGTGAATGATAATGAACGATTATCTGATGCACTTTGGTTTAATTCGAATTAAAATAGATTCGTTATAGTGTATGATTTTAAATAAACTTAGTGGTATCCTTTTAAACACTCTTTGATTAATATTTCTGCATTATTAGTCATTTTAACAGATTTTTACAGACATAACAGATGTGTAGCTTAGGTATAATATTATAATTTATAACGTATGTAGAATTTGTAAAACTAAGTGTGAAAAATATTTTAATAGAAATTAAAGCTTGATATATTGAAAGAAATGTTGCTGTACTACAAATTGGTATAAATGTTAAAATTGCACTTATCCACGTATTTCTTACATATTAATGACTTTGAACATTTAAAGTGTTATTGAAGGCTTTCAGATCCACAGATCAAGTTTTATACATCAAAACTATCTTTAGTACCTACCCTTTTAATAATTCTAAACAATAAAAAGACCTTATAACAGCATATCAATTAACTATAACGATCGAATTACGGCACAATATCTATATATAAACGAGGGAAAGGGTCCATCTGTCTATCACAAACGCTTGTAATTACCTTTCTTGAGAGCACGCGGCGAATTCCCGGTGTCACGCCATATGTCTTTGAAGATAGACGGACAGACGGACGGACTGTGTATTTATTTATTTTATTGACCGATTTAAATGATTGGAAATTGCTGTATTTTCGAATTATTTTAGTGGTATGGTTAGATTCAACTAATCTACGATATTATTTTATATAGTTTAAGACATTGAAAGAAATATTTGAAAGAATGAAAAAAAAAATTGTCCGTCATTCTAGTCAAAGATCTGTTTATTTAAATCAATAGCAGTTCTTCTGATTGAAATATTACGGCCATATTTTTTTTAAATAAACGTGTGTTTCTGTTAGGCAGATAAAAATAAAATATAAATTTACAGGCATCGACTTTTTTCAAATATGCTAGACACGTGCTCTACGTTGATTTTATTAAGGTGCAATCAAATGCATAACTCAAACCAATATAAATATGAAGTCATGTAGTATTACAAAGATAAAAAAACCATTGGCAAAGCAACTAGAACAAAAATCAGATCACAAGAACGCCTAGTTTCACAAATCCGAAACAACACATATTTCTCCCGTAAACCTCCAGCGAAAACACGAAACATAAAGACAATTGTCTGTTTGTGAGTCACGTAGCAACAAGCGGGGGTAATTTATATAATTTATATTGTAATACGTCATCACGTAATCCGGCCCTGTGACCTCACCCCATCACTTAATGTCCAAAGGACATGGCTTGGTTTCTTAAGGGTTGGGCTTTGGTGACGAGCGTCGATGTTAGATATGTTATTGACTGTTGCTTCGTGGTAAGATAAAATTCAAATTATTAAAATACTAGATTTCCGCCCGCGGCTTCGCCCGCGTTTTCAAAGGAAAAACCCGCATAGTTCCCGTTCCCGTGGGATTTCCGGGATAAAACCTATCCTATGTGTTAATCCAAGTTACCCTCTATATGTGTGCTAAATTTCATTGTAATCGGTTCAGTGGTTTTTACGTGAAAGAGTAACAAACATCCATACATCCATACATCCATACAAACTTTCGCCTTTATAATAGTATTAAGATATGCCATGGTAACATGTAAGAATTAATTCCATATATTTTACAAAATTTTAGAGTGAAAGAATTGTGAAATATTTGTTTGCTGGGTACAATAGTATTTTATTCAGCCTTGATAAATGAGCTTCAAAGAATATGCGTAAAAATAAAATTGCATATTAATAGTACTGCAATAGTATAACGAATAAATACAATTTACCTTTACAAAAATACGTAAATAAACCATATTGTTTACTCAATGCTTACCTTCGTAAATGGATGCTTATTATCAGTTAAAACTCAACTATAAATTAATGTCTTATAATTTACACACATTTTTCGCTTGTTTTCTATTAAATCATGCCTGGATCACTCTTTAGTGATAAGGTCGCCCTCTGTGCTAGTTAAGCTTGTGCTTATATAGATAAGCTTAGTTTTAAGTAATAATAGAAATATGTATACTAGCATAGTAAAGTGAAATAAATAAATAAATAAATCGCTATGCTCTCCGCTAATCGCTTGCGCTATAACGCTACCAAATCACAAGTGCAGGAACGTGTTTCCACCTGAGTCGATTTACTCAGTGACAGCAAATGGCCGGGTTTTCCTCGTCTCGTCTCCGCTAAATTGTCTGGAAGAGGCGAAATATTTTTGGTGATTTGTCGTGTTTCGTGTGGGAAGAGTTTGTATCACGTGTTGTTTGGAGATTTAAGGAATATTTATTTTTGAAGTGAAACTTCTTTAGGCACGTTGAGAGTAAAATTTCAAGGTCGCGTCATGTCAGTAGTAAGACGACGATTTTAGTATCTTTAAATCTTGTCAAAGAAGTTTCACTTCTAACACGTGTGCTCGGCACGCTCTTTTTTTAATATCATGTAAATTGATAATAATCATATTTAATTGCATACATGTGAGTTAATTAGTGTCCGAGAAAAGTTTTGTTTTCGATTCGATAAGCTTTTAATTAAAATGAAAAATATAAAATTAATGAGGGTGAACTGCAAAAGTTCTTTCGTAGATTATTTTCAATAAAAAGCACTGTATCGATTTTTCTCGATCATTCAATTCTGTATAAAGATTGGGGTTTGTAATAAATAAAACCAATAAGGTTTCTTTTTAGGGCTGATTTTTCAATCCTTGGTTAAAACTTATTCGTCGAATAATGTATAAAACTACCATTTTAAAGACGTATTCTAATTGCCCGTATTTGACAGTTTACGTGACATTTTAATATTATCGTGTAATACTTTATTAGACGGATAAGTTTTATCCAAGCATTGAAAAATCTGCCCTTACAGATAATAATAAATAATAATTGTTATTATCTGTTTAAATAGAAAAGTTTTATTAAGCATATTATACTTCATCGTCAATCTCTACATATTTTCTAGACTATAATATATCTGTCTGTCTGTCTTTTCTTCACGCATCAACCACTGAACCTATTTGGATAAAATTTCGTTCAGAGATAGCTTGAAAAATGCGTAAGAACATAGCATAACTTTATATTCCGTTCTTGGAAAACTTCAGCGGACGGGAACTATGTACGTTTTTCTTTGACTACGCGGGCGAATTCGAGGGCGGAAAGCTACAAATTTACATTACAGAAAATTACCTTTCCGGTCTTTTTAACCGACTTAAAAAAAGGAGGAGGTTCTCAATTCGGCCGGTATATTTTTTTTAAACAAGACATTTAAGACAAGATACTGCATTTGAAACATGATAAGATTACTATGCTAAGACCCACATACCACTTCAGCTTGTACCATAGTGACGGTAACGAATGCCAGAGACGACGGAAATGGTTCTCATGCCAGGCGCGCTTTCGATCACTTCCGGTTATGGCGGAATTCTATATTTGATTTATCTTCCATCGATGATTGACTGAGCTTCTTTATGATTTTTTTGTAATTGACTGGCTATATCCTCGTCGAATTAATAAAATAATTTAATAATTAATTATTACTTTGGAGAAAATAATTTAGGCATTAGGTATTCTGCCTATAGGGTGCTTTTGGTGCTATAGGTAATGGACAATTTTCTGAATACATATTACTATTTCAAATTTTAACTTATGTAATAATTATAAATAGTTTAAATGAAGAACTACAGTGTTTCAGGATTGGGAGTTACCTGTTTCATAATTTTTTTTGGGATGAAATAAAAGTAGTCAAGTGATCATTTATTATTAATATCAACTAAATTGATCACATTACAGTTAACTGTGAACATTTGTCCATAGTGTCGGTCAGTAATCGCCAAAAGCTATACAAAACACAACACAAAACAACATCATTGAATCAATACAATATAAGAAGTTATAAGAACATTGTTTACTAGTAGGCACTTGTTTTAATTGCGCGTCGATGGAGCGCGGTAATCCCCTCGCTTGGACCCTTCGATAACAAACTTACTGACCCTTAATTGACAAAGACCTTTGCTCTATAGATGTGCTTTTACGTACTTTTAGCTGAACTGCTGTGTTTCGAACTGTTTCTTGGAAAATTCTTTATTTGATGGAGACGGTGGTAAGATATTTGTATAAAATTACTTGTAAAATATGTTAAGGAATTTTGTGTTAAAAAATTATGTGGATCTTTTTAAGCCTTGTAAGCTTTTCGTGCTATGATTAATATGATCGATTCGTTATGTTTGCGTCTTTTTTTTAGGTAGGTACTTAATAATTAAAAACTTCTATTAATGAACTGCGATATAGTCCATAATTAATGTATTCAGAATATTTCAACAATATCGAGTCAGTTGTTTTAGCGTGCCAGCATAACAAATTATTTTGATTATTTTTCCGACCCAAATATCGACCAATAGAATTGCACCATTCGACGTCACGTGGTACAACCTACATGGTATTATACTGATAATTTTTTGAAAATTTTCTCTGGTCGTTGACGTCAAACTGACAGGTTCAATTCAATTGTGAAATTATTGGCCGACAATTGGGACGGAAAAATAATCTCCCGAATACCACACGAGCTTCAAAATTATCTGGAATTTCCCTCAAGGTTCCCTGCAAACAAATAAAGTCGTCAAGTTTTTCAGGAAAAATCACTCGCGCTTCGCGCTCGTGATTTTTTAACCTTGACTAAAAACTTGACTCCTTCATTTGTTTGCAACGAACCTATCGGAAAATACCCGATAATTTTGAAGCTCTTGTGGTATTATAAGTGAAAACTACATAGGTAAGTCACTGGTCACATCTTTAAAATCCTTAGGAATATAATTATTAATAGTACTTGGATAATTGAATTTAGATATCCACTTTGTTAAACAAAGCTTTTTTATTTAAAATAATCCATTTCTTACCCACCGTTCTTTTTACAAAGACTATCTATTCATTATTCATTCATCAATACTAAGTATCAATAAGTCCTTTAGGTGTAATATATTCGAACAACATAATCAAGTAAGGCATAATGATAGCAATCAGTTTGCAATAAATCGTTCATGTCTGTTTGTCCACTGTATAGTATAGACGTTGAGTGACGATACTGTAACGATATCGTAACGAGACTTGAAAAGTAGCCCGTTTTATAAAAGATATTTATTTAAAAAATATAAATATTTTACTCCTTAAAACGGGAACAATAAAAATTATTTAGCTCGTTCATTACTCACCATTTTTAATAAAGAAATGGATTAATTTTAAATTTCTTTAAAAGTAAAATTAAATCTGATCATGCTTTATTATCACACCCTCCATCTAAATTGTCACTTAGCAAGACTCAAACTATACCTAATTCACTTGAACTTAATATTTACAATATCGTAATAATCTCAATTCTCGTAATAACACCATCCGCGTAGGTCGTAGCCTCTAGGCGCGGTTTGCAGCTAACTTTCACCATGTGTCTACAGCTTAAGATAACGAAGGATTTATTTGAAACAATAAAAACATTATGAACAACGCTTTTGCACTTGCAATTTGTGTTAGCACTTTCGTTAATCGGTTGAATTATTAGAATTAATAAAATATAATGCCTAGTCGCATTCTGTGTTGGTAAGTTTCATCATTCGTATTGATAACCTTTGATATTAAGCCGAAGAAGAAATTACAAAATTAATTATTGAAATCCCATACTGACAGGAAATATTTATATACCTACCTTTTTTGGCAACAATTTTCTTGAGACCTAGAGAGACTATCAAACTTCTAAGAATTACATAGCATTTACTATATACATTCGTGGAAAGAAGAACGAAAGCATTTATTTAACATGACAGTGTGACACAAAAATAAAGAAGGATAAAAGAGAACAAAGCAAAAGAAACTAAACATAAAGCAATGCGTTCCAAACTATCATCAGAAAGAATAAGAATTTAGTTCAGATCAGATACTGGCTACAGAGACTGGCACTCGCATTCAACTAGATCCTTCTTATTCATCAAACAATTTAACCTTAAATAATCTTCATACACCCACACATTCTCTTACACATTGTCATAAAGCAGCATATTACATATTATGTACACTCCGCCATGTCATAACACAACATACACGTATAATAAATATATACTCTCGCATAGTAAGTTTGAGCCAGCTACATCACACATTGTCATACCAGCCGCCGGCAGCCCACCACAATGGGGATTGTTCGCTGATCAGATACCACTGTATTTATTGCTCACAATTTGCCATTGAATTCGTAAGAGAAATTCCATTATCGCTGAAGGGGATGACACAGTTATGATCGGCTATACAATATCCGCAGCTTAGCGGAGGTTAATAGCGGGTTACAGATACTCTTTAAGCTAATATTAAATACTGAATGCATCGAACTTGTAGGTAGGAACGTAACATGTACCCTTTAAGCAACATTATCTCTGATTCCCGGAAAATGAAGGTTATTGTGCCTTAAATAAAGGAATCAGACAATGAACGAAAAAATAAATAACTAACCTAACCTAACCTAACACATTTACTGATACATGAATTATCCTTGTGACATCAGCATCACATATTGCAGGAAATTTTGAAGATATAATAAAGAAATACAAAGATTTGAAGATTCCATTGAATACAGATCCGCCTTGTCAATCAAATTTATTTGTCGCGACCATCACAGAGATATTAGCTTCGCCAAAACACGAATGCCTTCAGAATCAAAACATACGCTTGAAGGACATTGATGTCCGACAATAATTACACACGAAATTAATGACAACGTCTATGATCTTTGACATTGAATTAAAATTCATTGAAGAAAAAAATTCCTTTGACAAAAAATGATCATGACCGTCCATTCTAGAGTTATTACATATGATTACTACTCTTCGATAATAGTGAATTGGCCGGTGTAAGTTGAGCTGCCGCCCCCCGCTGGGACGGGACGAATGTGGGCGCTAGCGGGGGTGTACCGAGGTTCCAAACAGCTGAGCTGGTCATGAATCGAGCAAAATACGACTGACATTTTTTGATGGGACCACAAAAGACTACCTTGTGTGTCAGAGGCGTCACGTTTTTGACGATTGTCTATAATTAGAGGCGCAAATTAAATAAATTAAAAGTTATGCCTTTTGGTAGGTAGCGTCGGTATGTCAATGTCGTATTGTCGTGATTATATTGATTTTGTGGCTATCCGTGGAATCATGCGCAATTATTTGTAATTTCAAGCAATAAGTGTGACTGACACGTTCTCTTTGTTCGTCGTGTCGCGAGATGATTATATCTTTGGGAATTATCCAAATTTTATAAAATAACAACAAATTAATTACATTTTGGTTGTTACCTGTGTTCAGTTTTTATTGAAGAATTATTATAGCGTGATTTAATTATAGGGTGTTTTGGGTTAAATTGTCGTATTTTCAGAGGCATGTCCAATGAGTTTAAATTCAAATTCGTGTGATTTTTTGCTTTATATTAGTTCATTCTCAGAGTCATGACTTCCTATGCATAATATATAAAAATATATAAATATACTTAGCATGTGTCTTAATTATGATTGAAAAAGTTAGTGCTAAAATAAAGGTTTTATCATTTTACCACTTGAACGTTTTCTAGGTATATTAAAAGCTATTCGCATGTATGTGTGAACATACCGCATACGTATCGTCTTCGAATCAATCAGCCATTACGTAAAGTTATTAATTTTGAACATACAGCCTATCGTTAACCTTAAACCATCTACAATTAACCAATCTTTAATTAATCTAAACTCAAGTTAACTTTCTATTTTTAACTCCATTACATCCGTGATAAACGTACTCCAATACATAAATTTTTACATGCTGAAATAGCGACAATTCAATTAACATCGGCCTAGCGAAGCTTCGGGACGGCGATTCGATTCACAATTAAATCGATTTTAAAATCGACTAATTATTGGACGGACGATGTATCGATTTAGTGAAATTGACACAAGAATCACGATCAAAGGCGGCGTCGGAGATATTTCAATAAAACAGATTTACTTATAATGAACACGACGGCAATCGAGTGATCTGTCGTGAGAACTCGGGGCAGTTAACTTGGACTTTTACAACTCTTCTACGGCGGCCATTGAAGAAGCGTTTATATTCGCTGATCTGCAAAATGTGAGGGAGCTTTTCTACGTATTTGGAAATTATATTTATTTGTTTTTGCTGGGGAATAAAATAACATCTAGTAGTTTGATAAGAATTTCTAATATTCCAGATTCATTCAGTTATTTATTTCATTGGCCGACTTTTAGACTCTACATTCGTTATGCTATAGTGATCGATATTGGATTGATCATTGAATATATTTAAGATACGTCCGTAATCTTTAATCAAATGTTGGTACAAATGACATCTATTATACATACTTTTATCGACAAGCAATTGTCCCATATTTCAACATTAAACAAATCCTACTAAAACTTGCCCAAAACTTACCCGACTTTACCGCTTTTTTCGCAGCCGCACACCAAAACGCAACATTACCAGCTGATACACAACATATCCCGATTTTGGATTCGTCACGCAATTTGTCAATCAATTTACCGTCAACCATACATCGTTCGAACTCTATTAAATGTCAATTCTTATAAAAAATACCTCTTTGCGTTCGCCGCTCGCGTATTCATTCCGATAAAATTAATAGCGATGACAAATCCATTAATTTGAATTGCTCTAACTGGTTATCGGATGGTTTTATGGGCTTGTAGGGTTTTTTGGATTGATCCGAGTTTGTCAATTTTATTGTGGATAGTATAAAACGTATTATATCTTAATGTCAAGGTTTTGTATATTTGCACGAGATGTGACAATTACCTACGCTAACATTGACTATTAGATTTAGATTTTAGTGTGATAGATTTTTGTTTGGAAGATTTCTATGAAGAATACCTTCTAAGCTACGATATAGCGAAGTTCCTTTTCTTTACTAACCTACGTATTTTAGAGACTAGTGTATTTTATAAGCGATAGCTTTCGGTTGTATTGGTAGGTAATTCAATTTTAATTCTCAAAAAAATTTGGTTACATTACGATAAATAATATTTTTATTCTATGACCCAATAGAAAAGCCTATATGAATGCCATTCAATGTTTTTGATTTATCAATAAATTACAAAATATGCAAATTTACTACATTTGAGTAAAAGTTTCCCCAAAAATTCTTCCGTCAATTTGAAGGTATAACATAAAATATTATTAACTGTAATAATGGCGGCAATTATAACATTCTATCGGTAAAACAAGAAATTGTGCGTGAATAAAGGTTTTATTCGTCCCATTAATATTTATTTCATCGTTCTTGAAACCTTCAAAATATCGAAGTTTTGTTATTTATGGATTCACCGCTCTACGCATATCTTCTAAGATATGTAAAATCTTATGTAAAATGTTTTTAAGTTTATTTGTGTAAGTTTTCTTTCACTACCTAGTATATATACCTAATAATTTCTATGAAATGTCATCGTATGAAAACTTTATTTTAGAGTTTCTTTATAAGATATGTACATATTTTTAATCTGAATGATTTGGACTTTACTAAAATATATTTAATGATCTAGCTACATGCATCGATAAAAATAATTCAGTCTTGTTTCTATGCATAAAATCACAGAATATTGTTATTTCTGTGCTACTTTACTCAATGTTAAGTTCCATCTTTAACCGAATAAATTCTTTGTTTGAAAGGTTATGAGAAATTAATAATGCAGTAGGTACCATTTTAAAAGTAATAATTTAGTAACATTGAATTACAACACGCTTGCGATTAAAAACTCATTTGCGAGATTATCCACTATACATATCTTCCATCTCCAAGACAATGCGTGCTCATACGATATTTATTTCCACATGCCTATTGTTGTGTCCACCTACCGGAAAATTACAAAGAAAATCACAATTTACTTATATACCTCTAGGCCATTGTCTCCATAGCATGAGCCCATTGGTCAACCGCTCGAAAGTAATTGTATGAAACGACAAAATCACCTACCGCGACCGTATGTAAGGCCACAGTATAACAAATAACGCAACGAAACATCAGCTACCAATCTTAACATACACCGTTTTGTATACTGCTTTTCCTATCTGTGGTTACGCGTTGATTTCAGAGTCTTAACTAACTTAAATCTGCTCGTTCCACGTTTAAAGGATTATGATCCTTTTCGCGTGGTGTTACGGTTGTTTAATATTTGCTATTGTTTTTTGTGAGTGTCAGTCGTCACGGTGTGTTGATTGTATGTTGCTTCACCGTTCTTGGAGGTTGCAAAAGCTGTCGTTGATGATAGCCAGTGACGATTAGGCTTGGTTTAGACGTAACGAGTAATTAAAATAATTGTTTTTAGATTTCATACTTTTAAGTACATGACCGATGACATAATACCTGATTATATCCTTGTTCCTTGCATTAATTATTTTTTAATTAACTTTTATGCTTATTATGATCTTGGTTTTATAGGTTCAATATTGATTGGGAAAGCTAATCATTATTAAGTATGTTATGGTTAGAGGCTACCTACAGTTAATGAGTAGGTAACTAAATATCTGACGTTAAATTAAATGCTTAGAACATTCAGTATCTTCAGAATGGTGTACCTAATACCATCAATCAGACGGAACTTCTATCGTCTCATAAACTGCAAGATTCTTCTAGATACTTATTCTACAAAATTAAACAATGTCTGTCTTACCACAGAAAAACTTTAGACAGGGTTTAACTTTAAGCGCGGGTTCTCTTTAATCTGGTTTTGTCGTATTTCAATAGATAACTATTGAAGTGACAGATCCCTGGTTTAAAGTTAGACTGTGTTTAAATTGTTTTGTGGTAATACCATGTATATCTAGCTTTATAGCAATATGTAACGGATTCGTCTCGTGACGGATGGTACAGTTTTTATTGCATTATTAAATCATTACGTTACACTTGGTACCTATTCTGTCAATCTGTTTCTATGACCATTAGATCTCGACAGCAAGAGATAATAATCAGTGGGTATGGTCACGCGAAAACCCTTTCGAATCGAAACTTTCTTTAATTGAAACTTGGTAGTTTAATATTGGGTCTTTAAGGTATCAGAATTAGATGAAGAGAAATGTGGCTTAGATAATTAATTATATGAATTATAAATCATTGTTATGAGTTTGCATTGTATGATAGTTTGAACTGCGATTTAAATGTATAATCGGTTTAATTACGACTAAATATAGGTACTATTATTATGGTACAACTAATTGAGTACCCTCTGCAATAAATTCTCTTTTTCTTTTCTTAATTGTCACCTTTTATATGACTTACATAAATATAATTTTTAGCTACCAAAAGATAACATTAAAAATAAAATATTTAGCAACCAAACAAATGGATAGGTACTTCATTACTTCATAGCGCAAATATTTTCATTCGTCAAACCGAAAAATGAGCGTCATCAAAACGAGACAATAATTTAAACAATTTTCTTTGAACCAAACATTTCCAAAGTGTACCCTTGTAAACCTGTTATAATGTCGTTTCAAATTTAATGTCTAATACAACATTCCCGTCTCAATCCGCAAAACATCCGAGTGATTCTCAAAGAATGGAATTTAAGGAAAAAAGTTGACGAATTCTCCCTCCGGCGGGAGCGAAGTCACTGGTGTTATTATGCAAATCCAAAGTCATCGCCGAGGGGCGTTGGACGTTTGACCATAATGGGCCATCTTCACAATGGGCAGCGTTGGCCCAAAAAATGATTGTCGATGTTTGTCGCCAATTATGAATAAACATCTGCAATGACGGCCGACCATTTAGGTTCTCAACACTATCGCGATTGCCTCTACTCGTCCAACGCGAAGTGTGTGTCAATTGTGAAGAGGGCTCATAATAAATACGGTACAACGAAATATTCGGTATACATTGCGGTTAATATTTGGAGTATGGTTGCATAAGGATAGGTGAGCAAGCAATCTATGATGAATGACCGTTTGGAATGAATGTGGGGACATTTTTGGATGTGTTTCATGTCGTAAAATATAAATTGATATTAATATTTTTTAAGTTTCAATGTTGCTCTATATATATTCTTAAATAATTTGTTGTTTTGATATTTAGGTTATAAGATGTACGTACAGTTAACAGTTAATGTCAATTATTCTTATTTTTTATGTAAATATTCTTCAGTTTGTTCGTTGTTCAGAAAAAAAAGTGAAATATTTTTTAGTGATGAATGAATTTCTAGTGCGTTAAATTGCAATTTTTATTCATAACATGATAAAACTAACATGTCTAGTGAATGTAATAGATATTACAAATTATGTAAAAGTTGGTTATGAGTGTTCTTTAAACATATAATTATTATTCAGCACTTTCTATGTGTTTCAATTTTGACTTTTACGATGGAAAATTTGTAACATATGAAATGTTTTTATAATTATTGTTTGTTAATTTTAAATTTCTGACAGGACAGTATTTCTCACATAAATAATTAGAATTATTTCATACCAAGACAAAATCACAATAAAAATAAGTAGGTATGTAGTTATAATCAACAGGACAATTCATAGTTTTTAACTCAAACCAAAATTCAAAACAATGGGTCGCAAGATGTTTATCTTTTTTTAATAAATTAAACGACGTTACAACATTATTACATGATTAATGCAAATAATATGAGTTCCGCGAATTTAAAACTAATTAAGATGCGAAAATTGTTTATGATTCATAGTTTATTTATTAGACATAAATAGATTTGCAAATGTTTGCATAACGTAATATAATAAGAAAAGACCACAGAGGTTCATAAATAAAAGAAATGTCTGTAAGAAAATAAGTAGGTACCTATGCAAAAGATGATAGTGGAACGTAAACAATATGTAAATATAAAAATGTTTTTAATTATTACCATTAACTTTAAAGTTAATAGATATCATTATTTATAAACACTTTTTAAGTTTGCACATAAAAAAATGAGTTTGCTTTTGAAATTTTTGGGTTGGGAAAGTCTGTCTTTAGAAGGCGAAATAATTGTAGAGTCACCTTTAATAATATTAATTATTAAGTATACTTAAATATAAAAAAAAATATCTCCATGTATCCACAGCTTTATTTAAAAACTTGAGGGCGGTGACGGAATGTCAAAAATTCTGTTGTGGGTCGCAACTAGCGCCGCCAACAAAGAAATTAAAATGTAAAATGCCTGAGGTCCGAATTTATAGTTCTTTGAAATTGAGCACTTTTTATTCCATTCGTTAGTGACCACATGTTATTACGGAGTTTTTGTTGTTTTTATGTATTGATTCTATTTATATGTATTTGCAAATTTTATCAAAGCGGTCTGTAATGTAAATTTAAAGATCAGACTAGGTTGTAATTTAAAATGTTCTCTTTCTTCAAAATCAAATTAAATTATTTATTACTACAATTATTAATATAATCTTCACTTTAAAGTTAATAGATATCATAATTTATAAACACTTTAGGTATCCTATATAATATAGCTATAACCAGATTTTTATTAATAAGTATTGACATTTTTCATTTCAGGCTGTGAGTGGCAGTTGAAGGAAAGAAGAAAGAAAGAACGTTTATTATATTGAAGGCAGTACGATAGAAGGACATCAAAAATACGGAAAAAATCTTCCTACCAAACGGACTCTGGAAAACATCCTAAACCCAAACAAAGACAAACACAGAACCTAAAACTTCACACAAACATAACGCCACCGATCTACCATCATACATCAAGCAGCAGAGCGAAGCCATCTAATAAAGCAAGTCTCATAAAAATGGCCACATAATTTCAAATCTTGTACGACCGCTAGTCGCAAGTCGGTGTGACCGTCACGGCGAGCGCACATCTGAATTATTCATTGTACGTAATTAAATGTCTTATGCTGTAAAGCATTGACACTAGCCTGTGGGATTTGTGTGGAGCTTTTGATCGGGTGACTCAAAACAGAGAATAAAAAAGCATTTGTTGGACTAATTGATAGAAATGAGGATAGCTATTTTAGTTATGGGTTGCCGGTTGATGTTTAAATCACTGTTGGTGTCATTGGAGGAAGTATAGAGTTGAAAATATGTTTCTTGTTTTGTATACAATTAAAATTAATTTTTATATATCTGAAAATTAAACCTTGTCGGTACATTTTTAAATAAATATTTCTGTCTAACTAGAGCTAATAAGAGTATTAAAACATTTTGCAATTTAGAATTACTTAATATGATTTTGATTGACTTAATAAATTACTGCAAGCAGTGATTTTATTAACCTTCAAAGAATTCATAAATTGTTACACTTTTTAAGCGAGTAAAATTAAATAATTTAATACCATTAGAGCATCATTACACGAAAAAAAGCCGAGAGTAAAAGCTAGTACCTATGCTGTACATTATCAAGATATCCAGTTAAACAATTAATGTTAAGACAATTAAACCAATTAAAACAATACCAAGGGAACAAAAACAAAACATTATACACTCATAAGAATTCTGTTGAGAATAAAAAGTTCCTAACTAACATTGTGCACGGGTCGCTATGTAATTACTAAGTCGAGGTAACCAGGGTGCGTGTACATGCTAAATGTCAAGTACATACACATTTCCTATTTCATTGATTTTTTGCTCCGTAGAAAATCAGACATCACGCTCAGATGAGTTCAAAATCGAAAACACAAACTGTAGGTATATCTAACCATTATTTATGTCCTTAAAAACGTAGCAATTACAGCGACGTGGATTTAGACTGAAACGTAGCCTTTCGCAATCAGTTAATCGCTCCGATTTTAAGCAACCAGCTTAAGAAGAACCATATCTTTAGTTAATCTTGGTGTTAAACAGTTCGGGGTGTGCCGCAAGGAGCGTGTCTCGGGCTCATTCTATTTTGGTTCTGTTAAACGGCCATTCCGAGACATTTGGACTTATGTGATAATACTAGGGCGAGTGAAAGAAATTTGATAATTCACGGTTAGAAACGACCGTTTTAATAATAAGTTAGCTCGCGATGTTTTTGAAACGTCTGTCTGCGCTATGAAAACTGTGGAGTGGTTACTTGGTGTTAATAAATATATTGCATTACCTACAAATATTCAAAACTAACTTGATTGCCTTATACAATATACTATGAAACAATCTTAAAATTGTATAACTATAGCTAAAAATATTATTGTACAAATACAAATTATGTGAATAAAATAAAATAAATATCTATTTTAATTTAATTAATGATTACACATTCTTTATTATTTCCTTTAAACTAAATTATCGCTTAGTATTCATAAATGTTTCCTTATTTATCTACAATAAAATATGTAAAAATAATATCTTCAACGACTCCACACATTCGCTGTCCTGAATGTTGCTAAGATGACCATTTATCACCCAACGTCAAAATCTAATTGTCCCACATCGCTAACCACCTTTGTGACTGTAATTACGCCCTTATTTTTTTACCAAGAATAAAATCGATTTATAAATATTTTTTGTAAGTTTCTCAAGAGCAATTTTACAAAAATTCCAAAATATGTTTTAATATTTCCGACCGCGATATTTTTTTGATTGTCTTCTTTGTTTAGTGTACTTTTTATTAAATGTTCGTTACCTACTCTTTAATTCGTTTGAGATTGAGGAGGAGATACACAAATCTCTTCTATACATTCAACTAAAGAATTTAATTGTGCTTTTATAGTATTTTACCAACTTTGTATAATTATTATGGTCTATGTCTAATAATGATCATCTTAAAAAATCAACACTTAATAAAACTCCTAAATTTTCACAAAATTTTCCTTTACTTAATACATTAACTTATTATTTATTTGCTTCATTTATCTTACCAGGAAGCTTTACGTGGTCAGGTAAAAACTCAATTTCATAGATAAATTGGTAGCTATTTTGTAAAATTACGTGGGTTAACATTTAGCTATGTAACAAAAGGCGTTCCTAATCACCAGATTGTAGGGGTTGGCTGGCCACAGAAGCATGGGTAATTAGTATGTATACTACTGTTATTTATTATTATAAATTGTTTATAAAGTGCTTAACGAATTCTTTAGTGAGGGTTTAGGTATTAGGTGTTATGTTACGGTAGAGTAATCTTTTTATATATAAAAATGAATCGCAAAATGTGTTGGTAAGCGCATAACTCGAGAACGGCTGAACCGATTTCGATAATTCTTTTTTTATTATATTCCTTGAAGTACGAGGATGGTTCTTATGTAGAGAAAACGTAAACATGTACCACGGGCGAAGCCGGGGCGGACCGCTAGTAGTAAATAACATAGTTAAATTATATTGCATGGGTTTTGATAAAATGCATGTTTTATAATTTTACTTAATTCAAATTATAATTTTTATCTGTGACTGATCATGCTAGATGCTTTTACCTAATAGAATTCGATAATTGTTTTCCATGAAAGTTAACTTTTTAAACTATACAAAATGAGTTTTCAAATCCATAGTTACGATTACAATCATCGAGATAGTATGTACTACGTACTAGAGGGGCGATCGCTACTACACTCTCTTTAACACGAGCTAGAGGTAAGAATCACAAGTCTCTTTAGTCTGTGCCGGACTGTGCCCCCCGCTTGCCGCGTCAACACGTGTTATTGCTCTGTTCAAAATGCCTTCGTGTGTGCTAAGATATTGTTTTAACAGTTCCCATAATACAAACAAAGCCCGAGGAGTGACTTTTCACCAGTAAGTTTCCTTATTATGAGTAAGTCATGCATTTTACTAATATTGTTATCATTTTGCGAAAAATCACCACGCGTTCTGCGTTTCGCGCCATTTTTCATAGACTAATAGCACAGACGTGACACTATCGATGAGTCTGTTAAAAAAATGTAACTGGATTTTTTAACTATGAATCTATACTAATATTATAAAGCTGAAGAGTTTGTTTGTTTGTTTGTTTGTTTGAACGCGCTAATCTCGGGAACTACTGGTCCGATTTGAAAAATTCTTTCGGTGTTAGATAGCTCATTTATCGAGGAAGGCTATTATAGGCTATATACCATCGCGCTACGACCAACAGGATAGGAGCTACGGGGGTGAAACCGCGCGGAGCGGCTAGTATACAATATATGTATACTAGGAAAGATTACCGTGGTGTAGTACCTAAATATTTATACTTTTACCCGACTACGCAAAGTAAAACGGTAGGTTATATTAAGTAATATTTATTTATTTACCTATTTTTATTTATTAAAAAAAGGTTCATCAACAGTTGTTCCAATAGGATTTATAAATTATTATGCACAACAATTACAAATAAACACAACATTCACATAAACTAATACAGTAAAAGTTCCTTAATCGCGCTTCCTTTATTCGCGGATTAAAAAAATGCGACCCAATTTCTATATTCGCGACTAAAAATTTTTTTTATTCGCGGATTTAATAAGTACATACAATATAATAATTATCCCTAGTATCAGTACCACCAGATAGTACCGAGTAAACAGATTGCACAATGTGTCGCATCTGCACGCATTGCTTAATCTTTGAACTTGAAGCCACGCCTCGCTCGTTCCACACGTACCCCACCACATCGGCCGCGCGCAATGTTTTTGTTTGGAATAACCTCTCTAGTAGTACATATATCTCGATGATTACAATATAGCTTGATGAAACCCACATGTTATATAAAGATCGGTAACCAGTTGAGAGTGATCAGAATCCCATTTGACGCTGTTTTGTTCCATAAGCACTATCAATCACTCGCTGTGGGATGACTCTAATTATAGGGATTAAGGGCGCGGTGGTTTTGGTGCCAGGTAATGGCTTCCATACCGGCCCTTTTAATACAACTCAAAAAATTAAACTATTCACTCTGAAATTGAAGAGATTTTAATCATTCACCATCCGAAATTAGTTTTGAAACACGCTAATTGTCAAGTCACGATTCGATTCGACGACATTCTAATAAATTCAATGAACATAATATGAAAACAATAGAAGTAACAAAATGAGATTGCAAAGAAAATAATATACTTGTTAAGGATAAAAGCCGCACGAATGCTCACTAAATTAAAATCACAGTGGAACATAATAGGAGGCACGAGAAAGCTATTATTTTGCGGTCACTATAGTTAGAAGCGCACCTTGACGGGAGTTAGTTAATTAAACATAATGTATCCACTGCAACCTTCTAAATCTACCCTACAGCGTGCCATTATACGATTATTAATTGGGCGTAAACTCTGAGGGTATGTTCAGCCGGATCGAGGCCTAATTTCGTTGATTACTCGGTTTTACAGATGTGTAATTTTTCGGAAACTTTGAATTGGTTCTTTACTGTTTTATGTGTTTTTTTTTACCTGAATCTTCACCGCGGTATTCGTTTTGTATATGTGGGAGTTCAATTTAAATAATAATAAGTCAACCGCAAACAATGTTTACAATATATTTCGGGGATCACAAAAAATCAAGGAATCATCGCGTCAGACAAAGACAAATGTTATTGGAACCCGAAATTAGAATTTAAAAATGAAAAGGATATTAAATCACAAAGCACCCTCACTAATTGCTGTGCCGCTGTCAATAACCATTATAAAACAGCTAAAAATAATGATGACAAAACGTATGTAAGCCGAAGCTTTCATAGCCACCACCAAAATAGAAGGCAAATTGACAGATGACAAATATGACACTACGGTCACGGCATAGACTGACAAATATAAGTTGAACTCCTCTATCCCAAGGAAGATATAGGGTGCCATGCATTTTTCGTAGGCAATTGGAATTGATAGAGATCACGATACACTGGTCATCGTTAGTAAATATTTCTACCGAGCTAAATGTGATAAAATACATCAAGACATTGTCGTTAGAACAAGATAGATGGCAGCTAATGTCGGTAACACATCCCTTTGAACAACGAGATTAGAACATGAATGCTTTGTATACAAACATTGTCAGACACGAACTAAATTTCTGTTGCTATTGAATTGTAAAGAAGTCGGTGAAGGTAAAACGTAACATGGAAACAATAAAAGAAATGGTGTTTTGACGGTCAAAATTTATTATGATTATGTGGTATTTGATAAATGAAACGAGTGTGTATAAATGATATTACATTTGGTGAATTGTGGAAGGGAAAAGGTTAAATTTATTTTGGCATTTGACATCTGGTAAGGGAATGAAGGAAATAACAATTGGATGTCGTTATGCTATAGGTTGAGATACCTGGTGCATTCAATAAGTACCTAGCCTCATCGCCAGAGGGCGATATTGTTTCAAAATAGGTTTACCACAGTGTAGCTCATTCTTTTTTAATTATTTTTTTTAATTTTCATTCCAATCCCTTCATTTGTTTTAATTTGACAACCTATGGAAGCGAACGTGTCGATCGGTTTTACAAAAATGGAAAAAGAGCAATATCGTTCGGTGATTCGATTCCTATTTTTGGACGGGAAAGAGCGCATTGAAATCATGACCGCTTGGGTGCTGTGTACGGTGACTCTTCTCCATCGATAGCCACCGTCAAGAATTGGTTCAACGAGTTTGCACGTGGCCGTACGTCGGTTTTTGATGAACCACGTCCAGGTGCACCAAAAACAGCTGCTACGGAGGAAATCATTAAAAAAATCCATGCTCTCGTATTGACAGATCGCCGATTGAAGGTTCGGGAGCTAGCTGAGACAGTAGGCATTTCAGAAAGAACAGTGCATCATATTCTTCACGAGGAACTCAGCATGAGAAAGCTGTCGGCGCGATGGGTGCCGCATTTACTCACACCGGAAAACAAGCGCAACCGTGAGTCCACATCGGAGACGTGTTTGGCGCTGCTTAAGTGGGATCCAGGGGAGTTTTTGCGTCGTTTTGTGACCGTCGATGAAACCTGGATTCACTGGTACACACGAGAGACCAAGGAGCAATCAAAACAATGGATCCAGACCGGGGAACGTGCCCCAAAGAAGGCGAAAACTGTAAAATCGGCCGGAAAAGTTATGGCCACCGTATTCTGGGATTCACAAGGAGTGATCTTCATCGATTACCTCGAGAAGGGAAAACCAATTACAGGGCTTTACTATGCCGATTTACTGGGCCGATTCGACGCCGAATTAAAGAAAAAACGACCTCATCTGGCTAAGAAAAAGGTGCTGTTTCACCACGACAACGCACCGGTTCACACGTCTGCCGTTGCCATGGCCAAATTGGTCGAATTACGCTACGAATTGCTGCCTCATCCACCGTATTCTCCAGATTTGGCCCCTTGTGACTTCTTTTTGTTTCCTAACCTGAAAAAATCACTCGCCGGGAATAGGTATGGATCAAATGAGGAGGTTATCGCCGCCACGGAGGCCTATTTTGTAGAGTTTGAGAAAACCTATTTTTCGGACGGGTTAAAAAAGTTGGAACATCGCTGGGCTAAGTGTATCAACCTAAAAGGAGACTATGTTGAAAAATAAATTGCCACTTTTCCAAAATTTTCGTATACTTTTTGTAGGCTAAGTATTTATTGAATCGCCCTCGTATAAACTGGTAGAAACGTTAAGCAATTTATACAATTTGCTTAACTAATATTTTCAGTAGTTTCTTTATATGTTATATTGTTAACTTTATGCATTAAATTTTAGAGGATATTATAATTTACTTATTAAACAATATTAAGAACTACAGGATAAGTGTTTTAGTGTCTTCAGTTTCATTTTAAAAAAGCAAAATTTTCCTTATTACATTAAAAAACTTTACCTTCCGTCTTAACATTTCTGAGCATATTTTCGGGTATTGTGTATCGCATAACACATACCACTATTGAGACAAAGGCCAGCGAGGCCAGCGGAGTGCATGGGTGTGGTTCGCTTAAATTTTCGCATTGACAGCCCAAATGGCCCTCAGGGACGGTCCAGTCTTGCTTTTAGTGCCTTTATACGTTATGGTTAATGGATCTAGTTTACGATCTCTTCTGTTATTTGCGACCTCTGAGAGTCTGCTTATTGGATGTTTATTGTTATTGAGAGTTCTTATAGAAGTACGGCTAATTGAAGGTAAGATAATGCTGGGAGGACTCAGTTGTACAATAAAAGTTAGTAACCAACTTCTTATTATTTTACGTTACATTTAAGGAATTGAATCATCAAAAAATCGGATTCATTTGATACTGTTACATAACACTGCAGTTACTTTAGACAACATATAAGTGTCAGCGAAGATAGTCAATAATTTTGAAAGAACTTTGATATATGTAACTTACTTCCAGTGTACCTACGCGAGGAAGCGTGGGGTTTTCAAGTCGTTTATTACCAATAAATGACATTATGAAGAATAATTGTGACTGAGTATATCAGTGGCACAATATATTGACAAACGTGTTACCCAACTGGTCATTAACAAGTCACCTATAATTGACATACAAGAAAGCAACGCTCCACCGATTATTTAGACTAACAACGCTATTGTAACTTATAAAATTAATCTATGACGAGTTGGACGCGTCAACTGTGGAAGAATTGTGCCTATCAATCAACATCTATGAAATTATGTGTATTGTTATACCACTCCTTATATCTTTTGACTACATGTTATGATTCGGAGTCATTTGTAGAAAGGTTGAAATTTTTGTTTGTGAAGTTTTAGGTGTTTATCAAAAATATTGACCGTGCTGACTGATGGTGGTTGTTTGTAAATGGGATGATTTCATAGGGTAGATTTATTTGGGTGAATAAATAGCGTTGAATGCATTCTAATAGTTTGATTTATCACAAATTTATGGGATAGGAAGAGTTTCATTTTAGACATTACAATAAAATGCATGTAATAAAATCCAATAACAGAAAATGGTGACTTTATTTTCGGGCTTCCATCTAACAATCCTTGCTTTTTAAAACAAAACAGTGCAATAATTCAAACATACCATGGAAAGTATGAGGTAAATCTACTTGCCATATAATATTGGTAAACACAGTCCGAACCAAGTTACGAGCAATACCATTAGCGTCAAAAAGTTTATTTACCTAAATATAAAGCATTCTCTATTTTTGACACAGATAACCAATATAAATACACAAAAAATGCAGTAGATACAAAGCAAATATCGATTTATCACGTGGTATTACTGCGAGTCCCGGGTTAAGCAATATTGACACCTTCATTAGGGGCATTGTCTATGGGGGAGACAGAAAGAACTATAAATATGTGTATTTGTTTATCATGTAGCTCTAATACATTTCAAATAATTGGTCGTTAATAAAAAATATATAATACTCTTGTGTTTGATTTCATTTGAATTTAATTTATCGGTAAATTTTATCTATGTAATCAAAATGAGACGCTATGCGAAAGTTTAAATTTAAAACCTTTGAATTCTATAGCGACATAAAAATGAAATAAAGAAACCGCATATGTATTAATATTTTTTATGTATTACATTACATTCAATTATCAATAAATAAAAAAGTAAATAATTACTTCTGTTACTGAGTAGATAAATATTAATATTTAACGTTTAACTGAGTTTCGCTCGACTCTATGATACTTAAAAATTCCTCTCACCTCAACAACGTAAATTGCCACTATTTTTAGAACAATTATCTTATATAGTCCGGGATACATCGCCCATTTTTGCAAGTGATTACTATCAAGCTAATTTTTCGTGAGTAGCTTTATTTTGATGAGATGCCCAATAATTTCATGTACGAAACTCTCGATTGTGGTAGCTTACAGAGGTAACAAGGATAAAAATTTTTGATTTAACGGTTCTCAAATATTTATTACGCAATTTGTAGGACAATATGTCTGTTGAATTATATAAGTATTAAATAAGTAAAAATAAAAAAATCAGCTTGTTAGTAATCATTTATGATGACTTCGTTATCGATATACATTGGAAAGGGGGACTCTTTGATCAAACCATAGATTTTGTAGGACAAATATTTTTTCGACTAATTTAGATAATTATCTTGAGATTGAACAAAAAAAAACATTCAGTTAGTAATTAATATTTGAGAACCATCAAATCAAAATATTTTATCCTTGTTTCCTCTGGTAGCTACCACAATCGAGAGTTTCATACATGAAATTATTGGGCATCTCATCAAAATAAAGCTACTCACGAAAAATTAGCTTGATAGTAATCACTTGCAAAAATGGGCGATGTATCCCGGACTAATAGTTCCTTCCTCTTAATATAAGATGACTCTCACAAAAATGCTCTATATTTTTACCAACAATGCTCCAACTAATTAACTCAAAAGCCACATAAATCCTTCATATCAGCACAGCTTTTCCTATGATTTACGGGTCCAATTTGGCCCCCATAGCATTTCATACGTGGACAGTGGTGCTATCTGATCGAGGGACTCATAAATAAAAGTGGACGGTATTTATCATCACGGCTAAATAATACGACGATTTATCAACAATTTTCTGGAAGTTTTACTAGTTATTTTGGTTGTGTATGACGTAATTAATACTTACAAAATTTTTAACTAAATAGCGCTTCCCATGTGAATAGTCACATGCATGTTTTTCATTGTTACTAGAAAAAAAACTGGCAAATGTCAAGTGTAATTTTAAAAGACGTGAAATAGGAAATATATCTAATACATATTATTATTAAAAGTTGAATATTGAATTTCTCGTATGAAATACTAGCTTTCCGCCCGCGGCTTCGCCCGCGTTTTCAAAGAAAAACCCGTTCCCGTAGGATTTCCGGGATAAAACCTATCCTATGTCCTTTCTCGGGTATCAAAATATCTCTATACCAAATTTCATGCAAATTGGTTCAGTAGTTAAGGCGTGATTGAGTAACAGACAGACAGACAGAGTTACTTTCGCATTTATAATATTAGTATGGATGAGAAAAAATTGTTTGTATAAAGTAGAGCTTCCACTTTCTTCCTATAAACTGCGCTATAGAGGTTGTAGGAAATTAATTAATATGTATGGTATGAATTGGACAAATACCAGCTAAATTCTTATTTAAACAAAATTGCGAACGCCAATCGTTCTAAAAACGGTTAAACCGTTGAACCTACGCTACACTTGCACGCTTCAGATTACATAGCATACAATCCACATAACCTAATAAGAATTCTTTACCCCAAGTGTGATAACATCTAAGAAACAATACAAGTTCTAATTAGCATAAAGTCGCCAGTGACAAGGGTTCCCAAGGCAACGGTTCGATGCCCAGGATGGGACATTTGACGTGCTATTTACATGTCTACGTTCCTTTAAAGGGCAGAACAACTATAACTTTAAACAACGTTTATAAACAATGCTTAAACGACAGTTAATAATTACCTCGTTCGTGAGGATTATGGTCAAACGGATCGGACCTTTACTGTGCTGAATTATGTTGTCAGATGTTTACGTATATAAAAATATACGAATATTATGAGCACAGCAAACTGTTTTTGATTTACAATTTTGTGTACATTAACTGAAGTTTAAACGGAATATTCATTTGCACGATAAATATAATAAATGGGAAATGGAGAGCAAATTAGCGATAATAAAAAAATGATCAACGTGACAGAACATGCAATTCAACCTACTCTGTAATACATATTTCAAAAAATAACTGTTTCACATAAAATATAAGTACACGAAACCGTGTAGCAAAACAACAAAACCATTATCTTCGAACCAATAATTAAACGTCCGTTAACCGTAGTTTAGCACATGCGTCACCCGCGTGTAATTAAATAAAATCAGGTGAGCTGAACTAATGAATTCACTCGGCGACACACTAATCACAACATAATTGTGTGACCGTTTTAATGCTAATGTCCTTACTTGTCGTTTACAAGTGGGGAGGTGGTGTGAATTGCCTTTATTGCTTTTTTATAGCCTGTTATTTTGTTAGTATTTCTATTATTGACGCTATTCGGGTCGCCCTTTGACAATGTTACGGGGAATTTGGGCTTTTGAATGAAATTAGTTTTGGTGAGACTAATATCAGATATTATAGGTTAATGTCTTGAAGGTCAATGTCTTTTCTAGAACGTATGTTATACTTATTATATAAATAATTTAATATTATTAATAGAATAAATTAATAATACTTATTATATAATAATTCGATCTTAGGGTGATGAATTTAAACTTGTTATTTGTGTTAAGAAAACCTGAGTTATCAATTACATATTCAGAAAAAGATAGGTATTTCGTAATTTCAATACAAACGAACATACTTGGGTATAAATGATACATTTAAATCATTCCAAATCATTTCATGAATACATTAGACTATCACTTTGTACAAAGATTGTTCTTACATTACGGTAACCGTAATTCGTTCTGTAATTATCATCAACAAATGTCATGTCATTGCCGATGGCGCAGTGGTAATGCAGCATTTAATCAGCAGGTTCGACGTCTGACGGGGGCAGAGGTCGTCTACCGTGTGAATGTTCCTACTATACGAGGACATGTGATTGAAATGTGTTAAAATTTTTATGTCTCGTTTATAAACCTATGCACAATGTATGTTCTTCCTTTTTATGTATGTTTAAATTAGGATTTTTAATATTACTATTTGAAGTCTCTCTGTAATACCATGCTTATGTGAATTGTTTCAATCGAAGAAATAAAAATAATTTCACTACGGCCAAGATGGCAAATATTCATGAAATGAAAACCAAATGATATTTGGCAAATGTTCATGAAATGAAAACCAAATGCAAATAATAGATGGTAATAGTTTGTCGGCAGTACATTATAGCCTATGAGCTTAAAGTGTCTAATGAACTCTAAACTGATTATTACAATTATTATAAGATACGAATTCAACAATCATTAGTCTTCTAACTTAAACTCTTCAACTATTCCTATAGCTACCGCGAAAATCAACAAGCCGTTAAATTCAGGGTGTCCCACTGTTGGTATACTAAGCGCGAAGGGAGTAGGGACTTGTAGTTTCGCATACACTGATCACGAAAATAATAGGTACTTAAACAACAAAATTACATCAAAAATTTTTTGCTAAATTTTTCCTGAAAATCCACGTTCTCTTCTCTAGCTTCGCGCAGCCGGCATATACCACTTCGCTAATGTGAGCATTTTGTCTATGAAAACATAATCTTAAACGATAGGTCACGTGCTGCTAGCACAGCTGGGCGGGTTGCTTGTTATGGGTATACACATAGGGTTTTAAGAATTCATCTATTTGAAAAAAAACTGCGTCTGGAATTTTATAAGTATTTTTTACGTACTCAGCGTATGCAAAACTATAACCTCCTTTTTTTACGTTGGGAAATGCATTTACGCATCCCCCTCTGCAGTTTTTCTGCGTGAGGGGGTATGTGGGACTCGCAAGAAGCCATACCCACTAAAACCCAACGGTGGCCACTGTTCACCTTCGGCGGCAGGGGTTAACAGCCAGGCCTTATACCCCCACCGCTTACGTGGTCATTGCCGCGACTATAACCTCCTTGAGCTTATACCAACAGTGGGACACCCTGTATAGCCGCACATAAGTTAATTTCCAAGTGATAAAACATAATCTCGTATCATCAACGATAAAGAGTTATTGAAATATTTAATACTAGCTTCGTAATTATTTAGCAGACTACCCTGAAAGCGGCGAAGACAAAGCTAATACAATGTATGTGGGACTAAAGCTGTGTTCATAGTGTTTAGCGATAGTTGTGTTGTTTTTTATTTTTAATAATATTTGTCGTAGCCACGTTTCATTTGATTGGGTTATACATTTGTTTATCTATGCCAATATTATAAAGCTGAAGAGTTTGTTTGTTTGAACGCGCTAATGTCAGGAACTACTGGTCCGATTTGAAAAATTATTTCAGTGTTAGATAGCCCATTTATCGAGGAAGGCTATATGCTATATATCATCACGCAAAGACCAACAGGAGCGGAGCAATGCGGGTGAAACCGTGCGGCAAATCTAGTTTGAGATTATAATGCAGGAATTGATATTACTACTTATTAAAGCGACGGACTCGGACTATAGGATATAAGATTATCATAAAGATGTTTCAGTGATAAATTTAAAACTCTAAATTCACCACATACCTGGTTTGATATTATATTCTCTGTGGTTACAACATAGTTTACATTAAATATCGTTTTCAGCTTGTGGCGTCCTCTAAACCCTTTAAAACTACCAACTCAGTTCGTCAGTAGTCGCATGGAATACATGACCATCATATTATGGCCACTGCCTAAGAAAGTAATTTTTCATTACAATTTCATATACACTTACTTCGTTATGGAATGTCGTCACTTTTATGATATAAGTTGAGTTAATCATCAGGGTTTACGATGCCATGTCAATACTGGGTCGGTGTAGTTGATGTATTTGATGGTTTATGTTTAAACTTTATACATTTTTGCTTGGTAAAGTTGG
The DNA here is from genome assembly GCF_061535455.1 of Colias philodice. Lineage (NCBI taxonomy): Eukaryota > Metazoa > Arthropoda > Insecta > Lepidoptera > Pieridae > Colias > Colias philodice. The sequence continues at coordinate 3,782,227 of NC_143104.1, forward strand.
TGATGGTTTTGAGGAGTAACAATTGAAGTGTCTTGCTTAATCAATGAAACAAATTGAAATTAACCCTTAAATTGTCACCCCTAGATAACTTGTGTGTATAATGTCCAAATTTGGAGGATGTGTTGGAATTAGGATAGAAAAGAGGAAAATGAAAAAAAAAATTAAAAATTTTAATTTTATCTATTGTTTTCACTATGTCACATAAAACGGACATTGCCAATTATATGTACATGTTCGAACCGTCACATATAACGGACATTGCACATTATTCCTGCAACCGTGGTACATATATACAATGCACATTTTCAACTCTGTAATTCAAAATTATTATCAAATTATAATTATGGACGATCTAGTATAAGCTTTTCAAACATCTGTCTTAAAATATTGGTTAAAACTTTAACGATATCGTTAAAAATAATGGATTTTAAAAAACGACACTATCAAAAGTCACAGCATAAGAATATGCTAAGAATTGGAATAGAAATAGTATTACATAGCCTGAGAACTTATTCTAATACACCAAGAAAGTCCTCTTCCCATTCCCTAAATTGTACAGATTGAAATGTGTTTGCTTCATCGTATACAAAGAAGTCGTATACCATGCCTGAAGTACCAAAACAAACAGGAAATTTAAATCGCTCTTTTTTGGATTCTTTGGCATATAATATATCCATTTGCTGCTAGTTTTTAAATTTGTAAGGTATTATTATTAAATTTTTCTAATATTGGGTGGTATTTCTGGTAAGTAACATGATTCTGTGGCTGAAGAACTACTGAGAAGTAGGGAAGATTCATCTCGCACCGCATGTAATGGTTGTAATTCTGCAGCAATAATATTTTGTTGATGGTAAAAATTCTGACTTTTTGGGTCTTCATTGTGTCTCAAATCAATATGTCGAATAATTCCGGAGGTATGGTGCTGGGAGTAATTGATTGACACTGTTATCATAGTGAAATCACTCCCGTAGGTCTACATTTCCTTCGAAATCGTCATCTCAACTCAACGCCAGACTTTTCAGCTTCCACCAGAGGTAGTGGGGGAATTTTTTATTGAGTGCCAAGTCATGCTCCTGTAAAATATAATAAAAATAGAGAAAAATATATCAAAATGATGACGTTGAAAATGGAGGGCCTTATTGGCAACGTCCGTTACATAGGACATGTAAAGAATACCCTAGTGTATACTCCAAGTTGTCAACGTCCGTTTTATGGGACATCATAAACAAACTAAGATTTTTATTCCAAATATTGTAAAATATGTAAAAATTATGTCAAAATACTATACTTGCAATCGTATTCTAACTAATAATATAACATTATAAGCAAAATAGCCAAAATACTTACAGTTATAACCAATTTTATCAGGAGAGTCAAAAGATCCGTTTTTTGCAAATTTCAAATGGTCACCATTCGCGACTGTACTTCGCTTCGCTAACGAAACCTGCATGTACGCGAAGGACATAGCTAGTACCTTCCCAATATACCAATTGGCAATGCCTAGGTCTACTGTAACAGCGCCAGCATGTGTATAAATACTATGTCCTTTAAAACGGACGAAATCAATTTAAGGGTTAAGCAGGGCTAAGGGCCGTATTTTATACACTTTCTTGTAATATATTTTCAATATTTTACAATAGCAGGGTCAACTTAAACATTTTGATGATACATCATTTAAGAACTAGCATATTTGTATATCTCCTAATTATCCAAGAAATAATTAAACCAATATCTTGAAATTTCTACAGAGATGGTTGTTGGTAGTATTGATCACTTAATATTATATTCATTTTCTTACATTAGGCTATTTGACAGTATAAAAAATAAATTACTTTTTTGTGTAATCCATATATATATAAGGTTTTTGAAGCGATTTAAATTAATAAATGATATAAATAATAACTTATTTATTTATAAATCGTCGAGAAAAAACATCATATTTTTTAAAATTACCACGTGACCGAAAACATCCATGATTGGCTGCATCTGCCATGACGTCACAGCGGCGTAAATAACAAGTGATCCCAACGTTTACTCACGTCGTTGCTGAATTTCGCTTTTGGTTTTGTTTCTTGTATAACTTATTTCTTGTGATTCAAGGTGTCTGTAATCAGTTTTGTAAATACTTTTGTTCTTTATGTCTTATTTTTGTTTGTCATGGAACCTAATTTCGAAAAAGCAGACAGTAGAAATCTACCTTAAGTGGACGCTATAATGGTTGGCATGTTCTTTAAAAACAACCAAGATTTTTACGCTCCTCAATTGAAAAATGTGAAAACAGCTACGTAAGTTAATATTTCAATCGTCATTCATTACCTTTTTAGTTAATTGTACCTACAAACATGAATCACAATAGCACAATAATTATGAAGTATACATTTTTTAGATTAAGTCCTTTGTTTTTCATTTCAGCCATCCAGTTTATAGGATTGACGTGTTTGTATTGATTATTTTCAATATCAATACAAACACGTCATCATCAATTTATATATATCACTAGCGGTCCGCCCCGGCTTCGCCCGTGGTACATAATATTTACGTTTTCTCTACATAAGAACCATCCTCGTACTTCAAGGAATATAATAAAAAAAGAATTATCGAAATCGGTTCAGCCGTTCTCGAGTTATGCGCTTACCAACACATTTTGCGATTCATTTATATATATAAAGATTATCTTACCTCAAGCAGGTAAGTAATGAGACGATTTATACTATGTATTGCAAATAAAATAAACTGCCTTCTAGGTATTCAACACCATACTTACATCGAAGTGGTCTTCACAAAAAAATATAACTGTTTTAATTGATATATCTAATATCACTTGGATTACTGCGAGCTAACTGCAACCACTTTCTACGCATTTTTATATCTTTTGGAGCACATATAAATAGTTTGTCAGGGGTTTTAATAGTTGTATTTCTGCATCCAGGAACTACACACCACCTATAAGAACTCATTTTCTGGTTTTTAAACAGATTAACTTAATTATACTATAATTAAAACAAAAACGAACGATAAGTACTAGGAGCAAGTTGATGTTTACGCCGCTGTGACGTCACCATGGTCGCGAGACGCCATATTCTTCAAAATTGTGTTTTGGCGGCGTATTTGAATATCATGTTTTTATTTTCCATTTTCTCAATGAATAACTACAAAAAATTAAGAAACATGTGTTTTGTGTGCTCTATAAACGTATCTTAATAATTTGAGACAGTTTTCAAAACCTTGTCAAATAGCCTTTTTTTCGAAATGATAGCACTTTTAATACAGATAGACGGATCCAAATGCCACAGCTAGTTAACGTACCTACATAATGTCCGTTGCCAAGCCAGTGGCTATGCCTGGCGTGTTGGTTTACTTCCTCGGTTTCCTTCCGTACCACTTTCCGTAGCGTGACCCTATTGGGTAATATTTGTAGTTTAATCGACTGAGAAAAGGAGAATGTACCTATATATCGAAAAAATTGGATAATTTCTTATCTGTGATTTGTTTAGGAACTATAAAGGTCATACATTTCTAGGAAATAAAAAACAGATATTTAGTCGACAGGACATTTAGGACTAGCCGACTTCGCCCGTGGTATCATGTATTTCGCTAATCGCTTGTAGTAAGTACTAAGGAATATCGTACCTATCTAACGTTGAAACAATCTTTGAAATCGGTCAAGTAGTTTCCGAGATTAGAGCGTTCAAACAAACAAACTCTTCAGTTTTATATTATTTTAGATGAGAATTAAAGAAGTCATTGTACCTACCAATTAAATAGATCAATAACAATAAATAATAATGTGATTCAAGTTAATAATGAAAACATATTTTCAGTGATTCAACGATCCCATAGTACAACGACACTCAACCACTAAACCAACAGCAACATTGACATTTAATAAAGAAAAACATTGTCAGTGAATTTGCGGTATATGATCATTGTCTAACAAAAACATGTATACCGCCACCACATACATTTCTTCATTAAATTACAGAGTAGCAAAGGGCTTTGAAGCTGTATGGGAAATTGTACCGTATTCAAGTATAGATAAGGGTGTTAAACGTGTGCGTGTGTTGTGTGGGATGGTGTAACAATAGGTCGTGTTGTACAGTGTACCGTGATAAGAATGTATTTGTGCGGTGCGCCGCGGATCACTTTTTCTATTACGCGTCGTCGGCTGGCGGTTCTGCGTCAATATTATATGGAACAATAGAGGCATGGAGTGGATGTTCGTGTGTTTTTTTTCAAGATTATACACTTTTTGAAAAGAAAAGTACAGAGTTGATTTTTGACGTCAGTGAATGTCAATACACACAAAAGCAACATTTACATTGTATTAAGTTAATTAGATTATACTCATCAATATAAACAGTGGTTAATATTATGATTAACCAGTATTTAATCATGAGATATTGACCTACTAGACAGGTTCAGATTAGCAACTAACCAAGCTATCTAGCTAACATTGTAGATTGTTTAGGAACTATAAAGCTCACAACTAAATAATAGATAATCTCTGTATCTATATCTAATCAAGTTCAGTACATATTCTGATAATAGTTGATTACCTAAAGTATAATATAGTTACTCAGATTGTAGGTACACTATGCACTGAAACAAAAGCGACCCATGAAATTAATTTTAACATATAGGTAAGTATAACATAACGTCAAATATTATTTCAATCAAATATCACAACATCGACTCCACAGTTTTCCGTGTCCACCGGGGCCATCCACACAGAAATTGTGCAACGCTTTGTGACCACAGACCGAGACATATACATATTTATGAGGTGACTTTAATATACAATTTTTATGTATTATCTCTGCGTATGCAGGAAGTGTCTGATTGTCTTAACGGTCACCTGCGTCGTCCAGTTGATACGGTGATAATTACGTGGTGTAGACCTGACTGTTTGGAAATTTCCACTAGCTACAAGCGAAATATAATTAGAATGTATTGTGTGTAACTAATTTAAGTGATGGTAGATTGGGAGGTCGATGTGAATCAAAAGTCAGAGAAAGAAGTGTTGTTACTTAAGGCTATTTTGAAACCTGAGACAGAAATAATCATTTCTATACTACAGGCATGAAAGGACGGAATGCTTAATGATTTAACTTAGCAACGATAAAAACAGGCAAGAAATAAAAAGATTATAAGATACGTTGACGAATATATGGACGATAAAAACCCATGGAGGGTTGTCGCGTAAAAACCACAGGCCAGTTCTTTGGCATATTATTATTATAATATAATATTATGATGTTACATATTATGTATATTGTATAATTCAATTGTAAAACTGACATAATTTAAAAGAGCAACTATGGAGTTTCTTGTCGGTTCTTCTCCGTAGATACTGCTTTCCGAATCGGTGGTAAATGTTAAAATATGTAGTTAATAACGTTTCAAAAGTGCTTCTAGAAGAAGTCTAATTGAATAAATAAATGTTTGAAATGTTTTGTTTTATCGTACTAGGGGTTGACAGCATACCTGAGCAATACTCTTAAACAAGTTCATCTTCTTCATCTACCTAATAACCCTGCTGCCATTAATCTCGTTTCGCTACCAATCTCAACATCTTTGTCAGTTAACATTAAGTTTCTTAAAAACGCATGTCAAAAGTAATATAAGGTGACAATGCAATTTTCCTTTGAAAGTGACGTCCGTATACAGTCATCATCTATTCGTCGAAACTGCCGACAAAGTGTTCCATTTGACAGCTCTATGTGTTCCTTTTAAAGCTAATTAATAAGCAGATACAACCACTTAAGATAAGTAAAAATATTTTCATCCCGAAACCGCACCGGATATAGATTAAATCGACTTTAAGCGCCATGAAAGATAATATTCGAAACACGGAATTATAACATTTATGTCAGAATTACAAAGCTCAATTTTCAATACAGTTCGCAACGAGTTCAGATTTGTAATTGCTTTTGTGCAATCAATTGTATTTCAAGAGCCATAAGTCATAAATTGTATCCGCTGCACCAGGCTATTAAATCTTTAAAATTTGTCAGCTGCGCTGATTGTAATTGATTTTGAAACTTAACTTATAACAGTAAAATAACTTATTGCTTGTCGATCGTAAATTGCTTACCAATCGGTAGCTTCTTCTAATGTACAAGTGCAGGTATGACTTGTCTCCAAAAATAAATGAATTGGTCACTTCAGGATAAGTGCCGTAGGGACCATTTGGTACTCGTAGATAATATGTACAAGTGGTTCTTTGAACTAACGATTTATTATGAATCATTTTGTGTCATATATCTGTGATTTAATTGAGATTGTTAAATATAGTTTCCTTGAGATGATATAGCACGCACGGAAGAAAGACCTAAGAGAAAACGTTTGATGTACTTACAAGGCTCATTGTGAAAAATAAAAATAATTAAAAAAACTGCGCTCACTGTCCTTATGCGAAATAATAGAAGTTTTGTTAAATGCCCAAACTCTTACAATAAACTATATTATTCTGTAAAATTAACGATCATCGAATCAAACGTCCCAACATTTGCGTAACCACATACGCATAGAATAATATGTATCTATTAATAGTGTTCCTAGACTTCACTAAAAGAGAAACTAAGAAAACCCTTAATTCCCTTAGTCAAGGGCGTAATTAAACGAACACGACCCTTGACCGGGTGTCAGGTCCCGGATTATGCGGGTTAGTATAAAGAGCTTATACGTGTAAGTCACGATAATGGCCTGCCAATCAGACTAACTAAATAAAGTATATTGTAGCAATTCTTTTACTGTTTATGACATTTGGTTTAGATCTCTAGATACAGATTTATAAAGCTGCAGAGTTTGTTTGCTTGCTTGAATGCGCTAATCTCATGAATCACGGGTCTGATTTGACTATAATATTATATAGACGATAGTCCATTTATCAAGGAAGGATATAAAGTCTATATTATAAGGTCACGTTAAGACCAATAGGAGCGGAGCAATACGGGTAAACTAGGTATGCTAAGTTTTTATAATACACTAGCGGTCAGCCCCGGCTTCGCCCGTGGTACATATTTACGTTTTCTCTACATAAGAACCATCGTCGTACTTCAAGGAATATAATAAAAAAAGAATTATCGAAATCGGTTCAGCCGTTCTCAAGTTATGCGCTTACCAACACATTTTGGGATTCATTTTTATATATAAGAGAAGTAATGTCCTCAATTTATTGGCCACAATAGACGAATAGATATCCTTTCAATCAAGGAGAATCCTGCAAGTACTTTCTATTGCAAATCTCAACTGTTCCTCTCTATAATTAAATTGGCTAGACAATAACATCCATACGAGAAACACGCCAAAGTCTTGGTGACCGTAATCACTGTCCACATTGAGTGACGAGTGACAGACTTCTATGAACATACCCACAATACAAAGGCCGAGAATGTGCAGGGGTTAATAAAAATGTTTTAATAGTATTTTTTGATGTTTGATATTACGCTAGTATTATACGTTTGGATAAATCGGATTTAAAATACCTGAAAAAGTAAAGACTTTTTTAAATTAAAGAATTTATAAAATAATCGTATTTATATCCAGGCTGGATAATCTAAATAAACTAATTTAGGTCTTTGATTTCAGTGTCCATATTGCAATAGTATGCTAATTGCTAATAAGCTTAGGATCGATCTAAATTATAGTTTTTCAGCGGGCACTTCTATCCGTGTATAAAGTGCTTAACCTTTTTTTAAATAATGTTAAATGAGTTTGTTTAGGCATGCATAACTATTGAACTTTTGTTAAATTACAATTTCACTTGATTCAGTGAACACCTACAATCTACATAATCTAATAATTAATTTTATGTACCTACTAGGTATATGAAAAGAAACAAAATAATGATAATAAATTTAATTTCTCACAACAATACTGTATGATTATTTAAATTAGTTCATTCTTCAATGCAAATTTTAACAACACTTATAGTATCTAATGATATAAGGAAATATGTAGATATGCATTTATAACTCGATGCTGTTTTTTTAATATTTTTTATAGTTTTTTATTCGAATTGACGTAGTTTTTAAAATAACATACTTTTTGCTCTATTTGAAGATATCGGATGAATAATTTTTAGTACGAATTATTTAAATGAATAGAAATAAAAATGTATCGTCGTCGTTGGCCTGTTTAATCTATGATAGATTATATAATATGCAGTTACATTTTAATTACGAAGTTAAATTCTATAAATGCAGCAATTTAGTAATAATATAACATACTATACATATAATCTATAAATACTTATATAACGTAGAATCATAAATAATAAACAATAAAAACCGTATATTTAGAATAATTACTAACCCGAAAATGATTGATTTTTTTTTTAATTTTCCAGTCTATGAAGTTTATGAAAAATGCTTTGTTCTGTCAAAATGTTTGTTTCGTATCTCCCCCGTTTCATTTACAATATTAATTTCGCTTGTCAACAGAAACACTTTCGGAAGCGGAAGGACAAACTTTGGTTTATTTCATAAGATGTAGCGATTAATAGTTTAAATTTTATAATTTGCTAAGAAAATGTGATAACACCAACTGTTAAGTTTACGTCTTGATACACGTTTAGGGCAGGAATTTAATTTTATTGGAAAAGTGTAAGTTGAGACCGTTTTGGTGAAAAGCGATTAAGTATATTTCATTGATAATATGTTTGCTTTTGTGATATATAAGTAATATTTTTGAAGACAGGTCTTATCATATCCAAACCCGAAGCTTTTATATAAAAATTTCACTTATAACACACACACACACACACACACACACACTACAATTAATTTTTATTTCACACGTTTTACTGACTTTTTAAAATATATTGTTTGTTATAAGTAGTAAATTATACACATATGTATATCACAACATATTACAAACAAAAAATATGGTTACTTATATTTTACCATAATTACCACCTAATAACTTGATAACGTTATAATCATTTCAATAATACAATCTTTTAAAAAATATCTTCAAAATATTAATACAAACTATTGATAAAACATTATATTTATAATTTCTCAACATCGCTATCGCTTATAACTTAAGGCCTTGCGATTTTCCTTAGGGTGCGATTATTAAATGTCGTCTAGTGCTGTGTACTGCTGATCAATCACACATTCTTAACAACTGAGTTATTTTACCGATGAATCGAGATAACAACTTGCTAAATTGTGTTATTGTAAGTGTTATTTTAAACAAATATGTACATACAATATAAGAAATAATTTTAATAGATTTTAACATTTTTTTTGTATTCACTATACAATTGTACAATCTCAATCAATGATGGGCCCTTTTGTCGCAGTGGTTAAAGCATGCCAAAGGTGCGGGTTCGATTTCCTAATTGAAATTTTGATGAAAAGCTATAAAAAAATTATTTATATATGTCACGGCTAAAGGTAGGTGAGAACATAAACTTAAGATTAGCCGGCTAAACTTAGGTTTATTTTCGACGAGGTGTTAATGTTAGTTTATTCTATCTTTAGCCGGCTAAACTTAAGTGTAACCGCAGGCCCGTGGCTAAAAATGTCGGGGTGGGTAGATTTGGTTAGCGCCGGGCCGGTGGAGGGCTTGAGGGGCCCGCACAGTGCCAGAAAACACTCGCCCTGTTCCTTACATGTATTTTAGTAACCAAATCTACCCACCCCGACTCAGGGCAGAAAGCTGGTGGCTAGGTTAGGTTAGGTTAGAACTCTTAAGACCCGCACGAGCCGAGCGAGCGCAGCGAGCGTGCTGCGGCAGCAGCCGGCGAAGTGCCAGAAAACACTCGCCCTGTTCCTTACATGTATTATAGTAACCAAATCTACCCACCCCGACATTTTTAGCCACGGGCCTGCGGTTACACTTAAGTTTAGCCGGCTAAAGATAGAACAAACTAACATTAACACCTCGTCGAAAATAAACCTAAGTTTAGCCGGCTAATCTTAAGTTTATGTTCTCACCTACCTTTAGCCGTAACATATACATTCTAGCATGTAACCAATTTATAATTTAAGTAGTGTCCGACCGAAACTAGTTTCCAGGCCGAAACCGAAACCGAAACCGAATGTTCGGCCGTGGCTTCAGTTTCGGCCGAAACCGAAACCGAAACCGAAACTCACGTGGTCTAGTATGAAGTTTCTAAAAATCCTGAACTTTGGTGCATTTGACCTATTATTTTGCCATAATTAGGGCATGAAATGAAAACACAGTATATTAAATTTGTTGTAATCATTAATTTAATCCATACTAATATTATAAATGCGAAAGTAACTCTGTCTGTAAAAATAATATTTTTAAAATATTAATAACTAGCTTTCCGCCCGCGGCTTCGCCCGCGCAGTCAAAGAAAAACACGCATAGTTCTCGTTCCCGTGGAATTTCCGGGATAAAACCTATCTTATGTCCCGGGGTAAAAAGTAGCCTATGTCCTTTCTCGGGTATCAAAATATCTCTACACCAAATTTCATGCAAATTGGTTCAGTAGTTAAGGCGTGATTGAGTAACAGACAGACAGAGTTACTTTCGCATTTATAATATTAGTATGGATAACAATTTTAATTTTTATTATTTTTTCAAATTAAGTTCTCAGTAAAATCAGTCATCTAAATCAAATCAGTAATTGTTACTGTTACTTTAAAATTTAAATAAAAGTTTTGGTAATTTGAGATCTTTCTCTTTATTAAAGAGTCTTTAATACTTTGGATTGGTATTTGTACTTAGAAGAATAATATGTCTCTTTTAGGTACCTTTTATATAAAAATAATAATTATTAATTACCATTACACCCTGTTCCAATCTCAACATAGATAATCAAAAATTGTTTCCACCAGCGTGGGTCAACCAACGCTTTGACAGCGTCCGTCAAAGCGTTGCCGAGGAAAACGAAGTTAAGCGAGCGTGAACGTGTGTGAACTAAGTTCACTGAACTTGCGAAATAAGTTTCGGTTTCGGCAAAAGTTTCGGCCGATTTTGGCCGAAACCGAAACTGCGGCCGAAACTTGATTTTTGGCCGAAACTCGGCCGAAACCGAAACCGAAACCGAAAGTTCGGTCGGACACTAAATTTAAGTGTTTCACCGAAATAAATATATCCCGGAATATTCAGGTAAGTACATATGTACCTAAAACTTTATTTAATTACTTTCATATATGATTAATGTCCATAGCTTTTAATATTAATTGGTTTTATAAAGCACTGAGAAAATAACCAGATGTTGACACTCGAAGTCGTGATTACAGTGATATACTGTTATCACAGTTATATTAGGTGACACACGGACCGACACTTGAACGATAAGCTTTGTGATATTAATATTATATCATTAGTTTTCACTCTTGTGGTGAAATGAAAAATTGTTATAATAATGGAAAATATATGAGTATGTTGATTGATTTTTTTTTAATTTAACAATCAGATCACTTACAGTCTTTTTTAAAACAAAATTTATATAATAGAGTTATCTTTCTCTATTTCCCAAATCAATGTAAGGTAATATTAATAAACAGATGAATAACCGTAGGTACCTCATCTTCTTATATATAAAAATGAATCGCAAAATGTGTTGGTAAGCGCATAACTCGAGAACGGCTGAACCGATTCCGATAATTCTTTTTTTATTATATTCCTTGAAGTACGAGGATGGTTCTTACGTAGAGAAAACGTAAATATGTACCACGGGCGAAGCCGGGGCGGACTGCTAGTCTTTATATATAAAAATGAATCGCAAAATGTGTTGGTAAGCGCATAACTCGAGAACGGCTGATCCGATTTCGATAATTCTTTTTTTATTATATTCCTTGAAGTACGAGGATGGTTCTTATGTAGAGAAAACGTAAACATGTACCAAGGGCGAAGCCGGGGCGGACCGCTAGTTGTTATTAAGTATTAACAGACTCTATCAAAAATCAGAAAGCTCTATGTTTTAGATCAAAAAATGCTATTATGAAAATGTGGATGTTTTTAGAAATCCACCAAGAATCCACTCCATAAAAAGATGAACCGAAACATTTACAAAACTGAATTTTTTGTTTGTTATTTTTGGAATTTTACTGCATTTGATCATTTGTGCCATCCTTTATTTATTGTGCCACAATAAAAAAAGGATGGCACAATAATTGTGGCCATCTTCTAAACTCATTCAAAGATAAACTATCCTATAATGAAATTTCGTTCACTCCAAACCGTTGGCGGCATGTTAGAATATTACTTACACTTGAGGTATAAGGCAATTTCCCAAAACCGCAGTCGCAAATGTACCCTTTTACTTGCCGACTGTTGAGACAATGTTGAATGTTACTTTTTTATGTTTGTTGGTCAAATTTTTTGTGATAATCATAGCGTTTTTGTCAAATGAAGTATGAATCTTGATTAGATAGAGTTTTGATTGTAATAAATAAGTAATTATAGGTCGACTATATTTCTAAATTGTGAATAATTTAGGCTTCATTTTATACTTGTTTTTTGTGTATTACTTCATTATACAATTTCATACTCATTTATTAATACAACCTTCCGCCCGCGGCTTGCCTCTACCTTTTACTTCACAAATTTCCATCCCATTTCAATATCTCAAATAATTTAAATGCTCATCTAATAACTAAGGTCATTGATAGCACGATAGTCATGTATGAGCCATGTCGTTCATCAAAATCGGCTCAGTAATTCTGCCGAGAAAATTGAACATACACACACACCTTTATATATTACATGGGATTTGTAGCAATTATCCGCAAAGGTGTTGAAAGAAAACTTGTTTCCGTGGAATACATTTAATCCCACAATAAATTGTAGGTATGTAGAACTCATAAATTGAAGTTACAATAGCTTTTTTTATCAAGAACAAAACAAAAACAGACATTTCTATCCCAGATGATTACATCATGTCCGTTATTGTCAAATCACACGATATGCAAATTTATAGTTTGAGAGCTGAACTATATTTATTATTTAATAAAGGATTTATATTTTTTCATAGACATTGTCCATGTGACCTCATGGCAATGTGGTGTTGTGGTTTCATATTATATACATTTTCTAATAAAAAAATATTTCGATTCAATTTCCTTAATGTCCTAGTACTAATTCATGATTTATGAAAGTGTTTAAGCTCAAGAACAATAAAGTAGGTTAATAAACAATAAAGTAGGTAGGTTACAAACCTTTGTATCGCTAATTTCAGAGTAAACTCTTTTATAATAACTCTAACGATAATCGATATTACGAAATCGAATGCTTATGTTATATTATTAATATGTACCTACTAATAATTGTCCGAGCTAATAGATATTATGATAACTCTTACACCCATGTAACATGAGTTAGTGAATTCCACAACTGCCTCCCGCACTATGCAACAGTTTTGCATATCAAAGTTAAAGACAATGCGACATAAGAATTGATAAACTCTTTTACACCCATTTCACATCGACGAAATATGTGCCGCAATGTGCCGTGAGATTCCGTTCTAATTGTTTGTATTATTAATTAAAAATATTTCTCAGATATTTGTCATTTACATTATTCCGATTTATTTTCTGCTAGCGGTCCGTCCCGGCTTCGTCCGTGGTACCTGTTAACGTTTTCTCTCTATAAGAACCATCCTCATACTTCAAGGAATATTATAAACAAAGAGTAAACGAAATCGGTTCAGTTGTTGTCGTATTTTACGCTAACAAACACATTTAGCGATTCATTTTATTATATTACATATTATATAGATGAATAAAATAAACTTTTTGCAACATTAAAAGAAACTAGAAGCTATATTGATCTGACCATCCACAATCTTCGTCGCTTTTTCATCTTTGAGATAATGATGATTTTCTCTTATAATATAACTTTATAAATAGAAAATTATATATTGGCTTTTCCAGTCCTATTCGAAATATGTATATTGCTAATAATTTTAACATTTAGATGTAAGTAAACATCTAGGTAAAAACGATGATTACAGTACAGTATGTTAAAAAAACTGAATCACGACTTCCGTCAAACATGAAACAATAAATCTTACAGACATTACCATAAATCTGGTATGCAAAATAGTACATGTTTTTTTCTACTTGTTTAGGTGTCAGAATGTGTTATCTCAACATCTAGTTATGTGTGATCAATCATTGCTCTAGCAATTGCCTTCAAAATGTGTTTTGTATGGAATTCTTGTTTGTCTTACGGTCATGGAATGTATGTGGTTAAAATACGTTTGTAACATTTGAAAAAATTATAAGAAGCAACGATGAAGTAAAAACATAAATAATTTTTCTTCAATATATTTAATCTTTGATAATGACTAAATAGTATAGCTAAAACAAAGTCGCTACCGCTGTATGTCCGTCTCTATGTCTACTTAAATCTTTATAAATTAATTTAAATAAGCTAGAAATATCAATTAATGCGAAAATGAACAGTATGTATTTCTTACACGTCGAGACGTAGTGATTTAGTGGTAGTAGGTATGTAAAATTGGCATTGAAACCTATATTTTCCCCAATCGTTTCAAAGTTTTCAGTCCTTTTACTACTTATCAATAGAAACAAAGTCACAATTATTTACGAGGTTTATACTTATCAGTGTACAGATAGACAAGATGCTATCAAGTGGTTGAGATGAACCTAGCTGGAGGTCATTAGATAATGATCTTAGATGCAAATGCCATTGATAATTATGATGTTAAAGAGACAAATTGTTTTTATAATTATAGAAGTGTAATTGAAGCCTTGCAAATGGTATAGAGTCGCCAATGTTCTCGAGATTTAATTTCAGATTGTTTGGTTAAATTACCTGAAAATTAAATTATATCTTATTAATTATGCTTAAGGACGTAATATGTTTATCTATTATCTCTGACTGAAATAACTTGGCTCAATTGAAATTGAGAGTTCCAATGAAAACAACATTAATTTCATACCTATCAAACACATGGTACATTTTTTTATTAACTATGTAATGTATTATAGTAACGTATTATTTGCCAAACTTTCAAATAACTCATCGTATAGTAGCAAAATTGATGATGGTAATATATATGCCTTATAACTAATAACTCAAGTTATTTCTAACTAGTTCCTACTAACTACACAAATTTAAAAACAACGTTGTTTGATACCTATATTTTTATTTCTTAATTCGTTCAAGCTCGAAAAATAATCACAGATGAAACATCAAATACTTACGATCAATAAAAAGCGATTTGTTTAACAAAGGTTGAATTTCAGCAAACATTTCGTAATAACACGAATCTAATGAAATCTAGACATGATCTCAGAAACGAAACAAATTGCGCATTAACATTGCATGTGTCAAAGGTAATTGAAGACCGTGTTCTCATTTTGACCCCGTCAAACAAAAATTTTCGTCAAGATTTTATCATTAAAACATGACAACTGCAATCAAATGACAAGTGCTTGTCGGACGGATAGCATTCCATTTTGAGCTCTGCGCCCTTGAGTTAAGGTCGCTACATTCGCGCCGTTTAAAGTAGCTATTATGTGAAGAACATAAGTTAGGAAATTGTAAAAAAAGTCGAAATATGATTAATAGGGCGGCGGTACAAGACGTAGGCTGTGTGATTCTTTCCATTTTGACAGATTGTCTCGCCTCTCTGACCTGAGCGCCCCGTGGCGACACTAATGATGTTGTCATGGCTGTGTAAGAGTCGATATCGATATCGATAAATTTGGCTGAAAGTCCTAGGTTCGTATTTCAAATTGAATCGATTACAAGAGAATTGTTGTCATCGCAATATTATTTTACCAATTAAAATACTTTTTATAAATATAATTGCTCTAGTAAACTGAAGGGTGAAACTAAAATTGAAATTTTATAAAATTAAAAGAAGATATTAAAGCAAACCTATTTGAAACAAATCTAAAATAGCGTGGGATTAATATAAGTAGTTTATGCAAATTTATAATAAAATACTACTAACTACACAGCCACTATAACTACTATCTACAACTATTTTAATGCAGATGAAGGCTACAATTTTATCGATATCTAATTACTTTTACACATCACTAGACGCGAGTTCGCCTGAGATTGCTCTCAGCACGAGACTGTCCTGCGTCGGCGCTCGTTCGCGACGCTTTGACATCCCGACATACACCACTACAAAATAAATAATTCCATCACCAAAACCTACTCACAATCGTATTTTTATAGAAATAGAGTCGCTTTTCCAAAACTATCCGTCTTTCGAGCTGCACTTTGACAAATTAAATAGATCATCCGTTCAAATACTTCCAAGCTCTTAAGACTTGAAAAATAAGAGCTATTTTTAAACAGCCGAAAGATTTATAAATGTTTAACGTTAAATCAACGTATGTCGTAGTTTGATAGACGGCCCGCGTGAGAGCTAATACTTTTTCTTCAATTTTGAATGCAATATGATCGTATTGATTAGGTATCTGTGGTTCAGTATTTATCCCTTCAATTACTGGTATAATTAAACTTTAGGAGCTATTAATAGTTGAGCATAACAAAGGATGTGGGAGATCAGAACTAGAGAGAGAATAATAAATAGATATGTACATATATAGATGACATAGTTGTAAATTTGTAATATACTATATTATGTAAGGTTTGTTTTCTGTGTTGTTCTTCTATGTTTCTTTTCTGTAGGTTCTGAGTTAGCGAGGTGTTTAGTGACCCATAATTTTTATGTCACAGTTTAAAGAATAAATTCGAAAAAATATAATATTATGATGAATAATTTTCTTCGTGGTAACTTTATTTTTTGTTGCCTCTGCATTTCGTTTGGGACTAAATAACGTTGTATAAAACCGTAAAATACCAAATCCGTATTAACACAATACGTATTTTTAATAGGTGTACATTCAAGTTCAAAGACACTTCATCGGTCAACTTAAAAGTAATAAAGCCAAAAGAAGTTCTGAATGAACAATTGTCCTTAATGTCATTATCGATCAATCGCATCGTAATGTGTCTCACGGAGTCGTCTAATGAAGTGTCGCTGATGTGTGGCCGGCCCTTAATGATCCGATTGACAGTATAGAGGAGCCGTCAATCGTGCAATTGTTTCGCGGGTGAGATGACGCGGCCACCATTTTGGCGATTTATATGTATACTAGCGGTCCGCCCCGGCTTCGCCCGTGGTACCTACATGTTTAAACTATCCTATCTCTCAAGTTGGATCGAACTGCACATGGTGTGCGAATTTTATTATAATCGGTTAAGTGGTTTAGGAGTCCATTGAGGACAAACATTGTGACACGAGATTTATATATATTAAGAGTTTAAGCTTAGGTTTTCTGTGTTTGTATGTGTGTAATTGTAGAGAGATAAATACTTTACAATTATATTATAAGTAGAAATGAGTAGATAGGCTTATCGTGTGTGCTTTAGTGTGCCGTTTTTGAAGATAGAATGTTGTAGTAGCCTCTCTACAACTTTTTTACTTACTTAATGATATTATCATTGCTATGATGCCGTGTTACGTGGACAGTGGACAGATAAATTTAAAAAATCGATTTATTTTTAGCACACATTAATTCTAGTCTAAAATCCTAGTTACTTCACTACTACATCAGGTGGCCCACCTGCCCCTTTGCTTGCTCTGTCATAAAAAAAAATACTTAATTTTAATAACCACGAGATAATTAGGATATCATATCAGAAATTATTAAAAAATACATGATTTCCAATATCCACCAGCTATAGCTGTACGGTATACCGTGGAGCTTATCGCGATTCTCATAGCCGCAAACAAAAGAAAGATGTATTAAAATCGTCTTGACGTGTGATTCGGACAGTTTGAATATAAAGGCAAAGGTGTCGTTGGTTAAGGTGGAATGATGGACAGACTCTGGGGTCAACTAACGAGCAATGGAAACGTATAAAATTTTACTATAATACTGGCTACTATGCAGCAGTGACCGTAATTTTGTTTAAGAATTTGATATAAACAATAGGTAATAAAAGAGTTATATTTAATGTGGCTCTACATTTTGTTCAGGTAAGGTTGTAAATTAATATTTTTAATAAATTTTTAATATTTGAATAAGCACAAACAGCAATATGTAAGAAAGTTAATTAAGTAGACATATACCTACAGAGAATGAAAAAAATACAAATCACAGATTTTGCGTTTCACTATTGGACGATTAACATGTAAAAAATTTGTTTATGTCCAAATTATTAGGTCCCTTTAAAAAAATTAAGGTGTCCAAACACTCCACTTGCAATTAAAAATATTATACACATAAATACACTTATTTCAATTGCATAAATTAAAATATTACACAAAAGTATTATAAGAACTTATTCAATACGCGGCATATTCCACGTAATAAATCAACCATATCAACGGTCATCTATCTAATCGTAAATTGAATTAAATACGGTGGATATTGCATAAATCCCTTTGTTTGATAATAATGACAAACTGAGATAAATTATATCTGAACCGCTCCTAATGTATCGATTAAATCTGTACTTGATTTTATTGAATTCTTTGCGGGAAGGACGTTTCTGATAACAGTTGGATTTTCTCGAGAATATTGTAATGTAAACGGAAGACATAATTAAATGAAAATAAGATTATTGATTATATCCTACTAGTGTGTCGCTATCTAGTGTCTAAAACTAAGAAAAGCTTTGTGAACTAGATGAATGGTAAACTACTTATTTTTATTCATTCAATAATAACAAGGAAATCATATCTATAATATTAATATTTATAACATAGCAAATCTCTGTAACTACTGCGTCATCGGGTCGCTTAATATTTTCAATAAAAAATTGTCATATAATTATAAGTAATAAAAAATATATTGTAGACAAAACCTATATCTAGTCTCAATTTTTAAACATTCTTATTAATAAAGTTTCTTATTTATATTGAAAGCGTACCTTCAATTGTCATGATTTGTATTTTCTACAGACAGCAATAAAATAAAGTATTGGGTCGCGGGCAAAAGTTAACTATGCGAGTCTAACGTCGCCTTTCGCACGGACATCGTAAATTATAATAGACGAGAGATGTCCCAATAAACGTTGTTTCATGCGTTTCGCGATTTAACAACGGTTATTATCTAAATCACCTTTTAAAATTTAATTTCCGAGCAATAATTTAATGTTCCCATAATGACCGGTCCGCCTGGCGATTTGTCAAATCCAATCAAGAGGACGAAAATAAAAATTCGTTCGTAGAATCATAATAACGGTGTTGTTCGCTGACTTTAGCGTTTTTTGTCGGGCATCCAATTTAAAAACTAATTATCGGTCTAGTTCACGAGGAATCACCAAAACCTCATGATGATTTCGTCGTGTTATCGCGACAAAAAGTGTGATTAATGATCGTAAGATATGGTGATGGGACTGTCTGTCTCTTCATTTGTTTGGGGTTTTGGAGCAATGGGATTATCGTCAATTATTTTGTTTGATTTTTATGTTAGTGTTAGTTCTATGTGAAGTTCAACGAGGTGAATTTTGGCTTGACCGGGATTTCTTGTCAATTAAATTAAAATCTTTCTTTATACAATGTTTTTATTCTACTTAAAAATGTATTTTTTTATTTACCACATGGAATTACTCTATAGGTATGAATGATGCTTAAATGTTTATATACACCACTAGCGGTCCGCCCCGGCTTCGCCCGTGGTACATAATATTTACGTTTTCTCTACAAAAGAACCATCCTCGTACTTCAAGGAATATAATAAAAAAAGAATTATCGAAATCGGTTCAGCCGTTCTCGAGTTATGCGCTTACCAACACATTTTGCGATTCATTTTTATATATAAGATTAAGTATACGTTGAAAGTAGATGTTTTCGTCAGCCCAGCCCTTTTTAAATATCCAGACCTGTATTCTAGTCTTTACAAAACAACAACATTTTGACACATAACGCATGCATATTGCATATACATATTTTCTTTGTTACAAGCCTTTGTAATTCTATCAATAAAATCTCTCAAAATCAATAGACGTACCTTGACCTTCTCAAAGCAGATCGTGACAAGTGATTAGAGGTCACAATTATAGACGGAAGTTACATGACGGAAGACGGTGTGATAATTCTTTATATGGTATACCATTATTTATTATTGATAAACGTTACTTGCTTCTTAATGGTAAGCACGGAAGATACATAGATGGCAAGCCATCATATATCAGCACAGTATATCAGCAAGCAACTTTTGATATTTAAAATGATATGCAATTAGGTTAAGAAGAAACATCAAACAAGTAAATAGATATGTATGTTAGCCTCTTTGAACAAAAACGTGTAGGGATTTAGGTACTTTATATATTAGTCGCTTCTTTTAATTTGAACTTTCTAAAGGTAGGAAAGTATTTGAGAAGTATAGTAATCTATTCGTGTCTTACTTATATCGTGCCAAGCTTAAAATATGCACCCAAAAGAATATGCAGCATGAATTGTTAAAAATGGCATTGCAATCACGACAAACGTCATTAATTTTTCCGCCAAAAATAAAACAAATTTTGATTAAATTCACACCCGAAACCCTGAAACGAACATATTATATAATGCTATTTTTTCTCAGCCAAGACATCTATGGGAAGACAGGCGAGGCCTTGACTTCACCCAGTCATGGTTTGTCAATTACAGGCCCATTGTTACAAGATTGTATCGTCGATGTGATGCCGCGATATGAAACACGGCTTTTTTGTCATTTGATGGAGTTTTTATTAATTTATGTTATGGTAGTAGGTATATATGTATTTGTATAGTTGGGTATGTTTTGTTTTGAGCATTCGTAGTTTATGTTGTACCAGTTGTGTATTTTTTTCTTTTTTCAGACTGCTGTGAATAGACTTAATCGTAAGTCTGTCATAAAAAAATGTGTGCGTGTACTAGTGTGTGTAGTGTGTGTAACAAGTGAGAAGCGAAACTTCTTTATGACCGTATTTTTCAAAAAATAATTTACTAATATGCAACTTTACAGAAGAATGTCGAATCAAAGATGGCGCGTAACGGAAAAATGTCACGTGTAACGAAAAAATGTTACACTAAATTTTTTTCCAACCCCGATAAATAAGTTTCACTTCAATAACAGATACTTAATATAGCTATATTTATGAATATTATTCTTTAACTAATAGGATAATTACTAGGATACAACTCTGTTAATTTTTTAAGTAGGTATGTATAATAATTTTTAACATAAAGGAAGTCTGGAGTCTTTAAATAAACTTCCAATTAGTTAACTCTGTTTTTAACATCCAAACATTCATTGATCATGCTTTAATTAAAAGAGGAATTAAACCGCGTTTTTGTATAATCAATAACGAATGCAGTTATTTTTATTATATTTGATTTAATACGCTTTTGAGAAATTCAAATCGATTGGTTTATATTTAATTGTAAAACTGGTTTCT
The DNA here is from genome assembly GCF_061535455.1 of Colias philodice. Classification (NCBI taxonomy): domain Eukaryota; kingdom Metazoa; phylum Arthropoda; class Insecta; order Lepidoptera; family Pieridae; genus Colias; species Colias philodice. The sequence continues at coordinate 3,803,575 of NC_143104.1, forward strand.
GATAGGTTCATTGGCCTTAGAAAATGCACTTGATACGTGTAATTTTCATATTTTTTGTCGTTTATCTCATTTAATTTTAATGATATATATGTGAACTTTTTTGATGGTCCTTAATCAAACAAGAAGAGCAAACGTGTTATTTGTAAGAAGGTACTTATAAAGTAAATGGTTTGGAATAATAATTGATGTTTTATAAAATTGTTAAATTTGCATTGATACGAGGTTTTTGGTTCATATAGTAAATATAATATCTTACAAAATACGCATACCTGCATAACTAATGATTTATGAAAATACGCTGCAGTAAAAGATATTTAATTCTGATTTAGAAAAGTATTTTCTTCATTATAATCTATATATATATATATGTGTGAACGGCTGAACCGATTTCGATAATTCTTTTTTTATTATATTCCTTGAAGTACGAGGATGGTTCTTATGTAGAGAAAACGTAAATATGTACCACGGGCGAAGCCGGGGCGGAACGCTAGTATTATATATTAAGACAAGAAGTAGCACTAATTGTAGTAGAAAATAAATAATCCTTTCCTATTAACATAAAACTTTGAAAATACAAATGTTTTAAACCGCTTGCAATTTATTTATATTAACAATGGTTTAACATTTTTTAAACACTTACCTATCTACTTAAATACTGTTATACAAACCTTATTTGCTTTATCTTATATATAAAAATGAATCGCAAAATGTGTTGGTAAGCACAGAACTCGAGAACGGCTGAACCGATTTCGATAATTCTTTTTTTATTATATTCCTTGAAGTACAAGGATGGTTCTTATGTAGAGAAAACGTAAACATGTACCACGGGCGAAGCCGGGGCGGACCGCTAGTTAATAATAATTAAGATAACATGTCTAGATGTTTGTATGGTACCTAATCACATCTAAGGAATAAACAGATTCGGATGAAATTTTCCTTGATTGATGGTCATGCTTATATTAATTATTATGGGTGGCCTGGAAGATAGATTCCAGCTAATAGTTCACCCTCTGTACATAAAATTGGTTTACTATCAATGTGCCATTTTAAATTGAAACTAAGAAAATTATGTGAGATGTCTGAAACTCTACAATTCTACATGATTGGAAGTTGGAACTCTACCTGTCGAAATTAATAACGATTATCATCGATTATTATGGAAATTATCGTAATTAACAGAATGAAACTGACAAGGTTCTAAGGTTCTAAGTTCAAGGTTTCAATCTGCTTATTTTAATTGAAATAAAATAAAATTTGAATCTCACATAGGTACATATATTACAAACATATTCTCTAATATTAAATAATTACATTCAAAGAATCTCTAGAGTCAAACTAGTAAAAAGTCTTCCCTTAACTGAAAGATCTTTCGCTACATAATTTAGAAATTACATATTCAATAAAATCAATATAAACTTAATATTTAATGTATATAATATACAATCAAAATACTCTAGTGCACACCTCAAATAATCGACACTGCATAGACAACGACATTGAACATAGTGATGTCATATCACGATATTCATTTAAACGGTCAACACTTTATCGTGTTCAATTGTATGTAAAAGATAACCGATCTGAGGTTTGATGATCGATTTAAAAAAATGTACATAAGTATTAAATATTAATATTTAATAGCATTGATACAATATTGCATATGAATCAATATCTTGATAGCAAAGCTGCTAAAAACTTTTAACTTTTTGTGATATGTATTTATTACTAGGTTTCCGCCCGCGGCTTCGCCCGCGCAGTCAAAGAAAAACCCGCATGGTTCCCGTTCCCGTGGGATTTCCGGGATTGCGTCATTTTCCCGTGATAAAAAGTAGCCTATGTCCTTTCTCGGGTATCAAAATATCTCCATACCAAATTTCATGAAAATTGGTACAGTAGTTTAGGCGTGATTGAGTAACAGACAGACAGACAGAGTTACTTTCGCATTTATATTAGTACTAGCTTTCCGCCCGCGGCTTTGCCCGCGTTTTCAAAGAAAAACCCGTTCCCGTAGGATTTCCGGGATAAAACCTATCCTATGTCCTTTCTCGGGTATCAAAATATCTCTATACCAAATTTCATGCAAATTGGTTCAGTAGTTAAGGCGTGATTGAGTAACAGACAGACAGACAGAGTTACTTTCGCATTTATAATATTAGTATGGATATGGATTACACTTTGTTCTAGGCCGTGTATATCACAGATATCAGTTTAATTTTATTTATACTATCGCGAATTTCCATGCACGATCTTGAATCGATATTGAACACGTTCAAAATAATATTTACATATTGAACACGTTCAAAATAATATTTACATCCATAATTTAAGTCCATCCTAGTCCTTCAATTTTCAATAGTACTCTATTGAACTACGAACTCTACGAACCGCGTTACATTATACCAAAATAGGTACAAAAGCTTAATATAAGCTTGATATTTTTCACACAAAAGAAACTTACAGCTTAATCATAGGTACAATACAAATCCCAAAATATTTATCGTTAAATATTTTAAATTAATTGAATCTTACATGGAAATTACATAAAGAAAGGTTAACTGTTTACCATTTTTGCTTCTTACACTTAAAAATACTTAAAAATAATTTGGAAAATCCAAAAGTGCACGCCTCATAATTTTTTTTTAATAAATATTTATTAATTATTATTTTTGTTTATTTAATAACAATTAAACCACATCGAATCAGACCCTGAAAAATGAAAGGGTTCTATTCCTGAGCATACTCAAGCGTAAGAGAAAAAAAAAGACTCGATTAGTAAAGTATTTCGGTCGCTATCGTGTTAACAAGAAAAAGGATCCGCAAATACAGACACACGGACGTCCAAGACAGAACTTTTTTAAACTGTTTTTTAACTAGTTTAAATAACAAAAATGACATCAAAAATATCATGAACGTTAAAAATAGTGTTTTTTCTTAATATGTGTGTGTATGTATTATCTTACAAGTGCAATGTATGATACATAAAGACATTTTAAGTTTGAAAAATCAGATGTTTTGCGCGAAGTGACAGTAGTACCCACCTCAACGCTTCGCTTATGAGGCGTGCAATAGCTCTTACAAAAGTTACAAGTTTTAAACAATTCAATGAAGTTTATTCTATTATTATCCTGTTAAGTTTTTCAAAGGAATTGATTTGTCATGTTGTCAGATTAAAGATAATAATATGGGTATTTTATAATAGGAGGAAATCGGTAAGTATCTATAAGATCGTGACCAAACGGTGACAATTACTTGGTACTATGGTTTTCCTCAGACCTCCTTAGATTAGTAGAAGATTAATAAGTTTTATTAGAACGAAAATGCACTTTATAAATAATAACTATCTCTTCTCAGTAGAAGAGCTTCCGAATCGGTGGAAGGTAATTAAAAAACAAACAAATTATAATGACGATAATATGCATCTAATTGCTGTACATTATTTTTAGTGTTATATTTTCCATGATAAATATTAATTTACCTATTGTTAATGTAGATACTACAGATGAACATGTTTTTATAGATATTTCAAAGCTAAATTATGACCTAGGAATTAGCAATTGAACGGAAATTGAATTGAATTGTACGGGATATACCTAAGTTGAAAACAATCAAAAGTCATATAAATAATTCTCTTCCAGTTCTGTTTATTGCCATACTAAACTAATCATTACTACGTATTTAAATAATAATATCGCGGTCGATTAGCATAAAATTATCGGACAGACCATAATTGACCCGTGACTACATTAGGTTAAGGCATCGATAAAATAAAAAGAGTGATCACATCACTATCGCTCCTACGATCTCAATACGAGCTATAATTCAAAACAACTGTCACTGCACGGACGGCGCTGATTATTGCTTCGCATTGGAATCGTGACCTGACGTCACCTTTTTGGTTAGTGATGGAGGGGAGTGTATCGATAAAAAATATACGCTTGACATAATGTCACCTTACTTGAAGTAATTATACGCGATGACCGAACATCGTTAAGCAAATAATCAAACATGTAAATGTTGATTTAAGATGAGAATCGAGTGGTTATGTTGTATAAATGCTAATAAATTTTAAGAGGAATAATACTTGATGAAATAAAGTAAAATTTGTCGCGAATTAAGTATTTATTTTGAATATGTAATATATGTATACTTTTTGCATGAACTTAAAAGTGTAAAGAGCTTTGAATAGAATCGAAGTTTCACAAGATTAGAATAAACGTACATAAAAAATTATACTCGAGTGTTTACATAATTCTTTAGAGGTGCCAATATGAATTTGAAATTGTTTTGGATTACGCTTGTAGAATAAAACAGGTACAAGAGGTAGAATATATTTTTACCAACTCAAACCCAAACTTGATATAGTTAATCATTCTATAAGCTTCGTGCTCTTATATTGTTATATCAATTGTCCCTTCAAAAAACTATAACCTATAACCTTAACGAATACAATGTTCACACGTAAAAAAGAATCGATAAAGGTCAAGTATAGCGGCACTATTGACTTCTACCGTGTACGTGTCGCCAATTACCTTACAGCGTATTGACTCAGCCGAATCCGAGCTCTCATCATTTGCATAATAACACCTTGTATGGGGTGTGTGGTGCAAGGAACGTGGTGTTAGCGATTTGATAACACAGATTATACAAGTGATAATCTATTCTGTAGATGATATATTGAAATGCAAATATTTAGAACATCTTAATACTTTTCGACACAATTTTAGGGCACTGGAGACACAATCGTCTTTTTAAAAGCGAGTTTTCATACCGTTGCATTGACTTGATAAAAATAGTTTTTTGAAGCATTCATGGAATTTTGTATCTGCCTTTTTATGAAAATGGAAATCTTATTTATAGAAGCTGGCTTCACCCGCGTTTTCAAAGGAAAACCCGCATAGTTCCCGTTCCCGTGGGATTTACGGGATAAAACCTATAAAACCTATGTGTTAATCCAAGTTACCCTCTATATGTGTGCTAAATTTCATTGTAATCGGTTCAGTAGTTTTTACGTGAAAGAGTAACAAACATCCATACATCCATACATCCATACTTACAAACTTTCGCCTTTATAATAGTATTAAGAAAGATATCAATTTGTACAATAACAATAATTTTTTTAACCTTGAAGGGGATACATAATGATGTTAATGTATATTTCAATATTTTTATTAAACTGAACTTTCCGCTTGCTCTTTTACCGAGCACCACGCGTACCGAATTCTAATTTAGTCCGTAGTTTCCCTTTAAAACGTTCGCCCGAAAATATTCGACATTAGACAAGATCTATTCAAAGATAACCGGTCAACCATTGTTTCTCTCACTGCTATTACATCTCGGTTTTTTGTTCAATGGCTCATTGTTTACATTTCGTAAATTGTCAGTTGGAACGCATTTTGATGAATGTGCCTTAGAAAGTTGCCCACTTATGGGTCGGCCAATTTTGTGAATGACCTTTGAGTTCACGTGACCGCCTCCTTGGTTTTGGTATTAGTGCCTATTTTTACCCTACTGCGAAAGAATGAGGGTTATGTTTTTCGAGCGTGCGTATATTTCTTTAGCACGCACTTCAGCCCAAACTATTGGACGTTAAATATTGTTGTAATCATCAGAATTGTGGTAGTGGTTAAATAAATTAGTAGTCGAGTCTTTTGTTTTTTTAATTATATTCTTGTTTTATGTAGAGCGGGCAGCCAAGCCTAGCTCACCATCACAGCGATGAGACCATATAAAAGGACCATATTCTCAACTGTTAATTAAAGCGCATACATACATATAAGTAATTCTGTACAGTATGACGAAACATTATACGCAACATGCTCGTTAAATCTTGCCGCTCTGTTACTCTGGCACTACTGTAGCGGCACCCATAACTGGACTGTGAATGAAGAGCATTCGTTTCTGTCACGATTACAGGTCGCGATGTGTCGTGATGCGATATCGTGTCGTGTGCATGTTAACGGAGTTTTAAATTTAAATGGAAATAAATCATTATTATACTAGCTTTTCGCCAGCCCAGTAAAGTAAAAAAAAAGACGGGTTGCACTCTGGGAGTGCCGGCAGAAGTGAAAACTTGATTATGTTTGATATCCATCCGTCTTACGCTTTTTCGATCAGGTCACGTGTCCTGACGCGAGTTTAAGATTTTATACCCAACGCCGCTAAAGAAGTTTTCACTTCAACTAGATAGTTACTTTCGCATTTATAAGGTACTAGCTTAAGTAGGTACTAGCTTTTCGCCAGCCTAGTAAAGTAAAACTAGATAGTTACTTTCACATTTATAATATTAGTTACCCATCCTGGGTACAGTATTTTGGAAAATTAAATATAAATAGTGCTGGTACCATTGTCGTACGTAGTATAAAAAATCCTCTACTATACAATAGTTAGGTATTACAACGCACATTTTAAACTCTAACACTCAAAACTACAGCGTATTCTGTTAGCAGAACAAAAGACTAAGCAGCAAAACTATAAAATCGTGACGTGTAAAACAATATCTGTAATTAGAGTCGTTTAGATAAGTTGCGCGGGCGCATGACTCCGCCAATCGTAGGACGCTATCAATTATTAGTTCTTTTGAATTGCAGACAATTATGTGGTTTGTATTAAATATTATGTAGGTACTAGTAGATTAAAATATTGAAAGGGGTTATGCGTTCAAAATTTTCCAAAACCTAATTCTAATATTTTCGGGTCGATCTTCCTTGTACAACCTTGTAGGTAATTTTTGTGTATTTTTATGTCTGTCATACTCATTTTCTACGAATGTTTATTTAAAACTATACAGAAGTTTGTTCGTAGTTAGTGATATTACCATCACATATTTACCTGTGTGTCATATTATTTTACTTGAGTTAATGTTTGAATTTTTAGAGCATTTCACTACTATGCTATATTTTTGTGATATACAGGGTGTCCCAAAAAGTAGTGATGAACGGAAGCTGGGAGGTAGAGGACCTAGAGGGCTATCCGAATCACCCCCATGTATGTAATGCGATTTTTCGTATTTTCGGAGTTATGACGTTTTTTTTCAATTTTGTCACCTATCGCCGAGTACGATGAGATTTTCACTCATGGTGACGTCAATTATTGCGGTAGATGCTTGATTTTTTTTGTGTGCTAAGCTGAAAGATAGGACAATTCAGTATGGTAACATTTATTATCGTTAGATCTTCGAATGGAATAAAAAAAAAGAATTAAATGCCAAGAAAGATAAAATTAACCAGTATGTTCACAACTTCAAGGGCCCATAAAAAAATAAAATCACATAAAAAAGTTTTCCATTTGGCTTTTAAAAACTTGCTCTATCTATCAGGTAGCTACCCTAAAAATTTCATTTTATTATTCAGAAGGCTTCGATCGAAAAATTGAAATCTAAATATGGTACGTGCAAAAGTTGAATTAACATTATGATTAATAAAAACAAATTAAAACCAATAAATAGGTGTTTAATTACCAGAATTTTTTTTAAATAACCCCGCTGTTGCTCAATGCAAGTGCGACATCACCGTAAAAAGTTGTCTTTTAAATGCTGAATGCCCTATTATCATTTTTAATGGTTTCTTCTGAATTTCCGGGTTATTTCGTCCAAATTGTGGCATTCTCTCAAGTAGCCGAGGTCTTTTTAGTATCCCCATTGAAACAAATCAATGGGGTTTAGGTCGAGGGACCATGGAGGCCAGGCTTTAAGGCAGGAGTCACCGGCGCATGCGCAGGCTGCAACAACCAATCCATCTTTCAGGGTATCTTTGCCCTTTAGCCTGGCCTCCACGGTCCTCGGACATAAACCCTATTGATTTTTTTCCGTGGGGATACTACAAAGACGAGAGACTGCCACAATTTGGACGAAATTACCCGGAAATTCATAGTAGCAGAAGAAACCATTAAAAATGATAAAAGGGCATTCAGACATTTAAAAGACAACTTTTTACGGTGATGTCGCACTTGCATTGAGCAACAGCGGGGTTATTTTAAAAATTTCTGGTAATTGAACACCTTGTTATTGGTTTTAATTTGTTTTTATTAATCATAATGTTAATTCAATTTTTGCACGTACCAAATTTAGATTTCAATTTTTCGATCGAAGCCTTCTGAATAATAAAATGAAATTTTCAGGGTAGCTACCTGATAGATAGAGCAAGTTTTTAAAAGCCAAAAAGAAAACTTTTTTTATGTGATTTTATTTTTTTACGGGCCCTTGAAGTGGTGAACATACTGGGTAATTTTATCTTTCTTGGCATTTAATTCTTTTTTTTATTCCATTCAAAGATCTAACGATAGTAAAAGTTACCATACTGAATTGGCCTATCTTTTAGCTTAGCACACAAAAAAAATCAAGCATCTACCGCAATAATTGACGTCACCATGAGTGAAAATCTCATCGTACTCGGCGATAGGTGAAAAATTGAAAAAAAAACGTCATAACTCCGAAAATACGAAAAATCGCATATCATACATGGGGGTGATTCGGATAGCCCTCTAGGTCTTCTACCTCCCAGCTTCCGTATATCACTACTTTTTGGGACACCCTGTATATACCTCTTCCCTTCACATTCACTATCCAATACATGTCACTTTCGAATCAGGAAGTGTGACGTCATAATAGTGTTGTACCCGGACATTATGGAGCGAGTGTCGATATTGTCAATTACCGATTTGTCACGGCTCTAGTCGATATATACTTGACAGTTAGTAAAAGGTAGGTAATTATGATTTTGGAACTAAACTATTGTTTTAATATGAAGTTTATTAAACGTTTCGATTTGCTTGTGGTATATTTGAATTCAAATAGTATGAAACTGACTCAAGGAATACTTTAAGTATTTTTTATAATGGGCGGTTAGCATAGGTTCTGTTTGATCAAGTGAAACCGCAAAGCGCAGCTAGTTATGCGTTAAAAAAATCTTACCACACGTAGAAAGAAAATTGAATAATTCGAAATTTCACAAACAACAGCCCTTTGTAAAACGCCGAACAGTAATTTCAATAACCTTTATTCAAACCCAAGCCAAAACAAAGTTATAACACAGCTATTTTTTTCGATACGTTTAGCATATCCATATAAATACCAATACAAAATACTATTAACATTTAGTAAAGGATCTTAAGAAGCCTCCATTCCCATGCTGGTATCAACAACCACCTGTTAATTACTGCGTGGTGACATTTCATCGTCGCCGACACACGCGCGGCGTCTTTGATCTGCCGCCATCTTGGATTCACCTCAAAGGACACCGCCACAATTAAATTCGTACGGCAAACTATGTCACATACAGTTGTCTAGCGTTATATCGACCTTTAGGGACCTAATAAAGGTATTTTATTGAAAAAGAGGCCGCTTATTAGATTATAAATGGATTATTTCCGTTTGTAATTACTTTTGGCTGGAGCAAAATATTGCAATTATAATATTCTATATCTGTGGTATAAATAGTGTCAACAGCAATTTAATAATTAACAATTTTCAGTAACTCTAACAGACCTTTTTATATCATCTATTCATCTAGTTGGAATACTTTTGATTTTCCTTATATTCCCAACTTGTCTCCACCACTTGGTCTCTAATTACTAATTTATTCGTCAATCATAAAGATTTTATCATAATAATCTCATTAAATGCAGGGACCGTGGAGTAAACATGGTACGTCATTTTCCGACAAAGTCAAAGCTAGTGTTTTTATCGTCCAAGAAAAGAACCGTATCCGCTTCTATAACAATGTGCTGTCACAAAAAAATAAATATTTCTCGGTACAATACTGTCTTCATAATATGATGGTATGAACATTGAATTAATTTGCTTAAGTACCTACGTATGTAGAATAAATTATAACAGTTTTTACCTCAAATATGGAGACCATTTTATGCAAATTTAAGACACAAACGTAAAAAAACACTCATTATTTTTTAATTACACAGTACATTGACACATAAATTGGCGCGAAAACAATTACGTCTAATTTAATCTGTGTGGCCCGCCACAGATAAAAATCGAACGTAGAATAGTGTCATCCTTGGAACGGCGGCGTAAAAACTCAATTAAAGTAATTACGACGTTACGACGGCAGGTGAACGTGACGATGACGATATCTTTACGATTTTTTACTTTTTGTGTGGGCAGTTACTAATAATACGAATCGTTGCTCATTTATTCCGTAATAACTTGTTAAGATAGATAAGTTTTCAACTTTATATTTCTCTTAGAAATTGTTAACTCAAATTGAAAGCGCTCAAAAACATGTGGTAGGTTAGGAACCTACCCGAAGTTTTTTGTGCTTATCTATAATAATTTTATTTCTTGAAGTTGGTACCTTTTTTTTTTAAAGTGGGGAAATCTTGCATAGATACCCACGGCCTCCGGGGAAAGGGCCGTGGGTTATGTTATGGATTCCTACCGACCAAAACCCCACTGTGTTCCGTCAAGCCGCATCAACGACGGGGCCACGGGTATAGGTAGAATTCTTCCGTGACCCCATCAGCACTATATTTTGTCGATATTTTTCCCGAACAAAAATTGGCAAGAAATTCGGCTTCAAATTATGTACTTAAAAAAAAATTATCAACAATGTGATAATTACAACCATTTACTACTTAAATATGTATTATATTTATCTTTAAGACGAATTCCTCAATTTAATTAAATTAAATACAATTCCAGCAGTAAGTGCACACGAATAGTTTCCCAGTAAGAACGGTTACATGCCGCCAGCTTCCGTTCTGACCACACGCGCTAACGGGACACTTCTCGGATGAGATGCTTTCGCGTATTTGGTTCTTTCCGTGAATTTCATGTTCATTATCATTGAGATAATATTACTACGTATGGAGGAGACACCACGAACAAAATCTGTGCGCCATTTTTTTGCTCTAACTAAGTTTTAAAAATTATTATCTAGTTAGGTACTTAACGATGAAAGTTATTCCTTTGCACTTTTCCGTATTATTTGTATTATTTGTGCAATATCGTAACCCACACGAAGGCATGTTTGATGCGTTTCACTTTAAAACCATTAAAAAATACCGCTCAACATACGTCACATGACGTATGTTGAGTGGAACATAAGTGATGTAGGCGGTGTCGTCTCCATATTAATATTATCTCAATGTTCATTATGGAAATATTTGAATTAATTATATTTAATTGAAAGTTTCATACAGTGGCAGTGATTGTGGACACTGAATGATGAAATGATGAGAAAATGAAATAACCAATGATGTTTTTTTTGTTAGTCTCTTATTTATTCGTATTGACTTTTTTTTAATAAATTTAATATCGCTTAAGTTGATTTAATTTGAACTAAGTTTCTTTTCATGTAGTATTATGTTTGTAAAACATTAATATACTTATATACCTACATGGAAACCATACTTCAGAACAACTTCCAATTCCAAGCGTATTTTATGGCAGTTGGTTTAAAACCAATTTAATAGACACTTAAACACGTCATTAGTTTCATTTTGTTACTGACTCATAGTACATGATAATAATTACAATTTGTACGTACAAGTCCTATCTATCATCATGGAGTGAACACGTCAATGACCCCACGTGGTAAGGATAAAAACACATCTAAAATTAGCTTAGCTCTTGCTCTGGTTTCTGTCGTGGCCGCTGTAAAAAATAATGTAAACAAATACTCTCACACGCCCGGGTGGGCTGACAACCGTCCGAATTGAAGAGGCCACATCTTCGACCAATTAGAATTGTCACTGTGACTTTTTAACTTGGCCGGGTTATACGGGTTGAAATTTGTCATATGCTCCATTGTATGTGCGCGGGAGTCGCGGACAGCTGAAAATAATTGTAAATCACTACAAGCTAGTTAGGTGAACCGATCTTGCCCACCCAAGTCGTTACTTTCTGGTAAATGCTATAGTAATGATAGTGTGGGCTTAGACGATCAATTGAAAAATACTATTATTTCAGCTTGATTTATTTGCACGCCAATTTTGTTACTAATCAAAAGTTGTATGGTCAAATTGATGGTAACAGTTATATAATATAAATTATTTTTATATTATAACTTATGGGTAAGTTATATAATGTAATGACAGTCTCATTAGATAAAAGTAAAAAATTGATAGGTAGGTACTATAGTTCTTTACGTAGGTACTTGACATTCTTAAGAATTATTATTTATTATAGTAATGGATTAATAAATAATTAAACTAATAGGTTGAAGACTTTCAAATAACATGACAATTCAAATTCACAAGTCATAAAAAAATAGGTAACTATATTACGATTTTTTCTATTGATTTTATTAGGTATAGTATATATAAATAGTTGCTGTATATTTCTGACATTACCATCAAGTTTCAAAAATAAGCAAAGGTTGAACTCAAGGCTCTCACTACAACAACAGACAACTCAAGACTCAACTAACTCTATCCCCTCTCTCTATCTAGACTTCCTTGTTATTAATAGATAATCCATAACACTAAAGTCTAGTCAACTAATAAATAGGTATTTTATACCTACACCTATTCGATAGTAATAAAAACCACAAACTTAATGACAATTTTACAACTAGAGTAAAGTATCGAAAGACACATATTTTATACATACGTACCTATAACTATTTATGGAAGTAAAAACAATAATAACAAACTCATCACGCAATATTTTACTAGCGACTATACACTTTGACACATATGACTGACCAATTTACTACCTGATACATGTTCATAATGTAAGAAAAACTCCACCCAATGTAACTTGTTATTGCAACGGAAGTGATAGCAATAAACATTCATACAGTACGGAAAGTTACGCGGTAGGTACGCCAATGAAAGTGGTTACGGATATTTATGTAACCGGGGAAATGTACTAGAGATACTAGACTTTTCATGTGACATCGTCTGTAGACTGCAGAAGACATGGGTGATGGAAATTGGAACTTTTTTGAAGATTTTTAACGCGCTAATCGCGCGAGGGATGTGCTTGGAAACATGTTTGTCCGAACGCGCTTATTTCTGGGCCTACTTGCAGACAGCTAGTTAGAGAAGACGTTTGCAGAGTATGCAAAATATGCATTAATTTTCCATGTAATAATTATATTTTATAATAATATTTTAGCTTAAGATAATTTTGTTATTGGTGCAAGTAAAGCATTTTCATTCATTCATAAACATTTATCTAAATTTTAATATTTTCGTTCGAATCTACCAAAAAAAATGTGGTTGAATTACATCACCAATCAAAAAATTCAAATCGTCACTTAATCGCTTCCCCCAAACGGAAGACGTTAATCCCTTGTTACAAAACGACGATTTAGTTAAACAAGCGATTACACGCTAAACCGGATTTAAATGCCACTAATTGAGACGGTGACAAAAATAACACAAGCCAGATGATCGAACAAAAAATGGTTCTCAATTTGTAGATAAAATAATGGTTGGCTTGTAGTTCGGTTTTTGTTGATATAACTCAGATAACAGATTAGGATTGGTTTTAATTTATAAATTAATATCTATAAATTGACATTTTGACAGAAGAAAATTATAACAATTATTAAGTATAAGTAGTATTTTTTTTTAAACTGAGGTTTTTGGTAATTTGCGTTTATAAATTACTTTGATTTCATGTAATAGGTAGTTATATTGATGTTTCAAGATTTTTTATCGAAAAAAGGATTAATGGTTTTATTTTGAAATGACAAAAATAACAATATCATACGCTTAGCGAATATAAAGATTACAATGAAATAAACGCAGATAGAGTTGATTGTGACAATAATATCTATGCTATTAAAAAAAATATCAAAACATTAATGAACTAAACATGACGCTGTTGGAACTAAACGAGGGATTAACCGTTCATATGCTTTGCGCAACCACAGTTGCAAAAATAAAATACGCTAAATAGCTTGCAAAAAAAATAAAGGTAGCCTACTTTGCTACTGCTCTGGAACGTGCGCCGCGCGTTCGACGCACCGCTATTAAAACTTAATTTATGACTTCCGCGAGAGGAGTACTTCAAATATATTGACTGTAATCGATTGTTATTGTAATAATACTATACAAAACTGTGTTATTTTTACAATATATGATTACCGTATACCTTAAAAAGTTATGAAATCGTCTAAAGTCTACTAACTTTTAAAGTCGTCTTTATTACATATTTAGTACAACGGTCACTAAAATATTACTTTATAACAATAAAACACATGTTAGAGAATAATCTGGTAAGTAAACACGAGTAGAAATCAATAAAATACAACAATTACGGCATATTTTAACACTTCCTTGTAAGACACGTAAGATACAAACTAAGATATTCCCAAAATTCTGTTTGAAAGGTTGGTAGTACTGGGTAGAAATAGACGAATCAATTAGTTGTCTTTGGTTTAAATACGTAAAAATTAGACTCTGAGAGTATGAAATAGAGTTTATAATCAATTGAAATAAGAAAGTCGCTTTGCAACCACAGTTGCGCGAAACAAGATTCTCGATCGTGTTTTTGCAACTGTGGTTGCGCGTAGCTAAGTAAGGGGTCATTTTTTTTTTCTCAAGCATATGAGCGGTTAAATAACATTATCTACACATTACACTAAACAGATTTGAAGCCGCTAATTGCTACAAGCTGCGACAAAAAGGAAATATGTATAACATTCGACAAAAAATGTGACACGCTCCCGTTCATAATTAGGGATCTTTTTTGTTAGTTTTGATGTTGTTCTAAGATTAATGTTACATGAAATAAAAAATGAACAGGCATACAATTATTTGACACATTTGTGTATGCAGTAAATTATTATATAACCTATCTTTATATATATAAATCTCGTGTCACAATGTTTGTCCTCAATGGACTCCTAAACCACTTAACCGATTATAATAAAATTCGCACACCATGTGCAGTTCGATCCAACTTGAGAGATAGGATAGTTTAAACATGTAGGTACCACGGGCGAAGCCGGGCGGACCGCTAGTAATACAGATAAATTTACAGTTTATTTATTGGCCGAAACAATTTCATATCTAGTCTGTTTAGTCATGCAGCCATTACAGACTCGAACCGAATTACTGCCACTTCAGAAACATCTTCCAATCTAGATTTCCATTGCCTCCATAATTGATTAATGTGACGTTAAGGACAAATAACTCCGTCATGTTAAACGCGCGAACACTCAGGCAGAGACATTAATTTTTCATCAGAATCCATTACGCTAATACAGAATGTCATCGCTAAATCCACGTATGCCAACGGAAACGGGACCGATCTTCCAAACGATTCATTGTCTTCTATTCCAGACTGTCATTAAACTAAAATAGCTGTTGTAAACTGAAGCAGTATAGGACACATGTTGTCACCATCAGTTTTACTCGTAGGTGTGATTTAACGCTGCTTGCACACTGCATGTGCTTCATATTAATTGTATGATTTATTGTTATGTTGGAATACGGAAGGCGGTGTGGGTTACATTGTTTGTGTAGCTTTAACCATACTTGAAACTCTTTAAATAGAGCATCTATAAACTATGGTTAATAAACTAACAAATGTGACTATGAAAGTTTAACTTTGCAATCAATACATGATAAAGAGCAAAACGTGGTATCTAATGATGATGAAGTATTTAAAATGTTACCTGAACCACCACGTCTTTGTCTCTACGTCACCCGGATCTACGTCTTTACTTTCTTTATAGAAGTATAATTAATGCTATCAGTCTCTTAATATCTCTATCTACGAGTATATTGTCAACTCTAATCAAATCTCCAGTTACAACACTACCACAAGTAACGTCTTCAATTAATTCACACTAATCATCACCACTAATTATACCAATAACCAAATCCCCAGGTACAATTACACCACAATTATCAACATCCGACAAGTCTACACTCCCCTTAACCAGACCAACCGATCTGTCACTTCCCTCATTTGTTTACTAATCGTCCGATTCGTCGGTATTAATGGATATTGTCAATGGAATCACTCGGCCCTGTTTGATGTGGCTAATTCCGTGTTTACTTTACAGAAGACAAATTGCTGTTTAGCGCGCGTTTATTTTTAATTTATGTTGCTCGAGAATTATCGTGCTACTTGTGGAATTTGTGACGTCAATTATGTTTGTGACTAGAATGAAGTATGTCTGCTGTTTTAAAAGCTATTCAATATTGGAAAGCTTGTTTTTCGTGGGTTTGGAAATTACTTTGCTATTTTTTGTAAGTAGAGCTAGCTTGCAACTTTGCAAGAGATAATGTGTTGTCAAAAAATGTTTGATTGAAATTAGCGTTAGTATTAAAAATTAAAAAGACTACAGATAATATAGCTTATATTTATCGTACTAAATATCTAATAAATTGTCCCCTAGATCAAGTTCTGATCGTAAACCTAATACTGAAAACTCGGAGTCTATTTATGGAGTAATTCACTGAAACACACCTCATTCAGTGACATCTGCGTTCGTACAAACAATCTGTTCTCGGCCATGTTCTGGGAATCTTTTACATTGTTTGGTTGTTTCATTTTTTTGGCTTTGTGACGAAGACACGACTTTATAGTTACAACGAAAGTTTTAAAGATATTTTCGTATCACACAAGATAACTGTCAAAATTCACGAAGTCAGTTATCAACTAAACTATAAACTTATGGATTTGTGCCTCAGTAATCATTGAGAAAAAGAAAAATATTGTGTACACATATTATTTGTCTATATTATGATTTACGGAGCCAAGACACGCGTACAAAACAGAGGAATTCCATTATTTGTTTGCACAATACGTTTCCCGGGTATAATTAGAGGTGCAAGTGTTAAGCATCCTTCCTCGATACGCTTCGACGGGTGTTTGGATGAACGGTGGCCGACGACGTCGCCGGCGCCGCCTGTCCGATTTACAACAACTTGTGTTGACATAGTCCTATTCTTTACCTCACTACAAGCTAAATTGGACCGTAACTCCATGGTGGAGAGTCAGATATCGATTGCCAAAACATTGACCAAGAATCTGTTCATACGCAAACAAATTGCGAAGACATCCAGGAAACTAGACTTTGTTCGCGCCGCATAAGAAGACAATATCCTCTGTAGCGATCGGTCCGTCACAGATGGATGGACCCAAATGGACCGGCGTAACTTCTGTCGCCTACGCTCTGCGCCTTATTGTTTAGAGAAAACGTTGACATGAGGAAATTCGTCAGAGGAAGATACCGCATTTAGGACGAACGGAACATAAATCCCCGGTGAGTGACAAGTAAAACTTTATAGCTCTATAAATTAGTAGATGTATAACCGGACAAAAATAGAACGGACGCTATCGGCGTTATATCTAGAAGTGAAGTGTGAGCTGTCGCACGCGGAGGTATATTATCTTCAATTTCGACATTCCTCCCTTTCGGCGAGTTATTATGGAGTCGTAAAAATAAGTTATTGTTGCAAAATCACGCGTGGAATGTTCGGTAAACAACGTTTTTCACGATGTTCGTGATTGAGTTCCTCTGGGTTACGTAGTATTTACGTCAGGAAATACTTACACGCGAACTAAATTGTGTGAATATTTATTGCTAGTACAGGAAGTAGTTTCTTATCCGATTCTTTTGACAATTGGTATGGATATTGAGCAAAATATAAATCACCTACAAGTAATATAATTATTGAAACAACTACTGTTACAGCAAACAGTATTACTTATGCTTTTTAGGCTTCCACTATATCGTTTTATTTTTTATTAGACGCATCAAAGTCAGTCACGACTGACTCAATTGTTATTCATATGCGCATTTTAAAAGTGTAATGCGTGACACAAAAAGTTTAATGCTTCATTTCTATTTCTAACAACAGACGGTAGCAGAAACTATGTCGAGCCCTGTTATGACAGTCTTTCATGATTTTATTTTTGCTCTGCTCTCTGTGACACCGCTCGTTTCGACACTTTTATTACGACAGTTAACTTTTTGTCAAAGCGAAATGCGTTTTACATCCCGGTCTTGTTAACATATTAAAAGATAACAGTTTTTCATATTTAAAATGATACATTTCATCTCGAATAATGTCATAACAGCCATTAAATGTAGCGCCGTTCCTAACATATGTTTAGTTGAAAAAAAGTGTGAAAAACATGTTTCATGCTGGTCGTAAAATGTTGTCTTGTAAAGTCACAAATAATATAAAACAGAATAGTTTTGCGTCTACAATGTCAGCGGCAGTTCGAATTTCGACTTTATCTTTTCGGTGTTTAGTTCGAGGGTGACAACGTGAATGGGTGGTTTTATTTGTTTTCGCATAGCTTGGTATTTATTAAAAGATTAATAGTCTGTCGTCAGATGTCTCTGTGAGATCGTAACGTATACAGAGTGACGGACGGCCTGAAATATCTCAAAATCTGTTTATTGACTCAGTGACTGCGAACATCGGGGTTATGCATTTGACAAATTTAGATTTTTGTGCTGTTCTTTCGCCAAGTCCCGTGCTGCTTTCTTAATATCTTTTATTGCCGCTTATATTGTTAATTATGTTCTTTTTATGTGCTGTTCAAAGATTAGGGACGTGTTTTATTGTTACTTTTATTTTATTTCTTTTTAGTATTACACATTTGACAATTATTGCCCGAGTTATTTATTTCAGTAAAATCCAGATGTGTTTCAGAGGAAATGTTAACCAAAATATTTGGATATTTTTACTTCATGATAAGTTTCGTAAAATCATTAAAAACAAATCCGAAGTAACAATAGGTAAATTAAACTAGTTGTTGAAGCGTTAACACATGAGATTTATTTAGGTGTGCTCATGCTACTTTGTTGTATGATTTAGTTAGCGGGATTAATGGCATTTTCAAATGTATTTTTAATGGAATTTGAGTAAACGTTTTAAATATGCAAGTATCAACATGCGTAACATCAGTTTGAAGATAAAAAAATATAAATTGTGGTTTTCATAATCATTTAAATATTTTATAAGTTTACTAGACTATTGATTCAACTCCACTCTCCAGAATACCATACTTTCAATTACTCATAGACACATTTTTAAAATCTGTCTCTCAAGTTTTATGTTTATCCATTCAGAACATACAAAAATTATAATTCTCCTTTCAAAACAGTAGATTAATAAGAACGCCAATCTATTAGACCACCTAAACAGCTATGTTAAAATGGGTAATATTCTAAACAGGGGCAATTGGTAGTTTGTCAGAAACCACGGTTATAGTGTTATGGATATTTAACGATCGACAATTGAACTTTGGGTGGTCCTCGTAAAGATGGCTCGTTAAGGGGTCAAGTTTAAACAACGTTTATGATATCCTTACAAATTGTTAACAAATTTTGTAACATACTTGTTACTATTTTATCCAGGAAGGGTTTAGAACCAAGTGGCAGATAGTGGATGATGGCTAAAACCTTTATCAGACTGGGATGATGACGACGATTTTGGTGATGTTTATAATTAAGTTAGATAGCATATTGAATTGATCAAATTATTGACAGTTATTAAATTCCATTTGATCTGAAGATCATGTACGGTCTTTGTAGAAAGTTTTACTATTAATAAGATGCAATTTTTCACATATAAGTGTTATAATAAACCATCATATGCCATATTATCTCAATCGAAAAAAATATGTCAGGCATGTTTAGGGAAACAAACTTATACACTATCGGCGATCATAGATACCTATGGAATGAAATCATGGGAGCAATCATGGAATGAATCATAATTATTTAAGAATATTTGATATGTATGTAGCTGCTTCTGAGAATCTATATTATAATACGATCTTCTTGAACTGAACCATAGTATAACAAATCAAAAGATCCAATACAGTAAGTATTACATGGTACAGTAAGTATGGACTGGATTCTTCGCAACCAACGACCGCCTCTCTGAAACAAAACATTATTTTTTCCAATCAGAAGTTATTCTTATCCGCCCAAGTAAAGATATCATGTACATCATCATTTTTATTAACACCTTTCACAATATCCTCTTCCTTCTGCAATCTATCCTACATCAATCCAAGGTGCATCTATCCCACAGATCTATCCACATAATGACGTCACTGAAAGCCATCCTATCATCACTTGGATAGAGTAATCGTAATCGAAAATAACCGGGCATTGCAGGAAGGAACGAAATTAGCCCGGTCACCGAACTCATTGCGCGTGCGCATTGGATGGAGTTAATTGTTTTATGAAGCTGGTTGACAGGTGATAAAGCTTTTTACTAGCTGATCCTGAGTAAAACTCAAACTCAAACATTTATTTATTCAATTAGACTTCTTCTACAACTTTTGAATTGTCCTAACAGTTTTAACATTTTCCGATTCGGAAAGCAGTATCTATGGAGAAGAACTGGCAATAAACTCCATAGTTGCGCTTTTAAAATCATGTCTAGTTTAATTCACAACCTTTTTAATTCATTAACTAATATAGCGACACAACATTCATGAAAATCGGTCAAGCTATTTCGGAGGAATCTGATTACGAATACCATGACACCAGAAGAGTAAATCGCGGTTTTATGAATAGTTTTTGTTAATATGTAATTCAGTTAGTTGTAGTGTTCAAAAGTAGAAAAATTACGGCATAGTATTAACCACTGAAAGTAATTTTAAGTTTTAAACTCAGAGGTGAACATTCATTCAGGAGAACTCTTTTAAAAATCATATTTACACGTTTTTTTAATAGATAAAGTGATTCGAGAGGAAGGTATAAGTATATAATTTATTAGGTTTTAGACAAAGCGTGCGAAGCCGCGGGCGGTAAGCTATAGTTGCTCATAAACCAAAACCTCTGACGAACTGTACTCAAAGTCAGCTCCTACATATTCCTTAAATTAAAACAACATATTAAATTAATTACAAGCCACAAGCTAAAGTTGACGAAGATTTTTATTGAACCCCTCTCCCATACAACAAAGTGATTAAATTAAAAATCTCCCCTTGTTTACACATTGTTTCGTGGAATTGTTCAATTAACATTCCGGACAAACGTCATTAGACATAAACACTAGCTTTGATCCCGTGTCTGCTCGGATTTTTCAAGGAAAACTTGTAAAGATAAATATATAATAAAGGATCAAAAGGATAAAGGACGCAAATCGCTTGTCAATGAAACCAGGGGTATGAGTCAAAAGCTACTTATTGTGCCCAAACATCACACAACCGCTTTCAGAGGCAGTTTCAGTTATAATGCTACGAAGTGTTGGAACAACTTGCCTCCACCCTTACGTAACCTTCGTTGCATTAATAACTTCAAAAATAAAGTTGCTGCTTTTATTTTTAAAAAACAACCGTAACCTACTGTAGAATGTAGCATCTCTCTTTTGTGTCTATTTATCTGTATGTATGTTTATTAATTTTTTATTTTCGTTATTATTTATTACTATTTTCTTAATGTTCTAGTATATGTACATTCCTATGCCTTCTTTTTATATGTATAATATTTATAACGTGTAATATTGTTTATTTTATTAATATAATTTCTATCCCTCTATACTTCGGTCTGTAGCTGTACTTCAAACATTGGGGGCCACTGAAAATCAGTGCTGTGCTGTTGAAGGCACAGCTTAATACTGAGTTGGTCCCCTTTTTGCTAAAGGTCTGCCACACTTTTGTCTTTTTCTGTGTTTTTTTGTATTCCTTATTCTTTTCATTATATCTGTTGTTGGCTTTTGGCGAAATAAATTATTCTTATTCTTATTCTTATTCTTATTCTAAAGGACGAGTCTATGGGACATGTTTTTATAAGGTTTAATTTAGAAGTAAGATGATAATAAGTTTTGAAGGGTCCTCCCTTCAAAACTTATTATCATCTTACTTCTAAATGTGATAATTATTATTTGCATGATAATTTAAAAATTTCTTAATGTTTAACTATACCTACCTACTGTTAAGTATTCTGTGGTTTAACTATAGTTATTAGTTATTACTGTGGTTATTACAAAAGCATATTTTCAATAGATCAAAACGTATTCTTAGCATTTTTTTTATCGATTATCGATATGAACGACTTTTTAATATATTTTAATTCAGTTCATCACATGTAGGTAAATAAACTTTATTTTGTTTTCTAAGCATTTTCTGAATTTTTTGTTTATTAGTTATAACACTATTTCGCGTCAATATTATGCAGATATTATATGTTTTTTTCCATAGAAGTTTATCGTATTAGATGTATCAATGAATTTAATATTAGGCGCCGATGCAGTATCGAATCTCATAGGGTGGACCAAAAGCCGCCAACATATCCGCGACCTTGTAATAATGCACCCAAGAGGAACAGCCGTGTGTGGCGATGTCTATAAATATAATATAGTTATATATGGGTTCGATTCTAGAGATTTTTATGATTGATAAATGAAAATAAATACTTAAGTTATTTTTTTTATAAGTAATTATATTTTGATTACCTACTGTCAATGCTTAATGATACACAGATAGATAAAAATTTTACTTAATCTAAAAAAATGTAAGCTCTGAGTGAAACAAAACAAAGAAACATTCTCATGAAAATATTATAAACAAATGTATAAATTAACTGCATACAGCACAAAATAATAATAAAATAATAATTTATCTTTGACACATTTTAATATAACGGAACCCTAATTCCCACAAGCGAGTCTTGGCGACCACAGAAGTTGACATTTGACAAAAAAGGTTTGCAATATCATCCCAACATCAAGATTATCCAACCTACCGTTTTGCCGACCTTACCGCGAACTGTCAAAGCCTTTTACCAATTTACAAAATTAAAAAATAACACCCGATTCGAAAACTTAAACAAAACTATACCTTAACACCTATAGTTAAGATTCATAATCAAAATGGTGAAAGTATATTAAAGTTTGTCGTAGAATATATCACCAGAAGAGAATTTAGTGAAATATGAAATTGTTTCTGGCATTTTTGTTATGTCTAAATTATATTTTTCGCCGTCACTGGACATTGGAAGTAATTAAATTACAGTTTATTTTGCATTTAAATAATTTATCTTGCGTGAAAGTTATTTCTAAAACAGTAAGTTAAACTAGATTCTAAAAATAGTGGAATTTGGTTCACAGTAGGTATACCACGTATAATCAGCCTAGTATTATTATTTATTAAAATTAGTAGTAAATGCCGGCAACTCCTTTCTTTTATTATCATATTGAAGTTTAAATCATATTTCTTTGGTATTCCGTAGGTAGGTATATAATATATAATTTATTTGTTAATTATTTCGGTAGCTTATTTAGATAATATTAATTATTTTTTATTTAATAAAACACGATGTCGGTGAAAGATGAAAATATTATGATCTAAATGCAAATATTATTTTTCATTTAATTACTTTGTTATGAACAACAAAGTCGTTAAAAGAATGATTCATTAAGTCATTATTATAACATTAATAATAAAATGTTCCAATTAAAATTAAAAAAAAATACTTTTATATGTTTAATTGTATGGTAAGATATGGTTTTCTTGGAAGGTAAACAAAATTTAAATATAGACAATTAAAGTTTAATTTGTATTTCTCTAAATATAAAATAAAACAAAAGTCCATCCGCTAGCTTGAAAAGAAATTCATGGTTTAAAATTTTTATTTTTACACTGTCTTCAAAATAACATTTAACAAGTAAGATGTACGTCGGTCATTAATAGCATAATTATATATATTTAAAGACGAACAGACGAACAGTAAAGCTTATGTTGCCGTCAACTTCGCATGTAAGTGTAGGGTATAATTTTGTTCGTATTGTCAACTTGACTGATGGCAGGAAGGCATGTGTTCACCCCTTTACTTGTAAGGCTGTGCACACATAAAGAGCGGGTTAATTATGTACCGTAGAAATTACGTGTTATATAATTATTATATAATTAATTATATATACAAATACATATAATAAATTAGGTAGGTTCTATATGTAGAAGGATTTGTGTTTAGAATATATGATTAAAGAGATTCAGAGGAACCCGTTATATTTCTGATTTTATCTTAAAAAGATAAGTGAAAAGTGCAAACTATATCTTAAAAGTTAAAACAATCGATCGATGCCTTGATGAATTGAAGATGAATGTGGTAAGAATGTGGAATTTCAAATAAACAACAGGAAGGTCAAAGAAAAGGTACAGGCACATCAAGATTAACCACATAATCACTTCTAAATATTTTCTTTTAATTTAACAATTTTATTTTCATAAAAACCATTCTTTTTACTAAAGAACCTTCCGCAAATAATATTTTCTAAAGCAAAATCTAATATTTGTATATTTAATTAATCCTTTACTAAATTGAAAAACTTAAAAGACTTCTTTCCGCTATCGCTACCGCTCGCTTATTTAAGCTGGTTACTACCTAGGTTGTTTTTATGGTGATACAGTTTACATTGTATCTCTTACTGGCTTGTTAAATTATCTTGGAATTAGTATTAAAAATAAAACATTTTTACACGTTATTCGAGGCTCTACTTTGCTTCACGATTATAGGTACGATTAACCTAAATATAACATTTCTCGATAATGTAGAGCAAAAATAAATCAACATTTTCAATTAATCACATATTGTTCTCTAAATCCTGAATTTCACAGATATCGCTTCCCTTGGTCACGGCAGCACGTGTGAACACCTGGACCAATTTCGATATTTTTTTTATTAATATTTTCGTTATAATCTGCAGGAGAAGATTCTTATGAAAGAAAATTTTAAGAAATATGCGCGAAACATATAAAAAAATCAAGAAAACTTAATGCTATTTTAACTTCACGAGCATAGCGTCTGTTGAGTCAGCTAGTAAAGAAAAGAGGATGGATTTTTATAATAGGTACTTACCTATTATAAAAATCCATCCATTCTTTTAGCTACTCTACCTCAAAATTGAAATTATGTAAGAAAGAGTATCGTTTTAGTCACAAAGACCTCTTCTGTCTGAGAATGCTCAAAATACAAATAAATCTCCAGTAGATTTTTTTGTTTTGTCCCAATCACCTTTGGGTTCTAAGCATACGTGAACATTACATAACATCCGTAAATGAAACCTAATGAAATAATTACAGGTGGTGTAGTGTGACCGACACAAGCGAGCGGGCACATGCATTATGCAGTGGGCAGTCAAGGAATATCGTCATATGATTCTATTGGTTTTTGCTGGCTTCTGGGACAATAATAAGGTCTTCTAGAATGTTCTGGAGTAATTTGTAAGATTTAGGTGGGTATAATAAAGTTCATTTTGTTTTCTTAATTCTGAATTGATAATTCTTCAGAATTTACAGTGCAGTGTGTAGTCTATAGCTATAGTGGTTTCAAATTTTTATAGTGATACAAATATTCTATTATTCAGTTTAACAAATATAATGACAGATAATGTAATAAAATGGTAATACATAAATGATAGAAATAAATAATAAAATGAAGAAGAATATTGTACGGAGATTCTAGAAAGACATATATTTTCGAATTTATTTCTATTTGTTTTATTTCTATTGCTTACATTGCATTGCAAATCAGATATGTTATGCTAGCACCATCTATTGATAGTTTACCAAGTTAATAGTTACCCTTTGGATTTGTCGATTGAATTGATTTGACTGGGAAAGTATAAGCACAGTATAAGGTTTTATGATGACAGTTCTGCTCCTTTTTACATTAGTATAATATCATTTCTTAAACCCTATTCCTCTGTAATTACACAAATCCAAGTCAAATTTCAACATAAAATAACAAGTTTGGATTAAATTGTCCATATAAGGATAATGTTTATAATTAATAAGATGCCTGATTGTCGTCGAGCGTGACAAGGTAAGAAACTGTTTGGTTCAACGCTCACCCCATTTTATAATAATTCTATAGAAAGGTCTTATTAAATTTTATGGGACAAATACGTATTAAATTGTCACTTATCGTCAATCTAAGGTTTATTTCAACGATGGTTATCTAATTAACAGGGATTTTCTAAATTAGTTTATTTTATTGGTAGGTACGTTGGTTTAGGAAAGTCTGATGAATTATTATTTAATACTAGTCCAGGCTTCGCTCGTGGTACCTACATATTTTAGACATTAAGGATTACATAGTTACATACATAAGGGTGAAATAATTTTTGCAAGCGAGTTCTAGTAGTTACTGAGATTAGCGCGTTCAAACAAACTGTTCAACTTCATATTATAAGTGTAGACTGGATTTTTCATGAATGAATATTTAGGTCATTTCACATAACTAGATTAGAATTGAGTGATGGAAATTATAAATGTGTGTTAGTGTGGAAATATTCTTTCGCAACACAATTTTCTTACAGCGGTATTGGGGACAACCTTATTTTAGACCGGATTATAAACATTTGAAATTTGTTTATGTACCTACTATTTATTTATTTACATTTATTTATTTTATTTATTTACATTATTTACTGTAAATTATGGTAAGGGTGATAATGATCCGTCGGCGTTGTATTTTTATTCATAGTGAGGCAGTTAATACCTACAGTACCTTATATAAAAATTTATGTATGCTTCTGGTTAATGTTAACCTTAGCATTGATAAACCAATGCTACCAATATCAGAAAATATGTTTGACGTGACAACGTCTTATAATTCGATAGAGCCGGCTGCACGCACGAAAAAACATGACTCATGCGGCGTTACCTCGCTCTGAGGCGTTCCATGTAAGGCTTGAAGTGCGAGCGAGAGCGCGGAACGAGCGACAAAGAAACACAATCGGACGTTATCACGTTCAACTATCGTCAGTAAACCGACTTTACAGACAACCAATTTTTTGTTTTGTTGTAGAAAAAATATTATTTTCACACATTCCAAAGTAAAAGTATTACTCACTTTATAATTGAAAAGTAAAACAAAGCATGTCCAATGACACTCGAATCAGAGCAGTCAGTCAGTAGGTGAGCGGTTACGTGACGATAACGATCACGCGATACGATGTTTAATTAATATCGGTACGACGTGTACGGGGAAGTGAAATTAACGTTATTTATTGGGGAATCCACCGGATGAAGAATATGTTGGTGGATATAATGTTTGAAGAGTCGTTTTATTCCGTTGTTACCTATAAAGGTACTTAGCATTTATCTAATGTTGGTTTCTTACAGAGATACTACTTCGATGTATGTATTTCCTTCAAATACTGTTTAAGTACTGAATTCGCGCTATCATATTTTGCTTGATAAAAAAGATTTCTAGATTCTTGCAGGGGGTGAAAAGGCTGCTTTTATGGGAAATATTTTGTATGTATTCTTTGGTTATGTTCTAACAGTGTAGCTGGAATTGTAGGAGTCATGTACCAAAATATTAATAATGTTTTCTGGGAAACAAGGAAAAAGGAACTCTACCAATGTTCAGTATAGTAAGAGTCAGAAAATGTTTTTAACGTTGGATTTTAATGTACCAGATATTTTAATAGAAATAGGTACTTACTTACTCTGCATCTACTTTTATTATAGGTATTATATAGAACTATGCATGTCTCATCATACTTCAAGTTTGTGACGAATGTTATGGAACAATTTGACCTCACATAAGATCATTGTCATGGATGAGAGACACACGCGTGATCCACTTCTATAACTTTGGACCCTTTTTTAAAGAAATACAATAATTATTGAGAGTTTAGTATCCAAGAAATGCCACTACAAACAATTTTATAGGCCTAATTACATGAAAATGAAGTAGGTACACCAGTGATACATTTTAATATACCAACAAAATTGCACTCATTTTGTGGGAGGACAATAACGTATGATTTTACATTGAAAATAAAACAATCTATTTTATTCTGTGAGCGCATAAACCACTTCACAAATTGATCTCGAAAAATAAAAGGAATCTTTGATCTTTACGCTTGCTACAACCACGCCTACCTTTTGAACTGACAACGAAAAAGCACGACCAGTATACCTTGAGCCCTGTGGTGAAAAAAAGCCAAGACCCTCATTAAAACACTAGAGGGTTAAACGGGTCTTTACAATCTGGCCTGGGGTCATAATTGGAAGGCCTCGTTAAAAAATTTTTAATCAACCTCGAAAGTTTTATGAGACGGCAATGAAAAGGCTTCTTTGTTGTGGAAATTATGTTGCGATCGTTTTAGTTATTAATTATGTCGCTAATATAATAATAATTAGAATTTATAAATATTTACTTTTT
This sequence comes from Colias philodice, assembly GCF_061535455.1. NCBI lineage: Eukaryota > Metazoa > Arthropoda > Insecta > Lepidoptera > Pieridae > Colias > Colias philodice. Next base: position 3,831,651 of record NC_143104.1, read on the forward strand.
AACAATTTATCGTTGTAGGTAGTTGATTCATCTATCACGCACATAAAAGAGATGTAAAATAATCGAAAATTGTGATTCATATTAAATTGTTTATATATTAAATGTGCATGCTAGATGAGGAAGGTACTAAAAACTGCACTTACTATTGAATGTTATGATTTCAATAACTATCAGTAAACCACAACACCGATTTGGAAATAATTGAAGAGCCAGAATAATATTATTTTTCCAAAATCATATTTTTTTTTGTCCGTAGTAGATATCTATTGTCCACGGGTAAAACCGCAGCGCTCAGCTAGTTACATAAATTTAAGCCCCTCTACTTTACTAAATACAAATTAGGGTTTTCAATCATTTAACTAGTACCTTATAATAAACATAAAACATTAACTTCTTTGTAGTCCTTTTGACGCAGAAAGACAGAGACATGAAAGGACCAATATCATTGAGTAGCCCATTGAAATGATAAGGTCAATTGGCCAAATGTGTTTTCAATAAATAAAGTACCTTTGATCTATAGTCTATTATTATTTCTTTACTTTATAGTTGAGAAAAGCCAATTTGAATATTAACAATCAACGAAATAGGTAGGTAATTCTTCTTCTCAGTTTTGTGTTATTTGTAATAGGTATGTATTTTTAGTTACCTATAATTACTTGAGTAATGAGTAATGAAAATAAGAAAAAAATTAATTTAATTTTCTTGTGTTGATCTCACACAGTTAAAAAACTGTTTAACGTATTTAAAGCACGATTCATGATCTCTATTTTTGAAGGGAAATTTCTTTAGGCACGTTGAGAGTAAAATTTCAAGGTTAAGTCATGGCGATACCGTCACGTCATGAAGTTAGGCGACGAATACTTCTGACACTTGTCAAAGAATACTTCTTACACTTGTGCTCGGCACATGCGTTTTTTTACCCAGATCGCTGTTAAAAATACCTGCCCAATAAGAAAATGAATCAATCGCGTTTAAAATCTAATATAAACTTTTTTAATTTAACGATTTATATTCTAATTGTAATACTTACCATCGTTATACCATACTTAACCCTATAAATGAAATAAGTTTACGAAGTCCTTGAGCACAGGCGTGCCGGTGTTTAGTGACAATGGCGGAAATTGCCTGCATTCGTTCAGCACGCGACGCGTCTGCAGTATGCGCCAATGGTTTATATCGAGATTTAATACTGTTTTTTTTTTTTAATTTATAGGTCATATAAATACGAAATATAGTTTGAGATAATATGTATTCTGTGTTTATGCGTTTTGGTGGAAGGATTTCTTCTTTCAACGATTGTAATCGTTGGAAGATAATACATACCTATAGAATAACGACACACAATTTAAGTACAAAAACAAAAAATGAAATAACTACATACTAAGAAATATTATTCACTAGGTTTCCGCCCGCGGCTTCGCCCGCGCAGTCAAAGAAAAACCCGCATAGTTCCCGTTCCCGTGGGATTTCCGGGATTGCGTCATTTTCCCGGGATAAAAAGTAGCCTATGTCCTTTCTCGGGTATCAAAATATATCCATACCAAATTTCATTAAAATTGGTTCAGTAGTTTTGGCGTGATTGAGTAACAGACAGACAGACAGAGTTACTTTCGCATTTATAATATTATAGTATGGATTAGCTTACTTCGTAGCTATAAGTAGCGTAACATGGTACAACATAATGAAAGGTGATGGTCTGAAACTTTTCCTTCAATTCAGAAAAATCTACATTTCCAAACATTTTTCACTCGTTAAAGATCGACAGTAAATCCATAATTATTTATAATCATAAATATATCTACTACAATAGCTAGAAAGTAAGTAATGCCTTCTCGAGACACGATACTACGTTACATCTATACAAAACACAACCGAACCATACAATTTCCCTAAAATAACAATCACCATTATCGCTTCCAAAATATCAAACTACCCTTCAATTTGTATGCAATATTAGACCGTCAAAATAGCACGACCCTTCGCTAATAAATAGTCCAAGATTTATAAGAGGAAGGAGTGACCATAAAAAGAAATTACCGCCGTAAGCAGTGGCATACCGTTTTGTTATTCATAAAAGCCGAATATTTATGTGTTATCGTCAAAATATTTATTATTTTGTCCGTCCGACGTTCAGCCCTTTGTGTGACTACAAAAAATTTCGGGGTGTGAACGGGACTAGGGATGTCTGATTAATTATCGATATTATGAATGTCGATAATTTTTTGCCGTTATTTTTTCCTTTTTGTCTCCAATTACCTTGCATTTCAAATTTGCAGTACTGGACCTATTATTTTAAAAGTATCGTCATTGTAGAAGTTATTAAATATTAAATGTAATCTTTTAACTATGTAGTGTAAGTGCAAATCATTTAATTGTCTACGTTAAGTCATCAAAAAACACGCGTTATTATGATGGGAATTGGCGAGGTGTGGGAATCGGCTTAAAAGTAATCATTAACAATAAATTTGTCTATCTAACGGAAGTCTACAATTTGCATGAAAAATGGGGCAAATTAATTAACATAGCGAGTAATTAATAGCGCTACATCCTGGTAAGAAAATATTAAAAATTATAAGTAAATAAAATGTAGCGACAGCAATATATAATACTTAAAACATTTGCATAAAGTGACATAATATAAGCCACCGTAATTCATTTATTTTAAAACTTGAATTATGTTTTTTGCCGGATTATAAATTATTAACGTAGGAGAAATATTAAACATTATTGATTATTTCGATATGTTTATAGTCTTACTTGACAAATGTATATCGAGTATAAATAAATATTAGTAACACGTAAATCATTATAGCATTGTAATTAATAACAATTCGTTATCCAACCACGCATTTATATGATGTGTCAAATAAAAATTTAATATGAAATATGGCATAATGAAAAGGAGAGTTGCCAATATTGTTCTCTATCTCTATTTATTAAATTTCACGATACCACATAGATAATATTCAATTTTTATTGCAGGTCAAGCAAAGAAGCAGGACCACCTGAAGTCAAGTGGTCATCACCGTCGATAACTTACTTTATCGATACCACCGTCACATTACTAGATCAAAGGGCGTTTATGAAATATGCGATTCCTTATACAGGAGAAGTCCTTTATGTATCCCTGGAGAGGCCCCGGTCAAGGAGGTTATCACAACTGGCCACGGGCGGAATGAAAAATTTATTTCTCAATATACTGGCGAATCGACTTCGTGTGTTACATTATTTTCTTCTCTAGGGATGGGAAATGAATTGATCGATTTCATCTTGCTTATAAATGAGTGTTTTAGTATAGTGTGAAATGGATAATTTTTGTGCTTGTGATTTTCGTTTTTAAAAATCGTCAAATGAACGAACGGCATTGCAATATATGTATCCAAATTAATTATCTAAAAAATACCTTATTTATTATAATATTAAATGATTTTTATTTTGACAAGCAAAGGAATTTATAGTTCAAAACATGATTAACACAACAGTTTTTTACTCAACTCAGCACGACACGATCCAAATGATAAAAAAACAAGCGCTAAATAATCCTAAAAATCAACAAAATCAATTTGCGAATCAAAATATTGAGAGCACTCGAAAAGGTACAAAGATGCTTTCTAAGATAACATTAATATTATCATTAAAGATAAGAGGGTAGGCGACACAGAAACCGCTAGTCATGATATCGACCAGCGAGGTTGACCCCTGTCGCATGCGCCTCGTATAGAAGCTGCTACCAAATGTTGCCCAGTCACGTCCCTTCACAGGTCAACTTATACTGGTTTCGATGTTAAAAGATGACGCCAGCGGCCAAATTGACATTTGACGTTGATTCACTATTGTCCCCTTTGAATGACGTCACATTTCATTCGAGATTCAAATTGAAACGTAATGAAAGATGATAATCAAGATAAATAATTTTATAGGCCATTATTGTATGCAAAAATCAATTAAGTGTGTTCGATTAGTAGTGTAATCAAGGCTTGATTTAAATTGGAATATTGTTGTTAGTAAAGCTTTCGCGTGTAGCCAGTATTGACAAAAGTGAGGCTTTTATTACCTTCTTCATTAAAAAATATTGTTTTTGGTGCGTAAATAATATCATCTATGTAAACCAGAATAATTTTAAGAATATGCTTAAAAGCATTACTTTCACACTCTCACAACTTTAATATTGTCATAATTCGACAAAACAATAATTACCTACGATAGAAGTGGTTTAAAACTTATGGTGAATAATAGAATATTATATTATATTACCTATGATCTATAGATCATATACGATAAAAGTTTCTGTGCATATATAAACACAGAGGACCCAAAGGCACAAAAAACCAAAATTATAAATATACCTACGTAAAGAAGAAATGTCTTTTTCATCTGTCGAGCAGATATTTTAATATCAAAAAGTAACGAACATATTCATTTTGGGTGGTCTCAAATTGAATCATATTTAGAAAAGTCTCTTTGGAATAACATCGACTATTGTCGAATAGTTTTGATATCAAAATCTCGTACGAGAAGTTTTGTCGTGTCATCGCGGAATAGAATCATATAATCTATGACATTTCGATGACATGAAATATAGAGAGAAATATCGAAAGTATTGAGATATAATTTTTTTAACTTCATTGTCATATCGTAAGTAAAAAATACGTGGATTGGGTTGAAAATGACTATACCTAAACTAAAATACTAAGATATAAAGTGAAAAAAAGGAAATAAAATTGATATGTTAAAATATGCCTTTATTATTTTATAAATAGAAGATACTGTGCCAGGTTAAGGGCAAGTATTAAATTATTTTAATTAATGAGTAAATTGTAAATCTTGATTACACAAGCTACAGTATAAATTGTTAAACTGGCGTCAATCAAAGATGCACATAAGAATGGTGATGAAGTACTAGGTGCTCTTATCTTTATTACTTACTAGCGACCCGCCCCGGCTTCGCACGGGTGCAATGCTGATACTAAATACACTACAGAAAAACTGTGAACGTTGAATATAAAAATTAAAAACATAGCGGTCCGCTCCGGCTTCGCACGAGTATGAAATAGATAGCCGGGCGGCCGGCCGGTACCGCCGCAAACGCTACGTCCCGCAATTTTTAAATCTGTAATATCTTCGAAAATATTCACTTAAATCATACGGTGTAAAGGGCTATATAGATCTATATTAAATGAACATTGTATTCAAGGTATTTAATTGGTTAAGGATTAATGCTGTATTGGTTAAAATCGCATCGAAAATTAGCCATTATTTGTCGTAAAAAGCAAATGACAAAAAAAGTTATTGTGGGTTATCCATAAGAGATAGACATATACCATCGCGGACTTTTCTGTAGACCTTTTCAATGTGTATACTACTTATATTAGTACATTATTTTGATAAAACTCGTAGGGTTCAGCCTGCGTTTGCAATGTAAGCGGAAAAAATGTAATTTTTTACGACATCACATTAGAAACCTCAAAAATAACAGTACTTCTCCACTATTTAATGGACGTTATTATACATATAAACCTTCCTCTTGAATCACTCTATCTATTAAAAAAAACCGCATCAAAATCCGTTGCGTAGTTTCAAAGATTTAAGCGTACAAAGGGACATAGGGACATAGGGACAGGGAAAGCGACTTTGTTTTATACTATGTAGTGATACCATTTTACCAAATAATTTTACCAAAACATCTATCTATACTAATATTATAAAGCTGAAGAGTTTGTTTGTTTGTTTCAACGCGCTAATCTCAAGAAGTACTAGTCCGATTTGAAAATTATTTCGGTGCTGGTTAGCCCATTTATCGAGGAAGGCTATAGGCTATATAATATCATCACGCTAAGACCAACAGGAGCGGAGCCACGTGGGTGAAATCACAAGCGCAGCTAGGCTAGCTTAGGCTATTTTATAAACCGCTCTAAAACTAGAGTCTACCATAGATGCACAAAGGAATAGTGATTTAGTAGCATTGTTGATATATCTTTAATACCTACATAATATATGTATATAATATGTTAGAAGCAATACATCTAAAAGTAGGGTCAACCAAGATGCACATCAGAATGAAGTAGCCGGTAGGGTTAGGAAGCAGGTGCCTCCATCGATCAACGTCGCTCTTGACAAAGTGACGTATGAGACAATCCGACCCATGCAAAACGGGGAACCAGAGTATAGTAGGGTTATATGGTGCTGGTATGTAGGTAATACTAATTTTTTTAAAAGAGTTTTTCATATTGACACCATATTGGATAGTTAGATGCAAGTAAAAATTAGGTGATAGTATAATAATAAGTTTCAAAGAGTTGTTATTTAAATTAAAATAAAGGATAAAGTAAAGTAAAAGTAAATAGTAAGTAAATTAAAGTTATGATTGTGGACAAACAAACGATAAATAAGCTGAAGTCAAGAAGGATATAAATGTTTGTTAGGGTATTGGAAGAACCTTCATAAAAAAAGATATCAAGTTATACAAGTGACAGGAAAATGTATTTCAATTTGCTAGTTACAATAAGAGGTAGAAAAAAAGAGATACATGTACATATTTACTACGAAACCTATCACCTACCTATAGCTAATTAGGGAACACGAAGGAATATACTTGTAAACAAACTTTACAAGAATTTACTCCATAAAACGAAACTTTATCACAATTCATATTCCCTAATAACCACCAATTATTATCAATTCCCTTCCTATCAATTAGGTCTCATTACAAATTCCCGCCATGTAAGCCGAGCTTAACATCGCTTTGACAATTTACATCGTCAATTGATGCGCGGTGTCAAGTGGGGGTTGATCAAAATTTCAAATAGACTGGCTAAGTGGATTTTTGGGGTAGCTTGGAAATTGATGCTGTCAAAGACGCTTATTCAATTTGCGGATTATAAATGGAGGGAATATAAATGATACCGTTTTGAGCTTTAAAATAATTGTCACTTCTTTGTTGAATGACTTCAAGATGGAAGGTTCATTTCGGCTGATTGTTTTATTTAGCAAAGTTATATGAAATTCAATCATGATTCGATCGGGATGTATACATTACCTATAGGTAATCGTCTAAAATAACACATACCCCAATTTTCCAAATTTATTTTATTTCATTCTATCTGTGCCCTGCGGTTTTACTTTTGGTCTAAGCGTGATGATATATTGCTTCCCTCGATAATATCATAAAATCGGACCAGTAGTTCCTGAGATTAGTAAATAATAAATTAGTATAGATAACAATATTATATACATTTCCCAGTACAGTACTCGTACATAGGCGTATGAAACAATTTCCACGTTCAATTTTTCATCATTTCCGTAATAGACCGGGAGATACTGACACAAAATTTCGAGTCATTTGTAACAGGATGGCGGTTTTACAGGGGCCTTAGTACGCAATGACAAAAAGAAAAACGATGGTGTGAACGCTGGTACCGGCGGATTAGTCGCGTGGGCGTTAGTCGAACTCGTTGGAAAAATAGCGAAGTCAAACGATTTGTAACACAAAAATTTTAGAATTTACCGATAGCCCATAAAAAAGAAGTAGGCGGTAGTGTCATGCCATAGTTTTCCGGTGTGACTTACAGCCCGCCATACCGACGCGAATGTGTTGATTAAAAAAAAAACAATTCAACCATTTGTACCAGGCTAACTTTTGCACAGGTAACCATCGTCGTGCAGCCATTTACGAAAATCGCCATGCCATACTTTTCGGACGATTCCAAATGGTCGCCATACCGCCGAAAATCTGCAATTTTTTTTTTTTCGCCGAACCATTTGTAACACCCTAAATTTTTTTTTCAACAACTCCTGAATGATTATAAATAGAAGTGTGATAATGCCATACCTGTGGGAGGTGGCGAATGTGTTTATGATTTTTTTTTATTGTATGATTTTATTCGTATTTTGAACGATTTGTAACGGTATGGCATTAATCTTTCCTATAAGTTTGAGGTTCAAGAAATATAAATACAAAATTTCAAAGATCTAGGTGGTAGAAATCTTCACTTCTATAAATTAATAATAAATTTATTTATGAAGTATGGCAGCACTTTTTCCCCCTACTAGAAGTATGGCAAATATAATAATGGTCACATTTTATCAAATACTCTCCAAAAATCCAAATGCAATACTGGTACAAAAAGTTTGGCGAAAAAAAAAATTTTTGCAGATTTTCGGCGGTATGGCGACCATTTGGAATCGTCCGAAAAGTATGGTATGGTGATTTTCGTAAATGGCTACACGACGATGGTTACCTGTGCAAAAGTTAGCCTGGTACAAATGGTTGAATTGTTTTTTTTTCAAATCAACACATTTGCGTCGGTATGGCGGGCTATAAGTCACACCGGAAAAGTATGGCATGACACTACCGCCTACTTCTTTTTTTATGGGCTATCGGTAAATTCTAAAATTTTTGTGTTACAAATCGTTTGACTTTCGCTATTTTTACGGCGAGTTCGACTAACGCCCACACGACTAAGCCGCCGGTACCAGTGTTCACACCATCGTTTTTCTTTTTGTCATTGCGTACTAAGACCCCTGTAGAACCGCCATCCTGTTACAAATGACTCGAAATTTTGTGTCAGTATCTCCCGGTCTATAAAGACGTTAACAATATCTCAATGTTGAAGCCATAGACAGCTGACCACTTCATTTTAAAGCCTGGTCAATAGAACAGCTGCTAAATGCATCTGCCCTTAGCCCTTAGAGGGACAAGAGTTCAAATCCTTTCGACACAACCGTTTCTTTAACCCTTTTTATTGTAGGGAAATCCTATCATCATTAATTGACAACCCTATAAGCAGCGGCGGCCTTACCCATTGCGAGGCTCCGGGCGGCAGGCCCTTTGCGAGGCCCTTTGCTCTTCGTGAAATGTATGTGATGCGAAAGTAGGTCTGGTTGTTTGGTTTAGGTATTTGTCATGTTTGAGGAGAAATGATAAAGTTATACAAATGAATAAAATTTGAGTTTTAAAATATTTATATATAATTTATACATAGAAAGATTTACCAAATTAACAAATACAGAGATGATAAATTTTAAAATTGATGTTTGCGGCTTTTCCTAAGGCTAAAATCTTTAAATAAAGCACAATAATCCAACGAATGAGCTACGTCATTTTCGATTGAAAGAATAGCAAGGGCTAAAAGCCGATCTTATGTCATCGAATTCCTCAAATATGTTTTAATAATTTTAAGCCTCGAAATACGATAATAAATCTATGACTCACGTAAACACGTGTTTGTCGAGTCGAAATCCTTTATAAGTTGAAAACTCTATAACTCGAATTTTTGAACTACCGCACGAGCCGAGCGAGCGAAGCGAGCGAGTTGCAGCAGCGGCCGGTGTAAATGTCGTGGCCATATCGTAGATTTGCTCATTTCATGATATGATCGATCATTTCACGAAATGGCCGCATTTCATGAAATGGCCAACAAAGTTTGATCAGATCGTTAAATCGTCAACGTTTCACGATTTAGTCATCCACATTTGGCCAGATCTTATAAAATATAAAGAGTCCATAAAATATTAAAAAATACAGAATATTCTAAAAACTTGTTTAATGTCATTTAAGTTAGTGCCGCGGCAGCGGCCGGCGAATGCCAGAAGAGAATCGTTTTTTGCAATAGAAAACAGTTAGGTGTGGTAAGGTTAGACTATGATAAACAACGCACGAGCCGAGCGAGCAAAGCGAGCGTGCCGCGGCAGCGGCCGGCGAGTACCAAGCGGATCGCTTTTTAAAAAACAAACAATTATAATAATATAGTAGGATATATAAATATATATCCTAAAAGAAAAAATGCGTCTTAAATTATTTTATTTAAGACGCATTTTTTCTTCAATAAATAATATAAGATATCCACATTTTCTATAGTACTCGAACCTCTTCATCGTAAATTCTTTGCTATGACTTTCTTCATATGAAGTCGGTTATGAAGTTTTAACTGCGAATAATTAAATTTTCACCAGCGGCCGCCATCTTATCACATAACACAGAGCTTGCAGCGCCTCTACTAATGATTAATGTAACTATTTTACGATATGATCAAATGATTTTGATCATTTCATGAAAAAACCGCGCGTTTAGTTGGCCATATCGTGAAACGATTTCTTATCATTGATCTGCTCAAACCACATCATGATGTGGCCAATCATTTCATGAAATGAGCAAATGTACGATATGGCCACGACATAAATATAGCGAGGAGCGAAGCGACGAGCGTGTTAGACTAACATATTTCTGTAATATTGTATATAGTAAATTATTTTTTAAAAAATAAGGTCATAAAGAAGTTTCACTTCTTACGTGTGTACTCTAGCACACGCACACATTTTCATTTTTTTTAAATTTGCTTGGGTGGGTTGTTGCGCGAGGCCCCTGCAAGAGCGAGGCCCCGGGCGATTGCCCTGTTCGCCACCCCCTAAGGCCGCCGCTGCCTATAAGTTACTTTTTGAGGTAAACGCCAAATAATTCCTTAGTCTCAAGAACGTAGAGTTAATTTTAAATATAGGTAATAATATCAGCATTAGGGCTGGCAATTTTTATTATTACCGTTTAGTAGGAAGTAGTTATCCACTCAAGTGCGGGAGCCATTTTGCAAAAATCGGGTCTTGTGCGGAACCGGCTCCCGGTGCCGCCGCAGTTGGGGTTTTTGGCGGTCCAATATTTTTTTAAAGTCGATTATCTCAGATTCCTTTATCTAGCACATTTGCAAGTATATATGTATCCCATCAAAAACATCCTGTAAAAAACCCAAGTCTCGCAGCTCAGTCTTTCTACCGTCAAAAGTTGTGAGATCCATGTAATACCAAGTCGGTTAATCTATTTAGTGTCTACTTGAAGGACCTTCTGTCTTAAGTTATTACATAAGTTATTATCATGCCAATATTAAAAATATTTAACGTTTTAAACAAATAGATCGACTTGGACATCGCTTGATTTGATTATTAGTATGTATCACACTACACAGCACGACGGGCCAGCGACCAACAGGAACGAGAGTTTCAATCGCGTGAGGCGCGAGAGACTAAGAATCTAATATAATATTGTAATATTCATTTTGTTTTCATGCGATGTCCAAGTCGATCTATTTGTTTAAAACGTTAAATATTTTTAATATTGGCATGATAATAACTTATGTAATAACTTAAGACAGAAGGTCCTTCAAGTAGACACTAAATAGATTAACCGACTTGGTATTACATGGATCTCACAACTTTTGACGGTAGAAAGACTGAGCTGCGAGACTTGGGTTTTTTACAGGATGTTTTTGATGGGATCTCACTTCTTTTTGTAGAGCCTTTCTTTTTGATACCATCTACTCAGTCATAAAGTAAAATAGAGGCCAGTCTGTCTGTAAGGAGGCTAGTCGCGCCAACAATTTATATATAACAGATTTAAATTATAATATATTGTTTTATTAGATTTTCGTACTTCAAGACATGTCCAATCATGTGTTTTTCATTACGTCGACCATTTTACAAGTAATAATGTTGTTCAGTTTCATGGGCTAAACACACCCTTACCCACCCTATACCCCCTCCCTTGCCTCATATGGTAGGTACCTATCTACACCTATTAAATTAATTATAACCACCACCAACCACCAACTGCATAAATAACTTTGTAATCCCATATATTTATATGGGATTACAAAGTTATTGATGCAGTTGGTGTATTTGGAAAACTGGACCGAAATTACAAAATATTTAAGTTTTCCCATGATTAAGACACTAAACTCTATATGTATTCCAAATATGAAGCTTCTAAGTCTGCTAGAAGTGCCTTGGACTTTTGATGATCGGTGAGTCAGTGAGTGACAAAATTTAGAAACTTTAACAAGTTGTCATTCTTAAACTACTGGTTCAAATTGACTGAAATTTTAAATATTCCGTGTTTATACAATGCCGGATTAGTTACTGAAGATTCAGGTTTCTTGCTTTATCCACAACCGAATTATAGGGGGTCGAAAAAGGCCCGAATTGCTTCGAGAAAAGGATGGTACGGCCGTGCCGCTTTTTTTTTGCTCGACTTGGCGGGGGCACTGCCGTGCCCCCAGATATTCATAGATAATAAAATAGTCTATGCCTTGTCAAAACATGGTAACATTTAAATAAATAAAAACAACTTGTAAGTCAAAGCAAATGTACCCTTGTAATTTTTGTTACATTTTGTCTGCTAATAAAAAATTAAAACAGCTGTTCAGTGAGATTTTAATATTTATTGATCCTTTGTTACACTCTTCTTACGAGAAAATAAAAACATCATACCCTCCCATACATTTTTTTTACACATTCCTTGTTTATTTTTTTGTACAAAAAACTACCTACTCAATGTGTCATGAAAAGTGGGCCACTTAAATCATGTGGTTATGTTGTTATCTTGATTTATAGCTAGCCTGTTCTTTCCTTAACATGTCATATAAGTTAGAAAGAGGAAGGTTATTAGACCGTTTTATAAAGCGAACGCAAAACCCACGACTGTTGATCGACCGGGAGCCGGTCGCAACGCACAAGCCCCTGAATGTGGATCGACCGGCTCCCGGTCGTTCAGCACTTGAGTGGTTATAGGGACAGAGAAAGCGACTATGTTTTATACTATGTAGTGATAGTGAAGTTAACTAATAAAACACACACTTTCAATCATAATCATTTATTTTAACGTCATACCTAAATGTCAGCTTGTGTATAAATATCACATATAAACATAATATAAATACTTAGATATATCAAAAATGTCTTCAATTTGTTTTGAAGACATGTTTGTACTGCTAAATTTTCTGCCCACCTAAACAGAAAACACACGATATTACAATGTCACGGTTTGGAAACACATGCCTCGTTTTGGATCGAAAGAAAAAAGGCAATCACTAATAATTCGCTTGTCATCAAGCCGCGTCGGAACCAATCTCTGGGGGTTATTACGTATAATCACGACTACGAATTGTCATCGTGCCGAATTGTGCAACCGATTCGATCGAGCATCGACTCGATTATTCGATTATGGCGACAGATGTCGGCGAACGTGACGAATTTCGAGACATCCCTAAATACCTAGCCTGTATCGATTTCGAATTTTCAACTTTCGAACATTGTTTTAGAGGCGGGATTCGATTAGTGATGCCACATCGATGTTTGTCGATAATAATCAGACGGTGACCGCAAATTGTTGTCCCTCGATCAGACGTTGCCAGGAAATTACAATTTCGATTTTTGTTTCACGTGTAGTATAGACGTGAGTTGCAGATAAATCACGTAATCAATTATTTCAATTATAATAAGACATTGTAAAGGTGCAGTGATGTGAAGTCTTTATTTACAAACAAAACACAGTTATAATGTTTGAAACAATCACACGAAAAGCACATAAATATGACAGATTATAAAATGAAAATGAATTGCTTCCATTATAGACTGAACTATTTATTTACTTTTAAATTCTAATATATATTTTGATGTTATTCAGTCAAATTATTACTAAACCATACGAGCATGAATGCCTTCCTTCGAATTGTGATAGACTTCTCTTTAAAATTTATCAAAATAATAGTTTTATCTAAAAATACTTCGTATACAATATTCGTATGTATTGTTTTTGTGTATGTCATCGTGAGCAATGAAGGCCGAGCCGCAAACGATCGCGGTTCCCTTTGTATTTAGCCGTTCGAAGAGTGGTCTAAGGTACAACCGGTGCAAATTTATATTAAAATATACAAAAATATAATTTTCCACCTTTCAATATGTGTGTCGTAACTTATCTATGAGAAACGTAGAGTAGTAGAGAACCTATGTAGAGCTTATTATAATATTGTAACTAGTTTTATCTCGTGGCTTCATTCGCGTGGTACATGGAATGGATACGTGCTTATCCAGACTATAATCTATATCCGTGCGAAATTCATACAGATCAGTTGATTTTTGCCTTTAAGAGTAACAAACATACATCTTACAAACTTTGGTGTCTATATCATATTATATAGTCCGGGATACATCGCCCATTTTTGCAAGTGATTACTATCAAGCTAATTTTTCGTGAGTAGCTTTATTTTGATGAGATGCCCAATAATTTCATGTACGAAACTCTCGATTGTGGTAGCTTACTTACTAAATTTTTGATTTGACGGTTCTCAAATATTTATTACGCAATTTGTAGGACAATATATCTGTTGAATTATATAAGTATTAAATAAGTGAAAATAAAAAAATCAGCTGGTTAGTAATCATTTATGATGACTTCGTTATCGATACACATTGGAAAGGGGGACTCTTTGATCAAACCATAGATTTTGTAGGACAAATATTTTTTCGAATAATTTAGATAATTATCTTGAGATTGAACAAAAAAAAACATTCAGTTAGTAATTAATATTTGAGAACCATCAAATCAAAATATTTTATCCTTGTTTCCTCTGGTAGCTACCACAATCGAGAGTTTTGTACATGAAATGATAGGGCATTTCATCAAAATAAAGCTACTCACGAAAAATTAGCTTGATAGTAATCACTTGCAAAAATGGGCGATGTATCCCGGACTAATAGGTATTCCTTATTTATTGGTATTGAGAAAATGATAAAAATAATTGATTAATCTGGTATCAAGAAAATATCATGAACAGGCAATGAACAAACAAATGAATCCACATCTTAATAGTAATCTAGTAAAAGTGACGTATTAATAGATATATTTTAAAAAGTTTTTTATATCAAATTAAAATTTCAATATAAAACACTCTCTTTAGTCTTATATAGGCATAAACACTATCACAAAATAATACAAACATAATAATAAATCGCGACATCTTATGCCTCGCGGCACACATAGCACCTTTGATGTCTCGCCAGCGTGTGACATTGTTTACAATGCCACCGCTGCAATTGGCATTGGCATTGACAATCATAACGAAAAAGCTTTTAAAACGTTCGAGAATAAATATCCCAATTTCTCACGTTTTTCATTACTTGACAATGTTATTGCTTTTAATTTTACAGAGATATGCAGGAAATATTTTGTTTTTGAATTGTCTTGTTCTTTGTTTAGTAGAAGTTTTATCTTAAATGTGTTGTTGTGGTTAGTAATCAATTTTAGACATTCCAGGGACTCCTTAGTTTATACAATAGTCAAAAACTATGCTAATATCATCACCTTGACACTGTCTAGATATAGGATTCTATTTAGGTATAGGATAATAATTATATTATGATAAAAATACTGATTTGATTGACAATACATAAGCCAGCCATTTATCTAAATATCTTCCTGAATCCAAATGCACTATAAAAAAATGAAATATACATATTCGAAGGTGATGTCATACCTAATGATTACTGCAATGACAAACACTTTTCTACAATAGATCAAACTAAAAAATAAGCCGAAGATCTGAACTGATGACGTGCAGTAGCTATCATTTATGACGATAAAAAATGAATTCTTAAACCCTAACTTACAATCATAAGCTATCAGTCATCGATACATTGTCGGGCGGATGTCACATCCCTAATACGACACTGGCCATTGTGCTTTACCCTAAAAAAGGAACATTTAAAAATGGAACACGAATCCAAGATTCGAATTTGGAATATCATCGGCGGATATTTCATCTTGTCATAACAGTGTGGGTCAAAGGAGAGGATCGGGCTTGATAAATTACAGTTTGAATTTGGAATAATGTCTTTTTCACTATTCACCCGCGGTTGCGTAGACGATGACGTCACGTAAGTGATGGGGGTCGTCCATTAAATCATATCTTACGTTTTTATTTGAATTTCGAATGTGTTAACAGTGAAAGTATTCTCGATATTTTTTTGTAAAGTAAGACGTGGCTGGAAACGGAATAAAATAAAGGAAATTCGATCAAACTGTTCTGATTCTTTTAAATGCAATGGATATAATATTATGTTTTTTTTATTGGATTGATTTTAATAGCTCACGATTTAAAAACATACCTATTTAATTTTAATTTATTGACATCATTTACCGTGTAAGTTTAAAAAAAATGGATTATTTGAACATTAAAATTAAAACAATAATAACCATTCAATGAAGAGTCTCGTCAGGACAGCTTAATCTGTCCTAGAACCCACATATATCTAATAAAAAGCCTATTTTCTCAGCGGAAGTAAAATGGAGGTAAATAAATTAAAATCTCAAGTCGAAGCCACCCAGGATTTCCATCTTGTATCGGCCCGTCATTAGCCTCTATCCATTTGTCAACCGCATCATTAGCGGTCCATCCGACAGCGATGACAAATCGTAGTAAATGAACTATGGTATTGTAAAGTTGTTTTACTAACTCTAATCATCTCAGTTTTTTTTTTATGAAACTGAGTCTGTGATTTCGAGACAAAAAATATTTTAAAGCTTAATCATAGCTTTCTGTAAGACATACCTAAATGTTAAAAGCCAAGCTTTGACATTATGTTTCATGTATAAATTATTATTAAATTAACATAAGCAGCTATTTAAATTAAAATATCAATAGACTTTACAATTACATATTTCAATACTAACTTCATCCATCGGCTTGCGATAGCTTACCATCAGGTCAGTTGCCTGCTTCTACATTAAAAAAGAGCGTGTGTGCCGAGCACACGTGTCAGAAGTGAAACTTCTTTGGCAAGATTCAAAGATACCAAAATATTGTCGTTACGGTTTTGTCTTGAAATTTTACTCTCAACGCGCCTAAAGAAGTTTCACTTCAAAAACTTCGTAGCCGGTCAGTTCCTTTGAATACAATGGTGAAGAAAACATCCAATTTTCGTTTTTCCTTCCGTTTTATTTTTCTATTACTAATTCTGTACAGCCAAAGACTACCAAACAAGCTCTAAGCAAAGTCTAAGCAAAGTATTTTCGCTAATCTGTGGCAGCGAGCGCGTCTCATTAAGCCGGGAACATATATCATCGTCACAGTGCTGCAAGTCATCGTGCTGCTTGTGTGGATACG
Source organism: Colias philodice (assembly GCF_061535455.1). NCBI lineage: Eukaryota > Metazoa > Arthropoda > Insecta > Lepidoptera > Pieridae > Colias > Colias philodice. The sequence continues at coordinate 3,848,576 of NC_143104.1, forward strand.
GCCTTACGGTTACTGGTCATATTATATGGGAATAAAAAGCAGTTTTAGTGGAAATATTTACCTACATACCGTCAAAAACGACGGAGTATGTATACGGATTTTTCTACCACTAGAATTATTTAAATACAAGGATATACCTATGTTTCTACGACTACAATACTATACTTTATGTTTATATTCTTTTCAATTTTATTCTACAATTAATACGTTTTTTTCTTTTGATATCAAACCAGCTGAAACTAAGCAAATAATGTCAAAAGGTTTTATCCCCATTATTGCAATATTTTTCATGTACTTATGCTCGACCCCTATTGGTCGTAATGTAATATTATAGTCAATAGCTTTTTTAGGATAAGTATTTTTCATTTTAAAAATAATATTCCTGGGATAAGCTTGTGCAAACATTCAAGCAAAATTAACCGTTATAAAATAATGAAATAAGACAGACTAGGATTTTTCACAATCAAAAATAGCCTCCACCAAAATAAACATTCCACTTCCACACTAACTTAGCCAGAAAGCAGAATGACAAAGAAATAGAAGCGGTGGCTTTTATATCAATTACCATAAGTATTGAGGGTGCTGTCTCCATTATAATTAAAAGCTATCTTTGATTCGTCTTAGAAACGCAACATCATGGACTTATGAAATATGTATTATCGATGTTTATTGTAAGATTTTGTTTTATTTTTCTGTTATTATGTATTAAATCGACTAAGTTACATAATACGTTAAAATACTGTAAGGTTAGTTGTAATTCTTTGCACAATTGCTTTTCAAAGTGGAAAAAGGGCAAACGTTTTCCTGTTACCTACGTGTTTTTTTTTTCCGATAATCTCATAAATCCGAAGTTTGTATGCATATTTGATATTCAATGCATCTATTCTCATATAATAGTTACTATGTCACCAGTTTAAAAGCTAGCATATGTCTATAGACAGCAAATACTTTTCCTTAGTCGTTTCTTACTTTCTATAGTCCAATCTTTTTTTTTTTTTTTCAATTTACTCTGAAATTATTAGCTCCTATACCAATCAGCTGCAACATTTATTTGATACTCTTTTTTAAATAGAGTTTGTGATACTTAACCATTTTTGGTACTTTTAATTGCCCTTTTTAAAATACAGTTTGCTTCTTTTTAAATATAAGCAGATGTAAGGGTCCTATGACTGATATAATATTATCACTTATTGTATTCAAAGGTTCCAAGGCTCCTTCGTTTCACCTATTATTTAGGCGGCCATTGTCAGAGCTTCAGCGGTGGCTACCATTAAAATCTCTTGATGGTCTCGATAAATAAATCTGATTGGCATTGATACGTGCAGCTTCCATTTGGGAGTTCATTAGGGTACTGATGTGGCTGGACAGAAATCTGTGGAGCTGTTGATGTTATATTTTTTTGGGTGTGCTAGGAAAAAGTACCTATAATATCACTCAAGATTAAATTATATAGAGACTGGTTAAGGAACATTTTGGCATTTGTTTCAGTGTATTTTCGATTTGATTTAGAAATAACTCCTATTGCTTTGAACCTTTCAGTTAAACAGCCCTTTAAGTTATTCGAATATTCCTTCAGTCAGCTTTCAGGTAAACCATTAAAAAGCTTTAAAATACAAAGCTCTTCACCACAAAACTGCATCAAAATTTTTAAAAACCAAGCGCCTCCACCCCTTCCCTGTTCTAGTCCCATTACTAGTCAACATCCTCGCGAACGATCCACCGGGCTGGTCGATATTTTTTTACTATCAATACTTAATGGAGACTCTCAGGTGTCAAGTGTTATTGTCAAATCATGGCGATCAAACGCGCCGGAGTCCTGTCAATACTAGAGAATTGATTGCAAGACACAAATTTAAGTGCTGTTATGTACTGAGAATATGTTGGTGTGAAGAAAGTTATGTTGTAGTTGATTGGCTGGGCGTTTGATTAATTGCAGAAATAGTGAAGAAGTGTGTGTCGAAAATGTGATCTGTATATTCCAATGATTAGGAATTTTAAATAGCTTTCTGTCAAACTATTTTAAAGCATAGAAGTTTTGTAAGATAAAGTCTCATCATCCTACTCATACGTTAAATGCGAAAGTTTGTGAGGATGGAGGGATGTTTGTAACTCTTTCACGCAAATACTACTCAACCGAATATAATGAAATTTGGTATGCAGGTAGCTGAAGACCCAGAATAAGGCATAGGCTACTTTTAATCCCGGAAATCTCACAGGAATTTAGTGGGTTTTTCTTTGAAAACTCGGGCGAAGCCGCGGGTGGAAATCTAGTAATATTGAATTGCACAATAATGTAAAATAAATTAATAACACTTCAATTCCACATGCTTTAACATTTAAGCGTACTTTTGAGTAATAAAGTTGTAGCAAAACATCATGTTACGTAGACTCTTCAAAATGTGTCCAATTAAAAACATTCCAACAAATAGGCATGATACAAAATAAACCGTGTCCAACTGAACTATGACGCGTTAATTCAATTTGCCGAAAACCGCGTCCAATCGATGTTTGCATCTCGAAATTTTGTCCAATTTCGGCGCATTCAAAGTAATGACTGACATTATTCTGAGGTCAATTGAGGTTAAAATCGATTTCTTATGACATTTTGTTTAGATATACGATACGGTATTACATATAAAAATTAATTTTTGAAAGGTCCGCTTGTAACTATTTTTTATAATGGCAATTGTTTGCGTAAATAAACAAGGTGTACAATAAATTTGGATGTGGTATTGATGCATTGATTTCGATACGCATATAAATCCGAGGTCCATACAATATCTTTAGGTCACCTTAATTGAGCTGAAGCAAAGAATATATACTCTAAAGTCTAACGCGCCCCTGAAGGTAAGTATCTACCTATGGAAACTTAAATGAATTTAAATTGAAATGTATATATATAGCAATAAAAGATCTTAGCATAAAATCATTTACCATAGTCATCGTTAAATGGACTACTTTCTTTTACACACAACCTCTATCTTCAACAATATTTCATTTCACAATCGAAACAACAGGTGGATGCAAAATAAAGCATTCGAATGTCGACACCTCTATGAATAAACTATCGCAGACCCTAGAGCTAAATATCTAGATTAGTCAGAATATATTGGCGCTAGTTGGATTTCAAAGCTATTGTAATTAATATGCACCCTTTGGGATTTATTCTTTACACGCATTTGTTTCAGAGGCACCGGATTTGATAAGTGCATTTTACGGCAGTGTTTTTAGAGTGGGTGTGCATTATAATGTTTAAACGTATGTCCTATATTATCTAGACTAGCTGCGCTTCGCGGTTTCACCCGCGTGGCTCAGCTCCTGTTGATTGCGTAATGATATATGTATAGCCTTCCTCGATAAATGGGCTATCTAACACCGACAGAATTTTTCAAATCGGACCAGTAATTCCTGAGATTAGCGCTTTCAAACAAACAAAGAAACAAACAAACAAACTCTTCTTTCTTTCTTATAATATTAGTATAGATTACAATTAAACTTGGTACCTATGTAGCTTTCAGCTTTAAGACATAGGTTACTTTTTAACTCGGAAATCCCACGGACCTATGCGTTTTCTTTGAAAACGCGAGCGAAGTCGCGGGCTGAAATCTAATATCGCATATTTTAGAAAATTTTCGAGTACCTATACTTGCTTCTATGCCTTCCTGTACGATTTTAATGTTGTTTAATTGGCATTTGTTTTAATTGGCAATTAATAGGTAGTTTTATTGATTATATTTATTTTTCTTTATAGCTATACTAACTACCTTTTATAAAAAAATGTGCTATTTATATCTGTTATTTTAATGTAGAGTGGCATGCATTTTTTACGTCGCGTCGTCTTTGTTAAACCAAATTAATTTAAAAAATGTTTGTACAAAACAGCAATGAAATTAGCAATTTTATACAAAATCCATACGCATTTAAGCGTTACATCTATATACAATCATGTTTCAATCTCCATTCATCTGTCTTAATTTAAATGTTACGCGGCAATCTCGGATAAGTGCAAAATAACAGGACAGACGAACTTCACACTGTAATTACGCGACAAAATCAATTTGCTCGCAATTACCTGCATTATACAGAATATTAAAATTTCATATGCTCATAAATCAAGTGTGGATGCGATTACACACATTTTGAAGGTAAAACATGAGGTGGTATGAAGATGTTTTAGAATGTTAGCATAATACTGTGGTAAATAAATAAAAATAATGTTTTTGGGCCCGTATGTATGTAAGGAATTTTTAAACAAAGGTCCTCAATTCGTAGTGTATATTATGTACGTTTATTTAGGTACTTAGCGACCAGTTTGCTCTGCAATCTAATATTTTTATTAAATATTATTTTTCATTAATTAGATATTTATCATTTAATATAATACGATAACTAATAGGTAGGTAGTTTGTTTGTTCAAAATTCATAAAATTCATTCAAACGAAGTGTCATTGCAATTGCTAATCTCACCAACGAAGCAGCAGGTGACGGTCACCATCTTGTTATTTAGATTTCTATGGTCACGATGCTAATGACTAACGTATCTTAACCAATTATTATTAGGTATAGAAGTTATCAGCTCGGAAGAGATTCTTGACGAAATTTGATGCTAGCTCCCAGACCACAAACTCTCTATAATTAAAAATATATTTACTAACAAAGCTTCACTCGTAGTACCTTACGCACACGTAGGTACCTACCAAAAGGCTTCACTTACGCATTATATTATGTGTGTATAAAAGTGTCATAGCAATTGCGTGGAGCTAATAACCGTTTAGCTGGTACCCCAGGCGAGTGTGTGATTGATGCGTTTATAATTACGAGCCTTGTTGCAACTTGCAATGGATATCACTGCCTGTACGCCCACGCTAATGTATTGTAGCTGGAGTGAAATGGTGATGTGATGATACTCGTATATAGATACCTACTAGAAAGGCGTATTTTGTGTCAGGGAGCGTTTACATCAAACGAACATAGAGCTAGAGCTTAGAACATTCTTTCGTTATCTTTAAGTGTAAACGAAAACTCGTATTCAGAACAACAGTTAAGTATTAGGACATTGCATATATAATCTTTTCGAAAACACTAAGAACAACGGAAGAATGCTCAACGCCTGTTTACACTAAACTTATACATAGTGGGATTATATCGTTTCATTCGCTCGCCTGACGTTGCCTCAACTTCATATTTAAATTACCAATACAAATTGTGAAACACATAACATAAAATATAGCTCATACTTTTCCAAATTGTCTACCAAATTCTCTATTACCTATTGTTATCCAGTCAACAATTCTGCAATTTAAGCAGAGAGTAATTGGAAGCAGTAGCGTCAATGAGACCTTTGGCATGCCTTTGGAGGCGGTGTCGACACCAAAATGTCAGAGCAATTTTATCGATTTTGCTCGTAATACGGAATAGGTCACATTTTTTAAATTACTACTGGGAGTAAATGGGACAGTTCGAAGTTTCGAAAGGATTGAGGTTGTTTTGGATAAAAATAAATAATCAAATATATCTGGTACCTATAGGTACATTGTGAGCTTAAAGTACAGGAATTTAAACCTTAAAACAAAGAAATACTTATATGATTTTTAATAACATTAGGTATATACCTTCTTCCATGGCAGAGAGGTCATTGATCTTTTTATAGGCTTATAATATAAATCCCAGTTTGTGTTGGAAACGCATCAAGGGCAGTTGTGAATATAATATGTAGTAGTGTCCGACCGAAACTGGTTTCCAGGCCGAAACCGAAACCGAAACCGAATGTTCGGCCGTGGCTTCAGTTTCGGCCGAAACCGAAACCGAAACCGAAACTCACGTGGTCAAGTATGAAATTTCTAAAAATACTGAACTTTGGTGCATGTTAGGTACCTATTATGTTGCCTTTATTAGGGCATGAAATGAAAACACAGTAAAGCGCGTCACACACGGTAGTATCTTAAGGTATCCGGTATCAGCGTTCTGACCATCATTTTTCTTTTTGTCATTGCGTACTAAGACCCCTGTAGAACCGCCATCCTGTTACAAATGACTCGAAACACTGATACAAAATTTCGGGAATCTTAACATAAAATATCATAGTATCTTCACCGTGTGTGACGCGCTTAATCATTTATCCATACTAATATTTTATATGCGAAAGTAACTCTGTCTGTCTGTCTGTTACTCAATCACGCCTTAACTACTGAACCAATTTGCATGAAATTTGGTATAGAGATATTTTGATACCCGAGAAAGGACATAGGATAGGTTTTATCCCGGAAATCCTACGGGAACGGGTTTTTCTTTGAAAAACGCGGGCGAAGCCGCGGGTGGAAAGCTAGTTTAATATAAAATAAAAAATAATATTTTTACAATATTAATTATTATTAACTATTAATAATAACAATTTTAATTTTTTATTATTTTTTCAAATTAAGTTCTCAGTAAAATCAGTCTTAGATGACTGATTTTACTGAGAACTCAAATCAGTAATTGTTACTGTTAACTTTAAATACTTTAATACTTTGGATTGGTACTTGTACTTAGAAGAATAATCAGTCTCTTTTAGGTACCTCTTATATAAAAATAATAATTATTAATTACTATTACACCCAGTTTCAATCTCAACATAGATAATCAAAAATTGTTTCTACCAGCGTGGGTCAAGTGTCAACCAACCAGCGTCCGTCAAAGCGTTGCCGAGGAAAACGAAGTTAGGCGAGCGTGAACGTGTGTGAGGTGTGTGAACTTAGTTCACTGAACTTGCGAAATAAGTTTCGGTTTCGGCAAAAGTTTCGGCCGATTTTGGCCGAAACCGAAACTGCGGCCGAAACTTGATTTTTGGCCGAAACTCGGCCGAAACCGAAACCGAAACCGAAAGTTCGGTCGGACACTAATATGTAGTATATTTAACCTATATCTTAGAAATAATTGAACAATCATTTTACCTAGGTATAGGTAAATTATTACAACTGCACTGTTTTTGTTACACTATTGACATTTTGCTATGAATAATACTTAGCTTGATTTTACGTTATGTCATTTAAAATTAAGTTTTCAATGTTTGTCGATAAGTACACTTGAAATTATAAAGTTTGCGAAATGTATTTATGAATACTATTTAAGTAATAGCGTTTGAGTAACCTTTAAATACCATGGAATTACGAAGAAATTATTTCTATTACTTTTCATTTTTTTTTTTGCAAATAAATAGTTGTATCCTATAGAAGTATTCTAATATCTGAAAGAAAAGTATTTTCTTTCAAATATTAGAATAACAATGTCGCATCAAATTTTCAAACGAAAAGGTAATCAAATCAACAAAAGTAATATATTCCAAGATACATAATACATTTTCTCACCCGAGTAAATTACATTAGGTACAGAAGCGTTCATAAGAACGACACCAAGACAAAAGAACTATTACATTGCACAATTTTGTATTCACGCTCTATGCGCTATATAATGACATGTACAGAGCGTACTTTAATGGCCACCAAATTGCCTCGTCCACTCGACTTTGATTTACATACATCCATGTTATTCACCTCTTTTATTCTCAACCTTATCCCCCACAAAATAAGGATGAAAGTGCTGCAAATCTAAGTTTGTATAACATCACTTCTGACGTAACTACCACGCCTACTGTTGCGACAAATCGGGATACTTTTCTCAAAGTTATTTTAAAGTGACACGCAATATATGTCGTATGTCGTGTCAATACGGTTCCTTATCAAGTGTGAAGTTCAGGATTAGATTATGATGTGATTTGGTAACGGTATAAATTATAATCTTTGTTTTTGAGCTGTAATTGAAGATCGGAGATAGTGTAACGGTTTTATATTGGTGTATGTAAATTGGTTTGCTTCTGTGCTAATTTTAAACTTGGATTTCATTCACACGGACAGAGGCAGATTAGGTGCACTTTTTGCGTTAAAAAGCAATTCAACTAAGACTCAATAATTATTCTAAACGACAACTTATCTTCATGCCAAATTTCTTCAAAACACTTCACGATTATACAAACTACACATGGCTAGCTACTAGTTATTATTCAGTGACATTTGTTAATCTATTTAGGTAGTAATATGTGATAGTAGCACAGTATTACAATATTATTTCCTATAGTAGTAAGATAACCTACTTATATGCTTTTATAATAGTAACCTAACCTACTACAGTTATAAATTCCAAAACAATAACCCACTAATGGGAGGTAATCATAGAAATTATAATAATTGTCCAAGTGCGTAGGGCGGGGCCAAATGACAAGCACGCGCGACATAACCATCGGGTGCGCGAGCGCAGTTGCCCCTAGTGATGGGGTCTATCGATAATGTGTGTTGTTCTTATAGTGATGGGGTCTATCGATAATGTTTGTTTTATAATAGCTGGTGCTCTACACAACTTCGTCTGCAATCAAATGGTTTATCTTTACGTATGTTTTTTTTAGTGCATTCGCAAAGAATTAAAAAGCGTTTGTGTTTATGTGGATAAGAAAAAAATGTAGTTTATATCATGTGTGAATGTAAATCTATTTCACTGATCAATTTCATTAGAGACAAGTAATCGTCTCTACAAGGAATCGAACCCTCGGTTCTACGCTCACGCCTTAACAACTGTGCTAAGGAAGCGGTCAATGTATAATTACACCATATTTACACTGAGTAATTGATTCATAAATTTTATTGACAATAATTATTATGCTATGTAGATCAGAACACAGTCATCTGAGGTCATACAAATTTTACAAGCCAACTTGATAGGTATTATAGTTCGCATTTTTAGTTTAAAAACTTTGTTACAAACTATATACATCTTTCAATGTAACATCATATAACATGTTACTATTGTAGTCATTTTATTTTACATGTTATTATGCAAAATTATATGTAACGTGTGAAATAATCAACGCAGTAATTTATTTAATTAATGGCGCTTTTTACCAGATAACATGCATTAAGTTATCACTTGCTAATAATTAACGTTCACATTTTACGTAATACATCGATAAAACATTAGCACATCACTAGCCCTACATACAAACGCACGTATTGTCTCTACAGATAGTGATGTGCTTATTAGAGTTATGTATTCATAGACACATCTGTTCTTTATTTATATAATCATGTACGAAGGAGTTATTTCAACACTGAATAAACAACCTTTATCACCTTATATCGAGTTAAAATTGCTATGTATGTCTGTATATTTTATGCTACGTGTTGGCAACGGATTCAATTATCGAGGTGGTTTTGTTTTATTGAATAATAATGATATTGTATCTAGTTACAATTATTGCAAATGATTTTTTTTATATTTTACGCTAATTGTAAAATATGTAGAAAAGAGAAAGAAAATGAAGCATTAAAGGTATCTACTGTATAATTGTACTAAAAAGTGATCTACTAAGTAATCCCTTGTTGTCAAGATTAATCATTGACTAAGAGCGTATACGCACTATGCGGGTAGCCGTCCGGCTGACCGCAAGCACAATTATGTACGTAATATTCATTTCTATGCGCACTGCGATGCGGCTACCGCAGACCGCACAGTGCGCATAGAAATGAATATTACGTACATAATTGTGCTTGCGGTCAGCCGGACGGCTACCCGCAATGCGGCTACCCGCATAGTGCGTATACGCTCTAATAGATAACTACTGTCACAAACTTTAATACATAGGTAAGTACACTTTATATTATTTTGTGTCTTAATTAATTAATATTTTATTTATTATAATATTATAATATTTACCTAATGAATAGAACTCCCCATACATTATTATCTTTATAATGTAAATCCTGCCAAAATCATTAAATCGTTGTTTTAAAACACCATATTTACAGTCCAGACATTTTACAGCACCCTTGATCCCAAAATATATCAAAACACGACGAAAACCAATTTCGTCTCTTCATTTGTATTAGCGACAACACCAATTAAGGAAGGCAGAAAAAAGACAAGCTAAGTTATTTATGCCTCCCTGGTATGTTTGGGTTGAACTTGTAATTATCGACAGGAATCGAACCGGCAGTTACGGGCCATAATTGGGAGGGAACAGTGTTTAAGTATAGAGTACGGATCGTAATATTGTTTTATGAGGTCCTTAAAAATAATGAATGTCATTTCGCGTAGGACGTCCAAGTAATGACGGATTCGATTCCTAGCTGTGGTTCTCAAATGTTTGTGTTAGTAGAAATAACATCGATTTCTTTTTTTCAAATTACTTAATGTAGAAAATTATACTTACCTACTACTTACTTACTTACTCCTCTGGCGCTGAAACCCCAAAGTGGGTCTTGGCCTCTGAGACGAGAACTCTCCATCTTCCCCGGTCCTGAGCGGTCTCTTGCCAGTTATTATTGGCTCGTAGCACGCGCAGGTCCGCCTCTACTCGATCGCGCCAGCGATACTTAGGTCGTCCAACCGGCCGTCGGCCCAGGGGTCGCCCCAAGTATGCCCTCTTCAGTCCTCGTTCCTCACCCATTCTTTCTACATGACCGAGCGAACGGAGCCGCTGTGCTTTTATTTCTCCAAGTATATTTGGCTCGGCCATTAGTTTTTCTAGTTCGGCATTTGTTCGGACTCTCCAGCTTCCATCCTCTCGTCTGGTGGGACCAAAGATCTTGCGAAGAAGCTTTATTTCGGTGACTAAAAGCTTGCGTTCTTCAATCTGTTATCTGGGTCAGGGTCCAGGCTTCACACCCATACATAATATTATTATTGGTCTTATGACCGTTTTGTATATTGGATTAATTTGGTGTTTTTGCTCAGAAGCCTGGACGCGAGCACCTTATGCAAGGCTGCACCACATTTCAGGGTATTTTGGATACGGATATTAATTTCTTCCTCCCTGGAATGTGAGTCAGTTATAGTGCAACCCAGATATCTAAAACTAGCAACTCCTTTGTACGTGATATCTCCAGCCTGTAGATCTTGGCGTTGAGCTCGTGTATCTCTATACCGCTTCATGTGGAGATATTCCGTTTTGTTGGCATTGATTTTTAGTCCAACCTTTTCCGCTTCTTCTTTCAAGATACTCGCGGCTTCGCGAATGTAGAAAATTATGGTTATAGATTATTAGAATTAGGCTTATAAGAGCTCTAGGTATTTTACAGATTCACAAATCTTTCCAAAGATACGTGATTTTTGCCTCAATCTGTTATACGTTATTAAATAGTTATTATTCGACCTTCTATTAAAAAGGAATTCAAAATTACAAGTAAAACAGTAAAATAACAAACACGAAAAGCATTCTTCGTTTTATTTGTAATCTTTAGTTATAGAAAGAAAGAAGGGTAAGAAGTTTATTAGAAAGGGTAAGAAGTAGGGATAAATAATAATATGTAACTGAATAAGAAATGAAACAAAACATATTATTTAAATACATTTTTATTTCAAAACACTTTGACAAGTGCAGTATTGTGAAAGTAATTTGCGAGATTATAATTGTAAATGTTTATGGTGTTTGTCGTTTTTCGTCATTAGCAATAAAGGGCGGTAAACTATCGGTGGCTTAATGAAGCTTAAATTATATAAATTCTTGTACCTATTTAATTTATTGTTAGTTCTAATTTAATATCTATGTGATCTGATAGGTATACTACTGGACAATTAAAAAGTCCAAAATACATTGAGATAATATTACTACGTATGGAGGAGACACCACGAACAAAATCTGCCATTTTTTTGCTCTAAGTTTTAAAAATTATTATCTAGTTAGGTAATTACCGATGAAAAGTTATGTTAGTCACTTTTCCGTATTATTTGTGCAATATCGTAACACACACAAATAAAAAATGAGCGTGCAGTTAAGCCATATGGCTTATGTTGAGCGGAACATAAGTGATGTAGGCGGTGTCGTCTCCATAATATATATATCTCAATGCCAAAAATATAAATTATTAATATTTTCTTTTAAAATTGAACATCACTTTTAAATATTGCCAATTTCAATAACATTTGAAATTTTCATGAATTCTTATTTTAGATGTTTTCAGTTACAACATCAACATATAAGCTGTAGGAATTATGACGTCGTTGTGTAGGAATAACTTTCCAAAATTTGTTGACTATAATTTCAGAGGCGTTTCAATTCAACACATTACAGTTTCAATTATTATTCCAATACATGACATTTCTATAAATATTTTGACTCCACACTCGATTGGGCGATAATTTTAGCGCGCGACTTCCTGCTGTGTACATATATTTTATAATCAAATTACTGGTTATTTTGTCATCATTACCACTAATGGTGTGGCTTTAAAATAATTATATGGCTTGGAAAATTACTTTGACATTCGTAACTCGGCCATGAAGTTTTTTGTAACATTATATTAACCTTAGATTATTTAATACTATCGTTGTTTTAATGAAAAATTATTAAATTGATTAAACTTTCTCGCTTCGAAGGCTATTTTTATGTCAGAGTGATGGTATGTAGATACAGAAATTATACATAATGTTTATGTTTATCCTAAGTCCTTTTGGTATACGACAATAACATGTGTAAATAATATAATCCTACATATTATAATTTATATTATAAAACAAATAGTTCTCTACCGCGTATGTCTCTCTAACTGTCTGTGATAAACTCAAAACTATTACAACTACTGATTTTTATTCTGTTTCCACTTTCCACCAAAAGATATCGTGGTTCTCGATTACGGTTTAAGTATATGTATAATTATTTGTAAAGTTTTGGGCAGAAAATCGAATTAATTGATAAACTCTTTTATTAAAAATGAATCGAATTTCTTATTAATATCAGTTACAATGTATGCTACAAATGAATTGCAAAACATGTCCCTACCAATAACATAGTGCCGTTACAAGTTACAACACCACTTTGCGCACACAAAGAATTTTAATTTACTCCCAAATACTTCAATCACAAGGAGTCATTATGTATAATCCCCCACAATATTTAATTTAATTTCACCCATGTAAAGCACTCGGTCTATTCCAGATCGTCGATCGAACAACTCGTCAAAGTTTTGTAATTGACTCGGTAACTTACAGGGACAGCCGTTAGCTCTCAGCCTATTATAAAGACCTAAGAAGATAAAGACCAGTACAATACCGACTAGTTTTATATCTTCTTCAAACCATATATGACAAATTTGATAATAATTCAGTCGTTTTGTGTTTTCTAATCCGATAATATAGATTTAAAGAATTTCAGACTATAAACATTTACCTAACATCCCTATGTATTTATGTTTTAGGAAAGCAGACGAGCAGATGCAGACTGAAGAGTTTTGTAACCATGCAATGCTTAGTGTGCCGTCTGTAGAGATTATGGAATACATATTATACAATATACTACATAGCCAATTCTTCGGTTCATTAATTGATAAACCAAACATTGATTAAAAAACTAACACGTAAAGGTTTTTTTTTTGCTCTATTTTTCCCAATACCCGTCTAAACCTTCCTAACTCTACACCACCTTAAGTGTAACACGAAGTTTGATTGTGCAGGCCTGTCGTACCAGGCACCACTCACTAATTAACCCTCAACTTTTTAATTTTATTGAACGCATTTACGCCCTTATCAAGGACTATCATATCAATACGTCGCGCCCATAAAGATGGCCTGATAACGTTTATAGTGAGGAAGTTTTTGAAACTATCCATTATTGGCACGGTGTGTCATTTTTAGGGTGACGGTGTAAAAACGTCTCAAAAACATTGTAATAGATTTTTCTGGATATAAATTGACTTTGTAGATTTATAGTAGAAGTCGTAGAATGTGATCTAAACGTTACAATACTAAAGATGCTAAATCGTTTTTCTTGGACTTCTAAGAAGAACCCAGCAATGAATATTTCATGATGTTGAAAACATTATATAAGTAACATAAATAACTATACCAAGAAACCAAAGAGAGGGTTAAAATATTTTAATGTAAAATATTCGGTTTCATCTGATAGTTATAAATCTCATATTTTTATTACTTTAACCTCATAAAAAATTCACAAACCACAATATCGATAAAGAACATCACTATCAATTCCCAGTTCATTACTTAATCAAGAAGGGACGTTAGAAATTATGCGTGTCATACATTGTTTGTCATGTCGCCCGAGATCGAACCCCTCGCCGGCTTGAGCATTTGTCTTCATTCCGCTACTTAGTCTTGATAGGGATGGGCTGGGGAGTCGATAACATTTTGAGTAAAAAATTAACTTTTTTATTTAAAAGTGTGATTAATAGAAAAATGGAAGACAATCAGATAGATGTGGCAAGATATTATAGATGTCGTGGATGTAAAGTTTACCTACAAGAAGAAAAAAGCACCACAAATTTACATGAGATCAATACAGAATAGTTATCATCGAGAGCGTCGTAGCAACAGAAATAGATAACCCAATTTAATTGTTGTTTCATAACTATTCTAGTTGTCTTTCTTGTTGTGAACAATCTTGTATTTCGATATAATTTTGGACATTTTGGTAGAAAAAGGTTGACCTTTGGCTCTTGAGAGCACGTTAAGATAGGAAATTAATACTAGGTATAAAAATAAAATAAGAATTAATTTGCGTTATCCTTCATGATATTTATTAAATTAAATTCTATATCGATGTACCCTTACATCACTAGCTTTATAAAACAAAGAACATTGATATTAATTTAGCCTTCCCGTACGAAATCACGTCGCTATCTAATTATCGGATATTCCGCGACCCGGTAAATATTATATTATGAAATTCTCGTCTCCAAGCCTCCCCGGGGAAATAATCCTCGTTTTTAAATGAAATAAGGCGATTCCCGCCGATCCGGGCAATTACCGGGAAATCGGCTGTTTGCCAATTACTTGTATAATATAATGCTTTTATTGTTTTTGTTTTGGCATTACGGTGCATCTTGGATCAATTATGTGATTTCTGTAAATTGTTTTGGAGATGTAGGTAATTTTACATTTACGAGAGAACTTTTTTGAAGTGAAACTTCTTTATCCACATTGAGAGTTTAATATACCTAGATAATAATAGAGAGTAAAATACCGCCACGTCATGGAGTAAGGCGACGATTTTGGTATCGTTGAATTTTTCCAAAGAAGTTTCACTTCTGACACGTGGCTCGGGAGTTGCTCTTGTTTTGTTCTTGTGTTGGGTATTATTTAAAGACATTGTACCTATAGATTCATAGTCATTGATATAATACACATACATATTTGAAATGTCTGTAGGTATGCATATAGCATAAAATATTTTCTGATTATAACTATCCTAAGATGCATAGTGCATCTAAAACACTACACTCAAACTCAAAAATTAGAATAATAGATTACGTCTATGCATATATTCGTCTACGTAGAAACCTACAGCATCTAAAAAGCATCTCCTCTAATATCACACCAATTATTTTTATTTATAACTTCATATTTAATTTACATTCTTACCTAATCACAGAACCATTTATATGTACCATAATTTGTAAGTAACCCAAATCAAAACGACCAGTCTTCTTGAACCCTTTACAGATTAATTTTTTTTTAAATTAGGGGTCAAGTTTCATTGGTCGTTTTATACGCGTTGTCAGTAGCTATTAAATTATAAATTCGAAATATAACATGTGTCAGCCTTAGGTGATACATTTCTTAGATTTTATTTGAATAAATATACGGTTTGTAAAATACCTACAGTGTTTTTTATTTCTTCTGTCGTCTTCTTAGGATTGATTTTCTTCATTTGCGCTACTATTAGGTACCCATTTACAATCTCTATTGAAAAAAAGTCGTTGCACAAGACAAAGAACAATTATTATTTACAAGCTGCTCTTAGAAATAGTACCTAGCTCTTATATAGATCTACATACTACTAGAGAAAAATAAACATTTCTTATAAATTCAGATAAAATAGAACTTATGATACAAGTGTGTTTACCTATAATGCCCAAGGATGCAGCACAGTAGATAAAAAAATCCTGAAAACTTATCACACACAATTTTATAAATTTAATTTCAACTACAAATTTTTACGATATGTATAATTCAAAACTTAATAAACAAAACTTATCCAACATTATCCACTTATTACATAAAAGCACTAAGTATTTACAATTTTAAATATCATTCAACATAACCTAAACCATGACCTAGGTACGTACTAACTATACACAAATTATATCGACCAATCAAGATCAAAGGCCACCAAATCAAAAGACCAATTACAATTCAGTTCGCTTTAGGGCTTGTGGGATTTGAATTTGGAATTTTGGAACCAATTTAGCTGGAGGTGCCAGGCGACATCAGGGTATCGCACTAGTATCAACATTAATTGTATGGGGAGGATTTGAAGAACAATCAGTGCAAAAACAATAGAAATTTACATTACAATTTCACATCAAATACATAGGCTAGGTAGGTAGATCATTTATTTATTTATTTATACAACAAACGTATTTAATTAAAAATTAAAATCACGAACAACGTACCAGAAAAGATAATTATCAATACATCAAATTATTTTTTTATTGACTAATAATAATAAACCTAAACTTGAAAGAACACTTTCATAATTAATCAAATCAAATATAAATATTTGCGTGCAATGAATTAACTATACACATTACATTTTTAGAGCAGTGATGGCTCAGTGGTGAGACCTCGGACTTCGAATCGATAAGTCCGGGGTTCGAGACCAGACGAGCGCGCATGTAATATATTGATTTTTCAATTTATCAGCGCATGTTGTAACATCACCACTGTTCGAACGGTGAAGGAAAACATCGTGAGGAAACAGACATGTCTTAAAATCAAAAGTTCGTTGACATGTGACATCCGCCAACCCACACTTGGCCAGCGTGGTGGATTATGGTCGGTACCCTCATAGGAGGCCCGTGTCCCAGCAGTGGGAACTGTATATGGGCTGATGATGATTACATTTTTAATTCCTGAAGTTTGGTGAAACAAACTTAGACATAAACTTGATAAAAATCTAACTTACAGATTAAGCTATCAAAATAATTATAATAACTACTTATTCATACCTACGTTTTACCATACGTTTAGGCCCAATGACATACAGCCTAAACACTGTAGTTTACACCGTTTTATCTGCACCATCAGCATATACTACAGAGTCACAATATTAATATCGGGTCGCGTCGCGCCTCTCCCGAGGGGTTTCTAAATCATCCGTCCCTGTCGCTCCCTCGCGCCACGACGATTTGCGGGATTTGTGTGGATGTGCCTTTATAATATAGAGATATTATTATGACGTATATTGTACTGTTTTATGCTAGTAAGTGGCATGCTTATTATATTATAATTTAAGTTTTAAAAATATTGTAAGTATTTAAAAATATTGTAAAGAGCCGTTCGTTAATAATGCTGTATAATGTTTTTAATAATACTAAAGGCAAATAAAGTGGAATTCACACGACTCTATATTTTCAATAATTCGTTATTGGTTTATAAAAATATTATTTAAATATAATACAGCAAGCATATTCTAAACTGTATATAATACAAACACTTAGATATACAGATATACTCTCATAGTTTGCATGGTCAAAATACACGAATTTTAAAGATGTTAATTTTGTAATAATTTCATCACTTGCAATTGTAACAAAATAATGTAGGTACTTACCCTTTTCTAAGCATTTCACTTTTAACATGTTTGTATTTAGCACCTAACTCATTGGATTAAGAACCTAATCATTATTATTTTACAAAACAGGCATGTCCACACTTATCCAATCCATCCGTAGCGCCTCCGGTAACATTCGTTTTACGGCGTAATTTTTCTCATGTTATTTATTTATTTATTACGAAGTGAGTGATCTATATGACGTCATATCTTACACTCTGTAAATGGGCCGCCATTTATAAGTTTGAGTTGCGGTGCGCCTTTGTTTTTGGGAATTCAATTGTGAATTAGCATTGTGAAAATCTATTGTATTTTCTTTTGCTAGATTTTATTTTATCACTACATAGTATAAAACAAAGTCGCTTTCTCTGTCCCTATGTCCCTATATATGCTTAAATCTTTAAAACTACGCAACGGATTTTGATGCGGTATTTTTTAATAGATCTAGAGTGATTCAAGAGGAAGGTTTTAGTATATAATTTATTATGTTTTATAATATAATTATTAAAGACTTCTTACTGTATAGACACTGCTTTTGACCACATTCGCTGTAAGGTTTTCGAAATATTTAATAAATTAGTTTTAACCACTAAGCCATCATTTGAACATATACTAAAAACACTAAATAAAATATACTATCACCATATGCAAATAACCACTTAACCCCATCTGGATCGTCAAGTCACGAGGTGTAGCAATCAGACGCATAAACAACAAATACTAATTAAGTGCAAATAAGGCGAGTGTCGATATAATTCACGCTATCGACTGCTCGTGTTGGCACATCACTATCGCGGTATTTAAATCAATGATATCACGTGAGTTAGTGTTGTGATATGTTGGGAGTGTGACATAATGTCGTACGGGATTAATGAATTTTATCGATGGTAGTTTTTTAAGTATCTATTACATCACTTGTATGAGATGTACCTACATGTATAAGATGTAAAATCTGATAGATTATAATTAACAAACCTTTTGGAATTTAATACATTTGCGTATTTAACTAGTCCAAAAAAGATTGGCTTAAGATAGAGCTGATACTTTTATTCAATACCTTTAAAGTATACCTAATCTGTTATTAAGTAAAAAAGGTTTTAAACTCTCGAATGGATATAAATACTAATTATACTTACTGATAGAATACAATTTTGTTATCATTTACTTACCTAGTTTTATGTGGCATGCATTGGGCCAGCTCGCACCAGGAAAGGTCCACCCTACAGAAGATTTGCGTCAAATAGTAGAAGGTTTATGAATGTGTTTCTTTTCAAACACAAATTCAAACATATATTTATTCAATTAGACTTCTACTAGAAGCACTTTTGAATCGTCACATCATATTTTTAACTTTGTTCCCATAATATCCCTGTACACTGAGAAAATTTTGCTTTAGCAAAGTACCAATTTAGCACGGTTAAAAATTATTCTGCTGCATTCAATCAAGACATATTTAAAATGTGCATTAAAGCTTTGCTAGTATTATACAAGCAAGTATTGCTAAATATTCTTAGCTATTATTAAAAAAATACTTATTTATTTCAAAATTAACGACTCGGTCAATATTACCTTTACCGAATTAGGTTCAAAATAGACAAGCTTACGTTATTATTTAATGATAAGTAAGTTATTTATTTTTAGACTTAACTATAGTTGGCTACTATTTACACAGAGTTCGGTTAAAAATAAACAAGCTTACATTATCATTGAATGACAAGTAAATCATTTAAATTTAGACATAATATTATTTGGCTAAAATTAAATCACTTGCTATGAAGCATATAACCGTGTTTCTTACTTAAAAACAAACAAGTAACTTATCTATTGGTACATAAGCATAGCTCGGCAATTAACAATGGAGCGAATACTATTTTTGACCGAGTAACTTGATAAAAATTAAACAAGGAATTGGCTGCGTAGCCTGCAAAGTCGGGCATTTCTATCAAATCATAGTCGAGTGACGAACGTGTCTGTTGAAGCGCCGCCTCAGCACCTACAAGGCAGATTCAAATTTACATTAAAAACAATAATTTTTCATCATCATTTTGAATTTTAATCAAACTATTATAGAAGAGCGAGATGCAGAAGACAAACTATTATGGCTCAAAAACTCCTCTGAGCCATGGACAGCCGTAGAACTAAAGTAGCAAGAAACTACAGAGACGAGGCTCATTGCTGCAAAAGAGTTAGCCATAGCTCCAATACCTCAATACAATGAATATGCTGCTCTTAAAAACCCAAAGGATATCTTCTGGTGAGTTAAGTTTTTTAGAATTTTTTGTCTGCTTTAGTTTAATTACTTTTGTATACTTACTTACGTTTTTTTTTATTTGTTTACAGCTAGAAAAAGATATGAAAAGCAAAGGACAATATACCGAAATCACTGAAAGCTTCCCCACAATCAAACCAAAAATAAATTTGAATTAGTAGATAAGTTACTTCTGATCAAGCATCATATTGTCATATACCTATTACTTTAATATGTAAATTACATAAGGTAGGTACGATATAGTTCCGATATGATAATTATCTGCATATCTACACATCAAATTTGTAACGAGGTTCAACCAGAATATTTTATAATAGAAAACGAACAATATGTAAAGAGCTTATTGTACTTAAATTTTTTTTGGTGCAAAAAATGTTTAAGTTTTAGCATTTATGATCATTTTCCCGAAGACGAATGTGAATTATGTTTCAATGAGAATAAATTCAAATGTTTAAAAAAAATGACGGATTTACTTGTTGGGTTGTAATAAAATTATTAGATCAAAAAGATTACTTATTCTCCTAGCTTATTCTATGGTTTTTGCCTAAACTTTTG
Source organism: Colias philodice (assembly GCF_061535455.1). NCBI lineage: Eukaryota > Metazoa > Arthropoda > Insecta > Lepidoptera > Pieridae > Colias > Colias philodice. The sequence goes on from NC_143104.1 coordinate 3,868,993, forward strand.
ACTTATCAAATACATTTATAAGTACAATTTAGGTGTATTAACTTGCTTACATTACCATAATGGTTGTTTGTTTTTATGTAAACAAACCTAAACCACTTTCATTAGAGAACAAACTCCAACATCGCGAAATAAAATCAGCTGTTCCGTAGATTTTGGCATAGTAGATAATTCCACTTTTGTATATTATGAAACAGCTGATATTTCTTTTACGATGTTGGATTTGGTCCTATACCTAATTAAAGTTGTTCAGGTTTAGTCTGAGTCATTCCTTAAAAGTTTGCTCATGATTTATATTTCACCCTGTTATTGTGAAAATTAAAACACAGAACTCCAGTATCGTTTCTTGACATTGTGAATTGTGTACTATTTTTAAAAGTAGTAGTATTTAAGTGTGAGTAGTAGATAATATGTTACTTGAAATGATTGTATCATGTACTGAATAAAGCTAATTTCATTAATGTGCATAATTTTCTTTCAGTTCCGTTTTTGGTGTGTCGGCAAAATTAGTGTTGTTTTCCTACATGAACGTTTCATTGGCTTTTTTTCCGACATGCCAAAATTTTTCCCACTGCATTAATAATGGTAGAAATGACAACATATCGAACTAGATAAATATTTTCAGTATGAGCTGACCTCACATTGTATACAGGGTGTAACAGAAAGGGGGTACACATCTAAGCAGGGCGTGATGTACCTACTGATGAAACTGAACAGTACATCACGCCCTGTTCGGATGTGTATATCCCCTTACACCTTGTATAGGTTTTACGAACATTCACAGGTCAGCTTATACTGAAAATATATAGCTTAATATGTGTCGTTTGAATTATTACTTGCAACCAAGTATTTTAGCTATGGTTACCTAATAAACCCGCCTAAGAATTCAAAGTAACTTGGCTAAATATACCAATCTTAATTGACTAGAAATAACAGAGTATATTTAGTTATAGTTACCCAATGAACACGATTGACAGTACCCAGTAACTTGGCTACGTATACAAATTTTTTGAGTAGAAGTAACAAAGTAGATTGGCTGTCCCTACCCAATAAATATGATTAACATTATTGTGTTACTTAGCTAGTTTTACAAAGCAACATATTTGAAATCACTGAATTACTTTGCTAAAAACAACAGAGCACGTTGGGTATTGTTAAAAGAGTAACACGATTGACTATAGTAAATAGGTTTGTTAAGTTTACTGAGTGAATAGGTTAAAAGCAACAAACCCTTAATACGTATTTTTTGACCACCTTAGTGGGCTTATATTACCAACATACGTTAACAAAGTTGACTTGTATAATTTTAGCAACAAACTTTGCAGGCTCCCTCCGAAGCAAGTTACTCGGTTGTAAATAGCAGCAACTTGATTATTTATAGCCGTTACGTTTTCTCAGTGTATAATTCATATTCATGCAGAATTTGAAAAAATAATGATTTCATTGGAATTTCTAAAGGCAATGTTATTTAACTGCTGTAACAAATTAACAGTAACAAAACCTGTATTCTCAAATATGTATATTGAAATAACTTTATCCTGACGAATGCGCGTGAAGCTTGTATCAAGTGTATGCAGCCAGAATGCTAATTAACTTAAGATAACCTAAGTGTTCAACTTTGTTCTATCAACGGTGGATCTAAGTGCTTCAAGTTATTGCATGTTATAGCTATAAGCTAGTACTTAAACGTGACTTCGATCACTTATTTCGCAACTGCTTTTTGTTAATGTGGTAAGCTAAAATATTAAAACATAGATAGTTTATCACATTCAGAAATCATGCACCTTTTTACTTTTAATTTTTTTCCTAAATCGGCTAAGCATTTTTAAGCATTGGATCTGCTACACATAAAAAATGGAATTTCTCATTCAAAAATAGAAAAGAGTATTTCACATTACTATAAAGTTATAAAGGCAATTTTTTAGTATATTTTTGATCCGTTACTCATGGTCGAAGAAAAGAGTTTTATAAGAAGAAACTTGAATTTTTAAATAGGCACTTGGTAATATTATTCTTTCGAAATAAAGAATGAAGGTAGGTACTAAGTAAACAATTGATAACAATTTTCTTATTGCACATATCTATATTATAGTTTTTCACCTCTAAAAAATGTGCAAATGAAACAGCACTACTCCATCTCGCTCGCACTGATTAGTTGCCCAGAGTTTGGAAACCAAAGTCAGAAGGCTATAATTATATAAAGCGGTGTTTTTGGAGAAACGATGATTTAGTTAAATGTTCCAAAGCCTTGTTTTGATTTGTTGCCAAAACACCATTGAGACACACGGTTGCTACCTTTGAAGAACATAGGCTGAAGGTAATGGTTTAGGTCGTTTATAATTAATAAAAAAATATTGAAAAATTGTGTACAAAAATTGATTTGGAATAAAGGTGAGAGACTCTACATTCTACAATTCTAGAAAAATCTATTTCAATAATTTTTCTTTGGTATTATTTTTTACCTTACAGCAGAAGGTGCTCCAGGTACCTACTATTTTTATGATTTATCTATTTAAAAAAAAACTCTGGGGAAATAACATTAAAATGTATGTAGTCACACGAATTCTTCCTTATCTTAATTTTTCCAAAGTTCAAGATTCACACCAAGAGCGGATTTACCATCCAGCTAAACTAACTGAAACAGAAACAGATTTTTTATGATATTGAAAAATCAAACATTACAAAAATAAGTAAGTATACTTAGATAGGTACTACTTAATGTTAATTCTCCATTTATCCTTTCTGCGTAGTTCTCGCTTTCACCACCAAATCATGGTACTCATTATTATAAATTTCAACCAGGAAAATCTTAATCTTCTTCCATCATAACAGTGTGTATTAAACCTTTAAGCCAGATCACAGGATCTCTTGTCAAATCACAATAGGGACTAATTAAGAACCGTCTTCCATAATTACTACCTCCGTGTGATGCGACCTCTGCTTGGTAACCTGAAATGTGAAAAAGAGAATTAAATATACTGTTTATTTTAGTAAAAAAAAGTTAAATTATGTGAATATATACAGTACTTAATGTATGAGGTACAATCACGGATAATACCTACCTATAATACTATAGTAGTAGGTAATAGAAATAAGATTTGTTTATTAATTTTAATGATAGTGCGGTAAGAAACACGACTGAAAATCAGGTTAGGATTTTGGTTAATAGGATATTGAACTATAAATTTATATAAATTATTTACACAAAAACTGAAACAAAAAATTAAAATACAAAACTGAACAAATGTTATAACATCATATTATTACACTCGTAAATTCTTAATTACAACGTACATCAAATTACTACTTATTAAAATATTATAATCCCACAGATTCAAAATTTGATTTAAATCATTTCCGCGAAATGTAAAAAACATTTTCGACATTACACATTACAATACGGCAATTTTGGTCACTTTTCGACCTCATCCAGAGGTCACTCCCACATGTCACAATGGACACGAAATGCGGAAAGACTGATAAGCTGATAAGGAAACAATGACTCTCAATTTGTTCGCGGGAACGAAGTCGAATCATTTTCTTGTCTCTGATTCGACGTTTGAAACAATCACTAATTTTTGGATGAGGTATGTATTATTATTTACGAGCTTAGATTATAATAATTCACTCATGTTTTTGTTATCAGTCTAGTTAATTATCTTCATTCACAATAATTGTGCTCTACAGTTTTAGGAAAATCACAACAATTTCATGGTTAGGAAAATATGTGAAAGCTCTAACAGAATAACTACTGTCATTTGTTATTAAATTTTAATGTTTACACTACTCTTAAATTTTCGTTTTGAAATAATATCATTTTTTTAAGAATCTTACCTAAATTGATAAAAAAACGCTCTATATAAAAAACACACACACATCCATAACATAAAAGAAAATTATTCTCTATTACATTAAAAGTACGCAAATTCACATCCAAATTTATAAATCCGTGTCACACTACAATGGTGGGAGAAATGCGTGTGAAGTTTGGAGACAGTCACTTTACGTTATCTGTGGTAATGGCTGTTGCAAAGGCTATTAAAGTGCTTGTTCTTGTCATAACCTATACGTATTAATTAATTTGTCTGCGCTTTCGGAGCAACGTTTTTGAAATTTTTCGCTTTATGGTTATGTAATTTTTGATGAATGTTTCGTGTTATTGTAGTTTTGTAAACGTCATAGCGGTTTTATGATAATATTTTTGATAGATGTGAAAATAAAAAGATTGATTAAGAACAAATGTATAGACTATAGATAAATGAATGCTTATTCATTAACTCAAAAGTAATTTAGGTACAAACGCATTTTTATTGCATGTTGAATAATTATCCTTATAACAGCTCTTGCACATTGCAGTTAAATTCCTTTTGAGAAAAAGGGATCTTTAAAAAAGAAGAAACAAAATTGACATATATATATATATTTCCTCAAAAAAACGAACCGAAGTTACATTGAATTTTTTATAAATATTTAATTGTAAAATAATTTAAAAAAATATGTGATATCAACCACTCAACCGCTGACAGTTACCAAATTCACCGGAAGACTACATAACGTATTCTCATCATAAAATTTTTAGGACAATACGATTTGTTAACAAAATACACGGCTATAAAAATTGTTACGGCATTTACAGATGTAGGCCAATTATTATACCAGTGACACCTGTCTGCATTATATGCAAATTAGTTGCAAGTCTATTATTTTTTATGGCAACACAGTCAAGTGTGTGAAGGAGGTTTTATAACATCATTTTTAATAATTGTCACTGCGGAGAGCGTGTTGCAATTTTGTAGTTTTAATCCGTATTTAGAGTCTTTGATAGCTGTGTGAATTTTTCTTGAATTAATGAACGAATGCAAAAACTTACTTCTTATATTATCTTATATTATTAGGTAGTTGAAGCGTATGCTTTGAGATCAACTGTAAAATACTTTTAAATAAAATAGTGGTTGGTGTCAATTTCACATTGCTTTTCAATGATCTATAAAATAATATTAAATGTTTTTCTTTTTTCTATTTTAGAGCATATACTACGCTAAAACTTTGCTAAATTACAAGACTGTATAGTTTAGTAAGCGCTTAATGAAAAAGTTTGTGCCTATTTTACTTCGACGTTAGTATTAGACCTAAATATAATTAACAACTAATACAAACAACCCCACGTTACCACGAACAAAAAAAGTAAAAATAGCCCACCAAAAGGAAACCAATTTGAGCAACAAAGTTTGTTTAGAAATATCTATTTCAAGTGTGGCAACATTGTCACAGCGGCGACAGGGTTTTGGCGCCAACGCGCGTGCTCGCGATGTAAACACGAATCGGCGGAGACACACAGAGCGAGCTGCCTCGCGAACCAATTGAAAGAAAAAAGTCAGGTGTGTTCTTTTTTCGCTCGATCAGTGTGGATGTGGCTTTGCCGAGGAAATCGATGGTGACATCATTTTACTGGGCAGAGCCACGTCCACACTGAAAAAGCTGCTTACAACTGCAACGTGCAAAAGTGTGGATATGTTAATAGCGCTCTGGGAGTGGCACATCAAATGTGTCTAGTTAGCCGCAGTTTACTTCCGATATCTCTTTTTCACTGACGTTAGTTAAATCATGCCAATTAACTTTGTTGACTATATTTAGTAAGTAATCTGTGCTTTGACATCTAATTATGTATGCTGTATTATTTTGAAGATCGAATGTTGTGTTAGTAACCCATACTGCCTATATACCTAGATACACCTTTATGTTTATAGTGGCGCGTCCACACACGCTTCGCGAGGCTGCTCGCTCTGTGTGAACCCGCCTACACGGGACGTTCAAATTTCACAAACATTCGCGCCGACGTGACGCAGTTTCCTGTGATACTGTTTGGTTATTCCGTTTTTCGATAACGTCCGTGACTAATTGTGGATGACTTTTGTACTTGTTAAATGTGTGCGGTATAAAGGAACGTAAATATCGCGTAGTTAGAAATTACATTATTGTTTAGAATGGTCGATCGATGGATGAATATTTTTTCGTTGAGAGTAAAATTTAAAGGTCGCGTCATGGTAATACAGTCACATCATGGACTCATGGAGTAAGGCGACGATTTTGGTATCTAGGCATCTTGCCAAAGAAGTTTCACTTCTGACACGTATGCTCGGCACGCTCTTTTTTATCAATCGTAATGTTTCAATGAATGCCGATCAGATTTGGCAATGAGATAATTATTATGCTCGTTGTTTAGAACCACACGAAAATAGCTTTTAAGAAAATTTTTATATTTCATCAGATTTCGAGCTGACCGATTTTTCATTGAATTTGATAACTATTGTTTTTGATGAACGCGATAACACCTACACAATTATATGCAACTTCGAGTCAAGAAAATTTCCTCTATTTTTCTCAACCTTTAGACAAGGGCCTAATAATGTCCCAGACATAAAATTCATATTAACCAAATGCCAAAAGTCATTATATTACAACAGAACCCGTTATTAAAAAGTTAATAACCAATTTGACGAATATGAAATAGATTCCCTGAACCCAAAGGCGGGGACATTGCTTATGAGTTTTGTATTTTTTACTTTCGTCTGGCGCCCAAATTAAAAACAAGATGGCGGGAAAAAATAACCTAAAAATATATTAGATTAGATTAGACGATGATGATGATATTTAAATTGCTTTATTTATTGGAATGGATTGAATTGATGTCAAACGGATAAAGAAAAACGTATGTGCATAAAAACAGTGAAAGTTGTAGTACAAAAGTGATTACAATTTTTATTTCTGTCGTAGATATATTATTATTATCTGACATGGTTATTCTATGATCAAATTGATGATTTTTGAAAAATTTTTTGAGACTACATATAATTTTTAGGAATTTTTGATTTAAAATATTTGACAGTAAGTTCTAAAACGTGGCTTTTATTTAATTTAAACTAAACTATAATTTTAACTAAATTACAATGAGATTTATTATTTCAAATTGAACTGTATTAAAGGCACTAAACAGGAGTGAAGCAGATTTACCAGTATTTTTTAATGATATTTGCATAGAAATGACAACAACGTTGTAAATATTACCCAAGGTTAGGTTGGCATGCAAATTAAGCGCAAACAATAGAGATAAAACTGCAATAAGATTGTTTAATTACTCCAATTATCAGATGACAAAAGTGGACAATAGGATTCCTTATTGTAATTAATTTGTTTTTTTTTTTAAACGGAAGGCTCTGGTTGCTGTGTTATGTAACCGTATATTAAACCGTAAGAAGATATAGGCTGCTTTTATTACCTAAATCGAAGTAATTTGGAGATTTCAAAATGTATTTAAAATTTTAAATAAAAAAGATCGATCCAATCCATGTTTTATTTCTTTGCTCTACCTATTTACTTACTTAGATACCCTCTTCTTAAAAAGTAATAATTAGTTGTATTCATAATATTATTATTAACTATGGATGTATGGACCTACCTAAATCGTTGTTACAATAATAATATACCTAGTTAAGAAAATCTAAAAAAAAACACCATTTAACTCATGAGTTCATGACATTATGCTATCACCGATCCTTGATAAGTGTACAAAGTTTCTAAATCTGTCGGATTAAGGTGGATCAAAATCGAGTCATAAAAACATGTTGGTTACATACAAACCTACAGGTGAGGCTTATAAAAGTGTGCTAAAATAATCACAAAAATAAAATAACATAAATCCATAATCTCACATTCATTTTATTCATTTAAGTTTTCATCCATGTACCGTTTAACCGTTTACACGTCGTGTCCAAGCTAAGAAAAACTCCAGTACTTCTAAAACGAATTAGATTAACGATTATTTGTTAGATGAACTAAAATCAGTCCCAAACAGAATGAAGACATAAACCACGCATCGGATTCCAACGCGGAATGGACGCACTCGACAACCGCTCGAGCTATTTCGGTAAAAATAAATAAATACGCACTGTTACATAGATATAGAGATACTGGAAACGGCATTACGGCGAGATACTAATGGTAAATGGTGGTGTTGATTTTCTGTATCAACGGTACGTATTAAATGTTCACACTTATAGGATAAATGCGAATGTCTGTTACGCTTTAAGAAATAAAGTAGGTACAGCACTAATGTTGATTAAAACTTTAATGAAAATAGCTCAAGACAACACACGGTATCAAGACATAATGGTGTGTGCTGCGCGGTTTCAGCCGCAGTGTCATCTCAAGTGTTATTTTGTTAAGCAACATGACTGCCAATTAGTATTAGGGATCAAAATCCGTTCCGTGGTTTTCCCGTGAAAGAGTTACTAACATACAAACTTTCCCATTTGTAATATTAGTAGTATGTACAGTGGCTCATCTAGACACATAGATCCACGTGACATGACGCTACGACACGCACGAATGTAGAGCACTTGATAGCGAGCTAATGTGGAGATTGCTTTATTTCTGGCTTTGACGTGTACACGTGGCAGTAGGTATAACCTATGATGAGTTTGAAGTTATGTTATAATTTACAACGCGATACATTACCTATTCAAAAACAGTTTTTTCCATAAACTATCTCTAAGTATCTAGTTACCATAGTAAACTATTTTTTTGCAATTAATCCATCAGTCCTCGGAATCACAGACACAATAGAAAATCTATTGTGTCGCGCCCCGATCGGGGCTTACGGTGGTCAATGGGTTAAATTAAGTAAACTTGTAATACAAATAGTGTCACATCTAGATACACAGATCCACGTGACCTGACGCTACGACATGCACGAATGTAGAGCACTTGATAGCGAGCAATGGGGAGATTGCTTTATTTCGGCCTGTGACGTTCTTCCGATAGATATAACTAATGGAAAAAATAATAATTTTAATTAACGTTGAATTGATTAATTTATTACGTACAATGAATTAAAGAAGTCATATAGTAAATTAGAAGATGAAATTTAGCTTTCGTATAACGAACAAATTCTAGTTGATATTTATGGCGGAAATTACAATGATATTATATATAGAAACAAGAGGTAGATACGTCATCAACGCACCAAAACTGATTCCGTGAATTGGTCCTATTTGGGACCAATGCAATCAGTCAGATTGTCACCGGTCCCAGTGAGCGTATATGCCGATAGGTACATTAAAGTTGTCGAAAATGCCTTCCTGTGTGTTCAGAAAGTGCACGTATTCGTGCAAAAAAATAAAAAAAGATAAAGGAATATCATATCACAGCAAAATATATTAAATTATTACAGTTTAAGAGTAAAAATAACAATTTACAATTCTTTATGAATGACACTTGCTTGACACGTGTATTGAAATAATGAAAGGGATAAAACATTGCTTCAATCACTAGTGTGACAAAGCTAGCGTACACTGTGTTCAAAGATTATCATGTAGATACGATTATTGAAAATAGAACGGTTATTTTATTTATTTCGATTTGGGTAAATGCTTGATTATTTTTATATTTAAATCCACAGTTTACATCCAGTGCATATAATGAACAAATATAGCTATTTATTATATACAATGAAATCGTGATGCCAAAAATGTTTGTTTGCAATAATAAAATAATAAATAAAAATAAAATGATGTTGAATATACGTAAACATTAAAGAAAAGATTATCGCTACTGACGAAAAATGCTATTCGCTTTTCTGTAAATAGCTATTGAACATAAATTTTATTTGTGTTTTAGATAAAAAAGGCTTATACTTCATCCTTTCTTTTATTTCATCCTTTTTTTTTCATCTAGGCACCACTATTATTATAATTATCCTACAAGTTGGAGTACCTTGTACGGGTTTCGGGAACTGCCTTGAAACGAATAGCGTAAGATCGGTCCTTATGGAGTTCTATAAGGAGGATTATGCAGTATGCTCAGCAGTGGGTGTTTATCGGGTGAAATGATGATGACCGAAAACGAACACCACAGCTAGTAATAAATACTTAATACAGTTATATCTCCAAAAAAAAATTTTTTTTCATTGTAATACGACATCATAATTATCATAAAATAGTAAATGAAATTGTCACATTTATTTACTTGTGCAGGAAACCTAACATCTTTATTCTATAACATTGAACCTTCTGTGTCGTTAGTCTATGCCAATTACCATGGCAACTATTTGTTTATTTATATTTAATTGGCAAATTCTTATGACTTTTGCTTACACCTGCGCGGAAGTGACAAACTATCTTTGTCTTTTTTGTTTATATCATTTTATTAGAGCCATCTCTCTTATACAGTCTGTCAATGTAATAAATTAAGTAAAATGAAAATTGTATTTGTGTGTGCCTGACACTGCATATGAAGCATTTTTTTTGGATATATTGTGAGTATATAACGTATCTATACATAAAATATCATTGGGAAATTAGAGATTTATTTATCATGAAAAAATTTGATGAATTTTCTTTCGGTGACAATAGGTACTGCATGTTGTCTTAATTTGATTGATTGTCAACTCATTTTGAAAGAAAACAAACGCTCTATTGTTTCGTCATTATATTATCTATTATTTCTTTCTGAAGTGAGCCTCACAATGCTCAAAATAATAAAAAAATCAACAGTAGGTAAAAGAAGAATACGTATGTCGTACATGTCTCATCCAAAAAACTTCATTTCCACCCACAAAAATGAATGTTAAAATTGCGCAAACTTCCGCTCAATAATCTTATTTTAGCCACCATTAAGGTGATGAATTAATTTTTCTAACATTTACGGCCCTTTTCAAACCTTCGTAATTTTTATATTATTAAAGTTGTCGTGATGAAAATTCTTGACAAGAAAGTTCAATAGTAACACAATACGTCTACCGTTTTAGAAACATGATTCCATGATATTTTCTCGATAGAAAAAAAATACAAAGTTCTCATTGTTATTTTTTTATAATCTCTGGCATCTTCAAAATAACAAACGTAAAGTTACGACTTTTTGGATATTAACTATAAAATATACAACCTATACGTCTACCGATTTAGAATTTTGAAATATGCGATGGTTTTGAAATAAACAAGAAATACTTGAAATTAACGCGCGACCAGCCAATATAGCGAGAGCCGCCCTGTACCTTCCTACCCCGATCGCTGCACGAGTCATTCCCGCTACGGCCGTCACACGGGGAACTTGTGTCGCTCGCGCAATCGTAAAAAAGGGTGACAACACGATAAGACAAAATGAGACAAATGGGGACAATAAAGAAAATAAGAAGAAGAAACATAAAGGTTGGAGAAAAAAGAATGCTTACAATTGGAACAAATTAATGAAGAAGTTGGTTTTATTTTAAATTTGATGATAATTGTATTATAGACGATGTTTGATATGTACCCCTGTTTTAAGTACATAACGAATGTGTAAGATTTTTTTCATTTATAGCATAGATAATCTTTTCAGAAATCCGGAATCCAGAAGGAAAATAAACCCACTGATTGTTCACAATGTGAACCCACTCCTTCGTAAGTACCTTTATTCAGTCAAAAATGTATGTTATCAACGTTCTACTGGTTTTATCGCATGATTCCATTTTTAGCAAAAAGCAACAAAGTGCAAAGAAATAAAAAATCATGGTGAACTTAGTGGAAGTATGGCGGACGTGATATGGAACAGGAGCAGCTCATTGGAGTAGTATTATATTTAAAAAAAATACGAAAAAATTTCAAGAATTACATTTCTTAGTAGGTGGTAGATAAGTATGTTGTATAAAGAATTTGATGTTGATATTTATTTCATTTATACTTACTACACCTGTGCGGGAAATTGCTTAGTACTAAAACAGGTTTATATTCATATTTACATAGTAATGTGAGTTTTAATTTCGAAAAATTTTGTGTAAGTATATTGAATTGAATTCCTGGGTGATCTGGAAACACAATTGGGCCCGGAGGATGGCGCTGCAGTCACTCCTCCTAATCACATGAACCGATTTGGATGAATATTTGTGTGCACATTTCATTGTTGTGGGATGATTGGTTGATTCGTTTTCACATTAGCTAATATTATGTATTTTTGTTGTAAACTTAATTTAATGTTTATAATACATTATTATTGGTATAAATAAGCCAGTGTTCGTCTCACATTGCTGTACCTGCCTACCTACCCTACCAGGGCCTAACTTTGTTCTGGCTATTTTATTTTGATTATTTGTAATGAATAATTACAATTATAATAGAGTGCAAAAAATAAATACATGCGTCAATATATTTTGTGTTTTTTTTAAAACAATTTTTCTATTTAAAAAAATATCATTCCGACCGCGGCTTTGCCCGCTTGGAATTAGGTTATATCATGAATCCTGTTTTATCCCACAGAAGTGTTCAGTTCGGATAAAAAGTATCCTATGTGTAAATCCAGGCAATTAGCTATATTTTATCAAAATTGGTAATGTAGTCTTGACGTGATTAAGTAACAACTAACAAAAAAATATACAAATTAACATCCAAAGTTTCGCATCAGTTTTACTGTATTAGTGATATCTTCCACTCTTGACTTTGACTGAGAAGAATTAGGGTTTATAACTTCTTTCAGAAATAGTACCTTTCATTTCTGGGCATGATGTAATATCTACGTCAGCATCAAATTCTATCTAAATCAATTCAGTAGTCCGCGTTATTGATTACCATTTCATTTTTTCAGAGTAACAATATTTTTTGTTATTTTAAAGATTATTTATAACCTGTATTATTTTGTAATAAAGTAAACATTACGAAATAATAATAATTATTAATAATGTCTAAGTAGTTGTTGGAAAGAAGATTATTTGTTTATAAGCAAGAAAATAAAACCAATAAATCAACAATTGAATAAATGTATAACAATATTATAACTGTATGACGACTCCATACATGTTTGTCCCGAGTCGGCCAGCGGCAGCGCGGCGAGTTTGCAAGAATGACTTCGCGCACACCCGCGTTCGCGATAGCGAGCTATTAGACTCCGCCCGCCAAGCAGTGGATTTTTTTTTGTGTATCGTCTTAAGAAGTTTTAAAAATCTCATTACCAGTCCGGGGCCATTAGGGTGTCTCATTATTTAGGTGTATCGCGGACAGTCCCCCAAACGTCAAGCCGTTAAATTATAATAAGCGGTGCGGGACTCAATAATCGAGTGCGCTGTTGGTGACGCCCAGCGTCCCATACCGGCTCCTTGCGAGGGTGACCATGCGTTTTGGATAAAGTGGATTGTATTAAATTTGAAAAAAATAATCGAGTATGTTAGATTTAACAAATTATAAGAAAATAGTTAATAAAAAAATAGATGTCTAGTAGAAAATAAAGCTGAAAAAAATTAAAATTTTCATAATTTCCTTTTTTGTCGTCTGGTCAAATTGTGTTTAAAAAATCACACAAACTTAAAAAATAGATGTCTTTAAAACATTGTATATTAAAATCCGTTAAGCATCAATAAGTTAATGGATGAAAACCTACGTAAAATCAGACACAAGAAAAAAGTCCTTTTGAAGTTAATCAACTTTATGAAATGTTTTGTTGTAATATATTACGTTATCTTATAAAAGTCCTAAGAAATCCCAAAAACAGAGCACCCTATATAAACGTGGGAACTGTATGCGCGCACGCAGCCAAATTGCTAGAGGCGGGGCGAACAACGCTTTGTTTTACAAACCGTTTCCGGAATACAGATTATCATTTACTTCATATGTTTTCTAATTTAATGGGATTATTTCGTTAATGAAATGAAAGTTTTTGGATGTCATTCAAAATAGTTACTATAGAAGTGATTATTACAATTACTGAACTTGTGATTAGAAGCACGTGGTTTTACTACATATTAGGTAGTTTTGTTTTCACTCATGCAGATACCTACCTACCTATATACCGATTGGTTATAATAAGTAAGTAGGTATGTAGTATATTGTAGAAATAGTAATTAGTAAGTAGGTATGCATAGTAAGGTATTACCTAACTCTTAAAGGATATTATTGAATAAATAAACATTGCGCTTGTTTCAACGTTTAAAATATTAAACAAGAAGGACTCGAAATCAAAACCTAGGTATGAATCACAATGTATCGGACTATCTTTTCTAAGTTCAAAAATAATCTATTTAATTTGGTGAAAATGTATGAAGACGACACACATGTGTGATGTGAAGCCAGAATAAAATACATATTCTATCAATAATTACCAAGCAATTAAGCCTTAATATGACCATCCATACAACGAGGATATAAATAAATAAAATAAAAAAACTAAACATATAAATCCAACACCACAGCAAACAATATTCGAATGACCAGATAAATTTCATAACAATTGAATGTCACATACTTGACATTTGCGTGAAAAAATCGGTCGCGATCCACCTGTCGTACAAAGACGCCGACAAAGGGCAAATCGATTAAGTGTATCGATTATAAACTCGATTATAACACGACTCGATTATCCGACTCGCTGTCACCCGCGACTAATGGCTAACAATAGTGTTTCGATCGATGACAAAAACTGGCAATGTGCCGGCAAAATATGAGATTACAGATTATGAGGCTATTCATAACCTTAAGTTTATACAGGATGTTTCGTTTTTCGATTTAGTTTTAATTGTTCATGTATAAAACAATTATTATATTTTGTAATGCTATTGACATTTTAATCGTGAAAAGGTATTCATGACATTGAAACCAGAAAATGAAATGTACCACATGACTATTGAAGAATATATTAAAATACGATAAAAGCAAGTTATATTGCAATATGTATTACCTACCTATGCAATATGCATGCACAACACAATATTTTAATTAACATAATCAATATTATGCATGTTCTACTCATGCAATCTTTGTAATATAATATTTCACGTTATTAATTAACTTTTGCCTCGTTTTAGTCCTTCGTTAAATTGGAAGTTTATTAAATTAGTTGGTTTATTACCTACAGCTTTATCAATGGATCTAATAAATAAAAAACATGGATACCTATACTAAACTCAGATAATTTTCTTGTATCTCTTGATTTTTTTTCCGGAACGACTTGGACAGACGCGTTCACAGTTAAGTTCGTTCGAAAAGTACCTACCTACAGATGAAAAATATTGTAAAAAACTATTGCATATTAAATCCGTATTAAAAACTAAAACTTTATCCATCTGTACACATACTGACATACACATTTTAGTAAAAAAAACATGTAGCAACATTTTCAAGGAGGTCTTCAAGAAAAGAGTGAAAAGGTACCTTCTAGGGAAGCTCGCTCCATCTTAGGCCACTTCTCAGCTTACTATCAGGCAAGATGGTGATCAAGCGCTTCCCTATCATACAATAAAAAAAATGTTAATAAAAAATTCATTTCATTTCTGCACACCCTGTATAACCAAGTCCGAGCCAGCGGGACGCGTACGGGCGCCGGCGCAACCTTTGTGCCTTTTATTCTTTTTCATCTGCTCTCTATGTGATGGATGTTGCGTCATTAAAACATTTTTACTTCTATTAATATCTGTGGCTTGAGTTTGACGGTATCTACTCATTTTGGGAGGGAAACGTGATTTGTGCTATTGTGTGTAGTGTAAGTTCATTTTAATTGAGGAAGACCAATTTATAGTATTGTACCTACTACCTATGAAGTTGTGGTTGACAACTACTAAGTACCTACTTATTTCTAAACGAATTTATTAGATAATAATATGAGACTATTTTATACAAGTCGGTTAAACAGGAACAGAGACGAACAAATCCTTATCTTCGTCAACCTAAATAATATCACGCAGGTAGGTATATCATTAATAGTTTTTTCCCAGTAATTATGTTAATTAATGTCTCAAGCAAAAATATAATTATAAATCTCCAATTTCTCACTACTATTATTTTATTCCTCTTTTTCCATCAATGTAACGAATCCTCAATCACTTTTACCTAAATCAGAATTTGCCTATCTCAAATTACCCATAAGAAAATATCCCATACTGTTTCAGTAGAAAAATTCGCTACAATACTCACAGTGCTTTATTTTTTCAACAAATAAATGCAAAAACGGTCCGGTCACACAACACCCGGTGAAAGCTTTTACTTCTTGACAGTTTGACATCCGACACGCATCCGACACGACTGATTCCGACTAATTTGTGTGACAATTATTCGCTGTTTTAACTTGTCGTAGTGAAGTAGGACAGTTCATTATTCTTGGTTTTGTGTTTTCTATCGATGTAATAAGCGTTTGGAATTTAATTTATATTATGAAGATAAAAATGTAGTTCTAATTTACTATATATCAGGACACTTACCAATTACCATGCTTGCATCTTCAATTTTCTATTTCTCGTGCTATTAATTATGTTGTTACGTAGCCAAACAAGATAATAGAAATTTTAAGTTATAATTAAAAAATAGTGTGATTAAGAAAGCAGTTGTAATTTTAAAGAGCGTGTGATATCAAATTAAGGTATTTTAAAAAGTCAACGGCAGTAAATTACAATATGTAGGTAGGTACATACCAACCTCGTGAAAGCAGAAAAAAATTATCCCCAAATTAACAACCAATCAAACCACCTACATTTATTAATCTAAGATTCGTTAATCTACGCAAAAAGCAAGCAGTCACCCAACACCAGGCGAAAGCTTTTAACGTGACATTGACAAGTTGACATCCGCGTCCGTCTGAAACGGTTAATTTGGATCGCACCTGGTTAAACCACGTTTAGTGAGTTGGTGCGTTGCACCGTGGGGTTAATGAACTTTCGGTTAGTGTGAAAATTTAAAATTATTAATGTACTAAATCTAATTATAAAACTTTTTTATTGGGAAGGTCAATTATTTTTTACGGTAACCTTGTTGTTGAAAAAGACAAACATAACATAACTTCCAACTAATTTTAAATGATTATACCAAATGCTTTGGTTACAACTTCGAAATTATTCTATTATATTGATAAAATAATACCTATTATGTATACAGGGTGTCCCACTATTGGTATACTAAGCGCGAATGGGACTTGTAGTTTTGCATACACTGATCACGAAAAAAATACTTAAACAAAAAAATTACGACAAAAATTGTTTGCTAAATTTTTCCTGAAAATCCATGTTTTCTTCTCTAGCTTCGCGCAGCCGGCATATACCGCTTCTCTAATGTGAGCATTTCATTTATGAAAACATAATCTTAAACGATAGCTCACTAGCTGGTGGCAAAGTTAGGCGGGTTGCTTGTTAGGGGTGTACACATAGAGTTTTAAGAATTCATCTATTTGAAAAAAAATGCGTCTGGAATTTTATAAGTATTTTTGACGTACTCAGCGTATGCAAAACTATAACCTCCTTTGAGCTTAGTATACCAACAGTGGGACACCCTGTATATGTATATATGTAGGTATCAAAAACCATACATAAGCATAGATAATAATAACATTTTATTTTTATTTATTCGATCGATTTAAATAGGTAGAATGAACTTTCTTCGACATTCTGTATCTTATATCATAAAAAATTAAAAATCAATGTAGCCGCTCTTAAACATTAATTATACCTAACCTATATAATAACTATCTTACACCAAACTTTCTACATATCTATTCTTATACAGGGTGTTCAAAAAAACCCACATGAGCCCACCATTTCATTAATTATCCACACATCGATGTCAATCCGCCGACAAAGGACCTCATCAACCGGCATGATGTAACAGAAATCATTTTTTGTCCATTGTCGCGTCGCAATTATCCCTTGATTAGATGACACTGATTGCTTCTTGATTCTTGTGTGTAATGCTGTGAACACCCTGTATGTAAATCCTCTAGGGTAGGTTTATTAAAATTAAAATGTGTGTAGGTATGTGTGTTTGTATTTTCAGTTGTAATATAGAACCGACTTCAAATTTTTTTTTTAAATTTTGCTATGAAATAGAACAGAGATATGAATACCGGCTATTATACTATTCCTAATCAACAAAAATTTCGCAGATAGAGAGGTTATTCTTAATACGATTTAGATTGAAAATCAAAATTTATGTGTTTAATATTATGAACATGTGATAAATAGAATTAGGTAAGTACATACACACATTGCGCGATTGCACATTGGTCTCTTAATATTTTTAAAAGACCACTAACATCTTAGAAATCTTTTAAAAGCCTGATAGAGATCATGAATATAACAATAATTATAGAACCGCAAACAATTTAGGTTCGAATCAGTGTCAATATGAACCTAGGTAGGTACCTACGTGGTCATCTAAGTTTAAGAAGTAAGAATTAGCTTCCTAAGATCTGTGGACAAAATAACAAATGGCTTTTCAATTAGGGCATTAATTTTTTGAAATATTTCTATTATTGCCCATCCTCTCAGAGGCATGATTTATTAAAAAAAACACACTGACAAGTATAAATATGTTATTTAAAGAAAAAGCCGCCCTCAATTTAAAAACCGTACGTGATACATTCGGCAAAAAAATAATCCGAAATGATGACACTGCAAATATTGTTACACCTTATTACCTATGGCATAAGGTTGAGATTTGCGTAAATGTAATGTGTCAACGGGTAAAAACCTTTTACGGGAACGTCATCTTCGAGACAAGAAAAGCAAAAAAAACTACACAAAGGATTTCACACGTCTGTTCCCTTTTTTCGATTTTGCATGAAATAACCTTTTTTTGGAGGACACATCGCTGACAGGACTGTCAGTTTTGAAACAATTTACGCTTTTTTTGCATGTTTGATAAATGATTTTGTTGTTTCACGTTTACGAGCATGTGGCAAAAAGAGGCTGTACCTAAATATGCTTTTTCGACACTTGCATATCTACCAAAATTCAAACTTAGATACTACTACGTACCTATGGTAAATATTAGAAAGACACTCTACAATTCAACATCATGTTGCAGTTATACGCAGTGAGCCGTACCTATAAGTTTATAAAATTTAAAATAATCCATACTAATATTACCTATAAATGCGAAAGTAACTCTGTCTGTCTGTCTGTTACTCAATCACGCCTTAACTACTGAACCAATTTGTATGAAATTTGGTATAGAGATATTTTGATACTCGAGAAAGGACATAGGATAGGTTTTATCCCGGAAATCCTACGGGAACGGGTTTTTCTTTGAAAACGCGGGTGAAGGCGCGGGCGGAAAGCTAGTATCTAATAAAAAAAAACATTCTTCTGGCGTCCGTTAATCAAACTACACTTAAAAGCTTGTAATTATCGTGTTTTCCCGAAGTTAATTCACATTAGAGCAATAAATTATATCTATCTAAGTATTTAGATAATATTTCAAACAAATAAGATCAGCTGCTATTCTAGCGTGAAAGACTACCTAACAAACGCAAAGTTTGTGAGGATGGATCAAGGGATGATAATTTTTTTTTTATTATAAATGCTTGCGGCCAAATTTTGACTGGCAACCTAGTTGATAATATACATAATATAGGTATTCTCCTAATTATAAGTAAGTATGTATAAATAAAAGTTTGATTTTAGCAAAAAAACTATGAACGCACTAATCCTGCCGTGGGATCCTAAACTACCTACTAGGTATAGCCAGTAGCCTATCTAAAAATAATGATTTTATAAAAATACTTTATTGTTTGTGTTGTTCCTTCATAAACAAGAAACCAAAGCAATATATCTAAACCCCCAAACTTGAAGCCCAAAAGTATGAAATCATATCAGTACCATAACCGCTGAGTCACGTTCACGCAATTTGCCGCCAGATGGTGCTGATCGATCGCATAGATTGCTTGGCGACAATTGCTTTGTTTGGAGAATTGTTTAGGTATATAACAATATTACTTAATAGTGTTTAAGATAATAAACGTATTTTATTACCTATCTAAAAAAATATTAATTATCATATCTAATAGGTAGGTACCTATTTACGTAATATCTATCGGTAAAAAACTATACCCACCTACCTAAAGCTGAAAACACATAAGCACCTATTATAATTACGTATTTCGACCTAGGTATTAATATACGACTAAATACTATTGATTCAAATTGAATAGATAGATACCTAAATACCTAGTAATTGTTTATGTGTTGGACATCGCGGAAGGCGATTAAAAACTAGGTGGATATTATCTAGTAAGTCGACAGGTAATTTTTTTTCCTATTGGATATTCCATTCCGATTCGAATTAATTCTTCTAAGTACCTATTTTGAGATAGAAAAAGAATGCAGTAGGTAGGTACCTAAGTGTAAGATATCTAAAACTAGGAACAACGTAAAAAAGAAAAAAAATAAGTGCATTCTTATAGACATAAGTACGTAATTACTAGGTAATTAAAATACCAAATAGGTAGGTATGTAAACCAAGATAATTTGAAGGCAGGATTACAGAACCTACCTAAGGTCTAATCAACGCAGTTGTCAACAGCTCAAATTGTCATTGTTAACTCAAATTGTCAACATAAAAACATTAAAAACTTTATAAGTCGGTCCAAATTAACGACCAGTTTATCTTGAACTCTTGAAGTTATACAATCACTAGCTGCGTCCCGCGGTTTAACCCGCATTCCTCCGCTCCTGTTGATCTTAGCGTGATGATAGATAGGTAGATAGGTATATAGCCTATAGCCTTCCTCGATAAATGGGCTATCTAAAATCGAAAGAATTTTTCAAATAATTTGGAAAATCCAAAAGTGCACGCCTCATAATTTTTTTTAATAAATATTTATTAATTATTATTTTTGTTTATTTAATAACAATTAAACCACATCGAATCAGACCCTGAAAAATGAAAGGGTTCTATTCCTGAGCATACTCAAGCGTAAGAGAAAAAAAAAGACTCGATTAGTAAAGTATTTCGGTCGCTATCGTGTTAACAAGAAAAAGGATCCGCACATACAAACACACGGACGTCCAAGACAGAACTTTTTTAAACTGTTTTTTAACTAGTTTAAATAACAAAAATGACATCAAAAATATCATGAACGTTAAAAATAGTGTTTTTTCTTAATATGTGTGTGTATGTATTATCTTACAAGTGCAATGTATGATACATAAAGACATTTTAAGTTTGAAAAATCAGATGTTTTGCGCGAAGTGACAGTAGTACCCACCTCAACGCTTCGCTTATGAGGCGTGCAATAGGACCATTAGTTACTGACATTAGCGCGTTCAAACAAACAAACAAACTCTTCAGCTTTAAAGTAGATGTACCTATAGATTTTTATATTATTTCAAAACGAACCAATATCAAAGATCTTAGAAATCTTTTAAAATCGAAATCTTAGAAAAATCAATTCAAAATATACAAGAACCGAGGGTTCAACAAACACTGGTTTTTTAATGGCGCCTCCAATCAACCATTTATATGTCGGCCCTTAATTCCACGATAAAAAGACACATTTATTAGAGATGGCTCTATAAACTTGTGAAGCAGAGATTTTAATTAGGTATATTTCCAATTAATGAGCGGCTTTTCCTTTGATTTGTATGAGAAATCATTGATGGGTAATTAAATTATTTAGATCTTCATTTTGTTCTCATAGACGCCTCTAGATATACCTAATATCATAGGTAAGAACTTCTAGATAAAGTATCTACTTATTTCATTATCTATAATTTATAATTAGGGGAGATGGGCCCAAAGGGGGCACCTTACGGGAAAATTAAAAAAAATGAAGTTTGAAAAGAAGTTAATCCATTTATTTTTTTGCCAAAAGTTCCATTAATAAATACTTTTGAATGCTAAGTGGTTAAATTTGTCAAAAGTTAAAGTATATAATAATTATTAACAGATTACTAAAAGCCTACGATTGCCCGCTTTGCCCGAAGGGGAGGCCTAAAGCGGGCTTTCGTTTAGGGCAAAACGGGCAGTAGTTGGGTAAAGCGGGCAGGCCTGGATTTAAACAGTAGATTTCAAAATATACAGCCACTGAGCCACAAATAATATATACAATAATAAATAGAGTAAAAGACACAAAAATATTTTATAAGTTATGTATTTCAAACAGTCATACAATTATTTTTAAATGAATATAATATGAAACAAAGGAACTTCTTAGGAGCTTTAAACTTTAAGGTACAATATTTCCAGATCATATATCTGAAATAATATTTAAAAAAATAACACCCTGTTTACAGTCCATCATTATTTAGTCTCTAATAAGCGATACAATTATTTTATATATTTATTTATTTATAAATTCTAAAATAGTGTAATTCTGGAAATTATTACAAAAATTTTTGTTTAGACAGCCCGTAAAATAAAGAGTCCATGTGGAATACGTATTCCAAAAGCTCCATTTCTTGTTCCGTAGAAAAGACAGTAGTAAACCTACCAAGCTTTACATTACACGAACCCGATTTAAGATGTCTGCAATGTCCTTCTTGGAATCCCATATTTAGTTGTTACTTTTTTGACAGGTTTTCCTAACTCTTGCACTTCTCGTTTTGCTTGCTGCATAGTTGAGCGTTGCCATGAGGCTTGTGAATTTTTACGCTTATATTGACGCCGGTTATAAGCTGTCATCTGAAAGGAAAAAGCAAATTAACAAAAGAATGTAACATTTTAGCGGACGGGGCAAAGCGGGCGCGTGCCCGCTTTACCCTGCCCGCTTTGCCTTTTTTGACATTTGAAAGGTTCAGACGAAATTCTACCTCAAAATTTTTAGACACGTGGATTTTTATGGAACCAAAATATGGCCAGATAGCCACTTAATAACTAACAAATTTTGGTTAAAGGATTGTAAACACCAAAATAAAAAGAACACATATTACATACCTTGCAATATTTTTCAAAAATCGTCGAAAAACATTTATTTGTTGCAGCTTGTAAATGCGTGCTCGCAAGCGAATCCAACGACTGCCGCGAGGTGGGAGGGGTGCGGGGATCGTGCTCACGAGTCGCGCGCGCGCCATTATTTAAAATTCCGATACTATAATGAGTGCCCTCTTTAGGCTCTATGCCCACTTTAGGCCCCTTTCCCCTAATTAAATTGGTTTGTATAAAATTAAAGGTTTTAAATATAAAACATTGGTTTCCGTAGATATATAGCAGATTCCAATTAGCCAAACTTGAATCTTATAGATAGAAAAAATCGTTAACAAATTCAGCTCAAAGAAACTTGAAAAAGTAGCTACATATTAATATAGCTAGGTATAATAATTATTAGAACTAAATTGAAGTCTGTAGGTATTTTAAATTTTTATTAAACTTAACGTCCACTTATATTTAAAAAAATTGGTTGTCTGTAAAGTCGGTTTACTGACGATAGTTGAACGTGACAACGTGCGATTGTGCTTCTTTGTCGCTCTTTCCGCGCTCTCGCTTGCACTTCAAGTCTTACATGGAACGCCTCAGAGCGAGGTAACGCCGAGTCATGATTTTTCGTGCGTGCAGCCGGCTATATCGAATTATAAGACGTTGTCACGTCAAAAATAAATAACAATAATTACTATAGGTTATTACCATATTAGTATATTACTAATAAAAACAAAATCATCAAATAATAATCACGTCATCAAAAACGTCCCTTCTAAACTACGAAAAAAATAACAAAAACATTCCATAGAATTCCCTCCAACCAGGGCGTTGACCTTTCCATGGATGTCAACTGAATGTCATTGGATGTCACTGGGTGTCACCGGATCCGTGCGACGCGCGTGATTGGTCGGTTGTGTCGCGGGCGGTAATGCGACATCGCTGATTGGTCGGTTTTGTCGCGGGCGGTAATGCGACATCGCTGATTGGTCGGTTGTGTCACATGAGGCGGGACGGCATTTTATTTTAGTTCGTGGTTCTATTGAAATGGAATGTGACAAAATAGGCGATGATTGGTCAATAGAGATTTAATTATTATAATTACAAATATGGCCCAATTAGTTCGGACTTCGGAGAGATAGATGAAATTAAAATTTCCTAGGTAAGTAGGTATATATTTTAACTTGGCTTTTAACCATGAACATGTAGGTAGATAATAGGTAGATATGTATATTTTCATGTGTTTGATTTACGAACGTAGGCGACGCAACTTTTTTTGTCAGTAGGTACCTAAATAGTTTTCCGTCTTCGAACTATTATCTACAGATTCAAATTAGGTACCTACCTACCTATCTACCTATCTGATGATTTTATTAACACAGTTACCTACTTAGGTAGGTAGTAGGTAAATAGTAATTACTAGGTACTTAATAAGGTAAGTATAATTTTAAGTATTGATAGTTGATACCTACCTAGGTACATATTAAATACAATATGTAGATAGTATAAGTTATAACGTATTATATATATTTAAACTACAAAATAACACGTTTAATCCGATCTAGTCGCATCACGCAATTTGTCACGTGTACCGCGGTGCGGGGGGAACTGCGATATTGATCGCGTGACCCGACACTGTCTTTGAGTTTAGCGCTACGTTTATGTAAAAATTGTTAAGTGTAATTTATAGGTAAAGATACCTACTAATACCTAAAGAGATAAGAAAGTATTCTTGTAGGTAGGTAGGTAGGTATCCTAATGGCGATTGCAAAAAAATAAACCTATCTATGTTTTGCCTTGGTTTAGCATAAGGGTAGTTCTACAAAGTAAGGAATTTTTAGCGGCTCAGCCAAATTATACTAAAAAAAACGTTTCAAAGTAATTAATTTGTACGGAATACTGTTATTTAAAGCTGCTTCTTGTTGGTCACTGAAAATAATTAATAAAAACATTTATTTAAGCCACTAAATCTTTTTCAAAGTGTCAAATTCTCAGGATCCTGAACTGTCCCTCGGACAAATTCTGGTTTAAAGTTCGTCGTGATTTATTTACTTTTCTGTATCAAGCTAATTTGAAAGCCAAATCGGTGAGTTTACTGTGTTTTCTTGCTAGGTAGAATAATTATTATCTTATTTTCCCAAAAAAACATTAAAAAAATATTGTCAACATTTTGTCCCCACGCTTTCATATCAGGATCCTGGTCGATGTAAAATAAGCAAATAACAGCTAGGTTTTTTGTCGTGTGATGTTGCCGTTCAGCTGAGTCAATCAGACGTACGAAAGAGACAAAGAATATCATCTAGCTATTCACACCTAGCGCGTAGTACAGTCAGCCCAGCGCGGTAAGTAAGGGAAGTGGTGTCGTAATCAGTGAAGTTCCCAGAATCCTGGTAAGATATTTTTTACGTAATTAATAAATAATATTAGGAAATATAGCGTTTTGATACGTAAGATGCTGACGCAAAGGCCTAGTTTTGCTTAATTCTGGTTAAATATTGTATATTGATATGTTTTTTTAAATATTAGACGGATATTCTCAGGATCCTGGTCTCAGGTTCCTGTCAAATTGAAAGCCAGGATACTGAGGACCATCCAGGATCCTGATAAGTTCACACTAAAACATTGTTTCTGCGTAAGATAATTTAAAATTTTCCACCTATAAACATAAACTACGTATAAATTAATGAAATAAATCATTTGAGTAGCTGTCGTAATTAAATATCTACAGATAATTAGTATTGGTAATGGTCATCTTTAAGTATGCACATAATCTTTTAGAAACTTCGGAAAAAAGCATAAAACATTACTTTTACCGATCTTAGCAGTTCCTAGTACTATTTTGACTGTAGGTGTTTACACTAAAACTTAACTTATGTCATGACTTAGTAGAAAAATAAATCTTTAATAGCCTAATAACAATGATTATACACATGTAAGTGTAAAATAAAGTTGGTTGCATTGCACTGTATTTTGAACACTAAATATTATATTTTGTTGTACAGAAAAAAATGCGAAACCAAATAAAAGCTAGAAATTGAGGTATGAAAAATTAAAATAGATCCCCTGAGATTGGCAGCTGAAAAAGAAAAAAGACAGACTACGATAAAAAACAGAAGCGAAAATTGAATTCCAAGAAATGTAGAGGCAAAGAAAAAAAATGGAAAGGAAAATAAATACACTGACTGTGAGTGCCTTATCTGTGGTGGTCTCACAGCGAAGATACTACAGGAAATGACTGGTTCCAGTGTCTAGTATGCAATAATTGGGCACATGATGGATGCATTAAAGGCGATTCTATATTGTTTACATGCCGTGACTGCTCAGCTGACTGTGATTTTAAAATTTAGCATAAAAATAATATAGTATTGAAACCGCCAAAGTTTAAATTTATAAAGAATAGAAAAAATTTGATCACGAGGTGGGACTCGAACCCGCATCCTTTCACGCCATTCCGGTGCGGATGCCTGACCAATTCAGCCACTCGTGACCCACCAGAGCAATCGAATTTATTCTATTCTTTCAGTTTTGTGTCTAAGGGACACACTGCGTATAGAGATGATTAACAACCATCTCAACCAATATGAAACACTTTTCAGTGAATACAATATTGTAACGATGGAACACGACCTTTTTTTTTTGTTGAAATTGATATTTTTTGTTTTATGGCAATCAAATGCTTTATAAATATAATTTTGTAAAGAATAGAAATATTAATTTATATTTATAAAGCATTTAAATGCCATAAAACAAAAAATATCAATTCCAACCGCCATAGTTATTAAGTAATATGTACCTACCTTTTTTATTATTTATTTTTACTAGATTTAAGTACAATGCTAGGATGAAGTGTCATTATGTCTCAGACTTCATTATTTTCATGTTGTTAACTATCTTTAAGAAGATTTTACTGAATTAAACTTAGAATTAGATTTTACTTAATTCTTAATGCTCAATGATCATTTGATGAATAGAGTTCCTGTTCAAGACTCTTTAAGTATAGAATTAGTATGAAAGCCAAGCATAGAGCTATTTTTCGTTATTATTAAAGGTACTAGTACCATTAAAAATTTATTTTATAAATACAAATTCATGTAAAACATGATAAATAAACGTTGATCTCGTTGATCTCTACCGATTTTTGTTGTTTTTCTCAGTTTCCTGGTGACCTGCTCAGTTTCCTGTGGCTTGATTTCCTTAAAATGGTCATAAATCGAAAACTATTACATATTCTGACTGTTCCGCTCTATATACGTTTAGAGACGTTGTACTCTTGTCATTAGACTGAATTCCGCAAACAGAACGTTTAAAAAAATGTGGGCCGAAATGAGACTCATTTTCTTCCATACTTTGTAGAACTACCCATAAGTAATTTTGATCTGATTTTCCTGCAAAAATTTCTCTGATGGCTTTGGTAGGTAAATAGGTAAGGGGCTATGGGTATGTTTGTAAGAAGGTGAAAAAAATAAATATCCTAAATCATAGGATACCTAAATGGATCACAATTTGTTATAAGTATTATCAATAAAATTAATAACTTGTGATTCATTCAATTAATTGATAGCTAGGTGGTGTTAAACCTTTTATTTCAGGAGCCATTAATTATTTTAAATTTTTATGAAACAATAAAAATGTCGTCAAATGAAAACGCATAAAAACTTTAATGAATTTAAAATCGATTGGTCACGAATCGACATCCCTTCGTTTATCGACATTCTACATCACTTACCTACCACTACCTATCGATTATTTATGTAAGAAGGTAAGAAGGTAACCTACCTAACCTAAATGAAAAAATAATATTGTGTTTAGGTGGTACCTAGATACCTATATTTAAAGTCGTAGGTACTTAGTTGTCTGGTAGAAATCGCTCGATACAGATAAGACCGACATTTGTACCATAACCTATATTCGTCTTTAAAGCCCAAACAGAAACTAATTAACAACAGTGAATTAATTGAATTTATGTTTGTGTTAAAAAAATAATTGTATGCGTATTTTGTAATGTCGTCATAGCACCTACCTACCTATAGCCTAGATGTAGAGTTGTGAACTTGTAGACTGTAGATTTTTATCATTTTTGTAATTATTTTTACTTTTACATTAAATTTTTAAGTAAAGAAGACATTAATAAGAAATAATTTAATAACATGATTAAGTACCAAGGTAGGTACCTACTAGGTAGGTAGGTACTATATCAATTCCTAAATTTGAAAATATCTACCTACCTATAGGTAGGTATACAACTGAATGCTACTAGTTTGCACCTATTTGAAAATAGGATCGTCTACATTTTAGTAACTCTATAGTATAAACCGGCCCCTCATCAAATTATCGTGAATTATAGCAATTATTATCTACCTACCTAGGTATACCTAATTACATTCACAATTGAAAAAAACAAATTGACAATTTCCAATTAAGCTTCGTAATCGTTAATCGTCATTTGTGTTCAATGTTTGGAAAAATAAATAAGTAAATTGGGTTTGTGTAACAACATCTTTACAATAAATTCGTATTATTTTTGCATTTAACCAATAACAGGTTAGGTTCAATGAGGCCTATGTCCAACAGTGGACGGAGAAAGGCTGGAGAGAGAGAGAGAGAGAGAGAGAGAGGTTAGGTTCTAATGTTTTAAATTTTTTTTTATTAAATAGGTAAGGCTGCTCATTAAAATAGCATCTTATTTAAATTACAATCTAGCCTACAAGACTAATAAGTAATTTTATGTTGCAAAAGTTTGTTTAACTGTTACCTACGTTTAACGTTATCATAGATTTACCACAGCACTGATTTGCAAATAAATAAATAAATAAATATTATAGGACATTATTACACAAATCGACCTAGTCCCACAGTAAGCTCAATTAAGGCTTGTGTTATGGGTACTAGGCGACGATAAATATAATATTTAATAAATACATATATAGATAATAACACCCAGACCCAAGAACAAATAATTGAGTTCATCACACAAATATTTGCCCTGACCGGGGATCGAACCCGGGACCGTCGGCTCAGTAGGCAGTTACTTTACCACTGCGCCAACCGCGTCGCAAAAATTAGGGATAGGTACCTACCTACCTACCTACCTACCTAATAAAAATAGTTTCAAAGTAGATCAAACGTAAAGTTACCTACCTAATTTTTGTTTAAATCAACCCTTAAAAGCTGGAAATAGGGGACGAAAAAATCTACGTCCTACAGAAAAAAATAACATATTTCCATACTCAGCAAAAATAAAACACCAAAAAAAACTAACGCCGTGAGCGAAACGGAAAAAAATTCGAAATATATATAACAAAAAACATCTGTCCGTCGTGGTGTATGGTAAATAAGCGATATGTAACAATGGGTTATTAATGTCGGCAGATGCGAACAACACCTGGGGGCGCGTGTAGTATGGCCATATTGACAGATTTTTATTAATTTATGGATTACAAATAAATATAAGTTATGATATAGGTAATAGGAGCTGGTTTGTTATTTCTAATTTGATAGAAAAGCTGTTGGAACGATTGGATGTGTTCAAAAAGAGTTTATAAATAGGTAGGTATAAGAAATGAACTGCATGTAAAAATAATAAGGTTACCTACCTAGTCATTTTTTGTCGGGCAAATCCCAGATTGTAAGCTCTCATCATAATCTTTATTTTGTTGTTGGTACCTATCACATTACCTACCTCAATAATTAATACCTATGTATATCAATTTCTTAAATACATATAAAAATCAATTAATAAATGCTTAATAAAAAAGGAACATAAATTATAGATATACCTATTTCTATATTACTTGGGAGGTAAATATTATTATTAAATATGTAACCTAATAATGGCCTACGAGCCTAATCTATGCTGTAAATTTACACACCTCATGAAATTAAATTACGTACTCCCACTATGACAGTATTAATCGCTTAATAATCGTAAAACGTATTACGTACATCATAAATAGATTGTCTCTAACAATAGCGAGCTTGAAAATTAATAACATTTATGACATTATCATTAAACAGAGCGGAAACATTATCAATACCCTTGAAATTCAATGACAATCCTTTTCGGCGATCATCAATCTATTCAGTTACATCCCTCCGAAGCCCCGTTAGACGCATTTAATATCAACCCCACTATTATTTCAATTTTTTGTACTAGCAACACGTTTTGAAATGTCACGCCTCGTTCATTGAGAGCGCGGGAAAAACATTCTCATTTCGAACTGGAGCGCCAGAAAAAAGAAGAAAAAAAAAGAAAAAACGTTCGAAATTCGAACATGTTTGAAAACGTTCCGTTAGAAGGATGTGTTTTTTGTCGCGTATAATCGAATCTTGACAAACAATATGGGATGAAATTGGTTGCTTTATTGATCCGCCTTTTATGGTGTCGAGTAAATTATTGATTGTCTGTGTATAGGCGAGTTGTATCTGATCGTACCGTGCGGTTACGATGTTAGAAATTAATTTCATTTTGTGTACCTACGTAACGTTTTGGTTGCATCGATTGTAATCCTTAATAACAATGTGTCGTGGGCTGAAAAAATTGTGTTCAAGGTTCGATTTTGACTCATTTTTATAGGACTATAGAGAATTAAAAATTAATAACTGAATTTGTCTTTAACAAATGTCCTATCCACCTACATATTCTTATTGAATTTATAGGTTTGTAAGTACATTTGGATTGGCAATTTTACTAGAGATAATTTTCTCACAATTATAAATCTTATCTTTAAAATTTAATCTTTTAGGAGCCTTGCTTTTTCCTTCCCTTACCAAAAGAACTAACCCTTTATACACCAAAACAAGCAATAATTACGGATCACATACAAACGTATAGGTAGGTACTTCCCCATTAATCATGTTGCGGTCATCTGCCGCCCGCGGGGAACCAACGTAACTTGACACTTTAATGCTTCGCTACAGATAAAATCAACGGATTTAGTCTGTTTAGGGAAATAGGCTCTGAATTTAGTAACTGATTTTTGAAGTGAAACTTCTTTGAGACATTGGAGTAAAATTTCAAGGTCGCGTCATGGCATGGCAATACCGTCACGTCATGGAGTAAGGCGACGGTTTTGTTTTACTTTTGACACGTGTGCGCCTTTTTTGTTGTAGATATCTGTAATAAAAGTACCTAATCATATTTGTACTATAAAGTAAAAAGTCATGACTTACCTACACCTATAATGCCTTGCTAAAAAAATATATAACCTATGCCACATTATTATTTTAATTCCTACAATATTTACATACATCTCAAGGAAACCATCACACAGTTCAACTAAAACTGGTTATATTTCAAAATGTGTATCAACATAAACGTTTTTCGAATCGCATGACAGATGCATGTAATGCTGCCATGTGCATTAGATATTTTATATCCACTTCAAATGGTCGTGAAATAAATAATGTGAAATAAGATGTTATTGGTATCAATAATATTTTGTATTATATCTTTGTTTTAAGTGATTTTGAGTAGTTATAATGTAGTTAAACTTTGCGGGAGCGACTTGACTTTTTTAAAAAATAAAATAAAATTAAAATTAAACTTATTTAATTATTAACTATAACAAGTGGACGATTTGGAGTCACAAATGTTAATGCCAGAATTACATGCAATGATACAATCGATACCTTATTGCGAAATAAATGTTTTTCAATAACTGCAACGCTTATGCTAAATTGCAAGAACTCTCCGGTGGTCTTGCTGAGGCCAGCGGAAGGCTATTGCTCAACCTAATACAGAGGGTTGGGGTGGATGCGTAACTCCTCCCTCCTTAAGTGCGAAATTATCGGTTTGTTCATTTTTAATAACTATCCGATGATTTCGCAGACATGATACATTTAATATCTTATAACGAAGTAAGTAAAGTAAAAATAGAATTACAAGTACAAAGATTAAAAATAGAGACGTATAGCCTAAAGTTGCACTGAATCTAAAATTTCTTTCACTGTTAACCATTTCACTATCACTGAACACTGATTGCTTTAATATCGTTGACATATATTTAACTTCGTCCAGGTTGATGCCTCGCATATTGAGTACACGTGTACTGGATAATATTGGAGTTCTATTCACAGGTAATTGCGGCAAAACTATAATTTTTGTTGGTTCTACAGGATCATTCTCAGTGATTACTTGGTGAGGGCGAATCGTTATATTCTGGATCTCGATGCTACATGGTTCGTCGATGGTCATTATGTATGTGCCCACGACAGGATATTTGCTGACATCACCATTGCAAATTTGAGTTAGAGTATTTCTGTATTTTGAGAAAAGTATCCAACTTATAGGTGTGATTCTTTGAATTCTCACATTCTCTATATTGATTAGCTGTTGTTCGCAGTGCATTGGGTTTCCTTCAAATTTAAGCAGTAGTTCTATGTAAGTAGTTTCAGGATATGGCGTTTGATTTTGTTCATCGCATAGAAATTGTTCTCCAGCAGCGAGCGATCGGCACGGTTTTACGACCGGTAAGTATTTCATCCCCTTTGCCAACAGGTAAGGATATTTAGGAAATATGGAAAGGGTTTTACTATCGGATGGACGGTACATAGGTAAAGAGTATAATTTGTAATAGTTATAAGTATAATTATCTGTAATTGGAACCTCCATTATGAACGTAATCTGGTTTTGTTTAATATACGATTTAACATTAATAGTTTCTTCTAGTTTTACTAAATTTGCCTCACTCGCTTTAAACACTAAATTTTCAGTTTGAGATATAAGAATTAAATGTTGCAACAACTCAGTAGAATTAATAATACTTTGATGTAATATGGATACTTTACTAAATGCTAGAGCAGTCTCTATTTCTCCTAATTTTATAAAAATAGAACGAAAATTACTAACAAATAAATTTAAAAGGCTTACAACATAAGTAGTATAAACCCAATGATTACCCTTAGATGTTAATTCCTTAATCATAGATTCTACAATTTTTAAACGCTTATCTAATATATATTAGAATTTTGATTTAAGACTTCAGTAGAATTGATAAAACTATCGAGCATTTTAGATATTAAGGTAATTTTATTTTTAATGATAGTCTGATCGTTTTCAAGTTTAGCTGTAAGTTTATCGTATCTAATTGCGTCACTATAGTCTAAATTTCCCGTTATAATTTTAATTAAGGAACCCAGAGGGTTGAGGGTACCTCTCTTGACGCGTTTGTGTGGAACTAACTGTTCGTATTTCTGAACCGTTATGTCACGAATATATTCAGCGTGATATTTTGCCACTTGAAAATCGTGTAAGTATGAAATATTCTTATTAATTAAACTATCGAATTCACTGTATTTGCTAATAATAAAATTTAAGTCATCATTTATCTTATCTAAATTTAAAACCTTAATTATAGTCCAATAGTCTGTTTGAAGATATGCTTGCCCTTCTTTCACAGGATAAATTCCCGGGTTATGTTGAAGAAGTTGTAGTTGAAGGGCCAGCGCGGACCTCATCACTATCAGCCAACACCACAACGCGGAAGGCGTTTTACATTTTTAATAGGGACCATAGTCTTCCTTTGACCTATAACCTTAGCTTTATGGAATCGCGGATTATCCTTGCTTTTTCGCTTATTAACGTCTTGCGCAAATATAATTTTTCCTGAAGGGAGACTGATTTGATTTTCACCACCTCTCCTATCCTTTACCTTTTGCTTAGTTTCGATCATTTTCATTTTAGAACACGTTTCACAAGCATTAATAAGGGCTGAAATAGTTTCCTGCATATTGTGCCAAAAATAATTTCTACGTATACTTGCTAGAGTCTCTTTAATACCGCGGTGACACGTTTTGCCTTGATGGTGTTTTATTATAATAGCCTTTTGTTCCTTCTCATCTTCTATAAAAACTACACGCTCCGTACATTCAAATAACAATACTGTATCCTTTCTAAATAATTCTATGACAATGCTAGTGAACTGTTTGCGATGTTCATCATCTTCGAAATAAATGAAATACTTAACTTTCGGTTTAATATACTCTATTAAAAATTGTTTTACTAGATCTGGGTTATTAGTAGGCAAGAATACTTCTAAAACCTTTTGTTTTTCACGTGAAAGGTCGTGAACTTGCATTTCGTTCTTAAACCACGTATATACTAAAATTTGATTTGGTTTCGTATCTATTGCTTCATGTAATATAGGTATACCGGACGATTCTACTATATTAGCTGAATGAACTGTATCCGATTTTGACGTTACAGATGGTGACCTGACTGGGTAGTCACATGTTCTAGGAGAACTTAGCGCCGATAAAGTTTCAGAGTCGGGAATAGATATCGTTTCACTAGAATCGCGTTCTGATATAGTAATTGTACTAGAGTCGTTACGCGCTCTTGGCCTATTGTCTTTATCGCCTATATTAACAACCATAGATTCGTTTTCATTATCGGAATGCGTAGCGTTAACTCTAATTCTAGATAAAGCGTCCGCGTTAAAATTTTGCTTCCCAGTATCAATCATAAATTTGGAATTAGTTTCAGGAATATAATTGTGTGGAAATTTCAGATTTGGATCGCAATTTAATTCTATGATTTTTTCCTTGTAGAGGCTTTCGTTTGAAAATTTTCTTCATCAGACGGAAGCACATTAATGTCTTGAGTATCGTCAGTGGGTGTATAAATCTCATTCGCGTCGTATTCGTAATTCGTATCGTAAGGATTACAGCCATAATAATTCGTATAGTCGTAAGGATTATAGCCATAGTAATAATTACCATTATGTAAGTCGGTTTCATTCACTCTAAAACCTGGCTGAGTTATATTTTGTGGTCGAGGGGGTGCCGTCCTCATGGAAACGTCAGTAGACTCAAAGCGGTTATTTTGAGGAGGTCTTTGACCGAAATTCTGTGGCGTCATACCAAAAGTTTCAGGAGGCCTATAACCAAATTGTGGGTTTTGATTAAATGTTGGCCTATAACCAAATTGTGGATTTTGATTTAATGTTGGTCTATAACCAAATTGTGGATTTTGATTTAATGTTGGTCTATAACCAAATTGTGGATTTTGATTGAATGAAGGCCTATACCCGAACTGTGGGTTTTTATTAAACGGTGGCTTATAACCAAATTGTGGATTTTTATTAAACGGTTGTTGGGGTGTGAATTTAAAACCAAATTTTTGAGGTACATTTGGTGACCCAAAATTAAATCTTTGTTGAGGATTTTGTAAAAATTGGGGCACCGTTGTATTATTATGGGTACGATTGCGCGACTGATATTGTTCGTGGAAATTAACTTCTTCTAACACAATTTCCAGAGCCTGTTCTAATGTATTAGGCGATTTTAGTCTAACAATTCGCGCCATACTTTCGGGCAAATTATACAAGAAAACGTTCAGGGCTGTATGATTATAAATCGCAATTTTCGCGCGTTTAATTTCTGTATCTACCGATAAATTAACCTTCGATATTAGTAACGATCTAATATTCTGTATCCTATTACAAAATTCAAGATAACTTTCCCCGGATTTTATTTTACAGGACTCGAGAGAGATTTTTATGCAATCCTCAGTTCGCGGATCGCCAAAATGTTGTTCCAGCAATTCTTTTAGCGCGGGCCAAGTGTTAATATCTTCGCGCTCGGATAATAACGCGGCGGCATCGCCTATTAATCTACTAGTTATTGCATGTAAAACGTAAATATTCTGCTCTTCATGCCCTCTAAATTTATTAATTATATATTCACATTTTCGAAAGAATAGATTCAAAATTCTTTTGTCTCCACCAAAAAGGGGAATAAGCTTTAACATATCACTCGGAATTGTTATTACGTTTACGCTTTGGATTTCGCGTTCCATGTTA
Source organism: Colias philodice (assembly GCF_061535455.1). NCBI lineage: Eukaryota > Metazoa > Arthropoda > Insecta > Lepidoptera > Pieridae > Colias > Colias philodice. Next base: position 3,904,421 of record NC_143104.1, read on the forward strand.
AAAATAAGTACAGAGTAATTAAAGTTCTGAAGTCTTTAACCAATTAAAATAATTTCGAATTATAAAAATCACACACACCGAAATCAATTAAAAACACGATATAATAAAAATTCTTAAAATATAGCACAATAAAAAAAATATATGTTATCAATTACTATAAAAATTAAAACTTGAAATAAGTTATAAAATCACATATAAAATATAAAAATCATTAATTGAATTACGATCGATTTTGAGATCAATTAAATCAATTAATATTAATATTTCTTTATGCAAAAATCATTTAATTTTCTAATTTAAAACTTTTAATTAAGTTACACTCTATAGTTAATTAGTCTGTGCAGAGTTTTATGCAAGACAATTCTTAGAATTTAATACGATATTTCTTATGTATAAGTTATAACTAATTACTGATTTAATAGAATTTCATATTAAAACCAGATCCGTTATAATGCGAGACGTTCAATCCCAAAATAACAGTTAAAAATAGTTAAAAGTCAAAATTACACTCTCGTGAAAAGGATATGGGAATATATCAGAAAGGATGGCAAAAAGTTTTACTCACCAACCGATCGTCGATCCCATTATTCCTCGTCGTGGTCGTTTAACAAATTTATTTTTCGGTTCTTTTAGGATAGCACGGCCTTTATAGCAATGTTCTAGGGCTAATTTTGAAGACCTCTAGACATGCAGACCTTATATGGCTATCCTACCGGCTGCGCCAGTTAAACTTTGCGGGAGCGACTTGACTTTTTTAAAAAATAAAATAAAATTAAAATTAAACTTATTTAATTATTAACTATAACAAGTGGACGATTTGGAGTCACAAATGTTAATGCCAGAATTACATGCAATGATACAATCGATACCTTATTGCGAAATAAATGTTTTTCAATAACTGCAACGCTTATGCTAAATTGCAAGAACTCTCCGGTGGTCTTGCTGAGGCCAGCGGAAGGCTATTGCTCAACCTAATACAGAGGGTTGGGGTGGATGCGTAACTATGTACCTAGTAATGTAAATAGGTATGCTAAGCTATAGAATGTTTGTTCAATTTTAGAACAAATCTTCAAGTATTATGTACCTACATCATAAAATAAATATGTAGGTACCTAGATATCTAGTTAGTTATTTAGAACCTAAAAAAAACTGCAATGTTTCGTCTCATTAATTTATAATAATAAACAGCCTACATACCATTTAATATACCTATTTTAATTAATTGGTAAGGGCACATTAATTTTTTGTTTCCAAAATTATGTTGGATGATTTCGACAGATAATTCGACGAAAAATTGTGACTACATTCAATCATCAATCAATTACTTTGAACTCTGTGACAGAATTCTATGAAAAGATTTAGTTATTTGCGAAAAACCTATTGCTTTTAAGGCTATGATTCTAAAGACCCACACAAGGAAAAGTTAGAAAATTACTAGGTAGGTACCTATCTATAGATAGATATTATAAATGGGCTATCTAACACCGAAAGAATTTTTCAAATCGAACCAGTAGTTCCCGAGATTAGCACGTTCAAACAAACAAACTCAGCTTTATAATATTAGTATAGATTATTTCCGTTTTTTTTTCAAATTACTAGGTTATAGGTACCTACTTATTTTGATTTTTTACCTGTTCCTTTACCTACCATATAGGTATTATTAGGTACGTAATCAATTTTTCATTAAAAATCGCCTCAAATAGGACCTTAAGGTTGGGTCGCCTAAGATCGGACGCATATGCCGAAAATTTTATACGTACTGTATTTTTTATTTTATTTCTCATGATTCGATGTCGTTTTTCTGTTGCGGACTGCGGTCAACTGTAAATTGATGACAAAGAAATATTGTTTAACCCCTAATTTTTTGGTTTGCGTAGATGCTATCTATCTAAGCAAATTTAGAGCCTAAAAAGCAGACTTTTTTCGACTTACCATAGTGAAGAAAATAACAGTTCGGCCGAAGATCGGACTATGTAGTATCTTCACTTCTATGCGTTTAATAATAATGTTAACATTAGGAAAACATCCGGACTTACGTCCATACATTGAGCATCAATGATTGAGTCAGGAAATTCCTCAAAAAATTTGACAAAGAAGTTTTTTTTTTTATTGCGTTTTTTTAGTCCGGTCTTCCCTCCTCATCCTAATTAAGTTTCTCAAACTTTTATCCTCCGTGTTCTAGGACTAAATAATGAAAATGTACCTAAGGTCTGATAGTCATAGCGTCATTGGATAGTTAAATATATTAAAAGTTAATAATTATTGCGCATTATTGCATAAGGCGCAGTCAAGAGCTAACTTCGGTCCGATCTTCGGCATTGGGAGGGAAGATCGGATCTTGGGTTGTGAACGTCCTAGGCGTAATCAAAGTATACAGATGGAAAGAGGATTCGCTAATTCTGCCCCAAAATAATTAATTACATTATTTCAATGAAAGTACTCTCCACAATGAGCCATCAAAATTTTGTAGGTAAGATCGGATCGACGATTTTCGCCACAAAATACACCTTTTCTGCTGAATCACCTGTGTACACGTCCCGTCTGGTCGCTGGCCGGCCGCAGAGTGAAGAGAGGGGCAGAACAAAATGGCGGATCTAGTAGTGTTGGTAGCAGTAGAGAATATTGCCTAGTTTGCGAGTTATTCCATGCATCCGATCTTATGTCACATCCGATCTTAGGCGACCCAACCTTAATTAAAAAAACTCAATGACTCACTCGTTCTCGTAGCTGTCAACACTGAATTCAAAATGGCGTCCAGCACGCCTGACTGATTCCAAGAACTTTATCGCTATTGCAAATCGGAGATAAAAATCATTTCTGATTGTATGGTGTCAAAATATTATTTGTTATTGAATTTGAGATTGGTGACTACGCCTTATTAGTGTAGTCGAAGAGCTGGTTATTATTTTAGCGATAAAAAAAATATATGATTAAATTTATGTTTATGGTGATTGCGAAATGTTGTTGTTGATATTGGTGTGTTTTTCATGTTATTGTTAGGTATGAAGGGTTTGCTCAAGTATTTTTTTTATTATATGTAGATATCTAATATTATATTATAGCTATTGATGATTTCATTGCATTCTTACAGATTATAACAAAAGCAATAAACAAGTAAATCCCAATCCCAGAAATACAGTTATCCCATAACAAGAGGAACGTGGTAATGGAAACGCACCTCAAAACCGCATAACGAGCACCCAATTACCGTCCCATGTAACGATGCGTCCTCTCGTCACGTCCGACGCCTTCCACGACCGAACGCCATCTGATAACTACACCAATAATTGAATCACTAATTTATGGTCTGCACGATATAATCTATAATCTTTGTCCGTACCTAGTCTGTTTGAAATTCGAATTTTCAATTTTGGAACGTCGTGTGTTCGTGTTCTTTGAACGTAAGTTCGAAATTCGAATTCAATTTTAGGACGCCGCGGCCGCGGCGGTGTTCGATTTGAATTCGTCATCTTTTTAATAAATCGCTTAAGGGTCAGTTGTGTGATTGTATTTAAGGCTCCGGTCAGAACAATGGGTTGGATGCGATGTGAAGATAAGCGTCGTTTGTCGCTTCTGCCCGCAGGCGCTGTGTAACTTATAATTACGTTATTGGAATGTGATTAAAAATCTGAACATTTATAATATGTAGTTAACAGAATCAATATATTATGTATCTGCTTTGTGTTTAGATTTTGATGTGTATAAAATATGTAGTGTATGTGTATAAAATATCTGCTTACAATAAAAAGTTAAATTAAATCTTGTCAATAAAATATTATCTACTACATCTTAATACTATTATAAAGGCGAAAGTTTGTATGGATGTATGGATGTTTGTTACTCTTTCACGTAAAAACTACTGAACCGATTACAATGAAATTTAGCACACATATAGAGGGTAACTTGGATTAACACATAGGATAGGTTTTATCCCGGAAATCCCACGGGAACGGGAACTATGCGGGTTTTCCTTTGAAAACGCGGGCGAAGCCGCGGGCGGAAATCTAGTATAACATACCTACATATACCTACCAACCTACTCTCATACGTTTAGCTATAAATAGAACTCTGTTTTAAAAATAAAATCATGTTATGATTGCCTTGGTAGGAAGGTAAGGTTACTACGGTACCTACCTAAGTATCTTATTCATAGTAGAATAATTATTATTTGTGTAGTTCACCTTTCACTTCTGTTAATAAAATAAAGAGTAGGTAGATAGGTACCATCCCAATATTCAAACAAACAATGCTTAAAATAAAATTCCTAGTTTCTCAAACTTCCTACAAAATAGTTAAAAATAAGTGAATCAAGAACTTTTACTCAAAATTTAAAGCGAAAATCTGTTAATTTATTCCCGTCTCAAAGAAAAAGGACAGGATCGTCTGCGAGCTGAACATAATCAAAATACGTTTCAAAATATAAGCGGCTATTTACCGTTCGCTTGTCGATATGAAATTTATGATTTAAAGTGGTGGAAGTGACTCTTTTATACCCTACCTACAAGAAAAACTATAGGTACTAAGTAGTTTCTATTTTACATGTATGTATTTTACACATAATCAGCCACTTCGTATACCTAATTTCATTTTAAGACCTACGCATACATTAGATAATCATTTTATGCTACACTCTAAAAACATACTAATTACAAATGCCGTACCTAATGTGTAATGTACAACTATTGTAAGTAGGTAATCGTTTTTTCAAGCGTATACTGTGGTTACTTGTCTCTATGTCTTTTAATTAGTAAATTACACCTTTAATGAAACCTGGAAATATTCGTTACTTTTATTTATAATATTAATCATGAACAATTGATATTGATTAGGTATAAACATTCCATATAACATATAAAAATAAATAAAAAACCCTGTCTCTTCCAGTACCATTCGATCAACCCCTTTCACCCCGCTAATAAAGTCAGCAATTTTGCATACAACCCCTTTTTCTTTTCGTTTGCTCAAATTAAATTCTCGAGTGGGAGCCGCTCTGAAATGTTTGGTCACGTGACTCTATTATTCCTTTATTTGAGTATTATTAACTAGCTGAGTGCCCTGGGTTTGATTGCGATTTACAAGGATAGAAACAATATATAGAAGATATAGGAAACTGTAATAATTTGTAATTTTATGCCCTAAGTAGTTAGTTAAATTTGTGTTAGTAAGTTTATTTTGTTTATAGTACCTACCTACCTATCTGTAGCTTTTTAGCTCTATGATTGTTATATGAAAATAAGTATCTACCCTTTTAACTTAGAATTCCTAAATCTAAAAATCTCACTAGTAGAACAGCCACTATCTACTCACAAATAGAAGATTATTTTGTTAACTTTATGAATAATTCTTGCAATAGGTAATCTTATAGCGCTTTGACAGAGCTTGTCGTCAAAAAAAACATTCCAAACGAATTCACAGACGTAAACAAAACAATTCTACCATAATTAAACAAAACCAGCCAAACGAATTTCAACCTTATTCACTCAATTACACACTTAAATGTGTGGAAAATTACACCAATTTGCGACACAATAAGCAATTTGCGACAAAGCGTCAATGATTGATTGTCGCGCGATGTCGCGATGTCGCCGCTAGGACCACGTGTGAAAACGCCTTATGGCGTTGTTGCATACAAGTTTATGTTGATGTTTAATATAATTACATGTTTCGGGGCAAAGTTTGATGTGATGTTAATGTGTAGGTACCTAGTTAATCAGTGTCACCTAGTGAGTCATGTTTGCAGTTTGTAAATGTTTTGGGAGTTCAGAGTTCATTAAATTTTAATTGATTCACTATCGGTGCCTATCTGGCTATAAATGAGTCAACTATAAACTATTATACATACCTATATTGTTAAAGTCAACAGTTAAAGTAGGTAGGTACTTACTTTATGTAAGACATAGTTTTCAATTTAAGCTTTAATTAAAAAAAAAACAAATAACTAAATCAGATCAGTAGGTACTTACACCTATTTGAAATTTATTTTGCCTCTCTTATTCCGATCTCGAATTTTCTTATTTCTAAAATAAATAACGTAAAAATGTGGAGTCAGGTGCCTATTAGGTACTCATTAACAGAGGACAGTAGGTAGGTAGGTACTCCAACTCCATCTCCAACTTATTTAATTTAAGCCTATTAGCCCAGTCATATTAGGGGTTTCACCTCGGAATGAAAGATAATAAGCTGAAAATTGGTAAAAACCTTTGTTTTGTTACCCTAAATATTGTCTCAAAAGTCACAAATGCTATCGTGTCCGCGTCTTAAGATATTGAAGGTCAAAGGTCACAAAAAACGATTTTTCGCGCATATCTCGGTTCCTATTGCTTAAATGATATTTTCACCTATTATGAAAGTTGTAGAGTATAAAATTTTCTACAACTTTTGTCTAAACTTTTTTTTTATACGATCAACCGTTTTTTGAGGAAGAGCGCGAAGAGTGCGCAGCGTACAGTCATATATGAGCTAATGCAGGGTCAAGCGTGAGTTAAGGTTATCAGTACGTTGTATAAAGTCAATTATTGACAAAAAAATTATAATTATTAAGCAATGCCCATTATTTCTGTACTTATTCTTAATTATTTATATTTAATTATTCAACTATAGTATATTATTAATCCTGGATTATCTATTTTAGTTATATTTTAAAATAAAAAGACAGTAAGGAAATATATTTTAGATATACCTTTATTTATCATTAAAATATATGGCATGTTATACATTTATTAAAATGTGAGTTTAAATATTAAAATAATTTGTGAATCGAATGAAATTGCGAATGGAAGCTAATTATCTTCTTCTTCGTCGTCTTCTTCTTGTTGTCGGTCTAAAATATTCAATTCATTGTCATCATCCTCATTATTGGTCATATTCATTTCCAAACCTTCAAGAATTTCAGGATCGTATGTGCTTTCTTCATCGGGATTACTTGGATATAGTGGAGCGTTGAGGCAAGGTTGTCCATTGCACTGGCCACAAGCTAAGGAACATAGTAGCCCTGATTTTCTGCATCCACAGCGGGAACCACAACCATTTTTGCAATTGTAAAATATTGTGTTTAGTAGTTCGGCTGGTGCTGGAGGTAATAACGTTGTTATGGGCTCCAGGATTTCATTTTCAAGCTTCCAGCCCCATTCTTGAGGTTCTAAGTTCTTCCCTAGCCACGTTTGAATCTGGTAGTAGACACGATTGATATGTTGACGGGCTGCTACACTTGTTGGTGGAAGTGTTGACAATTGTACAGGTTTATTTAGTTCTGTTAATTTGATGAATTGCGTGAAGCGGAAATAATCAAGGTTGTCCTCAGATTTTGGAGCATTATATAATGCCAAAAAGATGCGCACTCCATTTTCAAATAAAGTTTGTACGGGGCAGTTTTCTTGTTGAAATACTTCCACCAGTTTATCCAAATGGGTAATTTTCTCCAATGCTCTAGTAACAGTTTTTTTTCCTTTTTTAAATCGGCTATAAATAGAAATGATCATAGGGTAGGGACAAGTATTTCCAGTTATATAAGTATTTAAAAATTTACACGTTTTAAGATAATCCAGAATTAATAATATACTATAGTTGAATAATTAAATATAAATAATTAAGAATAAGTACAGAAATAATGGGCATTGCTTAATAATTATAATTTTTTTTGTCAATAATTGACTTTATACAACGTACTGATAACCTTAACTCACGCTTGACCCTGCATTAGCTCATATATGACTGTACGCTGCGCACTCTTCGCGCTCTACCTCAAAAACGGTTGATCGTTTAAAAAAAAAGTTAAGACAAAAGTTGTAGAGAATTTTATACTCTACAACTTTTATAATAGGTGAAAATATCATTTAAGCAATAGGAACCGAGATATGCGCGAAAAATCGTTTTTTGTGACCTTTGACCTTCAATATCTTAAGACGCGGACACGATAGCATTTGTGACTTTTGAGACAATATTTAGGGTAACAAAACAAAGGTTTTTACCAATTTCCAGCTTATTATCTTTCATTCCGAGGTTGACCCCTTTTTTTACCTAATTTCACTGGGCTATATAGAGTAGAGATTATTTATTTATTTATTTTGTTATCCACAAACTTTCCTTCGGTTTTTATAAAATTAAACTGTCACATACATTTTACATCATAAATAAACATTAATTATTCATACAATTAACTTGTAACTTGTAAGCGCGCTAATGACATGAATTGTGCGGGAACGCTCTTTTGCATAATGGCTGCCGCGGGCGAGTTGACAATTATCCGCCGTGTGTTTACATTCAATTATTGATGTTTACGAGTATTTACGTTATATGAATTACATAATATGATGTTATTAAATTAATTAATGAATAAGTGTCCTTATAAAGCTTTGTAACGCGCTGTTGTATCAAAAAATGAAAGAAAGTTTGTGAAGGTAATCAATTGGGTGGGTTTAATTATTATGAGGACAATTACATAAAATAAAAGCACTATTGTACTTTCAAGTAGGTAGGTAGGTAGGTATTTTTTTTTCAAAATAATAATAGTATGCACTAAGTAGGTAGGTATGACAATAATTCTTCATGAACTTAGAAGGGACATAGAGTACCTAATAATTCAAAAACAAGCAACTATTATATCTATTTTTTATGCTATTTTTATTTTTTATTTATCAGAAGATGATGATGAGTTACTATCTCCAATAAGATTTTTTTTTAATTTCATCGAAATAATTAACTTTCCATGCCCCCTATTACATTTTAATCATTAATTTCAATTCCATTGTCCCCATGCAATTAATTTCGAGAAAGTTCGTGTCACCTGCGTTTCCCGCCAAAACCAATTGACAAACAGACAGACAATTATACAACAGATGACATGCGCATGATCAACCGCAGGTCGTGTCGCGGTTACCGAAAATTGCCGACAATTGCCGAATCGCATGCGCACGCATGACGTCACGCAATGTCACTTTTGTTATTAGTATGTAGATTGTTAATTGGGCTTGCTGCAATTTTGGGAATTCAATTATTTTACATTATACAATATAGGTACACTATTCTATAGAATAAAAACGATTACCTAGAGGCATTGTAATTTGTAACCAGTAACTTATATGGATAAATAAAATTCGGATTAAACATGCAAAACGCACTTAGCGTTTGAAGACAGAAAATAACCTTCCATTTGTAACACTACATGGGTATATGTACCCATATTATTATTTATATAAAAGATTTACAATATTATCCGATACACAATTCAATGACAATTTAAATTATATCTATCCCTCAGAGGTCAGAGATTATTACTTTGTAGAAGAATATGATTAAGAATAGTGCCTACCTACTTGAAATCCTGAAATAAAATTTTAGGTAGGTACCCTAGGTACCTTCATAGTTCATGATATTTTGTAACTATTTCTACCATTATTTTGTTCTGTCATCTGTCATGTCAAAAACAATCTTTAAAAAAACACCAACAATCAATCGGCTTAACTATATTATAAGAATGCCTAGCTGTAACGCCTGTATTAAATTTTTTATTTGCCCATTTTCATTTGTCCGTTATTTATTATTCGTTATTCAAACATCGTCCGCCATCTTGCATGCACCCATAGCAATTAACCCTTTACGCTGTCACCGGGCTTTGTGAACCCTTGCTTTGTCAATTGTCAACCGTGGAGTATAAAAGTGGGTGTATTTCACCGCCCATTGTATGTAGTGGGGTACAAAGTGGTTAATACTGGGTTTTAAGTGACAGTATTGAAGGGTTAAGCGTATTGTAGGATGTGTACCTATATAGAAAATTTATTCACTATAAAATAATAATGAATTGATGGGTTTCAGATGCAGCGGCTATGGTCGACGGAGATTAGTCAAGTGCATAGAAGATGAAATAGTGCACAAGTATGGAGATTTAAAGATTTCTCCTGGCGACATTATTTGGAATCCCTATTTTAAAACCATAAGTTGCACCGAACCATAAATAAGAGCAAATGTAGAGACGTCGTCATTATATATTACTTTTTTAATATTGTGTAGTTAGGTACTTATATAATTACTTGTAAGATGTCAACAAATTCATTTCCTACACGGAACTGGTAAAATAATTTTTTTATAACCAAATAAGGCTTTATTAATTACTAACGTAATAAATACTATTTCCATGTATACAAACTAGTTTCTATAGTTCTATCGTTTATATTTATCCAACCTTCACCCATTATAAAAGGCCACTCAAATAACTCTAATACAAAATAATATTGAATCTTTGCACATGTAATTAGTAAGAAAATTATCTGCACATAAAGCCGTGTACACAAGGACGTCGCATGATAGACGACAGCTAGAACAGTCACGCGATGTATACACGCCTTAACGTGTACGGATAGCAAATAAATATTTATTTAGTTTTCTTTAATAATGAATATTGTATAGCATAGTGTTAGATAATATGGTTTGTAGTGAATTTTTTTATGATTTAATCTATGCGTTCAGTTATGAAGAAAAATGATTCGTTGTCGGAAAGTTCATAAATAAAATTAATTAGATTTTAAAATGATGACAAGAACGATTTTTGTTTTTTGTTTAATTTAATTTAGTATGAAAATATTATGTAGTAGGTGTACTAATTTTTATACCTATCCTATACCTAAGTGATAAGGCTGCCCTGGCAGAACAACTTTTGCCGGGCCTTTATTATTTACTATAGATTTCCGCCCGCGGCTTCGCCCGCGTTTTCAAAGGAAAACCCGCATAGTTCCCGTTCCCGTGGGTTTTCGGGGATAAACCTATCCTATGTGTTAATCCAAGTTACCCTCTATATGTGTGCTAAATTTAATTGTAATCGGTTCAGTAGTATTTGCGTGAAAGAGTTAAAACACACACGCATCCTCACAAACTTTCACATTTATAATATTAGTAGGATAGGATTATTATAATTTATTAATAACATCAGATACTATTTTTATAATGTTAAGTTTAACAAATATTCCAACCGTACCAAGATTAGTAGTTAGTACTAAGTTATTGACAGTATATAATTGAATTTACAATTTACAATTATTAAATAAAAGCAAGATTTACGTTATTGGCTGACAGACTAGAGTTCACACCTTGGTTTCAATGTTACCTATTCACTGATAATTATATGTTTATACAATGTACTGCTTCTAAAGTTTATTTATTTGTTCTTAATATGTTAATAGTACTGGTTATTTAATTAGTTTTATGGAGGCATTCAAAGGTTCTTGAATGGCGACCACGTACAGACGTCGCAGTGTGGGACGGCCTTCAACAAGATGGACAGACGACCTGATCAAAGTGGCGGGGAGCCTAGCCGCTGGAGTCAGGCCGCTGGTGATCGGTCGTTATGGAAATCTTTGGGGGAGGCCTATGTCCTGCAGTGGACGTCTTAAAAGGCTGGAACGGATGGAGGCATTGTTTTTAACACGCTTTTATATAGCTTTTCGCTTGTATGTATGTACCTTCAGACACGATTTTGACCCACTTTAAACGGAAAGACTTAATTCAAACTTTGTACACTAGTCAAGGATAGGTGACAATACAATAATTATTTCGTAAGATCAAGCGTGTTTTTAGGGTTCCGTAGCCAAAATGGCAAAAACGGAACCCTTATAGTTTCGTCATGTCCGTCTGTCCGTCTGTCCGTCTGTCCGTCTGTCACAGCCGATTTACTCGGAAACTATAAGTACTACAGTGATGAAATTTGATGGGAATATGTGTTGTATGAACCGCTACAAAAATATGACACTAAATAGTAAAAAAAAGAATTGGGGGTGGGGCCCCCCATACATGTAAGTGAGGGATGAAATTTTTTTTTTCGATGTACATACCCGTGTGGGGTATCAATGGAAAGGTCTTTTAAAATGATATAAAGTTTTCTAAAAAACATTTTTCTTAAAGTGAACGGTTTTTGAGATATCAGCTCTCAAAGTCGTAAAAAGTATGTCCCCCCCCCTCTATTTTTATAACTACGGGGTATAAAATTCTAAAAAAAATAGAGGTGATGCATGCTAATTAACTCTTTCAACGATTTTTGGTTTGATCAAAGTATCTCTTATAGTTTTTGAGATAGGTTGATTTAACTGTAATTTATTATATTTGCTGCTACGGAACCCTTTGTGCGCGAGCCCGACTCGCACTTGGCCGGTTTTATTTTATTTTTAAAACTATATTATTATTTAATAGCCGCTGTGGTTTTACTCGCATTGCTCCGATCCTGTTGGTCTTAGCGTGATGATATAATTAACCTACAGCCTTCCTCGATAAATAAGCTATTTAAAACCGAAATAAATTTACAATACGGATTACGGACCAGTAGTTCCTGAGATTAGCGCGTTCAAACAAACTCTTCAGCTTTATAATATTAAAGGTATTATTATTCATACCTACATAGGTTAATGACTTGAAAGTTCAAAAGGTGCTATTAGTATCGTAAATACCTACCTTAGTATTGATACCTAGGTACTTGATAAACATTTATTTATTTAGATAATTGATAAACATTACTTATTAAAAATTAATTTTATAAACGAATTAACGAGTCATGCCGCGTTATTCATTTTCTTAGTATAATCTTTGGTATTATTTTAACTGTGGTTTAATCAAAACATCCCCAAATGAGTGATGATAAAATGGCGTCTCAGCACACGGTTGAATGCGAATCCTTGCTCAAACAGGGGTCGCGGGTTCGAGCCTCACAAACATCTCAATTACTGTGTTTAATTCAGTGGGGTTGTAATTATTTGTCTTTGATTTATGTTGTAATGAGCAATCTTATGTACCTATTTGCAAGTTTTAAACAAGTCGGTATTGTAAGGGAATTAAATAAATTGTAAAATAAACAGCAAAAATACTTTATTGTGAACGAAAATAATAGGAAAAACAGTGAGTGTAAAAACAATAATTCAATTTGGATCTAATTTTTATCAAAATATGGACAACTGTTGGTCTGAGCGTGATGATATATTATAGCCTTATAGCCTTCCTCGATAAATGGGCTATCTAACACCGATATAATTTTTCAAATCAGACCAGTAGTTCCTGAGATTAGCGCGTTCAAACAAACAAACTCTTCAGCTTTATAATATTAGTATAGATAGGTAAGTACCTATCTAGCCAATATTCTATCCAATTTTCCTACCCCATACATACTGCGTATTAACCAAAGTACAAACGGAACCAGTACTGCAAATACATTATTGTTATCACTACAACCAGCTGTGGTTTCCCGCCATTTGCTGGAAATATGCATATTTGACACAATACCGAGCCTACTAGAAATTTAGTATCTATAATTAGGTTTTAGAAGCTATCTGCGATTACAAAAATACAAGAAATTAATCGAAATGAAATTAGACTAAGAATGGTGATGATAATTAACGGAAAAATAGTTAATTTTATTAGGTACTTGTGAAATCAAATAAAACAGAAATTGTTGTTGAACTGAACTATGACGGAATTAAGAAAGCTCTATCAAGACTATAAACAATCATTCTTACACAACTAAGATTAAAAAAAAAACTATAATTAGATACTACATGTTTACCCAATGATAAATACTTATTAATCGATCTATACTAAATTATTGCACACAATAACTAGTAGGTACATGAGCCCTCATAGATCATTATTGTGCCTTAATTGGTAATTTGATAGAAGCGCTATCACTGCAGACTGTACCTATATAAATTATACCCTATAGGTTGTTTAGATTAACGGGATATGGTCTATGGCATAATGTACGAAAACCATAAAGTCCTATAAATAGACTTATATTATTATGAGGAAAAAGTATAAGTTTGTTAAATGGATTTAAACTTATAAACTGCTTAAACTATTTTGAAAATTATTTCATGAGATGAAAGTATAAGTTTGTTGTATTTACACGCTTTATATTAGCTTCACCTGTATGTTTGTAACCGACTTCTTTGGGCGCAATTTTGACCCACTTTAAACGGCCAGATTTCGTTCAAACTTTGTAGATTTATTGAGGACCGATGACAATACACTAATTTAATAAAATTTTCTATTTTTTAGTTCGGTTTTCTATAAAAAGCGTGTTTTTTAGTTTTTTTAAACTATTATTATTTGTAATAAGATTAAAAATGGATAGACCAAGACTGCTAACTCCGCGTTGTATCAATAAAGACGAGAACGAAAATAAAATCTATTAACCTCTATTGTTTATATTTTCTTTTCCTTCATAATACATACTAAGTACTTACACCTTAGTTTCAACCCACTAAGTAAGTATGTACCTGTTAATAAACGAAATCTGTTTACATTTATAAATAAGTATAATTTATAATATTCCCTTAATCATAATACAGACATTATTATACATATATATCTGTATAATACGAAACCCTTAAATAATATTAATTGAAGCGAACCCTTCCGTCACCCTCAATTTGCCAAACAAATTAGCATTCCTTGACAACCGTTGCTGTGCGATGTTTTGATATCACTGTTTAATTATTCGTTTATATTATAATTTAGTTAAATTATAACTTAATTCATTATCATTTATAATTAAGAAATCAATAAGATAATCTTTACAAAAAATCAAACAGAAAATAGTAGGTATACTTACCTAAAGAATTCTAACAAATACCCGCGGCCCCATCATTAAAGCGGCTCGACGGAACACAGTGGGATTTAGTCGGTAAGAATCCGACATAACCCACGGCTCCTTCCCCGGGGACCGTGGGTATCTTTGGAAGATTTCCCCACTATAAAAAAAGGGTATACTTACCTAGCTTTTTGCTTGTAAAATAATTTTTGAAATCTGTTCAGTAGTTTTCAATTAGGTACCTACATCGTGAAAACCTAGAAATAAGTACACGAAGAAAAATAACTCAAATCCTTCCGCCATATAATATTATCACATTGTAATGAAATTCGTCTAAAATTACAGCCTATTGTAATTCCAGTTTATAAATAGAGGAAGATATTGCTATCTCGAAACCCCATAAGACACCATAATTCACATATCGCGTGTAAAAAGACCATACTTACACCGTCCAGTGTACAAGACCCCTCAGTTACTTCTGTTTTCTATAAAATTGTTCGAGCACCAGGGGTCAAGTGACTGGTTGTAGAATGTCATTATCTGGTAAGGCGTGGTACAGTGTAAAATATGGTCCTCTTTATAAATAGGTTCAAGGTTCGATAATGTTTGAGACTTCTCCGGTTAGCTATTAATTTTTATAATTATATTATTTAATTAAAAAGGAAGATATTATATTAATTATTTATGAATTAAAAATAGTAATTCGAAAAGGTAGGTTTAATTTTATAATGACTACTAATTTTGATTGTGCATTCTTAATAATATGTGTCTTTTTGATTAGATATTTAATATCCAATAAACAGTACATATTTCTTAAAAATACCATTAGAATTATAATGTTCTAGCTCACTGGAGCTAGAACATTATAATTCATCAATTAATTAGGCCAGTTATTAACTATATGTCAAGTCAAAGACAAATGACAAACGTTAATAAGTCATTACGGAAAATTGGAATATCTACCTTATCTCAAACGAATAAGGTTCACATTACACTACATCAATAAAAGGTCTTAATCATATTTTGTCACAGACAATATTATTATTCAAAGCAGTACCAGAACAGTAGGTAATGATACGGTTTTATAGCTCTGTTGAAATATCAAACACTTCTAAAACAATATTATAACAAGTTATTATTTCAAAATTAAACATTGAATTGAATAATTACTAACCTATATCCTAACATTTGCATTGTAGAGCAAAACAGTTCAATTTTAATATTTTACTAATATTTATTTAGTTCATACAGGTAGTCAGATAGTGTATCTATTGATTGGAATATTTTTATTGTCTCTTTAATTTTATGGTCTCTTTAATCATGAAATTTAATATGAGTCACGAAAGAAAACGGTTTTAGTACTTATTAGGTAGGTATGTTTTTTTTAACTTTTTTTATGTCTGTCTGTTCAGAAGAACCAAAGACCAGGACCAGGAACCAAAAACCAAAGGTCTTAAAAACGAAAAGACCAACCTACAGATTGTTGATGTTTAAGTTTAGAATTTGGTTCGCCTGAAAATGGCCTGAAAATAACTATTTAGAAACCTGAAAGACGCCGTAGAGCAGGCGTCTCTTTAAAAATGTAGGATTAATATAGGATGTCGATACAAATGAAGATTAAAACCTGTTTTAAATCGGTCAAAGTATTAAGATTGAATCACTTAGCGTTCTATACTAATATGTAAATAATTTATTGAGATCGTAAATTGCCTGTATCAATCAAAAAGCCTCTTATTAAGACGGTTTAATATATTTATAATAATATAAGGCTTCTATTTATGATCGATTTAATAAATCTTAAGATAAGGGTATGTACAGACTAGATTTTATTATATGTATTTGTAAATTGTAACGCAATTAGGTGCCCTCTGTGAACTTCGTTTAGTAATTTTCTTGAGATAAAGTAGGCTTTCCTTTTTAATTCAGAACTAACAGGTCAGAACTTACAACAGCAGTCTTAAACCTTTTCAATTTTCAGCGAAAAAAAAAATCTTGAACATTTGATGCGTTCCATTTTCAAACTTCAAACGGAATGTTCAGTCCAAAGAATGTTCTAGAACATTCTACGCATTTTTTAATATTTCGAATATTAAAACCTAGTGTGCTCTCAGCAGAATTCCGTGCCGGTGCCCCCGGGCGGCGGATAAAGAGTAAAAACTGTTTTAAGCGGGTTAAGTGTCCAATTAGCGTGGTCGTGTCAAAACGACCGGCGACAACCCGAATTTACACCCGATGTGCTTTGTGCACAATGAGACATTCAGCCTTGATATAGAGTTAGGAATGGATAGAACTGGCGATTCTACTAGAATAAATGAAATAAGTAGATAATGATTTGAGGTATTTTTAAGTAGTTTATCTATTTATTATTTTGATCGATAATAAGAGGTTAACGTATTAAGTGCGACGCTGACTTCTGTGCGCCTGGTACGAGAACAAATCGGGGATAGCCACGCCCAATTGGAAACTCCGCCCGCCCATGCCCAACCTCTTCTGGCCGCTTCCAATCACTAGCGCGCCCATCTCTTCTACGTCATCCGCAGTGAGTACACCTCTTGATATTGCTACATTCCTGGTACCTCGAGAGCGGAGATAAATTGAGGTGCGAGTTTGCTAATGCGCTGCAGTAAGGAACACTTAAATAGTGAATATTAAATTACCATTATTTTAAATGCAACGCACACCACCCAAAGTCTCTTCCATGGAGGGTTCAACTAATGCTGCTGTAAACCAAGTTTCGAGGACTAAAAGACAGCGTACAAACAACTCCCCACACTCCCCGTCTCCGTCAATTGATAAGCAAGATGAAATCATGTCCATGCTCTCGAAAGTGCTTGCGGAGTTGAGCGAAATACGTAAAACAAATATCGAAATGAATGCATCCCTTGAGTACTACATTAAACAATGCGAAGATTTAAACAAACGAGTGGTATCTCTTGAAAGCGAGAAGGCGAAAAGCGAAGATTATATAAAAAAATTGGAGAGCAAACTGGAGGAGTCGGATCGTCACAATCGAAGCACATGCCTGGAAATAAGGGGAATACCTGCGAAGCCCCGCGAATCTAAACATGAACTTTGTTCTCTTGTAGAGAAACTTCATTCTAAATTACGAGTCGATTACCAACAAAGCGATTTAAAAGATGTGTATCGAATAAGGGGTAAATCAGCTACTGATAGAACTTTAATCATTGAATATTGTTCGACTATTACGAAAGCTAATATACTACATGCAAGTAAAAAATATAACGCGTCAAATACAACCGACCGACTCAACACTGCTCATTTAGGCCTGGGGGACAAAAGCTATGTGTACGTCTCAGAATATCTAACTCCAAGGACAAGACGGTTATACTTTTTGGCTCGGGATTTAGCAAAAACAAATAAATATGATTTCTGCTGGACCTCGAACGGACGGGTCTTTATCAGGAAAAGTGAAGGTTCGCCTCCTATAATAATCAATAGTGAGCAGCAACTCGTCGACCTGAAACAAAAAAACGGGTTAATAAATACAGTGTAAATATGTTTCTGTGCAAGATAATATGTAATTGTTGTTTACTATGTTATGTGTACTACTTAATATCTTATATGTTGTTAAAAGTACCCTTGTTGTGTAAATATACACTAAAAATACATTCATACTTCATATATCTAATATTTCATAACATTTTCACATACTTCTCACCAACCATACTATCTCACAGCACACTCAATCATCAAACACAATATCTATTATTACACACTTATACTAATTTAAGATCAATCAGCACCTTTCATATTTTCATGTGGCATAATCTGACCTATGTTATTAAATATGGATAAAAATCAACAATCTAAATTGTGCACATATATAGACAACTTCATTGTAACGAAGGCTAGGAACTGCTTGCCAGAAGAGTGCAGGTCTTTTGTCACTTTATCGAAGAATTCTTTCAGTATTCTAACGTTAAATATTAGAAGTATTAATAAAAATTATCCAGCTCTCGAAGTTCTTATACAAAGATTAGATATGCAATGTGATATCATAATACTAACAGAGTGTTGGATAGACAATGAGAAGCCTTATCCGAAAATGAACAATTATAGCACATCGTCTACTAAAAACTGTCTAAATCAAAATGGAGGCATAATTGTTTACTCAAAAAGCGGTCTGGATATATCTATTAAAGAGCCAAAATTTCAAGACGCTAACTGCCTTCTTCTGAATGTGGGAAATGAAATCGCTATTGTGGCCCTATACAGATCACCATCCATTTCGGGAATAGATCCTTTTCTGTACTCGTTGGATTCAGTCCTTACCACGGTTTCTAAATGCAAGACTATCTCGGTTATAGGAGATATAAATATTGACATCCATTCCAATAGTACAGACAAACATTCTACCACTTACCTGGATTTACTAGCTAGTCATGGACTTCTAGCTAGTCACACGCTGATAACCCGTGGGAATAGGTGCCTTGATCATGTAATGCTCAAAACAAGGTGTCAATATACCACACTTATTATTGACACTTATGTAACTGACCATAAGCCAGTTATGTTAAATATAATTAAAGAAAAATCTAGTAAATTGAGCTTTAGTAGAACTATAACTAAAATTGACGTAATAAAATTATGCAATGATTTGAAGGCTGCTGACTTTAGTGAGGTTCTCGAAGCAATGGATGTTAATTTGGCGACAGATATTTTGTATTGTAAGTTAATTAACCTCATGAAATATTATTCTAAGACCTTTAAGATATCAGGTAAGCAACGAATACTAAAACCGTGGATTACACCTGGAATTCTCCGTTGTATAAAGACTCGAGACAACATGCACATAAGACTGAAAGACGTTCCTAATAACCAAATTCTAAGGATTACTTACCTACGTTATAGAAACTTTTGTACGAAATTATTAAAAAACTTGAAAAGAGATTATTACAAAGCTGAACTTCTAAAACATCAAAATAACATCAAAAAAACATGGCAGGCAATAAAAAAAGTCACTAATACTGAAAGAGATGAAAATAAAAATGTGGGCCTAATTAAAGTAAAGGATAACCCAACTAGCTCTATCAACTTTATAAACGATTACTTTGTTAGCGTGGGAAAGACTCTAGCTGAGAAGATTAAAGCCACAGCTATGTCAGCTAAAATAAACCATACTCTTTCACAAACTAATTCCATTGTCATGTTAGAAACAGACCCAGACGAAATACTTGGCATAATTAAAAATTTAAAGAGTGATTGTGCAGCGGGATATGATGGTATCACAGCGGAAATCATTAAGAGCTCGGCTACTGTGCTTGTGCCCGTCATAACTCACATTTGCAACCGAAGTCTCACGACAGGGATTTTCCCTGATGCTTTTAAAACTTCTATAATTGTTCCTATTCATAAGGGTGGGTGCAGCGATAGTGTCGAAAACTACAGACCCATCTCTATTCTCCCGGTGTTATCCAAAGTGCTTGAAAAAGTAATAAACAAACGACTAATGAGTTTTCTCGAAAAATACCAAATTCTATCTTCATCGCAATATGGTTTTAGGGAGGGCCGATCAACTGATAATGCGGTATCCAATATCTCAGAATACATTGTTGATAATTTGGACAAACGAAAAAAAGTAGTTGGAGTTTTTCTTGATTTAGCAAAGGCATTCGATACGGTTTCCATACCCGCCCTTGTGGATAAACTAGAGAAAGTAGGTATCAGGGAGAATGCACTGTCTCTACTAAAAGATTATCTGACAAACAGGAAACAAAAAACTAAAATTGGTGACTATATCAGTGAAAAACGGGAAGTTAGCTATGGTGTACCTCAAGGCAGTGTACTCGGCCCGAGTCTCTTTTTGGTCTACGTTAATGACCTCTTTAATATCTCCTTGAAGCAAGGTAAAATTTTCTCCTATGCTGACGACACAGCTCTAATATTCACTGGGAACAGTTGGCAGGAGGCTCAGTCAAATGCTGAGGAAGGATTAAAACAAGTAATTACTTGGCTTCAGAATAATAAGCTTTCCCTTAACATAGCAAAGACCAAGTATATACTTTTCTCCCAAACGCGTAATCGTCCTGAGCAAATCTCATTGAAGGCACATCTGAGCTGCCAAATTTCTTCCTGTGCATGTCCTGAACTGGAACGCGTCACCTCCATCAAGTACTTAGGAATTATCCTAGACAGCAGGTTCTGCTGGAAACCTCACATTGAGTATCTAAGTAGGAGAATTCGAAAGCTCATTTATGTTTTTAAAAATCTCCGAGAAGTCGCAGATCGTGACCTAATAATTAAAGTCTACAATGCACTATGTAAGCCACTACTAACCTATTGCTGCAGTTCTTGGGGAGGTGCTCCAAGTACCAATATGTTAACTCTGGAACGGGCTCAAAGAGCGGTATTGAAAGTCGCCATTTCCAGGCCTTTTTATTTTGGTACATCAGAGTTATTCGCTGAATGTGGGGTACTAACTGTAAGACAACTCTTTATTCAAAAAATTCTCTTAAATCAGCACCAATTAATCAGTTCTAACCCTATAGGTAAAAGAAGGAAAGATAAAGTCTTCTCTAAGCCCAAAACAAGCACTAAACTTGCTCAACGCCAGCAAACATTTCTTGGACCTCTCATATACAATAGAATGGCCAAAGATATTGTAGCTCTGCCTTCGATGTCCATAAGAGATGCCAACAGTGCCATAAGAAACTGGTTGATTGAGTGTGATTATGAAGCTATTGAGAAAATGCTTAAAGTTATTGTCTGATCCATGTTATTTTCTCTGTCTTGCCACAAATCGCACACACACACGCACACACACACACACACACACACACACGCGCACGCACGCACACACACACACACATATTCACACATAGTTACACACTTATAAATAAAGGCGTTAATATAGGCGCAGATTTCATTTAGTTTATAAATTAATAATTAATAAATAATAATAAATAAAAATGTAAATTTAATCTTAATATGTATAAATAATGTTTTATCTTTATGTATAAATAATCTTGATTGATAATATCAGATAATTTTTAATACCTGAAATATAATGAGTACCACTTACCTTATTGTGTAATCAGGAAGGATTGCAGGCCTACGATACAAGCTGTCTTAGTGTAGGTCTGCAGGTCATATTATCTTTTTAATCATCAGGTCCTATTATAATATCCTTGTATTTTTATGTTTAATTAATTAAGATAATTATTTCTATGTATTTAATTTTGTATTTATGGTGAATAAATGATTATGATTATGATTATGATCGTAGTTTTGGAAGCGCCTTAGAATTGTCATTTTATTAATTTTTTGGAGGAATTAACTATGTAGACCTCACCAGTCCAAAATATGTATATCAAAGACATGCAATAAGGCTATATTTTGTTATAAGAATTTACTTACTTTTTTATTCATGTATATTACAAATTAATAGGAAATAAGGAATAATAAAAATTATTTATGTAATTCATATTGAATCTAGGGCTCAAAAGAACTAAATTTATTTTCAATATAGAGAAATGTGATATGATTACGATGCGTTGATGAAGAGTAAAACAAATCAATACAGTTTATAATTTATTTATTCAAGTTCGACTCGTTTTCAACTTACATTTAATAAAATATAAATAACTACTGTTATACGCAAACTTTTTATTAAATTAAAGTGTCCTGTCTGTATCTTTCTAACTCTTCAAAGCGGCATCTCAAGGAAGATTGTCGCAGTATGATGCAAAATGACTCCTTTGTGTTCTGTTGTCCTTTTTAATTCGTAACTTTTATGCGTCAAAGTGAATCATTGAATGCCTTATTTAGATATAGACCAGACATAAACCCTAAAGCAAAGGCCGTAAGGAAGAAAATTCAATGAAAAAGCTGATGTGTAATACAGTGACCGATATTTATATTGAATTTCCGGGGACAGTATAAACATATTTTTTTACTTAACTGCATTCTGAGACAAATTTTATTATAAAACTTTAGTACAGAATGAATTAATTTAATTTCATCGTTTTAGAATGTATAAGTACCTATTAAATCGTAATTAAATGGGGTATTTCGTGATATCAACATTTTTTTACAATATATTTTTTTTTAATTAAATATGCACATATTAAACACTGCTTATTTATTGAGAGATCGTCAGCAAACAATAGATTCTTTAGAGAGTGCGGTGTTACAAAAAAGATTCATCGATACTTATGTCACAGTCACAGATAATAACATAATTTGAAATATATCTACAGGGTGTAATCGTTAAGTGTGCACAAGCGATTATTCCGTTACTATTGCAGATATCAAAAAAACTTTAAACTGATATCGAAAGTACTTAAACTAATGAGTAAAATGGCCATAACAAAAAAATAAAACGAGGAATATCCAAAAATGTTACACTAAACGCTCCCATACATTGTATTTCCCATACATTTTGTATTCATAGCAGATTTTCGAAGTGACGTCCTCATTGTGCAATACAATGAGGAGCTCTATTTACAGTTTCTAAATGAACTTTCCTACAAATTTGCGAAGTAATTAAAGCAGAAAACGAAAAAAAGTACGAAAAAGCTTTCATATTAAATGTAGGTACATGGGATATTCATATCTCATACTAAATGTATGGGAGGGTTTCATGTTAAGTTTTTAGATATTTCTCGATTTATTTTTAAAAATTTATTTTGACTATTTAACTCATTAGGTTAAGTACTTTCGATATCAGTTTAAAGTTTTTTTATATCTGCAATAGTTACGGAATAATCGCCTGTGTACACTTAACGATTACACCCTGTATACTTTGTCATCGTGCATTTAATTAACAACTATTTTATATTCAGCGTCATAATTAAGTAAAACTTACATTAATTCGGAAATGAAATGGTTTTGTATTATAGGCAATATTATTAAACAGAAATAATGCTACAATTAGTATATTAATAACACGAAACTGTGTTAAACCTGTTATAATTATTAATTATAGTAATAGCCAAGCAAATTTCTATATAATGGGTGTATAAAAATTTTGAATGGACATGGATGGATACATTTATGAAAGGATTTTGTTTTCATAAAAAATGTTTCATGGTTTTAATTAAAATGACTGGAATTATTCGAGAACGGATTTAAAGTGATGGTTACAATTTTTGTTACAAATATTTTTAGTACAACCGAAATGAGTATTTTTGTTTCTGTTCAAAATAATGGATATATTATTTACAAAAATATGGTTCATTGCTACTTCTTTCTCCTCAAATCTTGCAAAGCCATACCACAACAGTACAACACAGATACAATAACTAAAATCTAAACAAATATCTCAAACTCAGAAAACTGAAAGCCATAATGTGTCCTAAACACACAGATTTATTTGTCAACCCTTTAACACCGGGCATGGCCGTTGTCTCAAGCGTAAAAAAGATGGCGGCAAATGGCCTGGCTTACATTAGCACGACCTCGACAAACCGACTACTGGAGTTAGCCAGGTCAATATTTGTGGATACACGTTGACTGAGTGATTTTTTACATGGTCGGCTTTTTTAAAGTGGCGGTAGAGAATGTGTGACTGTGTTTTGGATTGATATCTGTTGATATAATATTTGGATAGGTATAAGCCGGATGCTACTTATTATAAAAGGTGGCCAATATGCCAATATAGGAAGAAATAAAAGCGAGTTAAAACTACAATCAGCTTCTAGGATTTAACAGCTATCCAGTTAGGTACGGTACTATTTCATTTTATACATTATTTTATTCATGCTTCATGTTTATGTATATTATTGACGACAACTTGCAGACCTCATATTATGGTCCAAATGTCGCACTGAATATTGAAAAACATTGAAAATAATCGTCTATTGCTTCGATGTACCTAACTCAGAAGACCCATTCTTTTTTTATTTCTATAATAATACTATTCAATTCTATTCATAGAAGACCTGATCCACTACTGTAGTGACAGTTTGATTGTAAAGAGTAGGTAATCATCATAATAACAATACACATATTGACCACAGAATCTTATGACGCATTTTACAATTATCTACCACACTTATTTGGTTTTTCAAGAAGCTGGTTTCCTAGCTGAGTTTCTTTCGCCGATCTAAGCAGTGGTAGTATACTGTCATCATCATTGGCCTTTACGTCTATCACAGACGATTTATGGTGTGTTGCCTGCACAATGTTTCTGGTGTACGAATAATCCAATGCGGGATCGACATACTTTTCCGCAGGTCGGACAAGGGAAGTTTGCAGAAGCCGATTCAGAGTCGTCTTGATGGCGTTCCCTCCTTCTGTCCGCGAGTACTCTAAACCAAGACTCGTCACAGGATCTGCAACCCTCAGAAACAAGTTTGCGCCATTCTGATCGATTGGTAGCGAACTTCTCCCAATTATGTATTATAATCAATCTGTATAGTGACAATATTAAACAGATAAATATAATATCCAAGTAACTTTTTTTTTATGTATGTTCTTGAAGTGCTTTTAAGACTTACTCGTCGGTGACAAACTAAAATAACATTTTAACACGATCCATTAATGAAGCTAACATAGCGCCACGCCGCGGAGGTCTGTCCGATCTTCTAATTACTTCCTCACACAGCCTTTGCCTCACCGCACTCCTTTAAAACCAAACACAACTGAAAAACGACACAAACAACACAAAACCTTTACGCACTTACGACCTTTCATATCTGCAGATCAGACTAATGCAATGTTTAAAATAGCTTGCGTCTAGTCCTCGGAGTAAAAGGCCGTAAGTGCGATACATTAGCTTTTAAGATACGTCGTTTTGTTATTGTATTCTGTATGTTTGGCCGTCGCAGGACCACCGTCGGATGTTTGCGATACTGAGGTGCTTTTTACGATAACAATGAACCTAATGTGTGGACATACGTGTGGTAATAATCGCTTATTACCGAAGTGAATATAAACTGGTAGACTAAACTCATTCTAGTGTATGTCTGAACTCTGAAGCCATTTATTGGATAAGTTTTAAGGGCATTCTAGTGAACCATTTCGTCATTTCTTTGATTTTTTTTTTTCGTTTAAATGCGATGTTATTACTGTTATATAGAGTGATTTAATAAAATTCAGATAATACCGCTGATATAATCAAATTGGTCCAGAATAGAATAGATATTTATTTGCATAATATTGTTATTATAGGTACGTATCTATACGTACCATGTATACAAGGT
The DNA here is from genome assembly GCF_061535455.1 of Colias philodice. Classification (NCBI taxonomy): domain Eukaryota; kingdom Metazoa; phylum Arthropoda; class Insecta; order Lepidoptera; family Pieridae; genus Colias; species Colias philodice. The sequence goes on from NC_143104.1 coordinate 3,930,146, forward strand.
CATTAAACAATTTTGAAGCCATATGAATAGCCAAGATTTACAAATTAATTAAATTACATGTCCTGCAATAATGCCAGGTATTCCGGGAGAAGCCGGGGCGAAGGGCTAGCAATACATATTCACATTTTAAGCAACCCCATATATTTTTCACAGTCATCTAAATTGGGAATGGACAAAAAACGGTCCACCCTTTTAATCAGTGCAACCCCGTAATGAAATCTGGGACCATTAAGGGATTAAAAATAATAACTACCCTCTCTGGGGCGGGTCGTCATGGGGTAACGAGATATTGTCAATTTGTGGAACCACTGGACTGTACTGTTTTCTAATATGTCCAGTTATTATGGATGTATATTGGTAAAAATAAAAGTGTTTTCGTTTAAAATTTTAAAAGTTACAGAAGACGTAGGTAGTTACAAACCCCAAATTCTTACAGTATTTTTAATGAGAAACAGAAACAAATGTAGTCTTTATCTATGTACTTACATATTACTAGCCTAAGTAAATTTCTTTTTCTACAATATGCATGTTTATGACAAATAACGAATTTGCGCATAGTAAGATCGACTAACATTTGATTTGAAGTCTTTAATGTATTAAGCACATAATATAGATATACATATTTCTAACAAAGCATCGACTCACATCCACTGTCAATCGTAATCAAAACGGAGGTCCCCTATTTGCCAATTATGTTTTTTTGTTTGTATCCCCGTACCCCGGAGCAGGCGTTTTAATTCCCGGGATCACTGGGGAGTACGCTTTCCTTTTGTCTCTCAAACATGTGTTGTGTTATGTTCTTTTGTGTTTTTATTGTAACATGTAGTTAAAGTGGCGACTAGCGCTCACTTCTGTTAAAAATGTGTATCTATAAGTGAAGTTAAATGTATGTGTGTTTACTTGGACTGTCTGCTCTACTGTTTAATAGTTACACTTTAAAAGGTAATATAAAGAATTTAATTCACTTTAAAGAAGAAATAGATCATAAATGGTAGGTATGTACGTATAGAGTGTTCTATGTTTAATTAATTAATATTTACACTATGATAATATGTATTATGTACCTACATAGTTTAAAGTACAGACTTACATAGACGTTATTATCATGTAGTATCTAGTATCAACTATCTATGAAGAATGTTTCTCATTAAATTACTGTATATTTTGGGGTTTGTATTTCTTCTCTAATTGTTATTATAGAATATAGAGCATTGTGATAATGCGATTACTGATTAGGTAGCAATCAAATGGATTTTTTTATCGAAGTAGGTATATAATTCTTACTAATTTAGAAAAATCGTTTTTTTGTATTTCACGACGCAAACGAGCGACAACGCGGGCGAAGGTACAACAGCTAGTAAAATCTAAATCTATATTATATCTTGTTAGCTATAAGACATTTGATAATCTATATACATATATATAAATGAAACCCGTTTCGCGTTGTCACGGCATCACGTGTGAACGGCTGAACCGATTTCGATAATTCTTTTTTTATTATATTCCTTGAAGTACCAGGATGGTTCTCATGTAGAGAAAAAGTAAATATGTACCACGGGCGAAGCCGGGGCTGACCGCTAGTAACTAATAAGTTTCTATATGAAATATATTTATTTAATAACCTTTCCCTAATACGTCGTAAGTGATATCCAAGTAATTATGGCTCGGTTATTGGCTTCAGTCAGTAACTCCGGTTAAATTTAGACGAGCTAAGTCACAGCCGCAGAGCAAACGTCACGCGTAATCCCATTGCTACAAGTGCGTCAATTGGTGATTGAAGGAATTATATAGAGCTGCTAAATGCAATTGAAATTGAATAAAATGAGAGTTGTACTGTAATTGAATGTTCTGGAACTCAAGGGCGGGCTTGTATAAAACTAAGGCAGTGAAAATTGGACGTAATAGTGACGTACGTATGTTGGTACAAACATAAACAGATTTAAGCAATTTCATTAGGTACTTTAAATTTGATATTTATAAGGCAGTGATAATAATAATTTATCACAATAGGCTGCGTAGGTGCATAATTTTATAACGTGTGTAACAAACGTATTTCCTAATTTTCTTTCGTGTAAAGAGAATCAAAATACGTGTCAATTGCATTTGTAAGTTGTTGTAACAGCTCCATATAATGTCCTATCTTTAGAATGGATCAAAATCTCGAGAAAGCTATCATGTCTCAAGTGATCTTGGATTACATGTTACACACATAAGAAGGTAAACCAAAATGAAGTCTTTACTTACGCATTTAAAATTCATTTTCAAACGCGCTTTGACAATGAAGATGTTAAAATTTTCAGGGCTTTATTTTACACGTTAAGGAAATTTGTTTCCACGTAATCTTACATAATTTTTTTAAGTATTCGATTTAAAACTAAGTTCATCATATTGATTGCACCAAGTGTCGTGTAATTTTTAATCTTTTTGCATTGAGATACTATTACCACAGTATTACCATCCTACAGTATGGCGACGAATGTACTTGTGCAGAGAAACGGAGGGGAACTGGCGGGGGGTCGGGCGACGCGGGCCGCTTAATGCAATCACGCTGAGTTTGCATTAACTAACGCGATAGGACGACGCAGTCGTATTTTTTGTGTAATAATTTTATTATAGGTACTTACATAGGTACTTACATATTCTATTATGACGCGCAAAAACTGTTCCGTTTACGGATGTAAATCTACATTGAAATCCCAGAAGGAAACAATATTTCAGAAAGATTGTATTAATTGTATCTGTTGAATTAAAATCAAAGCTATGTATATGTTGTCCTCATTATTTTCTAATCAGATTGTACATCCCAATGCGAATGCATTACTTAGTTAAATGGTATAATATACAATTAAGAATATCCAAAAATAAAGTGTCCACGTAAATAATATTTAGCAGTGCAATATCTGTAATTATATATTTATGAACAAATAATTACATCAGATTTAATAATCGCAATTATTTTGAATGTACATATGAATAAATGATTTCATCATAATATTAATAATCACAATTGTTTTATTTCCCATTTGTTGCAACCCTAGCGTATTTTCGTGTGGCAGCGTAAGTACCTACGCTGGCGGCGGCATCGCGCGACATCAAAGGCGATTCCTTAGGTACTGTAGGAAATAATATTGTAATACTGTGCTATTACTATCTACGTATAAATCACTTATGTTCCGCTCAACATAGGTCAAATGGCCTCACTGCACTCAGTCGCTTTAGCGCGATCGTCGCGTTCATGTCTTGTTTGTTGCAAAAAACCAAGAAACTCATTAAATATGCCCTCGAGTGTGTTGCGATATTGCACTAATAATTCAAATAATGCGGCAAAGTGCAAAGAAATAACTTTTCATCGGTACAGTAGAACTCCAATTATCCGAATTAATGGGGACCGGGACCCATTCGGATAATCAAATATTCGGATAATCGGATTTAAAAAAAAAATTGCCATTGGAGAGAATAAAAGCTACGTTTTGATATTGCACTATTTTTTTATTGAATTAAATGAAAGAAACATGAAATTTTCACAGGTTTTAAATATAAATAGAATGTACTTATGTACAAACTACAAGTTTAGAAATAAAAATCATTGTTTTTTAAACATCTCAAGTCAGTGTAGGCACAACGGCAAGTTAAGACAAGTCAAGTCAAGACTTGACGTGCAAACACTGGCTTCGCGGGGGGAAGAATAATAGCGCACTTAACTTTTTTGGACAATTTTTTGTGATTCGGATAATCGGCGATTCGGATAGTCGGAGTTCGGATAATTGGAGTTCTACTGTAATTAATTAGATAATCATTTTTAAAACTTGGTTCGAGCAAAATTTTTGGCGGGCGCCATTTTGCGTCATTTGTCATAGACTAAAAATTTAAGAAACGGCATTGGGTATGATAGATGTTTAGATAGTAATATTAAATGACATAAATTTTTATAGTGGAAAACAAGAAGCTTATATCTAATACACTGGAGATTTCGGTATGAACATTTGACGTGTACAAGAAAATATTGCCCAGTTGTTGTGTTTTATCACTTTCACACCTAACTTGGTATTGCCACTGTTAATACGAAGTTTTCCCAAGGCTACTATGTATGCTGTAATATTCTGTGCAAAAGGTTAGTTTTTGTACATGAGTTTGTTGATAAATTGCCAACAACGTCATTCAGAAGCATTGTTGGATGAGACAATTATTATTTATGCTAAATAAAATAAGTATCTGAACCAATTATTAAAAAGCGATACTCCCTGATTATGGGTAGTTACCATAATAAAATTGTAGCAACTCTCACTTTGACAATCATCATCATCATCATCAATACATATAATAAAATTCTAGAAAAGCGGTGTCTGTACAATGAAAATATGAAAAAAAAAATTAGCAGGTGTTATTATTAAATCGATCCCAAATCCAAAACTGTAGTTAAAAAATTTTTTGTCTGTTTGTCTGTTTGTCTGTTTGTCTGTATGTTCGTGCACGCTAATCTCAGAAACGGCTTATCCGATTTAGATGCGGTTTTCACTAATATATTGGAGTAATCTTCATTTAACATTTAGTGTTTATTTCATGTCAATCGGTTCGTAAACAAAAAAGTTATGACCATTTAAGTATTCACGGCGAACATTTGCTAAGGCATTCTATTTATTGTACACTGTACAGTGTACATACGATAAAACGTAAGTTATCTGTTACAGTTATTCCTATAAATGTCCAGGTGATCATATCGAAAGTCCCCAAGGGTGGGGGGGAGTGGGGTAAGCTGAAGTAGTAGGGGAGAAGGGGTCAAATTAGAATTATGCTTTTTTCTAGGTAAATTTTATACATAAAATGTCCTTTAAATTATGTCGTATTATATTTTTAACTCCCGACGCAAAAAGATGGGTGATAAGTTTTTGATCGCTATGTTTGTCTGTGTGTGTGTGTGTCTGTTTGTGCCACCGTAGCTCGCTAACAGGTAATCCGAATAAGATGCGGTTTTTTTGTTAGGCAGCATATTTTCCGACGCTGGTTCTTAGATAAAGTGTATCAAAATCGGTTCATCCATTTATTATATCTAGGAATATAGGGGTAAAAGTGAAACGACCTATAACAATAAACAATAAGTCAAATTTTATCAAAATCGGTTCATCCATTTATTTGATATAGGTATAAAAGTGGTAATAAAAAAATGAATTTTGTCAAATATACTCAAGTGACATATCAAATGAAAGGGCATGACGTGTAAAGTATAATTAGACATATTTAATCAAAATCGGTTCATCCATTTATTATACCTATATATGGGTAAAAGTGGGAATGAAAAAAACGAATGTTGTCAAATATACCCAAGTGACATATCAAATGAAAGTGCATAACGGGTGAAGTACAGTTAGTTATATTTTTATCCAATTCGGTTAATCCATTTATTAGATTACAGCGGTAAAAGTGGGAATGAACAATAATCGAATGTGGTCAAATAATATACTCAAGCGGGGCATATGAAAGGGCAACGTGTGAATTACAATTAGTCATATTTTATCGAAATCGGTTCATCCGTTTATTACATTTAGGGCACTTTAGGGGCGACAGTGGGTATAAATAAACCAAATGGAGCATCAAACGACAGGATATGACGTGTACAATGTACATATTATAGGTACAATTAGATATGGTTTACATCAAAATCGGTTCTGCCATTTACTAGGGGTGGAAAGGGAAGGGTTGAAAGTCTGCGAAAGAAGAGGAGATATGGGAGCGAGAGGATAGCCACACCCTGGAAATTTTGAACTCTACTCAAAGCCACATAGGCCGGGCCCTTGGAATTTTTTTTTCCTAAATATACCTACCACTTCTTTTGCCACTGTGGTCCATTACAATTTGTGCACGGTTACGGCCCAACGTAAAAGATGTCAAGGAGCAACAAACTTATCTGTTACTTAACTTATGTGTAACTTACTTATCAATATGATGTAAGAATGTAATGGTGCCTGGTGCCTAAAAATAATATGACATAATTTAAAAGAAATACGTAGAAAATTAATAAGGCATTTTTTTTTTTATTTTTTAGCTCAGTTCGGTAATAAATTTTACTATCAGTTCTTTTAATTATTTATACGTACGGTAGTACGTGTTTACTCAATAATTAAGTTAAGTAGTAACTACTATGCAGTCACTATTCCACGCGGACGAAGTCGCGGGCACAGCTAGTATTATAATATAAATACTGTTAAAAATATATGTCGTTATTATTTATAGACCATGATTTTTAGTTTTTTCTATTTCGAAAAATCCTGAATATACAAACCAGTGTGGTCACCCACAGAAAGAGACAAAAAACAACACTGACGTCATTCAAGGTTATATTTTCTTGTGACAAGTTAATCGTCATAGTGCAATCTCCAGTGTATAAGATATAAGCTTCTTGGTGGAAAATAATAATTTTACACATTTAGAAAAGATTGTACTGTGGATATTATTTGAAAAAAGGTTAAATCATGAAAGATGAAAATAAATTACCTACGTATCAATTTTTTTTGTTACATTGATTGGTTTTAATTGAAAAGTTTTTAATTGATAAGTTTATTAATAATTTATTTATTAGATTTATTATATTTTTTTTTGTTACATTGATTTTTCTTAATTGATAAGTAATATACAAAATATTTACAAAGTTTCGCCTGTGAAGCGGTGAGTCGATGACATCGCTTAATCTATGACTCACAACTCACAAGCCGCCTCGCACCGCCGCGCTTGCAGCACAGATTTTGTTCGTGGTGTCTCCTCTATGTTACGTAGATAGTAATAATAGCTCAATGTCTTTTTTTAAACTTTGTGCCATTATTTTATAATTGCAATTTGAACATCTTTTTAAACATGAGACAACTAATTTTTACAGCTCGATTCATAAGTTTTAATAATTTTACTCACAAATACACAAGAAAATACATCATATCATTTTAAAATCCACATCCACATATAACTATTTACATCACTATTGAACTGTCACATTTCATAAGCCCCTCGCATAATCCGCTCAAAGCCTCTCTGACTATGCAGAATAGACAACTATTCGCTGTACCAACGACCTTATCACAACGGAATAAGGTTCACAATTTCACGTGTTGTATATGCAGAATTGACACAACAACTATTCCCAGTACGAACGACCTTATCACAAAGCAATAAGGTTCAGAATTGCACCTGTTCTTTATGCAGAATAGATAACAACTATTCCCTCTATCAGCGAATGTATCACAACGGCATAAGGTTCAAAATCGCGGGTGTGTTTTAAATAGTGGGAGCCATTTTGTAATCGTAGCTCTAAGTGCACTCTGTCAATAGTAGCACGTAGGGTGATTCGGCTGGGGATATTCTGTTGACGTTTTCATGTCGAAAATCAATATTGGCAAATGGGGGACACATAGTATGGACTAATCCAGGTATGGTTAGTATATTAAGTACCTAGTTGGCTGCTCTCACTGCCCTCACGCTTTAATTAGGTTTTAAGTATTTTAATGTTTAGTTTTATAGCATTAAAATTTAATTTACTATGAATACTTATTTGATAATTTTTGGAATAGAAAAAGTTCGATCGAAATAATTTTGACCAATTTTTACTTCCATCTTTCGCCGTACCTTACTTATAACTGTGGCGATGCCTAACCAAATCAGTCAGAAGTAATTTTTATACCGCACTTTTCTGTTCGCCAAAATTTTGTGCCAACTTCTATATGTACTTATATATTTCAAGTAAGTACTTACATCGAAAATCTAAAAACGATGAAGGCAACCCTTCAAATTGTTCTCCAGGAACTCTACTTGCCATCAGAAAATAATCCAAACTATTCATAACTACCATAAACAAGTCAAAACCGATCACAGAACAAACAAAGGCCAAATCCATAGATTTATTAGTTCCTAAAATATAATAGTATAATTTGGCACTCGACAGAATCTGTGATCTATTTCGATCTATGGATCGACAGGATCGGGATAAATTTAGTGCTTCCGCGTGCGCATGGCCAGGTTGAGTGAAGTCTTATCGTTTTAGATAGAGCGGTTTCCGGGATGCACTTAAACTTAGGTGTGGTTAGTTGCAACTTTCAATGTATGTGATAACTGATAGATAACTGATAGACTTTAGTCAAAAAATATTTATATTTCTATTGCTAAAAGTGTTTAGTTACCTACATAATATTTTATCTCATGTAAGTAGGTTCTACGTATTTCCTTCGTATTTTGTACTAAAAATAATAAATTTCCCATTTCCAACGACAATTTCCAAAATTTTAAAATTAAGATTTAAAATCTTCTTTAAATATTAAACTTGAAAAGGAAAATTTGCTCAGCCATTACCGTGTTTGTGCGCTCGAGGACCGACTTCCAAATTAAATGCCAATCGATTTCAAGTGGCTTATTGGGGTGATTTTGTTTTCAGGTAATGTCAGTGCATTTGATACCTACTTTCTACTTTTCTTCTACCGAAAAATAATCTCCGTTTAGTTGGAAATTGGAATGTTTTGTTAAAAACATACTTTCAGGTGTGTTAGGTGATGGCTGGAATATATAGATTTTAGGTGTAATTTCAGGTGTAATATGAGATTTAAAAGATATTGGTACAAGTAATAGTTTGCATTTAGGTCCAACATGATTTTTAGGAGAGTAAAGTAGGCACTTTGAGACGCTTAATATGGCCCTGAATTTTTCTACATCTACTAGGTATTATTTTGTACATGATACATGTTATAACTCTGGATAGTACAAATATAACGCTAGCTTTAGTAAAATAACAATATAACAACCACTACCTTGTTCTACCACTAGTCTTTGTGATTGTGGTCATATATTATATTTCTGTATAAGTTCTACCTAAAAATATAACGCTAGATGTCTCAATTAATTTTTAACGTATTAATTTTAACGACAATCAATCAACATTCAAATACACTAACCTCAACAAGAAGACAATTTCTTAGTCAAGAAAATATCCTAATTAAATATGAATGCACCATAATGAGTTATGCAAATATAGACCGAGGCTAACGATTTGCCCGGAGGGGGAGGGGGGGGAGTACGTGGGGAGATAGGGAGGGGGGATACAAGGGGGAGATGCCTAGACACTTAAATGTAGACGAATAATTTGAAGTATTCACAGTGAAGAATTTTGAACTGTTTTCTTAACAATTTACGGAAGGGTTCATTATAATTTATAATAAAATGCGCTTTTGTTGTTCCAATGATTTTCGGTGATGCTCTGATGATTTTTCAAATATTTTTGGTGGGTGTTTATTGTAAATAGACTTTTGAAAATTATTAAAAAAAGATTTTCCGTAGGTACCTACCTATCACATGAATAATCAATATACATATAATTAGGTACATTTATTTAGATGGTTTTTCCTTAAATATACTAAGTTGTATCTAATAATTAAGTTAATTGCCGTAATAATAATCCGTAGAATTAACCGCCTTTTGATTAATAATATGTTATTGCATTCAAGTTTTTTATTATTTCAGATTACAAGGAAGCCATATTATGTCATACAAAACAAATAAACAAGACCTAAATTTTACATCATTTGCTAAAAGAAAAACTGAAAACACTAGCCGCGAGTAAAATACAATTTTTCTGTCATATTAGGTAAGTACATTGAACTTAAGTGGGTAGCTAGGTACTATAAAAAAAAGACGGGTTGCACTCCGGGAGTGCCGGCAGAAGTGAAAACTTGATTATTAACGTTGAGCATGTTTGATATCCATCCGTCTTACGCTTTTTCTATCAGGTCACGTGTCCTGACGCGAGTTTAAGATTTTATACCCAACGCCGCTAAAGAAGTTTTCACTTCAAAAACATTTACCTCGCCACGCTAGTAGGTAGGTACACAAAATCAATTAAACACAATAAAATCCTCACCTCCTTAGTCCACAGTCAACTAATTAATATTAAAAAAAAATCGATTACGCTAATCTGTTGTATTTTTATTTAATCTGCGATCGTTACCTTAATGGGAGTTTAGAAGAAAAAATTCTTGTTGTGCAAAGTCATTATTATAATATCTTACGCCAGATGGTCGCTTAGAAGTTTGGATCGAATAACATAAATTAGTTTGAACAATTTGGAATTTTGGACTCGTCTGATTTTTTAAGTACCTACCTATATCATATTGTTATGTAACAAGATTGGATGATTTGAGCCTATTACAGCATTAAGGAATACATGAAAGATGAAAATCCATGGATGGTTGTCGCGAAAGAACCACAGGAAACTGACTGTCTGGCTTACTATGATATATGTACAATGTACATAGTTACATATTATGTAAAATTAAATAGTAATATTGATACCTATGATTTTAAAAGAGCAACTAGGTATGGAGTTTCTTGTCTGCCCTTCTGCCTACATAGACACTGCTTTGCGAATCGGTGATAAATGTTAAATATGTTATGACGATTCAAAACTGCTTAATCTAGAAGAAGCCTAATTTAATAATATTTGAGTTTGATGTGATTTAATATTACAATAGATCATGTGCAAAACATTAACTTACATCCAATATGAAGGTAAACTTTATTTTTAGAAATGTGTTACTACTATTATTTATTTACTACCTACATAAGAATTTATTGGTGTTAAAATAGTTACAATTTACCTATAGGTAGTTTGTTATTAGTTACATAAATACACTGACAATATCCTGTAAATGTTAACCTATCAATAAAAGTAGGTAATAGAAATAAAGTAAACTTTACCATAATCGCCACAGAACTGACGATACCATTTTCATCAAAACCCACACACATAACCGTCACATATTTAATGATTAACCCGTAACCCTCGCGACGCAACATTTTAATAAAATCCAGCAAACATTAATGAAGCTGGGGCCAAACAAGCCCCCATTGTACTCCACCATTATGATTTTAGCCGAGATAATGTACGGGAAATGACGTCAAAAGAAATTTAATTCGCGCAACCTAAAGGGTTAGGTCGGCTTTATAAACAAGCCCGGGGTATCGGCGGCCCTTTTTTGCTCATATTGATATTAATGCTTGTGAAATTTTGTCAAAATTACGCGTGGACGGGATGTTGCTTTGTTTAACTTTTTTTTTGGATCGCTAAGGGAGTTGGGAGACAGTTTTATGGATATTTTTCGTGTATGTCATGTTATAAATTGGTAGATACCTCAATACACATATGTATAACACACCTAGTTTAATAGGTATCTACTTACATACATATGTAATATTATGTAAGTAGGTACATAATATTATATTGAATATTTTTTTACAGAACCTCTTTATTTGGTAAAAAAATTTCTAATATTGTGTCTATCTATTTAAATCCTTTTAAAATTTCATTAATAAAAATCAAAGATACCTCTTCAAAATTTTGTTGTTCTTTCTTCCTGAAAAATTTGAGTTTAAAAAGGGTTATAATAAAATACCTTAACTCATTTCCCCCTATCTCACTCATTACTCTGTTAAAGTTTAAAGGAATCCCATACATGTATCCCATAGACCCCATGTCTGTATTAGATACTTCATTAATATTTTCTAACCGCCTTAATTATGAAGGGTTGGCTTATTAATTTTCATGTAGACATTTTCGTAATGTCTTTTAAAGTAAATAAAATGTGAGCGATTTTTTGTTGCGTAATTATTTAAAACAAATAGGTATCTAAATAAAAAAGAAACGAAGAGACAAACCATAATATTTGCTAAAATAGTATCTAAACCTTAGCATCTAGGACATGTTATAATATGACCTATAGGTATTCAATTATTTTAAAAATATTCAATTTATAAGTATAGTATTCATATTACCTACATACAAAACCTTTTGTATTTGTGTAAATAGAAAAACTACCTTTTGAAATAAAACCAATCATTATATCTCTGTGTGAACCACCCCTAATTCATAGCAATTCGTCTAAAGGTGATCTAAAGATACACTAAATAATATCTATTGACTATCGTCGTGAGTAGAAAGTAGCCAAAGCTCGTACAATCATTAGCATAATTAAAGCACTTGCCACACGACTTTGACCCTTATACCGTAGGATTATTTCGTCAATGCATCTTCGAAATTTCGGCAGCTGGGTACGGTCGGAAAATCAGAACGGTGATCGAAAAATATACAGAATATTTGTGTTGAATTTTTTAACGTTGTAATTAAAGGAATATTTTTCATTTCAAGTATCTACATTACTAAAATATTAATTCAAAAATAAGGAAGAAATCGATTTATTTCTTATGTCTTAGGATTAAAGAAAATCTGTCAATAAAAAAATAACTCTTCGGTGTATTTTAATCTTTCATTTTTTCACTAAGGAAAAGGGAAAATATGGAGTTATTATTATCTAACTCGCATTATTAGCGAGTTATAAAAATAGTGTAACTTTAAATTGTACTTTCAATGATATTTTTTATTTACTATATTTACTGTGCTAGTCAAAGTTTCAGTTCGTTATATTTAAGTCTTCCAAATACAATTAAAAATTACTAAATAAATAATTCCCATTTGTTTTGCTATCTCTACCAATAAGTTATCGGTAGTGAGGAATTGAAAACGTTATATTTCACTATCAAATTCACACGATCGCATCCGAGCATCTGTCACGACTCTCGATACACGAAACTTGTCCATGCGAGGCCAGGAAATAGGTATAGGTTTATTTATATATTTTTGATTTTTTTTTTACTGTGGGCAATATGGCTGAAATTTTACTATTAAACATGCCAATGCCATGTCTGCTTCTTAAGGATTCGATTTAAATTACCGTTGTAAAAGAACATCAAAAATGAAAAACTCTGAAGAAAAAAAATAAGGAGCATTTTTCCACCATTTTCACTCACAAAATGTGACTTACTCACTCACAAACTCACTTACTCACAAACTCACAAACTCACTTACTCACAAACTTGCATAGCAATCTAAATACCTAATATGCAAAGAAGTTTAACAAAAAAAATCTCAAAAAATTTTACAGCAAAAAATCGCTCATTCCCTAGCCAACCAAAACACCTCGACTAACACGCTTCACTTGTTTTAAATACTCATTATTTTTTATATTCATCTCGGCTGTATATAACTGTGCTTTCAAAGATTGATTATTACATACAATTTCGTATGTTAATTGCATGGTACCTACGTAATTGACTTATTTATAATGAAGATCGGATGACATAAGTTTGGGAATCGATGTTTCGACAGCATTACACGAATTTTATTTTATGGCCATGTTTATTATATAAACGCGATTAGTTTATAGTAATTGCATGTTGAATTATGTTGTTTTAAATGTTAGAGTAGTAGGCTAGTTGTATTAGGTACCTACATAATATGCCGTTGTTATCAAGGAACAGGCTAGTTGACGACGACATAGTGTGTTAGGTAGGTACCTAGTAGGTACCTACATATGCTATTATTAATTACTAGCCTTAAATATCAACAGTGCTAGTGAATATACCAATATGTCATATTCATAAGGCAACTAACTGTACCTATATTGTTGTAGGAAGGTCCTATCGTCCGCATCTATCTCGTATGATAAGCTCTACAAAACCAAACCTTATAATTTTTCATCTTACAGAACTATTGTTTATTTTGCTTTTAGTTTTTTCGATTGAATGTACTATTACTTATATTTTTACAATAATACACTCTTAGTGTATTAAATACTACAACAACGCCAAAACTACTAACACGTAGGCTACCTGCCTAAATATAGTTTTTGGAAGGTACCGTTTTAAAACGACTGATTACTTACAAAGTTACATCCAAGTATATCCCCCATACACATTAGATAACGTTACATACAATAACTCTTCACCTAAAGCAATTCTACAAAAACAATAACAGATATTTCAACAGGCAAGTAAGGAAGAGCAGCAATTACAATAATCATAATTGTAATCAGTGCACACGGTATGTAATGAAGGTACAATTACTAGTGCTATCACGAGCTGCGCGGGAGTTGGTCTGTGGTATGACCTTATAGCGTTTTTTACATACTATTTACCTATAGTGTTGTATGACTAATCTTTTATAATAACATCACTGAAGAGACGGGATCACAGTAGCGTTACAGACCGTTAAATTGTAGCAAATGACATAAATTGACATAGTTTTACCGTTTATTAGAGGAATTGTAGGTAATATCGCAGTTTTGACAATATACCTGCGACATAGACGAACTCATACTTCAGCATACGTAGTATATTATTATTAGTCTGTGCTTCAGCATACAAAACTACCTACTGTTGCATTACTTATCTATTTTATTTTTTCTAATCTTAATAAATGCATAATACTAAGCTTACGTATATAAGTATATAGAAAAACAAATGGTATTATAAAAACACATATAAAACAAAATTATCACTACATTTACCCGCTCCAGTCTTATACTTGTCTCCTGAACCCTAAAACCCAAACACCTAGCATTAATGACGAGTAATGCGTGGTGATTAATGATAGCGTTATTGTCTAACGAGATATCAACTGCGATTTCTTAATTCGGTGATTAGTTGTGAGGTAATTGATGTATTGCAAAGTGGATCAGATTTGGTAAGTTTTAAGTAGATAGGTATTGATAGCCAAAGCATGAAATTTTGATAAAGGTTGGTATTACGGATTTGCTATAAAAGCACTGTTTGTCTATCTTATATATAAAAATGAATCGCAAAATGTGTTGGTAAGCGCATAACTCGAGAACGGCTGAACCGATTTCGATAATTCTTTTTTTATTATATTCCTTGAAGTACGAGGATGGTTCTTATGTAGAGAAAACGTAAACATGTACCACGGGCGAAGCCGGGGCGGACTGCTAGTTCTGAATATAAAATACGTACGAACATTATCGTCGTTATTACAGGAATATCCAGAAGTTGTGAAACAAAAAATAAGTTATGTAAAATAATACCTATAGTTGTGCTGAAATGTAGAGCATAATACCTATAAGGCGGTAGCCGAATTTTGTTGTTTTAAACTTGTTTTAGAAGTGCACAGATGAAACAATTTACGAATAAATTTTGCTAAATCGATTGCAATTTAATTATGCAAATAATTGCTGAAAAGAATTATTTGCATAATTAAATTGCTGTTTATCATAATTAATTTGCATAATTAAAATGCTAAAGAAATTGCTGGTAGGTAAGCAATAAAGCCGCCAATTGCTTAGTATAATATCCTGATTTTGTCAAACTTTGTGTGTGCAATAAGGAGTATATAAATAAATAAATAAATATAAATTAATCTTGCTTAATAATTAACTACTAAGTAAGTATAAATTTTCATAAAAATCAATAAACTTCGTTACTATTAAAAGCGTAAACTATACCCGGCGCGGCCTAAGATGATCCCTATGACACTGACAGATATTCTCAAGAGACAAACTTGTAATGGCGTCACCATTAAATTAGAAACGTATTGGAGGCGTCTAAAAATGGCATTTATTAATTTTTACGTAGCTTTATGCCATTACAATGATATTCCGTTGGAATTATAACAATTCTTAACATTTACGAGAAATTATATCAATCTGACTTTACGTTTACGTCCTTCAAAACTTACATCGTTGGCATTTATCGACTAGTGCGGAAAGTATCGATAAACAAATTTCGATAATGGAAACGAGTTCACATTTTTTCCATGCTTAAGCTATAGTTCATTCTCTATATTGAATGGAACAGAAGATCGCAGCATAATTAATTAATTAATTACCGTTCGCGTTAATTTACTTACCTATGATAATATAAGTTTTTTAGAAAAATTAAATGGGGGATTCCATTTTCATGATAAAATAATATACACTGTGTTAAACGGGTTAAAGATTACGAGAAAATGATAAGGTGCATTTTTATGTTTTGGAAAACTTTCGTTTTACTTACCGTTTCGTTTACATAATAGACGTTAAAAATTCATTTTATAATATTTGTAACAACATGTTTACCGACGTGGCTGAATGCAAACCACGCCTTAGCCTATAAAATAGTAAAGTATCGACACGATCCATCATACGAGCAATCACTAAGACGAACTGTCATAGGGATCATCTTAGGCCGCGCCGGGTATATTAAAACTTATCTCACACTACATCGAAATAAATAGGAAGTGACGGACGTAATGTATGAACAAAATTCATATCTACTCATAGGGTTGGCAAACACCCACATCAAACTTTCAGTTGGCTGCAAACGGACGTGAGGGAGGGTGTCAACCCTGCAGATAAAGTACAGTCGCGTATAATATTGTTAATTTTTGTTGCTTTACTTTTGTTAAAAATCTGAAGGCTGTAGATATGTTGGCTAGTACATACCTATAGGTTATATCATAGACTTTTAAATTAAGTTTGATAAACACCTGCCTACCTATTACATTTTTAAGTTTACAGTATAATATTTTATTTATCCATAATATGTAGGTATGTACTACCAAACTAGACAAATAGGTAGGTACATGCGTAGGTACCTACACATAAAAATGTTCTTGTTTTCTGTATTTACCTAATAATTAACAATGCACATTTTGTTTGTTTCAGATTGTATGCACCTTAGCTTTGTGTTTAGTAAGACCACAGACTAATAATAATATACTACGTATACAACAGACGGTTCACTCCATACAAAAAAATATGCACTATAAATTTACGCAATTAAAGCGCCAGTGGGGAATAAACGTACTACATGTTCGATTATATCTCTTGGTATTTTGCTTTTAACACACTAGATGGCACGTTAAACACAGACTTGATGTTCTTTTCCTTCCAGAGCCACTAGATGGCACTAATGTAAATATATGTACACGTACCTTTTATTTTCAAGTCTTTGGCGTCACACTTGACAACTGTCAAACTGTCAACATAATATTTTGTACAGTGTTGCCAACTCAGTGAAATTTCCACTACATCTGGTGGTTTAGCTCCCCCATTTAGCGGACAAATATTGGTTTTAGTGGCTGGTGGATTTTCCTAGTGGTTTAGATGAGTTCAATTAGTGGTAAGGTACGAGTTTCAACCAATAGAAAGATTTACATAAATACTCAAAAAGAACGACTTGAACTATGTGAAACAAGGGTATGATTTTGTGTCATGTTGGTAACAGAACGAACATACGGGAATTCCCCGAAAGTTGTTTGTCTATTGCTTGAATATTTTTGAGTATAGACTTTATTACTATTGATCTAAAGTATGATTTGATTCAAAAGGTTATATGTACATTGTACATTCTTTATTTGTGTACAAAAACAATCTGTATAAACAATCAGTCGGTATTGGTAATGCCGCGGCCGCGCGGTAGCCTCTAGCTTGTCGTATTTTAATTAATTTTGTGAAGTAATATAGTTTTACCTTAAAAGGGTTTTACATTAAATATGCCGAAACCACACAAAAATTTCTTTCATAGAAATTTATTCTTCACATACTGAAACTCTAGAAGAAGATTCTTCTGAAGATGATCTTTAAATACATATATTGTAACAAAAATAAAAATTACTTAGTTCAAAATAGATGTTATTTACAAATAACTCGCAAAAAATTCGCCAACGGGCATTCAATATTTACATGTCTCTGGATATTTTTTAGTGTTTTTTCTGGTGGTTTTAAAGACCGATTACTTTAGTGGATTTCTGGTGGGCCACGAGGCTCCAATATGTGGGTTCGAAAAAAAAAGTTGGCAACACTGATTTTGTACCTACTCGGATTTTTAATTAGACAAAGCTGACTCACAGAGTACCTACATTATTATGACTGGTATTTAGTTCAGTTTATTTACGAGATTCTGTCAAAACCAAAACGAGAAGCTTTGTTTGTTTTCGTTTTTAATTGTTGACTAATATTTTAAAAATAAGTGCTAAATATGATTGATGGACTGTGAGGTTATGTAGAATCTACAGGCAGAAAATAAGCTTTATATGGTAAACTGATATTTTCTCTGAACATAAATTTTTACAAACATGATTTTTAATGATTGGTTTCTGGATTTGTAACCCAATATAAGATTGTTTTATTACAGACTTATTGCTTACGTTCGCAATAACAAATTTGTTCAAGAGAGGAGAAGAATTAATCCATCCCAAATGTAAATACGATTCTCCACAAAAACATTGTAGACACAATTATGGATTTATGGATTATGGATTTCTACATTTGCTACTAAGAAGGATATGGGATCATGAAGGATTTCATCTGTTTTAATACCAGTAAAATGGAATGAGCGCCGTGGCCAAGACTGTGTTTGGTACATAAAGAATGACAAACATTCAACTTAAAATTATTATGAGTGCATTACGGGCAAGGGCACAATAAGTTGCCCTTTGACTAAGATGTACTTAATTTTAAGGAACACGAAAATGGATGGCTAGAATAGGTATAATCGCATACATAGTATTTATTTCTAGTCTGTTGTATAAATAATCAAAGACTACAAAATAATTATATAGTGAACTATGTCTTTAATATTAATTCTACAGTTTACAGTGTAGTGTGTAATCTATTGTATGTGTGCGTCTAGAATATATAGTCCTGTTGTTCTACAGTTTAAGCAGTTCAATACAAGCTTACAGTCGAGTCAAGTGTTTCATTAACCACCAACCATTGCATGGCAACCCTGCCAGTTTTGTAAATTGTAGTCTACCTAACCTGACTGTTGGTTTTGATTTGTATCACACAAAGAATACTATACCAAATTTCAAGAAATAAGAATTAAATATTTGATTAACTTTTACTAATATACAGGAGCTTATACATCAAACAAGACCAAAGCAGGGCTTTGGAGAAAGTGTGTATGGACAAAGACCACAATACATATTGTGCGGACAACTGCATGAAAAGCATGCAGTAAGGGACATTAAATAAATAAATAAATAAAACATATTTATTGTCAAGATCACAACACGAGATACATTTATAAACGAAGGAAAAACAAAAAGAAATAAAAAGAAAAATAATTAAATAAAAATAATCTTATTCCTAAGAACTGTAATGTGGCAGTGAGTGACCTGACAAATGGAGCCAACTCAGTATATGATGGCAAGGTGATTAATACCTCACCACCACTGATTTTCAGTGACCCCAAGTGACTATTGGAGTTTCAGTCTAGAATTGTATATAATGATAATTTAACATGAGTATATTATGTGAAAGATATATTTCTATTAATATGATAAATACTTATAAATAAATACATCAGTTAAAACATGATATACATATATATACATATATATATATGTATAGGTAGATATAATATCAGTATGTAATTATGTATATACTTAATGTAAATAAATAAAATGAAATTATGTATATGTTACCGGAAATGTATGAAATCAAGGAATTGTATACAAATCCTAGTGGTCTAAGATCCGAATATAAGTCGAAATGCAACGGCGTGATAATAGAATGAGACCAATTTTATAATAAATTAAGTGTATTAAAAATAGTTTGACTGGAAAAATCCTGGACAGGATATTTTTTATTAATTATTAAAAAAAAATTATTTTAATATCCTAGTAAATGTATAATCTTCCTTGGAATTATATATAATTCCAATATCGTATTAGGAAATGTATATAAAGTAATTAACCCTTAAATTGATTTCGTCCGTTTTAAAGGACATAGTATTTACACACATGCTGGCGCTGTTATAGCAGACCTAAGCTTTGCTAATCGGTATATTGGGAAGGGACTAGCTATGTCCTTCGCGTACATGCAGGTTTTTTTACCAAAGCGAAGTACAGTCACGAATGGTGACCATTTGAAAATTGCAAAAAACGGATCTCTTGACTCTCCTGATAAAATTGATAATAACTGTAAGTATTTTGGCTATTTTGCTAATAATGTTATATTATTAGTTAGAATACGATTGTAAGTATAGTATTTTGACATAATTTTGACATATTTTACAATATTTGGAATACAAATCTTAGTTTATATACGATGTCCCATAAAACGGACGTTGACAACTTGGTGTATATACTAGGGTATTCTTCACATGTCCTATAAAACGGACGTTGCCAATAAGGCCCTCCATTTTCAACGTCATCATTTTGATATATTTTTCTCTATTTTTAATATGTTTTAGAGGAGCATGACTTGGAAATCAATAAAAAATTCCCTCCCTACCTCTGGCGTAAGCTGAAGAGTCTGGCGTTGAGTTGAGATGACGATTTTGAGGGAAATGTAGACCTACGGGAGTGATTTCACTATGATAACAGTTTCAATCATTTACCCCCAGCACCATACCTTCGGAATTATACGACATATTGATTTGAGACACAATGAAGACCCAAAAAGTCAGAATTTTTACCATCAACAAAATATTATTGCTGCAGAATTACAGCCAATACATGCGGTGCGAGATGAATCTTCCCTACTTCTCAGTAGTTCTTCAGCCACAGCATGATGTTACTTACCAGAAATACCACCCAATGTTGAAAAATTAAAATAATAATACCCTACAAATTAAAAAACTGGCAGAAAATGGATATAATATATGCGATTGAATCCAAAAAAAGGCGATTTAAATTTCCTGTTTGTTTTGGTACTTCAGGCATGGTATACGACTTCTTTGCATACGATGAAGCAAACACATTTCAATCTGTACAATATAAGGAATGGGAGGAGGACTTTCTTGGTGTATTAGATAAGTTCTCAGGCTATGTAATACTATTTCTATTCCAATTCTTAGCATATTCTTAGGCTGTGATTTTTGGTAGTGTCGTTTTTTAAAATCCATTATTTTTAACGATATCGTTAAAGTTTTAACCAACATTTTAAGACAGATGTTTGAAAAGCTTATTCTAGATCGTCCATAATTATAATTTGATAATAATTTTGAATTACAGAGTTGAAAATGTGCATTGTATTCATGTATCACGGTTGCAGGAATAATGTGCAATGTCCGTTATATGTGACGGTTCGAACATGTACATATATTTGGCAGTGTCCGTTTTATGTGACATAGTGAAAACAATAGAAAAAATTAAAATTTTTAATTTTTTTTTTCATTTTCCTCTTTTCTATCCTAATTCCAACACGTCCTCCAAATTTGGACATTATAAACACAAGTTATCTAGGGGTGACAATTTAAGGGTTAATGATTTCTGTAATAAAACACGTTGTTATTTTTTTTATTATAGCACTTATTGAGACAATCGGGTAACAGTCTTACCGTAAAATAATAATAATATGTTCATATTATCTTACTAATTAACATTTCTTAAATCAACTTATATTCAATCAAATCAAATTTTCATTTATTAAAGGGTGCTATTACCGATTTTTAACAAAAAACGCTATTTTACGGTACCATTTTAACTCAAAGCAATTGCACGTGAGAACAAAGTAATATCTTAATTTAAAGATAATATATTCAGATCTACGATCATCTTATAAAAATTGTACGACGTCATACAAAATTGTCGCTGAAATACGATTTTCCCAGCACAATGATCGCATAAAATGCAAAAAATCAAAGACTACAAAATAACCGTGTACCGTTTTAGAGCCCATGCTCTAAAACGGTACAATTTTAAGAAAATTAAAAGCCTAATCTATCTTCTTACCTATAAATTATTGAGGGATATAATATAGTCCTTTATAGATTCTGATAATTTAGATAGATAATGTGACGAATTTAATTTATTTAATTCCGACTGTTTCTCGGAATAACATACCTACATTTACTAAGAATTGCATACAATGCCGGGTTTAATATATTGCCGGTAACATAATATTATGTATGATAATAATTCTTAAAAAAGTATTTTATACATTTCTTAAAAAGCTTCGATATTGTATACAATAATACAATTCATATTCAAATTGTTGTAAAATAGTCCCACTTTTTTAAGTTGGTTGAATACACTAAAATACTTATAAGGATCGTACCTACTAATAAAAGTAACAAAATGAATTTTTTAAAGTTCCCAGTTCTGTATAGTTCTAAAAAACACGAACCTAACCTAACCCACCCCCTTATCCAAACCAAAAAATTCTGATTACGAATTTTCGGCATATTACAAAATGCCGGCCGTTTGTAATTCGGCGGATTATACAATCCGATTGCGACATACATACCCCTCGTCCCGCGTACCTTGACCTTCCAATATCTTAGATGTTTTACATTTCCGACTGTTAGTTAGGAAATGTATGGATTTCCTAGGAAATGTGTACTATAAAATAATTTATTTCACACATTTCCATGCGATTTTAGGAATTACATACATTTCCTGGGAATTTTATACAATGACGGATTACATACATTTCCGTTAACATATACTTACAATGTTTATAATTATAATGATAAATAGGCAGAAAATAACGGTCTATATAATGTTATGTTATATTATAACCAGTAAATAAAATAAATATTTAATTAAAGTTTATGTGTAAACTGTAATTCGATACAAATGCAGGGTTAGAACAGGATTTTAAAATATGTCTCCGGTATTGGAAACGAAAATTATTAATATTTGTCAAACTGGTTAAATGGTGGTGGAATGTTGTTCCAACACATATGGCTCTTTCAATTTATGCGTTTCGTATCGGACCGCTAGTCGCTACAGTGCCGAAGCTGTGCGTTTGTCGTACGGCGCACGGCCGGTCGTTTGTTTTCATACAAAATGCACGGTGCGGCAACAGCGCGGCGTCCGTACCGCGAACGCTCGACAGCAGGACGGCAATCTACAGATCACCCATATTTGGCAATCTCGCTTCACCTAATGGCCTTGTCTGTTCAAGCCGAAATGAATTAATTACCTACTGCAAAAATTAAATAATTTAGATTACCTGGAAAAGACAAGGAAAATAAACTTTAAACAAGTGTTCGACCGATTATTACCAAGTAGGTAAATAAATTAATGACAAGACAAGGTAATTAATGCTAATAATTTCCTAAAGAAAACATTTTTTTCAAAATTTTCACATAATAGGTACTAGTAGGTACCTAACTAGACTCAAAAGTTTATGATAAGTCAATGAATGATAAATAGAATAGGTATGTTTAAGTAAAATGAAGTAGTTTATTTTACAATAAATTAATCTTATAAATTACCAACTTTCATTCTACGGCTTCAACCGTGTGCCTTATTTAATCCCTGTTCCTACACCTTGAATCCTATTTATGCAACAAAATTGAGATGTCCTTTTTCAACGTAGGTATGTACCGTGTATGTATATCGAAATTTCCGTCAAAATCGGTTCAGACGCGTGCGGGAATACCTATTTTCTCGTGGTCCCACTATTTTCTATTTTGTCCTACTATGACGGAGTAACTTTCGTATTTATCTACAAAACAGAAATGATTTGATTGTTTGTTTGTTTGTATTGAATAGGATCCGAAACTACTGGATTGATTTGAAAAATTATTTCACCATTCGAAGCAAAAATTATACCTACCTGATGAACATAGGCTACTTTTTATAACGGGAAAATACTTCATTCTTATGGGAATCGATGTCGAAATATTTAATTTTAGGCGCATAAAGAAAAAAACGCAAAGGATCATTCAAAACCTTTTCTACGGTTTAAATCTCAAAACTTTTTGGTTCATACTTCATATAAAGGTAATCTGATAGGATTATTTAGAAAATAAAACAAGATGACGTAGGTAGGTATTTAACTTTAGTTTCGATTTATTATCATTATGATGATTTCTTGATATTCTTAACGACGCGGTTGGCGCAGAGGTAAAGTAACTGCCTACTGTGCTGACGGTCGCGGGTTCGATCCCCGGTCAGGGCAAATATTTGTGTGATGAACTTGATTATTTGTTTTTGGGTCTGGGTGTTATCTATATATGTATTTATAAAATATTAAATTATATTTATCGTCGTCTAGTACCCACAACATAAGCCTTAATTGAGATTACTGTGGGACTAGGTCGATTTGTGTAATATTGTCCTTTAATATTTATTTATAATTTATATACTTATAATTAAATGTGACTAGAAATAATATACTTACTACGGTTTAAGTATAGGTTGTATTATGTATATTATTTTGTAATGAGATCTTGCAATCAAATATTCACACAATCTCGCAAGTTTTCCGACAATTCATTTTTCGTATGAAAACGATCAATACACTAGGTACCTACCTAATATAAGCCGCTACAGGAACGCAGTTAGTAATAATTAATAACGGCTTTAACCCATTTACAATATTTTTTATAGGTACTGCAAAGGCAATGAGGTTATGTATTAAAAACGTAGTATATTATTATTAGTCTGTGGTCTGTGATATTATTATTAGTCTGTGTTAAAAACGTGAAAAGTAACGTAAAAACGTCTTAGTGCCATCTAGTATTCGTTTAGCATCGCCAAATCGGAGGAGAATAACTTGTTTATAGTAGTTTCATGAGATGGCGTTGTTTTGAATATAAACTTTTCTGTAAAATTAGTTAAAATCGAGTGAAAATTAAATTAAATAGGTAGGTTCCATTTACAAAAGTATGTAAAAAATTATAAAAAGCAATGAAATTGCAATTAAATCTAATTTTATTTTTTGCTGGTTAAAATGATACACTTAGCGGCATCTATTGGTAGACGGATGGCATTAATCGTCTTTTGTATGTAGTGCACCAGACATGGTAAGACTGTTACCGATGCCAAATCAGAAATGAAACACAGGATAAAAAATACTTAACAAGAATATGAATTCGGATTTCGGACCATCAAGGCAATACATGTTACATTTTACAAATTTGGCAAATTTACTACTTTTATTTTATGCTTCTGCATTTCCGCACTCGATAGTATTCGCAAAGAGGATAACACTGCAGTAGTGTGCGTGTGTACTCGAGTAGTGCAGTATGCATGTGTGCGTGACCCACTGCCCAATTCGCGAGTGACCTATTTATTTATTTTGATGTACTGTGTCAAATTTGGACTTGAATTTAAATTATGCAAAGCAGAAGAAATAAAAATGTTTTTTTTAAACGGTAGAGTTGTGATGAAGATATTTTATTCGACAATGATGTACGATTGTTATACTTATTTTATACATATTGCCTATTAGTCTAAACATCATCAATTATGATTTATGACTTTTAAGTTTTAACCAAAAAGAAAGATTAAATAAAAAGTAAAATAGCGTGCACGTAAGTATATTAGGTATAGATACCTAAGTAAAAAAAAATGAGTTCATGCGTAGGTAAACAAGAGAGAAACAATTATTTTCTATATAGATGTCTCCACTGATTTTTAACCGACTTCAAAAAAAGGAGGAGGTTATCAATTCGGCCAATACATTTTTTTTATGTATGTAGGTACACCGATTACGCCGAGGTTTCTGAACCTATTTACGTATGATTCTTTTTTGTTTGGTGCGGAATGGTTTCGAATTCACACTGAAATCAAACCTATTTAATAAATACTAAATAGCACATCTAAATAATATTATGTAGTAGGTAATTAATAATAACAAATCTTCTTTATTTTTTTTCCGTTTTTGAAGTCGATTTTTTTTAATGTACTACCTAGTTGTTTTTATCTAGATATGTACAACGTATGACACTCACCTCACAAAACTACAAAACACACATCACAGTTTTCCCTGAAACTTCCACGATTCGGAACACAAAACTTCAAACTTTTTGTAACTAACACACATACAAAAAATCAATAACTATAAACTGTAAATTTAATCTCAATATCTAATAAAAAGAGTTATCCACTCCAGTCAAGGTAGCGTACCTACTAACATCTGTTCTTATTAAATATTTCATAAAGACATACCAAAATGGCTATAATAAAAGAAAATGGCGGCTTGGGTGCTCCACTCTATACCTCTTTGTGCTTTTGAATTAAATATGGAAGGGGACATGTTTTTTGTTATTTAACTCTTTAGGTTATTTGCATTTTTAAGTTGGTGTGCGTTTGAGTTGGATAAGATTGAAGAAATAATAGGAAAGGTAGGTATGTGAAAGGTAAGATCGTGAAAGAAGTGTAACACACATAAATTAATATGATTTAGTTTACAATATTTAATATTAGGTAAGTATATTCGTTGTCCGATTAATGAAGATTAGCTTTTCTGCATTTAACATTTCTGCAAGTTCATAATTTTCTGGATAGATCCAAGATAACACTATAAGTACCTATGATCTATACGACAACCGATGGGTAGGATCTAATAAAACCCATAATGGAAGTACCCAATTACATTTTCCTTACATTAAAGCTTTACACTTTCCAATAATCGTAATAATTTCTCCTCGTGTGACTGTCAAGATTCAAGATTGTAGGTAAGTATACGCAAGACTCTGTTTTGAGCACAGCAATCCAACATATCAAAATCAGTATAACTAGGTATATTTACTATTATTTACACAAAAGAGTAAGTAGGTAATAGTAATTTGCATCATGAAACACGTTTGTTTCCTTAATTTAATGAATTGTCAATCCTATATACTTTCACGTTATAACAATATAACATAAACAGGAGGCGTCCCGGTGACCGCTAAAAGGGCGCCCATAAAAACGCAACAAAACGTCTTTTTTACCCCAGGGGTAGCGACAGCTGCACTTTTGTACAACAATGATACAGCCGCCTTATTTCTTTATAGGGCTGCCACAAGGATGATTTATTTTGAAATTATTGATTTTGTAGGTACCTAGTAGGTACGAATTTGACGACGTCAAAAATTTGTTGAAAATGAATGTCAATTGCGTATGAGTGTAATTTTTTTTTGTAGAGGCTCTGGATTATTTTTACTTTAAGAAGCTATATTTAATTTTAGTTTGTAATAGTTTATTATCTCTTTATTTTTTGTGATCTATATAAAATATGTCCGGATTAGGTACTTATAGCACGCTTTGGTAAGATAGACGATAAAATTTTAGAGTAGGTAAATAATTTGAATAAATAAGTTCTATTACCTATAACAACATGAGTTATTTACCAGCCTAATATTAATTTATAATTTTTTTCTTTATAACTTCCTTAATTTTATTTCTGAAGTCTTTATAGGTACTTGCACAATTTTGATCATCGATAGGTATCATTAACAATACCCGAATGATTGGTAACTTATCATCAAATGTATTAAAAATGTTAAACCTTATTTTTTACTAAATATTGATAACTACCAACCCTACATCCCACCCGAGGCAATTGGCACTACGCTATAATCCGGCCAAATAAAACGTCCACATTCTCCCCAGCTGATTACTGCAGACCGGGCCTCTTGTATTCAGCCGGATTACTCATATACACCCTTTTGTTGAAGTCACGCTTGATTTGGGGCAAAATTGTGTCGTTTTTGTTGTTTCACTCCGTATGATGAGTGGAACGATTATGCATTGTAATACACGATCACGATTTAACGGTGATATTCATGTTTTCATAATTTCGTTCAGGGCTGTCATATTTCTCATTATGTACCGATGTACGATTGTTTGCTTTTGTGATATTTTAAGCTTCGGAATATGACAGTAAAAACATGCAGTTGGTGGATGGATAGCGTCCCCATTCGCGAATATTATTTTTAGCATTAGATACTCAAGACAAGCCATTTTTAAGAAAATTTTATAAGATAAAAGTATAATTTTTAAGAAAACTTTACTTTATCTATTAGATATTTATGTTAATTATAATAAATTTACGGAAGTACCTATATCTTAAAACATGTATTATTTACAGCAAAATAACACACTTAAACCTACATACATAAAACCATCCAACACATACATTAAATGTCACTTTAAACGTCACAAAAAACACAATAGAACCACAGCTTCTCCATGGTGACAATCGATCCAAATACTCGACGCTGATTGGTCCACGTTTGGTGACAAATGGGTGACATAGATTTCGTTTCCACCAATGGGAAAGATCCGTCAACGGTGATATTTTTATGGACAATTTACTTTATGTAGCTCTTGTAGGCTTTGTACTTAGGTTAATTATTTAAGAATTATTTATGCATGTGTGTTTTAAGGTATGTTGTATGAAATAGGTACTTTGACAAAATAAAGTAATAACACTTCAATCTGTTTTTATTCCATTATAATTATTTAAGTAAGTATATAGGTATGTACTTACAAACTTAGGAACAATAATTATTGTTTATCTAGATAATCCATGAAATAACAGAATTTCAATACAAACATATTCAAACTCTTCACTAAGGTACCTACCTATTACCTTCTTCTTTTACGAAAAAATCGCATCAAATTATTTATTTTATTTTATACATCGATCATTGGTAATATTGCAATCTGTGATTGCAATCATCTATGACGTCACGACAACAAATAACACGTCGTACCTATACAACATACATTGCGTGGATCGTATCGTAGTACGCTCATTACGAGGGACCATTAACGCAATATACTGTAAACTAGATTGTCGTTAAGATAGCAAATTCGGTGATTTGGCGTCGAAGTTGTTGTTTAGGCTTATCTTCAATTACGGGCTCTAACGCAGTCATGGTACCGACCAAAATAATTTCTTCGAATTGGTCCTGCTGTCCTGCTGTCGATGGCCGGGTTTTTTGGTGTGAAAAAACTAAGAAATCTTTAGATTTGAGGGAAAGGATTCTTGGCAATGTCATTTTGTCTGATCTTTTGGCGCATCCACACATGCCACCGGCTTATGCCGCCGGGTTCCAGACCACCTTTGACCTTGCCGCTGAATGCAGGCCGCCGGCTTTATACAATGGTTCATTTTCTTGATACTTTTCTATTAATAAAAGTACTGCACCATCATCCCAGTTAAATTCTGTCATTTCGTTATTTACTTCTAACTATTAAATTATGTTATATACCTATAGAATGAATACAACACAACCACTCCGTATCGTAGGAACCTACTCCGTATCGAAACCGCAAACAAACTCTTTTAAGCTAAACCTATCATAAAAAGAATATTCACTAAAGTCATAATAATTAATACCTAATTAACTTATGTTTACAAAACATAACCAAATTACACGCCAATCGCCATACCAATTCATAAAAAACTTACCACCAAAACCCCCAAGCCAACTATATCATTAAAACAATTGGCACTCAATTCCACCCCAAAGTATCAATGTTATAAAGCTGCATAAAGATTGTTTGATAACGGAATGTCGTTTGTTAACACGTAGTTATGGCGTGATAGAACAATCTTGATTACGTGACATGCTATTGTGATGTAAACAATTTTGGAGTAATTGATATAACTACTTTCATGGGTATTAATGTTTTTTTGGTGTGACGTAAGTTTACAGTAAAGCGTAGTAGATATTCAAATTACAGTACCTAAATTTGATAGTTTTTCTTATTATTCGTAGTTTTTTGTAGTAGAGTAGAGTATTAGACTATAGAAATGGGAGTAGATACGTTTTGAAAATATAATAGGTACCTACCTACCTAATCGATAAACGGTAAATATTTTCTTGTAAATGATATAGAACCTAATCAAATGTAGGTAGGTAGGTAGGGAATAAATGTCTTTCTATTCTATAATTTTCTTGAAATAATAATCGTTGTATTAAATAAGTAGTTACCTAAATACTAATTGTCTAAGTATAGTTTATAAGCATAGGTATCTATAATTTAACAACGCGGTAATAAATTCCAATCCACAAATTATGTTTAAATAAAAAACTTTACAAACACACAATCACATAACATAACTCAAAATAAAGTAAGCTTCCCTCGACTTTCATTACTCACAGATAACAAACTATTTGTCTACAGACTAAACACATCTAACAGTATTTGTCAATAGACTCAATACCCAAAACGGTAGATCACGAGCAATAAGGTCATAATGGTCGATGATGTACATTTAAACATACGTACAAACACAATTTGACAGTCTCACGGAAGTTTTGTCCGTTAGCGAGTTGGATCGTGAGAACGGGCTTCCGAATTTCCGATGTTGTTGGTATTCGATAATCGATCTAATTTGTGGGATTTCTTCGATTTGTAGAAAAAAAATTAGTAAGTATTGATGAATGTCTCTACA
Source organism: Colias philodice (assembly GCF_061535455.1). Lineage (NCBI taxonomy): Eukaryota > Metazoa > Arthropoda > Insecta > Lepidoptera > Pieridae > Colias > Colias philodice. The sequence goes on from NC_143104.1 coordinate 3,960,076, forward strand.
ATCTAGGTACCTACTACCTACATAAAATTGCTCCTACTTTTGAAAAATTTATTAATTCATTTAATTGATGAGACAATAAATCTGGTTTCATTTCAAATGTTATTGATAATGTTATTATTGTTTATTATTGTTGAAATGTTATTATTTGCCTAATTTACAAGATTGAACCTTATGGACACTTATTAATGTTAAACCCTATGTACCAACCTAATATTGAAAAAACGTGTTCATTGTAAGGAAGTATGATTAAATATATTCCAAAATGTATTGAAATATATGAAAATTAACCAACTCGCACTCGGAACAAGAGCCATTAAATATTATTAAAAACCGTCGCTAACATAATATTATTTCAATATTTAAATTCTCATAGGCAACTAACAATCCACACGTAACAATTCCACATCTGCCGTCTATATATAATTAACGTAAATAAATAAATACACAATGTTTATTGTGTCACAAACACCCACCAATATACTTTGACCTCCCACCCCTCCTAAGACATTAATCAATTCAGAAGTACACGGGGTTCTTTGGTATAATCTACGGGTCAAGTTATTCTGGTCGGTGTAGGCCTTGTCATTCCCTTCACGCGACATGTGGAAGCCATTTGCTGGTAAATAAAGACGTATTCCCAACCATATGTTGTGGTTGATTGCTATATAAGGGCGATTGGTGACAATATTTCAAAGATATTGATTACGCTATGTAGTATGTGTTTTGCCTTTATTAGTCTTTACCTAAAGAGATACCTAAAAGGTCCGCACAATGCCTTATAAATATGGAAATTGAGCGATGTTTTGGAATGAAATAAAGTTGTTTTAATGATAACTAAACTGATATAGTACATAATATTATCTACCCGTAGGCTGTATGGTAATAGATATCTTATTTAAGCGGATTCATACTCAAACTCAAACTCAAAACAAAAAATGTGTCCGTGTACTAGTGTACACACGTAAGAAGTGAAACTTATGACCTTATTTTTCAAAAAATAATTTACTATAGGTATGCAACTTTACAGAAAGGGTTATAACTTTATAAGAAAAAGATGGCGCGTAACGAAAAAATGTTACACTAAATTTTTTTCCAAGAGATAAAGAAGTTTCACTTCAATAAAATCATAGGCTCTACTTTATGGAACTCAGAGCTTTTTGTGTAAAGTTTATGTTTTTTATAATCATGGAATGGATTGCAATTTTATAATTTGTAAAGAAAAATAATCTTTCTATGTACTTAGCATGTAAACATTAAAATTGCACTCGTATGCAGGTTAAGAGAAATAGGTAGGTACGTTTCTAGATAGGTAAATACATTTTCTTTAAATTTGAACTTCATGCCATTATCTATCAGACTATTTCTATCTATCTACTTCTTGGATAGCAATGACGTATAAAACAATTAATCCATACTAATATTATAAATGCGAAAGTAACTCTGTCTGTCTGTCTGTTACTCAATCACGCCTAAACTACTGAACCAATTTTCATGAAATTTGGTATAGAGATATTTTGATACCCGAGAAAGGACATAGGATAGGTTTTATCCCGGAAATCCTACGGGAACGGGTTTTTCTCTGAAAACGCGGGCGAAGCCGCGGGCGGAAAGCTAGTAAAATATAAGCGTAAATAATGTTTATAAAGAATTTAAAATAATTGTTCAAAACATTACCTACATAAGTACCTACATAATATCAGAAACACGTTAAACATCAATTACTAAATAAACGGGCCATTAAGAGGTGCTATAATAATAAATAATTATTATTCGTGTAATAATTGATTGTAATTAGCGCTGGCGAAAGTTAATAATTGCTGGACCCACGAAAATTTCTTTGACAAATCGTTGTTATTATGTAAAATATGTTTAAACACTATCGTCTGATCTCAGAGGTGGTGAACATTTTTTTGTTTATTTAGTATGTTGATGTTTTTTAATTTTTAATTGTGTAAACATATAAAATAAATGATGTGTATGTTTTTTTGTTAAATAGTTAATGTACCTATTTCTACCATGTAATAACCAATACCTATCGAATATCTTTTTTACTATAGTAGGTACCTACTTATCCATAGTATTAGGTATAGCTTTTTAAAAAAATAATAAAAAAATGTAAGAGACGTTTGTATTTTTTATTTACCCATAGATAATGTTTAAAAAATATAAAATTTACCTACGCTCAATTTTATTGCAGAAAAAATATATCAATGAATGAATAGAACTATTTACCTATTGCTAATAAGTAATAAATAACACTCTGATTCGCGGCATAAAAAGGTTGTCAACCCATTCCCTTTACCCAGCAATTACATCAATTTATCGCACGATAGCCATAAATCTCATGTAATCACAACAGGTACTTAAGGTGACATAAGGCTGTAACGGCCACTTCCGGTCAGCGACGGCACCGGAAGTGGAGCGGTACCGGAAGTTGTATACAAAGTGAAGGCTTCGCGTGATACTGGGCGTAACTTATTTGATATTGAGCTTGATAATACTGTAAAATGTTTCAGGAATACCTTTCTAACATTTTATATACCTATAATGGTCTACCTATAGGTAGGAATAGGCTGTATGCATGTAAATAGTGTAGTCAGTCCTCGGATCACAGACACAATAGAAAATCTATTGTGTCTCGGCCCGATCGGGCCGCTCGGTGGTCAATGGGTTAAATAAGACTATCTGGAATATATTATGTAGGTATTAAAGACAAGCTGGGACATGCAAATTTTTGTAAGTAGGTACACACAACAGGTAGATTTGTAGCATTCAAATGCTTAAAATTAACAATTTTTAAAGAACTGAAACAATTTGTACACGACTCAGGATTTGAACTCACGTTTTTTTGCCATACCGGGGCAACGCCTGGCTTCTCGGGCACCCGTAAATATTTCCTTCTTCAATATTCCATCCATAATAAAGAGAGTCGCAACCACCGTAATGTTTGCTTGGCTTGTTGAGATCGTTTATTACCGACAAGCTCACGTTTAACCCGTTACTTATTTAAGCAAGGAAATTATTAAATTTTCGATTTTAATTATTTTACTTGTAACATTATAAAATACGATTTTTAAGGGTTAACTTGTTAACCATGTTCCATATAATAATGTTAACAAATGACGCCAATAAAATAACAATGTTAGGGCCACCCTACACTTGCGGCACTTAACACGCGGCGATAGCATCGGCGCGTGTGGATCACCCCTTATCGGTAAATCTTTTAGATTTTTAGATTTTTTTGTTTTGATAGGTAGATAGCTTGGAAATTATATGATATTTCATTATGTTATACATTACAATATCTAGATGAATTAAGAAGGTAAATAAGTACTAAAACAATATAATTAAAATGTAACAATTAAATATATTTTTTTGCCTATCCGATAATTAACTTGGACTTTAATACAATAGGTACTAGTGTATTTAAAAAAATAAAAATAATCTGGATACCTTTCATTTCATCATCGTAAGCGTAAACATAATATCACCTTAGAATTATGAAATACTGAATATATATTATAATCCCATCAATCAATGCCCATTCGATCATTCGAATTAATAAAAGTTAATTGAAAACCTACAAATCTATTAGCGTTATACCATTTTCGGGCCATTCGTCAACACAGCAAGAACAACAATTTATTTTCTCATGTCCATCTCAAATAATATTTATGTGTTATTGACCTCTATTCATAACATCGCGTCCTCGAATAAAACAAAATTATTAAAACGTTCCTATCAAATGAAAACAACCTTTATCTCACTGCAATACGATTCATTTTAATTTAAGTATGTGTAAAAATAGTGTTGTATTATAGAAATGTTTATAAAATAAACAAATGTCGATCGAGTGTAGGATAATGTCGTTGTCACTTGTAAGGCTTGGGACCGACGTGCGACTAAGGCCCGTACACATGTGACTACTCGAGTGGAAGGATCGTGTGTGACATGTTACGGTAGTTTGTGTCATTGCTAATGTATTACATTACAGTATTAGCACAGATAATATAATAATATGCATAAGTATGCATATTAGGCTGTGTGCTCATAATAATTATAGGTGGGTATGATAAATAAATAGGTGTAGTCATGAAATGGTTTTAGTTTCATGTTAGTCGTTTTGTTTAATAGTCACTTAATATCGGGAATTATTTAGAAAGCGTTGATTAAAAGCAAACGCAGACTCCTTTAAAATTAAACATTAAATATTGAGGAATGAAAAATATGTTATTATGTGCGTTTCAACGTACAACGTACAATGTAGGTAATCTTTGGATTACAAAAAGTCTAAATCGTTTTAATTAACACCAACATTTAAATGGTGTTCCTAATCACCTGGTGCCACCACCATCTCTGAAATACGTATAATTGAATCGATAATGTATTTAAACACTGCTTGAATAGCACGCTTTACAAAAGTAGACTTTAATTAGATTCTTATCGCGACCACCCACGGCGCTGCGTTGCGACAGAATAGTCACACGTCAGTCAGCCCGTGTGTGGGAGGCTTTATTGTGCTGGCAATACCTACTGAGAGAAAACAAATGTGACAGATATATAAACAGTATTGATGCGAAGTGTCAATGAGATTTTATAGTGTATCAATCTTCCCACGTGGAAGTTTGTGAAATGTTGGGAAATGGCAATTTTATAGATGAAGAATAATGCAAGCCATAACCCTCTGTTTCGCTGGCGTAGTACTCAAATATTATAGTGTATGATTCCATCTCTGCTCCTGGCTCCAATTTTATGAAGATCTATTCAGCTATTGAAGCTTGAAAGAATTACACTAAAATTTGTCCGCTCTACCATTCGCAGAAATGATAACTTCTTTACCAATTATATTATTTTAAGAAAATGAACGACAGATAAACTGAAAATTACTGTGTTTTCTCAAATATATCTCAGAGAGACGCCCCTAACAAAGAATCTTGTACAATATATACATGCACTATCTACGATTTTACTAAAACTAAAAATGCAATGTATATTTGCAACCTCTAACTACTTAAATCGATTTCATGATTTTTTCATTACTATTTCGAAATCTTTGAGATATAAACATAACATTAATTATATTTCTTTTCTAACAAGCACACCGTTTTTTTTTTGTTTCACAGATACAAACAAAACTACAGCCACAACCTAGTGTCCAATAGAAACACATCGAAACCCGAATGCAGAGGTCACTCCAATCTATTTCTCATATGATTTATGAGCACTCTTTGTTCATTTGTCTTTACACCATTTTGACATTAAGTGGTATATAATTGCGCGTTACGGATCTAGCTCAATTATAACTTGATCAATACCGAGTAATTAGATCAACGATCTATACAATGGATCATGATTTATGATGCGATGTATAATTCAAAGACAGGTGTGTTCAAACGAGGAAACCGCGAATTCACAGTTTCCAATATTTTCATTTAGATAATATTTGATTAAACTCATAAGTCATATTGTTAAACAGGATTAAAAAAATATTTAAGGGGAAAATTGCTTTACTTCACCCAGGACCTTGCTTAGATATTGTTATCATTCCTCTGTGAAATTACATACATTTCTTAAGCCGCGTATAAACTAAGCGCGGCAAACCATCGAACATTGGCGCGCGTTGCGGCCGCGCACTATGTAGACGGGATCGCCGCGCGCGGCGACGCGAACATTGCCGCGCTCGAACGTGCCGCGGGGCGATCCGCTCACTGTCGGTTTTTGAGACCGCATCAAAGGAGCTTCAGGCGTTCGCTCGCGCGCCGTGTGGACGGTTTGTAGTTTTGGTGATTCGGCTCGCGCGGCGTCAACGTAAAAATGGACAACGAAAAGTGCCGTTTACTAATACAATTGTATGGCGCTAATGAATTTTTGTGGAACAGCAAATCCTCCCAATACCACAATAAATCGCTGAGGTATGATGTGTGGGTAGAAATCAGTAAGAAAATAGATATACCTATTCCTGACTTGAAAAAGAAAATGACTACACTTTTGGCGTCCTACAGAAGAGATGTTCGTGATGGATCGCCTGCCGCGCGCGGCAACTACGTTCAACTTAAAATATATCTACATATTGGCTCGCGCAGCAAATGAACGTCAACTCTGGTCGAACATTGGCTCGCGCGGCTGCCGCGCTTAATTTATACGCACCTTTAACCAGTGAGATAAAATTCCCACCCTCTCAAATCTCTATTTTCTCCTTCAAAGAAGCCTCCGTCAATTATTTTAACAGGGTTTTAAATTCCACGGAAGTTTTCTATATTGGAAGCTCAGGTTTTTATACTACCTATTTTATTTTGACTGTAAATGGCAAACACCTAATTATCACAGAGATTCCTGCCGTCATTCTTGTAACTTACTTTGTATTTGAATCAACTAACAATATAATTTATGGCATACTAAATATCCATACAGAGAAAACATCTCCTGTTCAATGTGGTGTACAATAAATAATTTTTCATCATTCATACATCTCTATACCTATTACTTGATAGACCGTACTATGTACTCAAATCTCAGCATTCCAAACAATATTTTCATACCCAATTCACATGCTGGACCACCCACATGCATCAATAAAGGCATTTTATGGCATCGATAGTGTTTACAGAAGCAAGGCATATGCTAGTGTCGCATGGGGAGCTATTCTGGTAGTTTACTTCGTGGTTATGGTTAAACCACTCGATAATGGAACAACTGAAACTGTGGTAGCCACCCAGATCGACTCGTTTCTCAGATTACGTTTACAGAAGCAAGGTATATGCTAGTGTCGCATGGGGAGCTATTCTGGTAGTTTACGTCGTGGTTATTGTCAAACCACTCGATAATGGAAGAGAGAAACTGTGGTAGCCACCCAGATCGATTTATGTTCTGAGAGTACGTTTACAGAAGCAAGGTGGTGTCGTATGGGGAGCTATTCTGGTAGATAAAGTATCGTGGTTATTGAAGAACCATTCGATAATGATAAAATGTAGTGAAATGGTAATAACTGAAATTGTAGTAGCCACCCAGTTGGTATAAACCAACCTGGCACCACACCAAATTTTCAGTTTCAGTAACACATAAAGTTATCCTTGCTTAAAATAAGTATAAAAATATACAAAATTGATAGCACCTTGCAATTTATTTTCTGTGAACATATTAGTCAAATCAATAACCCAGTCAAAGGACTGACGTAATCTCTAATCCCATGCAAAACATTTGCTAACCAATAACAATTAATTTTTAAGTCTACAAGCCCATTTTCATTTGCATGCATATGACAGGCATCAAACCCGGGACCTTAGCCCGCGGCGTGTGTCATTGTGTTATGACGTACATATATAATCTGTATAATAATAGGTATGAGGTAATGGTTTAAATATTTCTAATGCCTAATTATATGTAACTAGATCACTCCGGTTAGGTCCGGGTAAAATTGTAGAAAGAAAAAATTGTCTATACAGGGTGTCCCACTGTTGGTATACTAAGCTCAAAGGAGGTTATAGTTTTGCATACCCTGAGTACGTAAAAAATACTTATAAAATTCCAGACGCATTTTTTTTTTCAAATAGATGAATTCTTAAAACTCTATGTGTACACCCATAACAAGCAACCCGCCCAACTTTGCTACCAGAACGTGAGCTATCGTTTAAGATTATGTTTTCATAGACAAAATGCTCACATTAGAGAAGCGGTATATGCCGGCTGCGCGAAGCTAGAGAAGAAAACATGAATTTTCAGGAAAAATTTAGCAAAAAATTTTTGACGTAATTTTGTTGTTTAAATATTTTTTACGTAATCAGTGTATGCAAAACTACAAATCCCTTCGCGCTTAGTATACCAATAGTGGGACACCCTGTATATTAGGTACCCAGGAAAAATGTTGCTTTTGTTTGCACTACCTACTAGCTGTGCTACTAGTGCATGAATTTTTTCAATGGATTAAGTAAAGTTTTCAAGATTATTGATAACAATCATACAAATAGTAATACACAAATCAGATATTAAAATATTTCTTCACAGACCTTTTAGCTCAAATTTCTGGAAAAAAAATATTTATTTAACTACCTTTGGTTTTAATTTTCGTGATATTGCTCGAAATTTTCCTTGCGATAGGTACGTAAATACAATTAAAATTTCATCAGTCATAATAAATTTCGTGAACTGTCCCTTCAAAGTGAACCGCCAAAGCTTCTCGTCCCCAATCTTCGTTCAATAATTCAATTAAATGCCATCCAAATTATTTTATTTCCAAGCTTATAGGGGAGAGCGGGGATGAAAGTCACATTTTTATCTTTTTTTATGTAACTTCCAAAATACGTTGTTTAGGAATGATATTTGTATACCAAAAGATAGTGTAATTATTCTGTTACAAAATAAATAAACGTATTTTTGTGTAATATTATCAGTTGTAGAAATATTTTGTATTTTCACTCTAAAGAAAAATGTGACTTATAACCCCGGGTCAGGCATGGTTGTCACAATGCCTAGGGTAGGTAGTCACGTACTAAATAACAGGCAATTTATAAATAGAAAGTCACACTTTGGTCTTATAATTTTACGGAATAATTTTTAATTAAGAACTCTTAACCAAATGAAACCGTGTCTACGGTCTTTATTTCAGTCTGAATATTAATCAATCACAATTTTAGCAAACAATAATAATCGTGAGTCAATATAGAGTCCTCAAGGACAGATGGACTTCCAGCAGGTTTGTTAGGGTGATTTTCCGGTGTTGATTGAAAATTTACGGCTAAAACAAACAACCTCAAAACGCAATTAAAGTCATCTCGCATACAGGGGGCTGGTTTATAGGTGACAACCAGCCCCCGAAAATTTGTGACAAAGAGCCCCATAACACGTTTTATGAAAATAAAATTGAAAATAAATTCCGATCAATGAATATCTAAAAAACTATACTACGATATTATAAAACACATTTCATCATCATCAAATGAACTGAAAGATTATTACTGTAAAACAAGAACGTATAATTACGAGGTTCGACACAGCAGCACAAAAATTTACTTTTGCTGTGCGAAAACAATAAACACGTGTGAGGCCCTCACGGCAGATCGGAGCGGTCTGACGCGAAGTTGGGACAGCGTTTTCACTGTATCGCTCTTGCCACGCTGTTCAACAGACTTATTCGATAGTTCAGTTTTGTGTTAAGACCGCTGTGACAAACAACCCGTGAGACAACCAAACCCGGTCTCCCCTACTGCTACCAAAAATACATCCAGAGTCCAGACCTTTACACATGGGCGTAGCCACGGTGGGGCAGGGTGGGGCACTTGCCCCACCCTGGCTTTGACCTGGAAGGTACCTAACGAAATCTAAAAAACTAAATTATCTAGGTACTAACTACAAAACCAAAGATCCGGAAGAAAATTCACACTCGAAAATCGTCAGTCGACACAAAAAAATGTGTAAAAAAATGCTTTGGCATGATTGGCCCCATACGTATCACGTACACAAACGAAATCGTTTTGTTTTTCTTTGCGTGTATGAGTCAAGTACCTATGTGCAATTATTTACCTCTAAATTGACGGATTAACAAAATATTGTCATACGCCAAGCGCTGTTTTTTGGCCAACCTCGCACAAAATTTCCGATAAAATTTTATTTTTGTTTTAGGTTAAGGGTCACTTACTGACCATAAAAACACAAAATGCTGACGGATCTAGGTGGAACTTCGCTCGCAAAAAAAACTATCCACTTTAGGGCAAAAGTTATTCAGACTTTTTTGTAGAGAGTAAAATTTCGCATCTTTTATACCCTGAAAACTTTTTTGTAAAATTTACCGTTTACGATTTATGGCCTATTTAATGAACCGGTTCATCGTTTTTGACTCTTAAAATATTGGATTAATCGATAAAACGAAAATGTAAATTTTTAAGAGAGCTCTATTCTGTACAACTTCTGTTTTATACTTTTTTTGTAATGTCCACACTTTTTGAGTTATTTAATGTTTAATGTTGGATTACCGGGCATAAAATAGTAAATTTCAAGGTATGAATGGCATATAATGGTACCAATTCAAAAAACTTATTAAAAATTATGTCCTGTAGTACATAAAAATTAGTAGTTTATTTCCTCACCTGCTAATGTGACGTTGCTGTAATGGACTTAATAATATTAAGTTATTATTTTATATTTGGATGCCAGAATAAAATAAAAGAAAACGAAAGGAGAATATTTTGAAAAATGTATAAAAAAGTCATTTTCTATTAAAAATAAATCTATTTTTTTTTCAAAATTTTGAGCCGTTTCGGAAACGGCGGAAATTCACTTACATCTCATCTCTTCTTGGTCTTCATTAAATCCGTAAAAATGTGGTAAAAATCCGACTACGGTTAATAATAAAAAAAAGGTATACCGCAGTTATATATTTTTGTTGAAAATTTTAGATTCGTCCTTGGCCGGTTTTTTGGTTGTTTCTACTATTAACTACATCCATGTAGTATAGAAGACACAACTGTTTGTGTATCCGTGTACATATACCTACATAGTCATAGATACCAGGTGCAGGTAACAGTTTTTTTATGAAATAAAAACCGCCCAAGTCATTCAGACTCGCGCACTGATGGTTTCGTATAACACCGTTTCTTTATATGTTGTTACTGTATATTTGAACTTTTCACAATTTTTCCTTTATCTGTACTATAAGGCGTAGCTTGGTACCAAATTTCATAGGTTTTGATTCCCTTGCAAATTAAATCTGTTTTCTTTCTTCTTTCTTTCAAATGTCGAAATTTGTGAAAATTCGCAAATTAAATAGCTGTAGAGTTTCGTTTTTTTTCTTTTTAGGTTGTCCGTCAGTCCGTCTGTCTAACACCCTTTTTCTCAGAAACGCGTAGAGATATCAAGCTGAAATTTATACAGCCGTAAATGCTGAAAATTTTCGCAAATTTCAACATGAACCTGTGTTCAGTTGTCGGTTCTGTACCTTTCAGTCCTCCAAAGGTACAAAGTAACGTTTTATAACACACACAGGAATAATTTCGAAAAACATGAATTTTTAATTACATACATTACATTAAAAAAATTTGGTTAAAAGCAATGTCTTATAGCACAGATAAAGGAAAAAAATTTAAAAACATAAATTTAAAGTTACAACATAACAAAAAATAAGTTGGTTCGGAGCCCTCGGTGCGCGAGTCCGACTCGCGCTTGGCCGGTTTTTTTTATTGTTGCCCCACCCTGAGCCCATGGCTAGCTACGCCCATGCCTTTACAACCCAAAGTTTTACAACTATCAAAATTACCCCTATCGTAAAGAGCTCATTAGGTACCTCGTTACAGCTGTCATCCGCCATCTTTACGGTCTCTAATAACCGACTATTCCTCGAAGATGACAGCATCGCCAATAAAAACATAAACCCAATTGATATTATAAAGTCCATGACGACCGCGACGTCACAACTCACAACAAATTAACGCATAAAACCTCATTAATAAGACCCATTTTTGTCTGATTTGATTACAGAATTTTCAATCAGGGTTGTCAAAATAGACTGTCACTTTTTCAAACAATAGCCAATTTCTAAGTACCTACTCTTGAATGTATCAATTACTTTCGCGACAAACTTGGCGGGAGACCCCTAGCTTATGTCATAACCCTTATTCCTCGTATAAAAGGTTTATATTTGCACAGTTTTATGTGTTCAGGGGTAGACATAAAATGGTAGGAGTAGGCTCGTTATTCCAATACTAAGATTAAGTGATTAATAGAATTGATTGCAGGTCACAGCTACCGGTGAGGATCGGCTGGGGCATGGGAACTGACCGCGGGTTTAATTAATATCTGGTTATTGTTTGTACAATTTTCCATAAGACTTTCTATGGGATAAACTAGGTACTAGGTACCTAAAAAGGATTGTCGTGGATGAGGTTAAAATAATTGGAAACAATATTGTAGGTACTTTATGATTTTTTTCTTGAATTTGAGTTTGAGGGATAAAATAACATTAGAAATCTATTTATTCAGAAAAAAAAAAATTGAAACAGGATAATTATTTAATGAGGATATAAAATAATAATTCATATTTAATTTTAGCTTAAAAATGTAAAGTGAAAATCTTGGGGACAACAAGCGACATGAATAGAAATAGTTTTTATTTCAAATATCATAAATACCATAATCCAAGTGCACCATTATCAAGTAGGTATACCTAATCAAACGATTATGGACCTTACTCCAAACACATACGAATCATAATTACTGCACCATTTACATTAGTCATCTTGACGATGTGTCAATTTCAAACACACCAATAGAGAACACAAATTTGAACCTTATTTCTATAGTGTCAAACTTTAAATTCAATTTTAGAAAGTAAGTATAACAGATCATTGTCATTTCCACTTACAAACATTTCACGGAGAAATAACTTTTATGACAAAGTGCATAAGGATAAAAATCGCGTGTATAAAATTCGCATATGCGATGCACCCACGCATGTCAATGTAGAGCCCAGGGTGCTTTGCTGAGGATATTTCTCAAGACTTAAATACGTGTTTAATTATCTGATGTTTGCTCTTGTTGCATGAGAAATTGCGAACAGCTATGAAATTAACTGTTTAATGTATATTGATCCCTATAATAGATATTTAAGTTAATAATACGTAGATTAATAAAGCGGTTGATTTAAGCTGTTATAATGTTTCTAAATCCGAAAATTAAATATCTATTCTGTATCTCAATTAAATTTAACGCCTGAACGTCAGAAAATATTGTTATGTTACGATTGCATAGCTTTTATCTCAGACTTTGAGCGCGGGGACCGAATGTAAAAATTCCGTAACGAAAAAACCTAACACCCCCCACTCCAACCGGCACAGCGATGCGATGCTATGCAATAGCTTTCCCGTCTGATTAGGGCCCTTCTGGCCTCCTCCACTCAAGCGACAGCTCAAGCCGAGGTTCGTGGTCCCCGTCAAGGGGGGACGCCCTTGTGCATGTCGCTACCAGGGTGAACCTTCAGTTCAACCCCGCGTCCGCGTTAAAATGTCCCTTCTGGCTAACATTGAGAGACACCACACAAAAAAAAAAAAAAAGCAATAGCTTTACCGAATTACCGCGGCAGTCCTCGAGTGCCACATGTATTTTTGTATTTATGAAGAATTGACTGACAAAATATGGATGTGTATTTTGAATTAAAATAAATAAATGCAGGACTGAATTTGTGACAGAACCGTGCGTGGGTCAGCGAGGGTCGTTTAGTTATTCAATATTAAATTTTATAAAAAAAGTAATTAAAACAATTTTTTGTTTAGTGACTTGTTAGAAAAAGTTAGAAAACTCAATATGATCAAGATAAACAAACCTAGATGAATCCTTAGCACGCAGTAGGTACACCAAATAATCCAATCATTAGGTACATCAAACGCATTTTGGGTCACACCTATAAATCGTGATTGGAACATTAACCGAAAATAAAGAGAGCCAAATAATAAGCAATAAGCATAATTAATTAAACATGTTCATCACACGTCACACAGATCGACATTAAAAACATCCATCATATTACACTTACCACTCATCTTTATTTTTATTTCGTCAACATTATTAAGTCCATCCAAGAGCGGTTGAAACGCGGCGGTTTACGGAGAGAGCGGTTGAAGCCGCGGCGGTTATATATATGTACCAAAAACTTCTTTTTTTTTTTTTTTTAAGAAAGAAAGTCGTGTTATAGACTATAGTTACTCCAATAACTCAAGAACGGCTGAACCGATTTAGCTGAAAGTTGGCAGGGAGGTAGTTTAGAGCCAGGAGAAGGACATAGGGTACTAAATATGTACCACGGGCGAAGCCGGGGCGGACCACTAGTTTTAGATAATATTATTACATAATATTTTTAAAGTATTAGAATTACAATTAGGTGAATTTCAATTCGATTTACTTTGCCTGAAAAAACTGATGAAATATTTTAATGAGCTTAATATAGAAACAAAAATAGCTTATAGTTTGTTTTTTAAGTTCCATCCATAGCTTCATTAATAGAAATTACTATTTGTGGACGCATCGTTGATTTTGTAAAAAAAACTTTTCATTGAATTTGTTAAATAGCATTGACGCAGATATCATACAAATAAAAAAAACTTGAGTAGGGTAATTGCGCTGGTTTGCCGTCCAGTTTCGGTTTTCGTCCATTTGACTGACCTGCTACAATCACGTGCGTAAAACTTGAATACAAACCTACCTTCCCGCGCAAGTTTGCACTTTTTACGGTCCTTAATGTGTAAGCAACAGTACTATCAACATCAAAATTTGATTTGACAAGAAGAGAGTTCAAAAAATTAACGTAAAAGTGGCCGCTTCCCATCCGTGCCTTGCAGATGTCATCGCGCGAGAGAAAAATTTGCCGGCGAGAAAAGTTCATGGTAAGTTAAATCACTGTTTTAGCTAGTTAACGTAATGTTTTTGGTACGTATGTTTAGTTATAAGCCTATTAAACGCAATTAGAAGTGTTTATCATACTTTTTTTATAATACTCTTCGAAAAATTAAGTGGACGGATACTAGGTTACCAAATTCTCAAAATATTTGGTTTTCGTCCAAGTGGACGAAAACTCAAACAGCTACGTGAATATTTGTTAGGTTCTTTTTACTGTATCGGACCTTTAAAATACTGAATAGTTTCTCCCGAAGTGATCTTTATTGCTATTAGTTTAGATTTTTTGGTTTCCGTCCACTGCTTTGTCAGTGCTGCCAAAATAAAAAAATATTTAAAGAAGTGGACGAAAACTAAATTTAGCTTTAAACGTTTCAGTTTTCGTCCATGAATGAGTATTGGAGTGGACAAAAATTAAAAATGGCTATTCTTTTGCAGTACTTTTCGTCTTTTTTACGTATTGAAAAGTTTTCTATTCAGTATCTTCCTTATAAATAATTGGTGAGGGCCAGAGTGTTGTAGGTACCTAATATTGTCATTCATTCAGTCATGTATCATTCTCCTTATGTGAAGTAGAGTCAATTATTCGTGGCATAAATGGGGGTAGGTCAGACATAATACACTGTATTTTTCTTGATTATCATTCACTTGAGTATCATCTTTTATTCTAGGTCTGTTTTGCCAATGCAATATTTTTTTATTCTACTTACTCAACGTATCCTAAGAAAGATCTTATTGTTTTTAGATGGCCTCGAAGGAGTCTAAGAAAGCTAGAAAAAAAAACGCTACGTACACTGAAGAATCTTAAAGAATAAAGGCATCAGTAAGACAATAATGCATAGTTCAGTAAGGTATAGTATAGTTTATTTTAGTAGCTAAAACGTATTATTATGGCTGTGTTTAATATAGTACGTTTCATTTGATAAACAAAGTATTACTTAGAATGAATATTTCTGTTTTTTGATGTAATTTCTCAGTCCTATAATTATTACTTTATTCATTTACATTGTAAGTAACGCATTCCTTTCTTTATTACGAATGATTAATCAGTCATCACTAACGCATATAAAGACTGCCAAGTGCTACATAGATCTCAGTGTTGACTAGTTATATTGATTATTATTAGTAAAACTAAACCTGTAAGGTAGTGAGAAATTGTGATGTTGATTAAATAAAAGTATATATTTACTTGTAATTGGTTTTTAACTGAATAGTTGACCTACCCTCCTTTTTCTACACGGTGGTCGAAAACTAGCTTACACTAGGACGAAAACCAGTTTTTTTGGACGAAAACTAGCATTTACCCTACTTTTGCAGAAAATAATTTAAATAAAAAGATACGTCAAAATGATTTATTTTCACTTAATATTATCTTAAAGGAGACTATATAAGGACTAAATAAAAATATTATATGTTTAAGGAAGGGTGCTCCAAAATATTTATTTCGCATCACAAAGTTGGCAACTCCCATAACTGGACGAAAACCAGCGCAATCACCCTACGTCATCGTCCAAAAAATACATTTACCTTCATATAAACATATCTCTTAATCCATTATAATAAGATAGCAAATCACTTGGCAAATAATTATTATCCTCATTCAAAACTTCTACGCGTATTACAGCAATTTCGTAAATACCTTCACTCGAGCTGACCAATTTATCTTGACCCCTTCATCAACAAGCTTCATACAAAAATTTCATACAGTTTGTAGCTTTATATGTACAAGCAGGGGTCTTCAAAACCAGTGGTGTTTGTCGCGCTCTGCTTGTCAGCAAGGCTGATTGTAATCAGTGTAATTACGAAGATGTGTAATTATATCGTAGTTACATTTATTTTGTCTCAGTGTATGTTGTATCGCTGTACAAGGTGATTTGTATCGTGTGGAACTAGGAAATGCTTTATAAAACTTGCTGATAAGAATGATACATAGATTACAGGTAATCTAAAGAGGAAAGATTAGACTCATGTTTTTAAGACGATACACAAAAAAAAATCTACTGCTTGGCGGGCGGAGTCTAAAGCTCGCTATCGCGAACGCGGGTGTGCGCGAAGTCATTCTTGCAAACTCGCCGCGCTGCCGCTGGCCGACTCGGGACAAACATGTATGGAGTCGTCATACAGTTATAATATTCTTATACATATATTTAATTGTTGATTTATTGGCTTTATTTTCTTGCTTATAAACAAATAATCTTCTTTTTAACAACTACTTAGACATTATTAATAAATATTATTATTTCGTAATGTTTACTTTATTACAAAATAATACAGGTTATAAATAATCTTTAAAATAACAAAAAATATTGTTACTCTGAAAAAATGAAATGGTACTCAATAACGCGGACTACTGAATGGATTTAGATAGAATTTGATGCTGACGTAGATATTACGTCATGCCCAGAAATGAAAGGTAATATTTCTGAAAGAAGTTATAAACCCTAATTCTTCTCAGTCAAAGTCAAGAGTGGAAGATATCACTAATACAGTAAAACTGATGCGAAACTTTGGATGTTAATTTGTATATTTTTTTGTTAGTTGTTACTTAATCACGTCAAGACTACATTACCAATTTTGATAAAATATAGCTAATTGCCTGGATTTACACATAGGATACTTTTTATCCGAACTGAACACTTCTGTGGGATAAAACAGGATTCACGATATAACCTAATTCCACGCGGGCAAAGCCGCGGTCGGAATGATATTTTTTTAAATAAAAAAATTGTTAAAAAAAAACACAAAATATATTGATGCATGTATTTATTTTTTACACTCTATTATAATTGTAATTATTCATTACAAATAATCAAAATAAAATAGCCAGAACAAAGTTAGGCCCTGGTAGGGTAGGTAGGCAGGTACAGCAATGTGAGACGAACACTGGCTTATTTATACCAATAATAATGTATTATAAACATTAAATTAAGTTTACTTTCTAACAACAAAAATACATAATATTAGCTAATGTGAAAGCGAATCAACCAATCATCCCACAAAAATGAAATGTGCACACAAATATTCATCCAAATCGGTTCATGTCATTAGGAGGAGTGACTGCAGCGCCATCTTCCGGGCCCAATTGTGTTTCCAGATCACCCAGGAACTCAATTTAATATACTTTCACAAAATTTTTCGAAATGAAAACTCACATTACTATGTAAATATGAATATAAACCTGTTTTATTACTAAGCAATTTCCCGCACAGGTGTAGTAAGTATAAATGAAATAAATATCAACATCAAATTCTTTATACAACATACTTATCTACCACCTTCTAAAAAATGTAATTCTTGAAATTATTTCGTATTTTTTTAAAATATAATACTACTCCAATGAGCTCCTGTTCCATATTATGTCCGCCATACTTCCACTAAGTTCACCATGATTTTTTATTTCTTTGCACTTTGTTGCTTTTTGCTAAAAATGGAATCATGCGATAAAACCAGTAGAGCTTTGGTAACATACATTTTTGACTGAATAAAGGTACTTACGAAGGAGTGGATTCACATTGTGAACAATCAGTGGGTTTATTTTCCTTCTGGATTCCGGATTTCTGAACAGATTATTTATGCTATAAATGAAAAAATCTTACACATTCGTTATGTACTTAAAACAGGGGTATATATCAAACATCGTCTATAATACAATTATCATCAAATTTAAAATAAAACCAACTTACTTCATTAATTTGTTCCAATTGTAAGCATTCTTTTTCCTCCAACCTTTATGTTTCTTCTTCTTATTTTCTTTATTGTCCCCATTTGTCTCATTTTGTCTTATCGTGTTGTCACCCTTTTTACGATTGCGCGAGCGACACAAGTTCCCCGTGTGACGGCCGTAGCGGGAATGACTCGTGCAGCGATCGGGGTAGGAAGGTACAGGGCGGCTCTCGCTATATTGGCTGGTCGCGCGCTAATTTCAAGTATTTCTTGTTTATTTCAAAACCATCGCATATTTCAAAATTCTAACACGGTAGACGTATAGGTTGTATATTTTATAGTTAATATCCAAAAAGTCGTAACTTTACGTTTGTTATTTTGAAGATGCCAGAGATTAAAAAAAAATAACAATGATAACTTTGTATTTTTTTTCTATCGAGAAAATATCATGGAATCATGTTTCTAAAACGGTAGACGTATTGTGTTACTATTGAACTTTCTTGTCAAGAATTTTCATCACGACAACTTTAATAATATAAAAATTACGAAGGTTTGAAAAGGGCCGTAAATGTTAGAAAAATTAATTCATCACCTTAACTGACTGCAAGAAAATGAAGAGATCTTTATAGTTTATACATAAAGCCACAAACTACTTTGTCGCCTTTCATAATATTATTTGTATTACAGGCTATAACTTGCTTCTGCGGCTAGAAATATTACTATAGTGCATGATAATGTTTAAGTGATCATTGGTTCTATCTTTAACAAATGTTTCAGTATTTATAACATAATTCCATAGAAGCAGAAATCCACTATTTACTAAATTTCAACAAAAGAAACCAAAATTGCACTTGTAAAGTCTTATAGCGATTTCTTCAAAACATCCATAGGCGTAGAAACAATATTTTTACACTGACAGGTAAAGTTGTTCTCTCACCATAAACGACAAGGGGAAAAAACAGTAAAACTCCAAGATATCAATTTAAAGGAAATTACCCGGTAATCTGTCACATACCTGCCCGGGGCAGAATCTCCCCTATCCCGTTTTTTTTCCAGGAAAAAAATCCCCGGAGATGTTTCAACAACTTTGAGGGGACTTAATTTATCAATTGTTTGAATAAGTGGATTTAAAGACGATCAAGATCAAACAAAAAGAAATGAAGATTTTGTAAGAAAACGTTAATCTTTATCAGACTTTGAGCAAGTTATCAGTTTGACACTTTTTAATAAAGTAGGAAGTTAGATATTGTCTGAAAATGGCATGAAGTAACATAGTTCATTTGTTTTGGTTCTTATTTCTATTACGAAGTATTAAAAATGTTAAAAGGCTAGATATGGTTGGTGATATTTTTTCCTGGAGTATTATTAGGTAGAGTTCTTTTATATTATGTAGAATTTTTTTATGAAATAATATGAGAAATAGACAAAAAACATATTACAAAAACCTACATGTTGCAATAAACGAATACTTCCTTTAAACCTCTAGATAGCTTTAACGCCATCCAAACAATCGATGAAGGACAAATCATTATGACAGAAGACTTACAGCATGTCTAGAATTACAATTTTAAATTTCTTCAACATAATTAATTACCTCTCCTTCCTAATTCCTTCAACTGATCCCGTCCAATTTCATCACGGTGCCAACTTTTAAAACTCGCAACAATCTCTCATACATCACTCCATAATCAGACGGGACCTTTTGTCGCATTAAATTCACAAAACACCGCTTAAAAGAACAAAGTATCAACCCCTCGGAATCTTTTTAGTCTCCCCCGGGATCTCGAACCCTCTCGATATAGGGCTGGATATAATTGGGCCATTGTTTTACTTGAACGATTCTTGCTGATTGCTATTTTGTTGCGCTTTTGAGCGTTTGATTTTGAGGTTAGATTATAATTGTAACAATTTTGAAAGATACTTTGAATGGTTGAAGTTTATTATGATAGTGTTATTTGCCAATTAAACAACATACTTAGAAATACTTACCAGAGGTAAAGCATTTCGTTTATTTACCTATATCAGTGGTTGTTGTCTTAATGTAATTTTGATAAGAAAATTTTAATGTTGAATTCCGATTGACGATTTTAAACATAGATTAAAAATTAAAACAATTTCCTCCCGGAGCATCATCCACCAATTTAATCGACTTCAATATTTATAAACGCATCTCATCTGCCGCACAAATCGAATCGGGACATAATGACAAACGCACGACCAGACAGACAGTTACAAATTCAGACTTTAGTACTCTGTCATTAAGGTCTATAATATACTATAATAAGCTCATTTGTATGTATGTACGTGCGTCAATCACGGCAGACGTGGACAAATACGTGTGCGAACAAAATGAGCTGAGCTATTACGGACCCTTATTACTGGAAATTAGATTCTTAGATATGAAGATAAATATTTGAGCACGTAAATTTCATAGTTTGTCCTCTGGTCTCTGGATATAATAAAATATACTAACTATTATAGTCAATTCGTAATGTATGTTAAATTTTTTTGGATTTTTGTTAAAACCGCTCGTACTGGTAGCGTTTATTTCCAGAAGAGACCACTTTAATTAAAACCAGGTTGTGATATTAAATTATTGATTATTTCATGATGACGATTAAGTAGTATTACTTAATCGTCAAATTTTAAACCTTCTATTACCTATTCTTTGCGCGCCTTTATAGTCCAATTCTGTGTCACTTGATTAGACATTTTTGACGCTCTTTTGGTACAAGTATATTTAATTTCAAAAGTGTTTTAAACCATTTGTAGCATTGTGAATACAAAGGAATAAACACCACTGCACACAAATCAAAACAGTGACAAACGCAGCCACGCGTGACCAATCCGGGATTCACTGGTCTAATACAATTGCGCAATCTCGATACGCAGTGGCCTGGCTACATATTTGCTGACTGATTAAAAGTCAAAGCTGTCCTGCCCCGGGCCACCGCAGCCATTTGCATAATATTAGCAAAAGGATTATCCGCATCAACGATCACAGGCAGCGACAATATGGAAATTGTTTCGGATATTGTTCAAGGGGAGAGGAATTTAGGAGGTTGGAAGACGTTCCTTGAGATATATTGTGAATTTATTAGCTTTGAATTTATTTATTGTTTTTTTTTATTTGATAAAAATTAAATTACCCGATTAACATAATTATTTTGAAGGTCGATGGTTGACTTAAATAGCGATATGTACCTATTAATTTAGTCTGGTTCTCTAAATGTACAAAAATCATAATTCATAAAATCTGAGACCCTACAAAAAAAATTAAATACTAAATATCCACGAGGTCATCTTTAACAAAAGGTAAAAAAGGTGACACGTGGAATAATAAGAGTAAGTAACACGAAAAAAAATGTTTTATCGCACAAATTAAAATGATAATTCATAAAAAAATCCCTGATTTCATTTAAGCAAGAACAATAAGGAAGTTTAATTTTGTATCAAGCTGAAATAAAGTTGAAAATTTCTGTAATAGGTACTTAACTACCTACCAGGGGCATTTTTAAAACGTGATTTTTTTATTTAACTTTATCTAAGATTTTGATGTAAAATTATCCATAGCTGATAGAACCATATCAGCCCATCCTCTTAGGAATGTTACAAAAGTAACGAATAAAAGTGATAACCCAATGTACAATCATGCAGAAAAGTAGTTACCCATAACGTTCGATGTACAATCGCGCAAACAAATGGCTTCCAGGCTTCCAGTAATGTACTATTGCGCAGAAAAGTGGCCATCAGATTGCGTACGGTAGCGTCGTTTGTGCACGTCACGAGCCGCGTGACGTCATGGATTGCGTCACGTACGTCATTTTGCGTGATTGCGGAATACAGTTGCGCGAAAAAGCCATTTTCTCGTAATCGTTGTAAGTAAATTGGATATGTCTGTGTCTTTTTGCTAGGTTAGTTCCTTGGGAATATATTCGACTTCAACCAAGACGTATCTACGTCATAACATTTCATACCAAGATCGGAAAAGGTCAATATTTCTTGACGTAATAGAACCAATTCTGTATAATATTTTATTCTATGAGCTAGACCAACTTTTTTTCTCTAGTTTCTTGCAATAATTTACTAATACGAAAGTTTTCTCTGCATTTACTTTTACATCTACAGATATTATATTACGACAGTTTGCTACACTGTCCGTAGGTAGGTACTATTTTGATCACGGCGAAACCACAACACTAATTTGAAAAAATTTGGAATAAAATAGACATAAGCTACTTTATCTTATAAATTAAACCCTAACATAGAAACAAAGCAAGACAAAATTTACCCCTAGTTTTGTCGGCATGTAAAACCGCGGGGCACAACTAATAGAACCAAAGGCTTACCTTATTTCCAGCTCATCTTATCATAACTATAAGGCATAGACATACCATAAACAATCCGATCTCTACCGTATTAAGATGCCGCAGCAATTGTGGTCAGGACCCAAGTGTGGTAGAAAAATGGTGAAATTGTTGTAATCTTCGAGAAGAATCTAATCGCGTGAATTACCAGCTCAATCTCGGGAATACAGACAATAATGTCTGAATGGAAATTGAGACAAAACACTGCAGTCACGACTGTGGTTGCTCGTTACTTGTAGATATGTGGTATCGCTAGTCAAAGCATATGGATAGGTACCTATGTTCATACTTATGATCATAAAGGTAGTACAAATTATTATGGCATTGTTGCAAAGAAGGGGGTAAATATAGACTAAGTTAGGTAGGTTAGGTCATTATGGTATATTTGAAAAAAGGGGTGATAAGTAGGTAGGTACTAAGCAGAATAACAAAACGTACCGGCTCTGACGATTTTCTTTTTGTTTGATAAACAAGAGATTTTTGCTATAACTTTTTTGAATTGAATGGATAGGTGAACAATTTTGTAAATATGGTGAGAAGAAAGTAAAAAATATATACATATAAATCGTTTCTCTATGCTGTTATAAAATATACTTCGTGCACACACAGGAAACAAAATCACAGGATAGTTGTGTAAAGTTAAGGTTACGAAACAAATCGAATGGTTATGCCATAAAAATAGAAGAACCCAGGTCGTGCTAAAGAATCTGAATCAATTTTAAAATCGTGGCCATCGAGTACTTACATGCTACCAATATAAGAGCGAGAAATGGCGCGAAATGTTATAGTGTTGCCATACTTGAGTACGTGATACATACGGATAATAAAAATGTAGAGCAAGAATAATCAAATCAAATCATTTATTTATTAGGTACTCCTCACAATTCCCAATCACATAAATAATTAATCGACATGCATACAAAATTATCAAATGACTATAAAAATAAAATAAAATCACTGGAATGGCAGCAAAAATTTCTTGGCAGCTAGATAAGGTAGGTATCTTCGAAAGAGATGTTTTTCGTGTTTTTTTTTCCTGTAATATTATCGGTATTTTATTGAGTTGAACGCATCGTTTTATACTTAACTACTATTTAACTTAAAAGTTCAACAATTAACAAATCATCATTTAATACGAGCAAGATTAACGATAAATCTGAATGTGTAGACCTTTCTCTCTACCCAATATTTTATCTTCGTTCTATTTTATTCACCCAAACTTAGTTCCGTGTGTATCAAACTAAATTACTAACGATGGCCATATGATCAACACCCAATGATCTGGGTCCAACTAGTGTGAGAAACGCCACAGTATAACCTATAATTGGCCGAATGTCAAATGTTACACGTACTTCGAACGTGTTCAAACCTCGTTGCTCTTATTTATCTTTTCCATCTGTGTACTGTGGTTATCGTTGTATGTGCTTAGGAAATTGCTGTTTATTATTTGTGAATTGTGACGTTGTCTTTGATACTAGGCACTCTTTGGTTATTTATACTATACGAGGTATACGTGATTGAAAAGTTGAAAAGATTATCCTGTTTCATAACGCAGTCAAGAAAATAATATAGCTGTATTTAATTTTGTTAACCAATTTACCATACTGTTAATTGTATAAAAAATACCTCTATATTCGGTTTGAATACCTACATCTCAAAAGGTATTTAATAATGCCGCACCAAAGCAACTTATTATTTTTAATTATTAAATGACAAACAATCTCGCGTGTTGTCAAAAGAGGAAAAAAACTCTATAGAAATTCCAGTATAATTTAGCCGGCATATCCATAGGTCATAAAAGGTGAGACGTCATCTCAACAAAGGAGAAATGTGATCAAACCATTATCTTGTCACACACTTGCTAACAAGAAGTCATCACACTTGACCGATTTGAAACATTTTGACGCCATTCCAAGAACTCGACCCGACAAAGGGTCCAACACGAATATGTTTAAGAGCACCTAAGTATGTAGAACACACTTGTTTGAGACGTCAACTGAATTTGGAAGGGTTATGTTGTAGGGTGACGGATAGTCACTTGACGAATTTCTTTGTAGTCTACGAAATTAATTTGCCAAGCGAATCTCAACCTATATACCAGACTATAAGGTTCATTTCTCCATGCAATATATTGCAAACTTGTGACGTTTTATAAGTATTTGTGGCTACATAAAGACGTCAGGCGCGTCTGTATCGAATGACATACAGACAGATATTTGAATATATCGTGCTGAGACGAAATTTCACTATTGTTGACGGTTGACGTGATCCCGTGGGTCGGCTAGTATGACAAGTGACGTATGTGGTAGGGTTGCCAACAATACCTATCTTTGCAATATTAAAGTCAGCTTTTATTGATATCTACAATCTAGCATGTTAAAAAGACATAAAGAAAACAGGTTTAGAATGTACGTTGAAAAGATAAGAAATTGTTTTAGCAAGCCTTTTCCATAATAAATATTAATGGAAGATAGAGGAATTAAAATGAGATGTTGGCAACCCTATATCTGACATACGTACTACTTTCAGACACGTAAAATGTTATGTAGAATGTGAAATGAAGTTGTTATGATAAACTGTTTATATTAAAGCATCGCTGCCACACACGTTTTTTGTTAAATTATTTTGTAAACATTATTGACTTTTCTTAAATTTGTTTATAAACAGCTTCAAGTAAATAGATGTTATTGAACGAGAAGTAGTCATAACTGAGATAAAGTTTTAAGTCAAACTAAGTACCTACATAAACTAATTTAATGGATGTTATGATAGAAATGTGAAAATTTTTAAATAGAACCTATGTGTCTTCGGTGCGAAAAAAGTTTGAGACGATGTAATAAAAGTTTCACTTTAATAGATAATTATTAGCGTTGGATTACCAAATCTCTGCCTTGTATTTCCTAACCTATTGAAGTAAAAGTTAGACAAAAATATATAGGTATAACTAAAATGCACCGTAAATATTGACCCGATTGTCTTCCCACCACGCCCATCAAATAACAAAGTGCGCCGTTACATCGCACTATAAATCCATTTATATTTCATCAATCGTACATTAATTAATTATAACAAGTAAAAGTTTCACGTATTAATTCCGACCATTTCCATGTTATGTATGTATGTTCCTAAATTACATCGGAACGTCAGGTGCCGGGGACGGTCCGGTCACGATTCTTTGACCGATGTGTATTTGAAATTATTGGTAGAACACAATCTATTTTAAACCTTATTACTAGGCACTAGAATCGAATTTTAATTGACAAATTTTGAAACTAGCTCATCATAGTTTTAATCGAAATTGAACTCTATTTAGATGGCATAGAGTTGGTTCTTAATTGTTGATAGAGATAGCTAGGTTAGTTAATGCTCTGCCTAAGATCGTAATAAGTAGATGGTGTGTTGAAAAATTATCGCAGCGATCGGAGGTGCAATGGACGCGTCGCTTTTTTGCCTTATTTGACGTACACTGATATAATTATAGATATTGGAAGCGACATCTTGACTCTTGAGTATATGAAATATAGACAGACATGACTGGAAAAATTCAATGTGTGAAATAATAGAGGTTGTATCGTTATGAGTGATATGATGTTCATAGATTTTTGAGTTTATGAGTGGGAAAAATTGTAAGTAAATAACATGTTATTGATTTCCGATTTATAATTATAATTAAATGAATAATAATACTCTACCCAAACATTACAGTATTTAGGTACAATAAATGGAAATAGGTACGTAATATTTTAAAATTTTTAAACTCTCCAACATATTATTATGAATATTAAAACGAAAATTTATTTGGCGAATTGTGACGTGCCTTATGCTTTACTAGAACTAGATGATATTATCTAATATATGGGGAATTAAACAGAAAAAAAATTGACTAACATTTTTTTCAATTATATTTATTCTATTCAAAAAACAAACAACAAAAATTAAATATTGTATTATTATAAATTAATCACATCTAGTTCTATGCATCAATGTACAAACAAGTCGAGGGCCCGCTGCGAAGCAATTCAGTGTACGAATGTCCGCTCCACATCAAAATGTCATCAGTGTTTTCGGTAAAGTGTACCGTGTAAATAGAAATAGCTTTCTTTTAGTTTTATCTATCATTTGTGGGACACCTCTGTTTTGTTTATTATGTGTTTGGGTGGGGTAAATGTTAAGCTCTTATCAATATACCGTTGAGACTTGAAACATTAGTTTTAACATTGTTGATATTTATGTTGCGTGGCCCGGCAATATTGAATTTGCTTCATCATTTCTGTTTCTGATACCAAATAAACGCCTAATACATATTTTGATAAATTAACGGCACTTCTGAAAAATTTGCCTACATTATTGGCATACCTATTTAACGTTTTTTCTCTACAACCATATTTTTTTTTTATTCTCCTCGTTTTCGCTGGCCAGTATCTATCGTCATTCAATATTTTCACCAATGTGTCACATTACACATACCTACATGTTCGAAATTCAAAATCTTTCTTCTTCGAATTCTGCCACAAACCAGCCAGCATTTCAAATTTCGAAAACCCGCTTTCCATAACAGATTTATATTTTATCTTTAGGTAGGTACCTTTTTCTTCTACTAGATAGTTCTATTATGTTATTGTGTAGGACCTAAATCAATGAGTAATTGCTATATTCTAGTATCCCACGCGTCGTGCGCTGTCCAAGCGGTTCGTGACTGCCCTGACAGCTACTTTTTATGCTACTCCTCCTTTTGCGCACCGCTCTGTCTACTCTTATTTACGTCAAGAATATGTGGTAGATGTGACAATTTGTAGGAAATTATGAATTATTTTCTCAGTGATAATAATGCTGATTTTCATTAAATTAGTAAGTATTAATTAAAAACACTTAATTTGATCTATAAAATGTAGTTTCGTATTATATTTTCGTCATTTTTAAGTGGAAATTTTATTTTGTTACTCATCCGTTTTACGTATGAATGGAGTAAATAAGAAAGTTCTATGTAAATAATTTGTCTCTATGATGCTGTTAATATACCTAATAGATCAAGTTTAATAACTATGTACTTCCGAACTTTAATATTTTACAGCGGTTAACTACTTATAATTAGAAAAAAAAACAAAAATATTTCAGACTATCTAGATTTATAATCTATGAGCAAACATTGTCTCTGATGTGCATTGATGGGAACGGGTAGCGTTCATGTTGTAGCACATCACTATTGCACCATTACTAGTGATGGGATCTTGCTAAATAATATTATTTTTAGAAAGATTTTGCGATTGTAATGCGACGAAAAGTAAAGGTCAGTTTTGGGAGTTTGGCTCTATTATATGGAATAAGTATGAATTATGTCTATTTAAATTTAATACTATTATTAATTCAGGATTATTACATATCTAATACCTAAGTAACTACTTTATTGCCTATTTTTTTTATTCTGACTTTATTGACCTCTATCATATCTTTATCTATTATTTTACAGGATATTATTTTGTCTTTCATATATTTTTACTTTCTTACACCATAAAATACTTACGTAAAACGAATTTATTCCTAAAAGTTTAATCTCTTAAGGGCTTGGTCTAGTAGTGCAAACAAATGCATCCTGTCATCCTATATGTAAATAATACTATGTACTAAGGGAAAGTTGCTCCACTTAATTTTTAAAAATTAAATCATTCGTATGCATAATTTAATATTCGTAATAAGTACCAAAAATGACAATTTGAAACAATTTTCGTGAAAATTACACCGGGTGATTTTTTTTTATCAGTACACAAAATTTGCGAATACTTTCTAATTTCTATTGATATCTTCAACTTCATGTTTATATAAATGATCAACTTTTACAAAGAAATTTGGACGAAATATAAAAAAAAATAAGCTTTCCATACAAAATGCATAACTCTATACATTTTTTTCGACCTAAGTTTCTTAGTGAAAGTTGTTCAGTTTAACTAATAAAACTGATAAACAAATTTTGTATATAATAAAAAAAATGTAATGTTTGTGTTAAAAAATTATAAAATAGAAAAATACGCAAATGAAAACAAAAGATATTTATTTCTGACTAGCTTCCGCCCGCGACTCCGTCCGCGCGGATGTCGGTCTTCGCGTCTTCTACAGATTTATTATATTATGTATAATATATAGATTTATATTGATAAACCTAATAAATCTTTTGCTAGCATTCTGATGCTTTATCGGTTGCTATCTCTTTTTTTGTTGTTGTTATCTCTTTTTTTTTTCAATCGCTTGAATAATATAGGATGGGTCCTTGATGGGCATCGAATGCTGAAGTCTCGAATCAATCAATTCTGACGGTAGGCAATTTATGTAAAATCTTGATAATGGTCCATCATTTTATTTTGCCTAAACGTTACATAATTTTTTATATATTCTATTTTTAACGAATGATTCACTCCAGTCCAAACAGCAAATAAGCAGACTTCTGCTTCTGCAACGTTTAGTTGCAGAAGCAGAAGTCTGCTTATTTGTATTTCAAAGGTGTTATTTTTTGCATTGTATTTCAAATATTATTTTTTTTATTTTTAACCGCATCTTCCGCATTCATGTCTTTTGCCGGAATTAGTAGTAACTTCTACTAGTCCCATTTTCCCTTTTTGATATGGGAGTGTATAAAGTAAATTTTTTAGATATTTCTCGTTATACTTTTAAAAAGTTATTATTGTCATTTTGCTCATTAGGTAAAGTAATTTCGATATCAGTTTTAAGTTTTTTGATACCTGCAATAATAACGTCATAATCGCCTGCACATACTTAACGATTACACCCTGTATACAATCCACCATCCACATTCATAATGTTTTCCTGTCCTCCTCTCCTTTACGCTGTTCACCGATACATTTTAAATGAGTAAATCTGCTACCACTGAAGGATGTTTCATTGTGATCAGCAAATTTTCACCACTGTTGTCGATTATTTGTTTTTCATTTTTAATCAGCAATTGGGAATCATCAGTTTTGTTTATTGCAGATTGGTGATGTACCCTAACAATACGTCGAAAAGGGAAAGCATCAACGAATTATCGTTTTCGTCCTCTTTTTTTATTCTTCGCGTCTCTGTTACTTGTGTTTGTTTAGTTCTCAACACCCACTGAATTTTCTATGTTATTGTGATCTTCCATTACATCTGAGTTTTGATGACGTGATGATAATCCATTCGTTTTAATATTGGTACTTAGAGTTGGTGGACTAAACTAGAAATGGCGGACTAAATTTGTCAGCGCGTCTGTAAGATCAGAATATAAAACCAACATCCTGTATTTAAGTTACAAAATTAATAATCAAACAACATGCCGCTACGTTGAAAATGACTAGAAGAAAAAATTAAAACACCTCGGTATATAATTTTGGAGTAAACAAATCATTTTCCCCGTATGGGGATTTCCCCGGATGAACTTGGGAAGTTCAAGTTCTCAATA
Source organism: Colias philodice (assembly GCF_061535455.1). Classification (NCBI taxonomy): domain Eukaryota; kingdom Metazoa; phylum Arthropoda; class Insecta; order Lepidoptera; family Pieridae; genus Colias; species Colias philodice. The sequence continues at coordinate 3,989,908 of NC_143104.1, forward strand.
CAAGTTTATATTATATTTCGTATTTCTCAAACGAAAAATAAACATTTTTGGAACTTCAAAAAAAATATATTATAAGAAAATTTATGAGCTTACTTTAGTTTTAAAGAAATATACATCCCTTTACTGGCACCCCGTAAAATAAAGAAATTGTTGCCAATCACCTTTGCAATCCTCTAGGAACCTTCTTGTTCTTGGTATATATCAATGATCTTCCCTATTATTTGCAGGATAGGTGTGAAATAGTTCTGTTTGCAGATGATACCTCATTAATTTTTAATGTGGATAGGCATGACCCAAATGTTGACGAAGTGAACAGTGCTCTTTTACACATATCTGAATGGTTTACTGCCAATAATTTATTATTAAATGCCAAAAAAACCACTTGTGTTGAATTTTTACTTCCTAATGTAAAAAAGTTGAACAGAGATATTACCTTGAACGGGGAGGTATTGCATCCTACTGAGTCTACTGTATTTCTAGGGTTAACATTGGACGAGAAACTACAGTGGGGAGCCCATGTCAACACCGCTGCAGGTAAGCTCAGTTCTGCTGCATATGCAGTCCGAAAAATAAGGCATCTCACCGATGAAGATACGGCTAGATTGGTTTATTTCAGCTACTTTCATAGCATTATGTCCTATGGAATTCTACTGTGGGGCAGGGCTGCAGATATAGAAACTATATTTATCTTACAGAAAAGAGCCATTCGCTCTATATATAATTTACGTGCTCGGGACTCACTAAGAGATCATTTTAAGAATACTGGTATCCTTACTGTACCATCACAGTATATATTTAATAATATTTTGCATGTACACAAAAGCTCTGACTTACACACAAGAGTAGGAGATAGACACGATTATGGCACAAGGAACAAGAATAGAATTGAAATGCCATTTTTCCGATTAGCTAAAGTTAAAAATTCATTTATGGGTCAAGGTATACGCTTATACAATAGAATTCCTCACAATATTAAAGAGTTTAGTAGTTCTAAATTTAAAACTTACATAAAAAATGTACTAGTTCAGAGAGCACTACAGTGTTCAGGAATATATGGACGATAAAGACCCATGGAGGGTTGTCGCGTAAAAACCACAGGACAGTTCTTTGGCATATTATGTAGTTAGATATAAGTTACATATTATGTAAATTTATTGACATTATTTTAAAAGAGCAACTATGGAGTTTCTTGCCGATTCTTCTCCATAGATACTGCTTTCCGAATCGGTGGTAAATGTTAAAAATACTATGTAATGACGATTCGAAAGTGCTACTAAATAGTAGTCTAATTGAATAAATGAATGTTTGAGTTTGAGTTTGAGTTTGAATCTATTTGGTTTCATTAACTTTATGTTCGAAGATAATTTTTTTTCTAGTAGTTACACGCGTATTTCTTTCGTTTATTTTCCATATCGAAATCAAATGTTTAAAAATACGAATATTTGCACAAAACTAAGATAAAAATAATCAATTAACAAAAATATTAAATTTAATGAAGTAGAGCAACTTTCACTTCGGTATGAAGGAAAATCGAGCGTAGAGCACACGTCAGAACGCTCCGGCCCAAGGAGCGCGACTAAAGAAATTCGCTAGGATTTTTCCTAATAATTTTAAATATTTTTTTAATATTTAAAGAATTATCAAAATTCAAAAAAAAAATTTTTTAAAGGATTAATACTCATTGGTCTTCAACCAACTCGAATAAATTAATGGAAAAAATAACTTTTAGCAGTATTTATCAATAGATTTTGTAAGGCAAAAAATGGGAAATTTTATGAATTTATAACGTTCTAATTAGGAAAATCATAAGTTTTTCGGCAATTGTATTCAGCAGTTTTTAATAACGACTATATAAGGATAATAATGCGCTGATCAGATTGTGTAAATTGTAATCGGTTGCAACGTAGTGAGTGCACAAACTTAGCTCGAAATGTCTTTGGGGGAAAGAGACTTATCTTGAAGGCCTGATTAAGGTAACATAAAGTAACTTTACAAATGTGAAAAAATTCACGCGCATTGCGTATATAACACTTATTGATAAACAAGAAAAAAAAATTCAGTTTATCATTTCATTAGCCGGGAAAAAATTGTCAAATAACTTGCTGAAAACGCAATTTTGCTAGACTGCAGCCTTAAGAGAATGGCATGTCTAGATGTACCTATTATACATATTTTGTGCAACTTAGTGTACACTACACATGCACATCGAGGAAGTGCAGGCTGCAGGCGTACTGAAGGGACAGTGGCACGTGAAAGTGATTAGCGGCACAAAGCCGCCTTGTCGCGGACAACGGGCCCTTGTGTGGGGAGACTGGGCAAATATGGTATGGATGTTTTGAATTAAATTATAGTTTGACTGAACTCAAACTTTAGTTTATTCGTTGCACTTAGCTTATTTTATCTCAGGTGATAAAATTATTTGGAGACTTTGCACCTATAAAAATGCATTTTATCAAACTGGGTTGGAATTTGGAATTATTGTATTACAATACATCCATTTTTACGAGATAATGTTCCGTATTTACTATTTAATATTGTAATAATAATAGACATTATTGGAGGTGTTAACAGCCTTTCTTGGATTCTTGGATTATTTAATTAGACGCAACACGCAGTTAGGTTTCTTTTAAATTTCTACCATTTTTAAGAGACTGTAAGACAGTACTTAGATACATAGAGACATTGTAATAAAAATTAAGAAAGCATTATTTTATGTAAAATTTAGTTAATTACACACAAATACGCATATATATATATATAATTATATTATATTAAATTGAAAATGTGCGATAGTCCTCGACCTCCTCAGAGCGGCGATGTCGCGTGCGATCGAATTTCACCACCTACAACGACCCCTTTGTTCCGACATTACACCAGAAGCAAGAACAAAAAACACAATGTATTAGGAGCACTTCGCGTAATATCAACACAGTACTAATTGTCCAACCAGCCTAGTTGACCCGCATCTAATTGTTCCGAAGGGAACTTGTAAATACATGTCATACATCACGAGGGGTCTTCTTTAAGTGGTTGTGTGCCAAATTTTGTGAAACCTGGTAATTGTAAGACAATGCATGATCGTTTGACGCTACATTGTGAAGGGATACGAGGTCACTGTTTACAGCATTTCACAATGTGTGTAGTAATGTAATTGTTTTTAATTTATCTGCTATGTTCATCTGTTTTATTGCATCAAGGTAAAGACAAGCGTAATTCCTTGGAGAAATTTGTTCTGATTTGTTTTTGTTACATCAGATTTATTGACTTGAAAATGTCGAAAATTTTTTGCCAGATTGAATCAAATAAAAATGAATAAATACAACGATCGCTGGGTTCCAAGCGTCACAATAATATCTACATACTTTATTTTGGCACATCTGCAGTTATTATTAGGTAGGTACAAGCTTTTTTGCCTCAATCTTTATATGCACAAAATCTGAACTGTATATTTCTTAATTGCAAACGGAAATCAGAAAATAAGTCTCTTCGGGAGCTTCAATTACCTACATAAACGTTAAGTATTAGATTAACTGCAATAATATTTTCGAGTTATTTCATAAACCGCAAAATCGCATTCAGAGTAACCAATCAATTATAACATTTAATATTGCGATTATAGAAATTCCTTTGAACTATCGTTTAAAATAATTCGACAGGAAGGGAAATCTTATAAATATTTATAAAACTACTCGAATCGAGTAGGTACGATCCAATAATTGAGGCTCACAAAAGCCTATACAAAAAGGCAGCGCAAAGCCGAGCGTTAAGCGCGTATAGAAAAAGTTCAGCAAAAAAAGCACAGCGCAAGTGAATTGAATGCCATCATAAAAATATGATTGACATGTTTGTTAATATGACATCTTTCGAGCGGTGATATTTTTTTGTCGTCTGTACTAGGATTCATAGTTTTGCTACCCCTATAGATTAAAAAGACAACAACAAATCAACCTTATTGTTACACGTTAAGATGCATATTTGTATGTCGTTATCTGTGGGTAAGGTCGACAATTTTGGGTTTTGGAAAGATATTAAGTGCTCTGTAATCCAATTAGGTTCTTTGTCAAAATTCGGATGTGTATTATGTTTCTATTCAGCCATCATGTTTTTCCCTTGTACTTGTATGTATTTACAATGGGCTATAGAAATATTTGAGATGACACGGATGAAAGATACCGCGTAGGGTTTTGTGCAATATTCTATATAATATAATAGTAGGTACATATATAGATAGGCAGTTTGACAGATATTTTTACATGCATGATGATTGCATCATGCATGTACCAAATATCTGTCAAACTATGTAGTGTATTGTATATGCACTTTTTTATAAGTTGCAACAGTTATAGCTGCAGCCTGCAGTTTCCATAGATAGATGGGAAACTTCTTATTCTTCTATTTTTTCTGCTATGTTCTTATTTTCGCGGATAACTGCAAGGTTTATCACATCATGAAATATACCTACCTACATCTTAAATAATAGGTACTTACCTTATACTTACTTTAAATTAATCCTTATCTTCTAGAAACTTCTAGTCGAAAGATGTTTCTATAAACGATCAAACAAAAACTAATCAACAGCTTCATTCACTTATACACTTTGTACCGTACTAAGTAAACTGTGCTTATACCATGTCAAATATTCAAATTAAAATTACATAACATTTTAATAGATCAACAAATAACCTAAAAGCGTTTAAAAATATGCCAATCACAACTGACATGTGCGATAAAGGATATGTCGTATCTACTAAATGCAATTCTCAGAAGCGGCTCGTATGTTACGATTAGATACCGTTGACAGCCGTCTCTGTGTCTTTGGGGCAACATTCGCGGATCACTGCAAGGGTTATCGTGTCGTTGTCGTTGGCGTATCGGTTACATGGTGTCGTGACGACTTTTTTTGTTAAGTGTTATAGACAGGTTGTTTAGGTGAAGTTGTTAGTTGACTAGTTGTCACCGATATCGGTTACATAATGTCGTTAAGACTTTTTTTGTTGGGTTTTTGAATGCTGTATTTATAATTATTATAAGTAGGGATGTAACGATACATGATTTTGCCGATACGATACCGATACCGATATTTGTAGTAATGTATCGGCGATACCGATACCGATACCGATATCGATGGCTTGGTAGAAAAATAAATAGTGAATTATGCATAAAAAGTTACCAACATTTAACAGAGACTCAACTGTTAATCGTATTCTTTTAAATAAAAATGCCAAATCAAAAAAATGTTGTGTGGTTTTAAGAAACCACGGTAAAAGTGAAACTGTTCGAACGGTTCCGAACACTGCTTTGTGTAGCGCATGTCGCGTGACGGTCGGCTGCCGAGTAGGTATACCTACTCGGCAGCCGCGATACACGCGACATGCGCTACACAGACCAAAAAGTTTGAGACGATGTAATAAAAGTTTCACTTTAAAAGAACAAAACCATTTATTTTAGTATTATTATTTCACAAAGTCAGTAAAACTTTAAGTAATACACATACAATCAGTACCTAATAAAAGTTTACTATTGGTAGAGTTTTTTCAGAAAACAAAGTGCGCACGCGCGGGCGGCCTCCCGCATCGTTCATTTGGCGCGGTTTTTTGAATTGTTTGATATCGGTATCGGTTGTTTTATTATCGGCGATACCGATATATCGGCTTGCCGATTATATCGGCCGATATATCGGTATCGGTATCGGTATCGTTACATCCCTAATTATAAGTATACAATTCTCTATGTAATTGTTTCATTACGTAGTATAAAAATCTTATAGGTAATAAAGGTGGTTGCAGTTACATCAGAGTCATGGAAGTAGGTACCTATTAGTCTAAGATTAATATCAGCGAACAATAGGTATGTTAAATCGTCCATTTGGCTCTTTCGCATTAAAAAATGGATAAAAATATATACCTATACTTATAATACTTGTAATATAATATTATAGAACTATAAATGTAAAAAATCTTTTAACATAGAAAACCATTATTTTCCCGTGTAGTTAAATAGATATCGTTCTGTCGCGACTTAAACGACCTTGCAAGATTACGAAATTCTAATTAGAATCTAATTATTCACACTCAGACTTACATAAAGGATGTTAAGTACTATATTATTTGTTAAATGTCACAATTCAACATTACAAATAATTTGTTATCAATGTACAACACAGATTATTAAGTTTAGTTACACGATAAAAGATGTTCCAATGATGTTTGAAATATTTACTAAAATGAATACACATTACAATGCACATTATAAAACGAACTATATAATATATCATGATGTAGATACAATTCAACGATCTTCGCAAGGCAATAAAGTTTTAGTGTGATTGCAACGGACTGTCATTTATATGGCTTCGAATAATTAGTCCATTGGTCACACGAGCTTTACGACCAGTCCCTAAGATTGTATGTAATTAGTCGTTAATTTCGTTACGATAATCGATTCGACGGTCGGATGGTGTAAATCGATCGGATCGTTTAAACGGGATTTAATTTAGAATTTAAGGCGTTACCCGGCAATTTCGACTATGTTCAACCTCTATAAAGTCTGGTACAACATAAAGCACAATACCGAAAAAAATATATAAAATAGGATGGTCTTTGATCTTTAATTGCTTGCGAGGAATTTTTTCCAAAGTTAATAGATTTCTAGAAAAAAAATGTGCCGTGGTCATCGATTTTTCCGCAAATACTCTATAAACTTCGTAACCTGCTGACTTAGAGCTCTGAAAATTTTATGTTTAATAAATTATCAGTTACACAACAGTCCGTGACGAGGATTTTTTGTTTCACTGATTGGTATCTTTTTAAATACAAAATGCGAGGAAAAAAGAAGGTGCAGCGGGAGAGGTTTGAGATCCGTCAAGTATGGTCAAGGTTATTAGCGCATGTATAAGCCTTAAAGTGTTAGTGTAAATACTTTATTTGATTGGTAATGATTTTTTAGAGCTTTGGAGTTAATGTAGGTATATAAAGTACCTACATTTTAGTTCAATGCTTGGATAAAACTTATCCGTCCAATAAATTATTACACGATAATATTAAAATGTCACGTAAAAGCTTTCGTGTTTAAATACTAAGTAAGATACGATAGAGATATATGTATCTATAATAAAACTAATAAATACCTAGAATGTTTAATCGAATAGAAGCCAAAATAATTTCTTAATATCAAGTCGATACGATTATTCTTAATCGATTAATATTAATATCGATACGAAGAATGTGTGTGAAACCCCGATTTATAGTTAATGATGTCTCGATAATTAAAATGGTTGATGTTTCGCCTAGCCCGCCGCGGCCAGACTGAATATAACAGAGTAATATATTTTTATAGAGAGTTCTTTGAAACGTCTTGTAGGCTGTAGCATGATGAACTTGATTCGATGATATTGTGGGGATATGTGATATTAGAAATAGAAATAATAAGAGAAGGGCCTTTGAAGTTTTTTATAACCAAAACAGTCACTTTAAAATTAAATCTAATAATTTAATTAATTTCGCAATTAATGAATAAGTAGGAATAGGTACCTACAGAAATTTATCTCGTTATACCCACATCCCATGATAATTATGTGCTAAAACTGGTTATTGTAAAAAATCTCTATAGAAATCTACTCTATGTAGAACATTGTATGAAGATGGCGAACTATTAAATTTTGATGGGATCTCATATGACCATATTATATGACCTATACACCATATGTTCTAGTGTACCTAACTATAGCATTCTTTACTTACTAAAGCGACCTTATTTTGCTTAGATTATATAGGGAAAAATATTAAATCTTTAAATATGTACCGCATCTTTTTTATCTCTTATTGATTTTTTTATAATATTGTGATCGTAGTTGAATTCATATTACTTACAATATAGAATTGTTAAATTTATTTTTCAGTTTTCACTATGTTAGGTAGGTACCTACTTATGGCTCTTATAATAATTAAGTATTATTTTACGTCCTAACTCCTAACGTTATAAATAAGGTAATCACCTAAATATTTTACATAAATAAGACAACACATCAAAAAAGCTACATCTTAACAGACTAACTTAAACTATATCTTCTATACTTTTATCCCTTATTTTTATCCCCTTTCAATCCCTTTCAAAACTAGGCTAGTCAGTAGTCACCCAAGAAAAATTTAAATTTTAAATCAAAACTATGTCCCTAATATACATTGTCACAATCCCAGACCTCATTAATCACACACCATAATGATTAGAGCCGTATTTAATCCCAAACGCTTACCCAAAGCTACCACGCCCCCTATTACAAACATCCATATTTCAAGCTGAGGAAATTACTGAAACTTGCCTTAAACAAAAGGTCACTAATTTGGCCGGCTATTAGTTTAAACGAATTAGGTTATATGTGTTGTATATGTTTTAACTTTTAAGACATTCTTCGGGTAAGCTTATGTTTAATGGATTCGCAACGCGGTTTTTCATATAATTTATCCGTCGAAAACCGTGGTTAAACTATCCATTACTTCATAAGAAAGCTGCAGCCTTAAAGATATACCTAGTATAAAAAATGCTATTTTTTGAACTGGTTGAAGTATCTATTCAAGTTCATTTGAGCTGGAAGTAAGTTCTCAAATTATGATTATGTTCGTCCTTTAGATAAGTTTGGTCTAGACTCTTATAATTTATTTTTCCGATTATATTATGTGATAGCCATCTAAATTCGTATTTCAATTTAATTCAAAACCTATTACAGTATTACACCCACTAAAACGAAGCCACATGTTCACCTTCTATCGAACGATTAATAAAACGTAAAATCATTAACATCAAGACAAGGGATCGTCGCCGGCCTTTGTAACCGAATAAAGGGAACAGGATAAAAAAAATGATAAAAGCCGATACCGGGGACCCTGCTGCGAGCTGGTACATCGCTAAACCAACATGAGACGATCCTTTAAATGCAATATGTATGATAGTATTGATTTATGTGTGCTTTGATTAACGGTATTGGAATTAGACTATTTGATTTCGGTTTGTTTCGCGGTATTGTCACAAGGCGCTTCTATGCGAAATGCTTTTTTCTATTTGACAGGTTGGCCCATAGACTAAAAAGGAATCGGGAGTTACGACTTGAGAAAAAGGAAAAAGATTTTTTTTTTTACTTTATTTTTAAAACCTATTTCTTTAGAAATGTGAATCGTCTTATACCTAAGTACCTAAATCTAATGGGCTAATCCATTTCTTTCTATTATTGAGATATTATGAAGTTAACTGCAAGCGTTTATATTTTGTACGTTTCATGTTTAAGCACATACACAATCTTTAAGTAATTATCTTTCAGTGCAGTACAGTTCTTATTCCAATTCAACCCAACCCAAGTAAGCTATAGAGTAGGTAGGTACTATCGATTCCAACCTGCACACTATTATTAACCAACACGCACCTTCAAATAATTCACATTACCATTAACAAGGAATAATATAATAAAAATCAATAAATAAATCATCTACATTAGCATAAGAAACAGTAATAAGGGTTACATAGTGTATATTTGTTATCGGCCTCTCAAAGTCACCACCACCCGTTGATAACAAGGCATGTGGTGACAACCACTGGGAGTGAAAATGTTCTTTATAATGACCACTTTTATATTCAACATGAACGTATAAAGTTTAATTAATTGGTTGTTGACAGTCGGAGAATTATGTTGATTATAATTTTGGTTCTGTAACTAAGTAATAAAGTCAATTATATTATTAAGGGGCATATAGAAAACTGTAAAACGATATTTAGTTATTAAATGGAGGTAAGTTTTTCTAACTTTTTTAATCGAAGACATTCGGACGGTTTTGCATATAGAATAACTCATTTTAATCATAACAACGAAAAAATCATATAATATTATTTATTGAGATCGACTATTAAAACAATATTAATAAATAGACTATCTTATATAGCGAAAAAAAAACACCATAAATAAATTAAATGAATAATCAAGCTAAAATACGCTACAATAACAAGCACACGTAATAATATGCCTTAGAATTATGAGCACAATTTCGCGGGGTGCACCAAGGCGCGTATCTAAGCCCCGCATGTCTCCTTGTCCATAAAAGTGGTGAAATTTATACGCGTTTGTCACGACACCGGCCAATTCGATGTCTCGATAATTCACGGCGACGACATTAATTCCGACCCGAGGGACCCCTGTAAGGCTTTTAATATGAAATTAATCAAAATATTTGTTGTTCATTTCAGCTTTTCGTCGTGTTATTTTATTTTAACGATTCTAATTACGACGTTCCACCTTTTGTTTTGTGTATCGATTATTATTACTTACGATACGCATCTACACAGCGGTCGTGATTTGAGTCTTCCATTATTTTTAATAGCGCTGTAATTTGCATCATTGTGATACGAGTCAAAAATAATAAATAATACTGTCTTTCTAATTCGTTTCTACGCCAAGATAAGGCCACGCCGACAATTGACCATTCAGATAAACCACAATTGAATTGAGCTGACGTATCAATTAAATAACACTTTTGTTAATAACGGTTAATTGCTTTAAAAGCTTTTTAAGTCTTGCCGAGATAAAATAATGAATATTGATTGTGTCGTAATGTCAGTAGCGTTAGAAAGGTGTTTGTTGATAGCAAACAAATACGCAATTAAGGATCTCTATTTGATGTGTTTATTTCAACATTTTTTACTTAGATGGTGATGTAGTAAGTTAATATCTTTGAACTGTGAGTGAATCTGACTGTGATTGAATACAAAACCGCACACGATTTAACGTTAATTTCTAAAATTAAGTTACTTCATGATTAATAGATTAGATCTTAGGATTGAATTCAAATATAAAAGCTACAATAACAGAAGATTGTAAACCAGCTGTATCAAAAATTGGATTTGTTATTTTTGCTTTAAATCTATTAACCTGTTCCATATTATATTGTGAAAGTGCATTCGCTATTGTAATATCATTATCCATAACAAGATTACTCTCCCATTTTTCATAATACCCCGTGTCACTTATAATTACAAGTCAACAGACCCTAAAATATGGGCGCATAGCAAAAAGTGACTTTGATTTTTGACCACTTTTGCGAGGTAGCGCCACCGCAAAATTATTTGACAAAGCGTTGGTGACATTCTGTTCATTGTTCCCTTGTTGGAGTCGATTGTCGGTATGGTGTGCCATTTTCTTTTGTCACCGACCACCTACGAAGTTGGGAGCTATAATGAGATTTCTGTATGGATGTATGGAGCTAATTTTAAAGTCGAGTAGTGTTCTATTGTCGCTTTTGTGCTTGAACGGATTAGCTGTTCTTGTATGGACGGCAGATTGAAGTTAATGTTGCATAAGAGTAGGTGCCTGAATCAGGTTAAGATTGAGTGGTGATAGTTCAGTTAAAACGAAAACATAACGTTATCGTTATGTTTTCGTACAAAACTCCTTTCATAAGGCTAAAAGGTTGACACATAAAATCTGAAAATAGTGGGTGATAAATGATAATAAGTACAATTAGCTTAAACTTGTTTAGTAAATCATACTAAAGCTTATCTTCATAACTTGAAAAAGCTGAAAAATATTTAAGAGAAAATAAACCTTCCAGTTACACAAATGCAATCATACTGAAGCCCTCTCTTTAATTTACAAACCACTTTGCCAAATACATGAAATTTATATTAACAATAACGTGCAACTACCCATTTAAAATTGTCCATAGGTAATTTATAACACATTGCATTCTCAATTTTACGCACATCATGCCTTCCTATAAGTTCTAAGGTTGTTAAACTTGTTAGTATAATCAGGGAAAAGGGTTGTTTAAAGTTTAAACGCATCAGTAACATCATTAGTTTAGATATACCTATAACTAATCGAAAATGTTCCATATTCTAGAAACGATAAAAAGCGATCCAATTTAACAGAGACATAACGACATCTGCGTAAAATTGGAGACGGCCAAATTAGTTCGATCATCGCAGACATACGGACACAATAAAACGTCTAACAATTCTACCCTCCATTGTATTAAAAAACCGATCGTCACCTGTCGTGTCATTCGGTCCCAATAAACGCACCGCCAAAGAAATCATGAAATTAGAAAAAAAATAACATCGCCGAAAAGTGACCCAACTTGTCCTTTACTACGTGGTCTATCCCCAAGTGTGCTAAGCAATTATAAACTTTATTTTATTGGTGTTATAATCGGTTTCATTTGTAGCGTCGGCGTCTAGTAATATTTTTTTTGAGAAATCTGCTATAACCTTATCGCACTCGTAATAAGAACCAGTTTTGCGTGCCAGTCATTTAAGGGACAGTTTTTTCACGACATTTTGACTGACGGATATTTACGATGTGATATTTTACTATGCCGAAATAAAACTTTGGTTGGACTTCATTAGCAGTGTTTTTGTTGGAAACGTTTCGCGTTATCGTGTAATAATAGCTTTTTGCTTGTCCCTTTACTTTGATGATACCTTCCGAATTGATGGATAGATTTTGATGATTTTTTTTGTGAACATTTGTAAACTAATTGAAGTTTTAGTGTAAGTTATGACTTGTATAAATTTCGGTGTCGTCGTTCCATTTTAGTTTTATCGTTTTATTGAAGCTTTACACTGTAATTACTAAATCAGATAAAATTTAAAAGGCGTAGGTACTTACCTATGTTTTGTATTTAAATTATAACAAAAGTTATAAATTTTCATAATTTTCAGAGATTGGATTACATTATCTACCTACTCTTTTTATTGATAGTAGGTACCAACCTGACCTATAGAGCTAATTATTTCTAATAATCAACACAAAACACAACTTGAGAAAATTATAAAGACCCTAAGCTTTTCTTGCAACGCCATCTAGTTTAAATCAAACCAGAATTTTCTTTAAAACAGGTTTTTCCTAAAAATAATATTATGTATTTATAATTTCTTAATTAGGTAAGTAGGTACCTACATACTTACGGTCTGTGAACCTTTTACTCTAAGATCTGCCTCGTATATCGATAGACTCGTATTTAATGATTAAAAATTAATTCATAAAAACTTACATTAGGTACTACTACTTTTCAATTAATCTTTCTTTTTATTCTTCCAATAAAAATCCTTATAATTATAAATTTTTCAGTAGATATATGTCTCAAAAAGGAAATAAACATTGCACGAAATTTATAATGACTGCATATCTAATATACTTCAAGAATAAAGATTGTTTTATTTAAAAGTTTAATAAAATAATTACCTATGACGTGACAAAATAAAAACAACAACATTTCCTTCTAACAAAATTGTATGCCCATTGTCCAATGTCCATACAAGTATTTTATATTACGTAAGTTACCTCTAGATCATTAACTAATGACATTGCAATATCAAGCGAGCTCATTGAAAAATCAAAGCTCTATAATTAGTCGTATCACGCAAATACAACGTATCCGCAGTGAACATCCATACTCCGCTGGTCGGTGCCGCATCCGCGCAGTTCATCCAAATCCCTAAAAAGCTCGGTGACACCTCCCACTCCCCCTCGCGCTGCACCCGTGCGCCCGTCTCGCTCGCACCCACGCGACAGCGACACAATGCGACACAAACCGAACGACCCAAACGGACCTAACGACCGCACTATTCAAACTAAAACCACCTCTATTCGCACCATGCTAGAGCTAACGCTCTACATTGTGACACATTAGACGACATCTCCGCGCCGATTCGAAAACATCGTACGTTCTCTGATCAAATTTGAATTCCGAACTTTATTCCCGCGCTACAGACCACAGACTAGCGAAGCGACGACGCACGGTGTAGTAGAGACACACTTTTTAAATGTCATCAGTGTAGTCGTCTCTTTTCTGTGGAGTCCTGTCGCATCTGCCCAACTCCTTTGGCATCCTTCGGCATGTATGTACCCCCGCATCTTTTATCCCGCTCTGTAGCCAGTGTCCGGTCAACCAGACTGATAGACGGTCGTGTGTGTACAAAATAAAATTATATGTGTTCACGTACTGTGCTTTTGTGATGTACTGTGTAGTGGATTGTTTTAAGTGGTGAATATACAGGCGCATTCATGATTCAGGTTAGTTAGGTATATTTATTTTTAAAGAAAACCGTCAACTTTTGTTTTTCATCTGCGTTACTGATAAGAAAACTTCGCGGTTGCAATTGTTGAAACATTTGGTTCTGATGACTGCTTCTGTAACTGTTTATTTGTTAAAAGAACGTTACTATCGTGTTCAATTTATTTACAGTACGTACAGAAAAAACAGACTGTTAACAATTAGTTGCTTGAAATAAGAAAATGTCCATGTCTTTATTTAAATGAATTCTACCTAATCATTTTGTATAGAACGGGCTGTTTTTTTTTTGATGTTTTATTTTATTTGTGATGGTAGGTGGGTAAAATATTTTAACAAAACAACTAGGTAGTTATCTAGACATTTTATTTAAAAAAATTGTATTTGAAAATTTTCATATTAAATTGATGAAAAACCCGCAACTTGTCTTGACTTCGTTCGCATCAAAACTTTTGTTGCATTTGCAATGAAATTTATTAGGTTATTAATTAATTTAATAAGTATACCTACAATACAAGCTTTTTGTAAGCTTTTGACGCGTAGATTATATTTTAAGATAGGTAATTTTTTTTATTTTGCCCGGAGTTGAATCTATTTTACTGAAAGTTTTTTATCGGCTGGTAAAAATAGTTTTCAATGGTTACAAATAATAAAAAGCATTTTATTTATTCTGTTATCAGATATTTATGCTATTATTAGAAATCGGTACTCAGAGACGAGAGTGCTCTAAAATATTACGAATGCTATCGGGCTATCGACAAAAAGACTTCCAAATCCTTGAAGCCGTTGAATATTGAAGGACAAATAAACATAAACAAATACTATTTCATAAATAAATTTTGTGTCATTCATATGAAAATAAAGATTGTAAGAATTTTGAAGAATAAACTTAAGTGTAATTTACTAATTTAAGCTTTTGTGAAATGTTTTGATGTTTATATAAATATCTCTCCTTTTTTAACTCTTATGATTTTAATACAAGAAAGTGTAAGTTCGAATTTAATAGATATACTAGCTTTCCGCCCGCGGCTTCGCCCGCTTTGTCTAAAACATAATAAATTAGGTATGTAGATATATGTATATATACTAAAACCTTCCTCTTGAATCACTCTATCTATTAAAAAACCGCATCAAAATTCGTTTCGTAGTTTTAAACATTTAAGCATAGCATAGCACCTCCTCCTTTTTTGAAGTCGGTTAAATAGTTATTTTTGGTTATTATTGTAATCAATTATTTTACAAAATTATACATCACTTCACCACATATAACTAGTATAAAACAAGTCGCTTTGTCTCTCCCTGTACCTATGCCTAAATCTAAAACTGCGCAATGGATTTTGATGCGGCTTTTTTAAATAGATACTGATTCAAGAGGAAGGTTTAAGTATGTAAAGTGGGCGAAGTCGCGGGCGGAAAGCTATTTATTGTAATAAAAAAGCTTTTGAGCTTTTTGTTTGAACGCGCTTATCTCAGGAACTGGTGAACCGATTTCAAAAATTATTTCACTGTTTTATATGTGATACCTGTGTGCTACAGGCTATATCATTTTACGATGAAAAACAAATAAGAAACAAGTATACAAAACTAGTTCTACAGGTACGCTTGATTTTTCTCCAAGAGCTTTAGTATAAAAACCATATAAAGAAAAAACTGGAAGTTACAATAATACCTAATTAAAAACAAAAACACATAAAACCACAAAACAAAGAAATAATTAGAACCATTCAATTGGTATATTTTTTCAGTGCAGTCTATTTAAAGAGATCGTAAGATCGGTCCAGTCTCCGGTAACTTGAAATAAAACAGAGACGTTTCGAGTGAAATATAAACAAGACTGATCTATCGACAATCGACTATCGAGTTATTTTCGACGTTAGATGACCTCTTCTACTGTGGACGTAGAGATCAAAATTGAAATTCTTGTAATAAGAATATAAATATATGGATTTTTAAGCTATTGCATAGCTTCTATCGCGGGCCTTCCGAATCCAGAAATTCCGTAACGAAAAAACCTCACGCTCCCCACTCCGACGGGCACGGAGGTGTGGCTGGAAGGCATAGCATGCAATAGCTTTACCGCGGCAGTCCCCGAGTGCCACACGTCTTTTTTTTACATAATAGACTTCTGAATGTCATTGATTCAATTTAAAAATTATCTTTGTCTTGTAAATATTTTAGAGACTACAAAGCTATTGAAGTATTAGGTAGGTACAAGACTAGTAATAGTGATATAGTAAAGACTATATCTTTCTAGCTAGCTCTACAAATATTTTTGCATAAGAGACTTCTGAATGCCATTGATTCAACTTTCAATGAATCTTTGTTTTGGTATTTTAAAGACATTAAAACAATTGAAGTTCGTAGATACAAGACTAGTCGAAGACTAGAATGAACATAGGTACTTTAGGTTTCAGAGTTCAGACTAAGGCATTTATTCGAACTATACCATACTAATTAATCAGTATTATTCATCACTAGCTTACCGCCCACGGCTTTGCCCGCTTTGTCTAAAACCTAATAAATTATATACTAAAACCTTCCTCTTGAATCACTCTATATCTATTAAAAAACCGCATTAAAATCCGTTGCGTAGTTTTAAAGATTTAAGCATACAAAGGGACATAGGGACAGAGAAAGCGACTTTGTTTTATACTAGGTATGATATAAAACACGTACCTACGCCTGTACGTACCTGTAAATATTCCAAAGAAAAATTCACGAAAATTCAGATGCTAGGTATTTTGTAGGCGTTATGCCTCAGGGTACATCCTTAATAAAGTACCATTTTACCTATAGCATAACTATTTAGTAATCTGCGGTTATAGGTAGAGTAAGATGATCCAACGCAGACAATATTGAAACAAATAGGATACTTTAACGAAAGTACAACCTACTACCTACCTATAGAGAAAATTATGTCGCTTGAAAATTAATTTAAAACGAGCCGTTCGCTCCGGATCGGCCATTGTTAAACTGATCGATTTAATTTAAAAAAAGACTGTGTCTGAAATAATGTAGGTTGCTACTCGTGAATTATTTTCTTCTGTCTTTCCACTTCAAGCAGAATGAAAATCGGTTCAGTAGTTTTTTGTGTATCGGGAACAGACATAGAAACGCGGCGGAAGACTTTGTTTTATTATAATAATTAATATGTAGATATATGCACTACTACTAGTAGCATGTAGGTATGTTCTTATGTTTTGAATGTCTGATGAAATCTTGTTTGAAAGCAACAATTAATCCATACTAATATTATAAATGCGAAAGTAACTCTGTCTGTCTGTCTGTTACTCAATCACGGCTTATAACTACTGAACCAATTTGCATGAAATTTGGTATAGAGATATTTTGATACCCGAGAAAGGACATAATATACCTAAGCTACTTTTTACCCCGGGACATAGGATAGGTTTTATCCCGGAAAACCACGGGAACGGGAACTATGCGGGTTTTCCTTTGACTGTGCGGGCGAAGCCGCGGGCGCAAAGCTAGTACGATATAAATTCTGAAATTTCACAATTATGTAGGTAGGTAGGTACTTTGTCCCTATATTGAAGGTTGAAAATCTTCAGGAGAAAGAAACCATAATATGAAGATACCAACCACACTTCTTTGACTGTTAACCTTTATAAAATCCATATCAATGTTTTCGTCTAAACTAAGATTGGATACGATATTCTATTTCGAAAATTTATATTTATTTGGAAAATTATATTTTCGCTTAGGGCTAAAAGCTCGCGGAGGTCAAGGTCAAACAAAACATCAATATCCTCTTTAGACATTGCTTTTTCTGTTTTAAAAACTTTGCTAGCTTCAAAGTATCGGGATTTTAAAATTAGTTTCGACTTAGGTATTTAAATATTTAATAGGATAACAACAAAATTATTTGTCAAAATTAGCTGCTCCGCGCGGTTTCACCCCCGTGGCTCCACTCCTGTTGGCCGTAGCGTGATGTTATATACCTTAGATATAATATAACCTATAACCTTCCTCGATAAATGGGCTATCAAACACCAGAAGAATTTTTCAAATCGGATCAATAGTTCCCGAGATTAGTGCGTTCAAACAAACATACAAACTCTTCAGCTTTATAATATTAGTATAGATGAGTGATTTATTTCAATTGATAGATTTTTTTTATTTTTTTTTATTGTAAAAAAAATAAAAATACCTATATTAGTCACTATTCTTACAAATATTACAAGAAGTTGCAAATTGAAATAAGATTTTGCTTCTGTGAATGTAAAGCGTTTGATCGTTAAAAGTGAAATAGGTAGGTATGTATATGGAATTGTGTTAATTTAGTTAAGCTGGGTATCGACTTCGCGCTCCTGGCGCGCGCGCCATGAATGACCGCGCCGAGAGTGCGTTCCGCGGAGCGCGTTCCAAATAATTGAAGTATATCAACTAAGCGCGCCTGGCGCGCGTGGCAACTGTTCCAGTGTTTGACCGTTCATCATGGAAGCTAGTCGTGCTCGTAAGCAGCAGCAGCATTTTTTTCTTTAAATCCGGCACAGGGACTCCCATTTCACTACTGATTTCTCTCCAACCAATAAATCGCTCAGAGAAGATCTCTAAGCGATTTATTATGATACGAAGAAATTTTACTGTTCCACAAAACTTCTTTCGTACCATATAGCTGAATTAATTTACGGCAACTTTGGTTATCCATAATAATTATTACTCGGAGCGCAACAAACACAAAAAATACGACAAACCCGTCTCCATTGGCGCGCGCGCCACGTTTGATGCGCGGTAAAAAACCGACACCCGACGGAACGGACCGCTCCGCGTTCGACCGCTCCAACGAACATTTTGGCGCGCGTTCCAAACTGGTATCCATTTCACGCGGCTGGAGCGCGCGCCAATGTTCGACCTCTTGGAGCGCGAAGTCGATACCCACCTTTAGTTTACTGTAATTTTATAGCGCTCAAAATGGATAGTTTCTCTTAATATAATAGCCAAAATTTTATTTTATTTTTAATTTTTTTGTATCATATGTTTCTTAATTAAGTATTCTCTGTTAATCACTTGAGGGAATTTATACAAAGGAAAGCTCTAAATTATCATTAATTATAATTTATTATAACATTTTGATTCTTCTTAAATATTTAAACTCGGTAACATTAAATCGATTTTCTTAGTGAATTACTAAAGAGAATTATTAGGTGCAAAGTAATTTTATATAGCCTCGGGCTGGTTCTTATCCGATTTTAGATGTTCTGAGTGATATGGCATGCCTGTAGCTACGTTTTAGTTACTATGATATGGTCAATGGGTTTAATGTGGTTGTTTTTAATAGGAAAAATTTGTAAAAACTTCTGGGACATAAAACTGTTTGTTCATTGAATATGAAAAAGATAGGATTACTTAATTATGTTTGTAGATACCTATAGGTATGTAGTTATAAATCAACTAGCGGTCCGCCCCGGCTTCGCCCGTGGTACATAATATTTATGTTTTCTCTACATAAAAACCATCCTCGTACATCAAGGAACATAATAAAAAAAGAATTATCGAAATCGGTTCAGCCGTTCTCGAGTTATGCGCTTACCAACACATTTTGCGATTCATTTTTATATATAAGAGAAGATTATTTCCTTAGTTCAATTTGCCGTTTTTGTCATACCTAGATAAAATCAGAATGGACTTTTTAACAAAAATAATTCATAACTAAGTCATTCGTGCAAAGCCGCTGAAACCATCAAATTTTTTGATGATACTTTCATATAGCTTACCTACGTACACGAATATAAAATAAGCTATTGTTGCTTTTGCCCGCGCATTCGACCGCGGGTGAAACCGCGCCGCACAGCTAGTTAATTGTATGAATTTAGTAAAATCAAGACTAACCTGATTTCGTCTTATATTATGTACTTATAATCGTCAATGTTGACTGTAGGTAATCACAAAACTTTCCATATTAAGTCATTCGTAAAAACTTACATTTCAAGCAGATAATTTTTACAAATAATAATAAACTAAAAAACATTAACAAAACTAACATATTATATACACCAGTGGTTTCCCGAACTGCAAACGTGGTCTTTTGTAAAGAAATTTCGCAAACTATGGCAAAGGTTAAACAATACATTCTTATCAGTAGGGTAAATGTACTATTGTTGGCCATCACGCGCAATTTTTTTTATACGTTTTTCGCTAAACCTTCTCGACGTGTCTCACATACGGTATTCTTCAAACGAAGCGGCGCTTTTCGGAAAACCATTGTCTCTTTTTAACGCGTCATAAAATATTTGGGTCAATGTTTTTGTTTGTTGTTCCTTATCAGTTTTAGAGAACTCGTGAAAAGACGTTGTAAACATCGTGTAACATTATCTTTGCTAATGTGTATGGAATATATAGGTTTTTAAAATGAGGAAAAATAAATTTTTAACAAGTAACTAGGTACGGTCTACCTACTGATAGTATAAGTATAAAATATTTGTAAATTTGTGAGGCAGGTTTTAGCATTTTTACATTAATTATCGCAATATAAACTTATTATAATTGTATAAAAATTATCCACCGCTACAAAGTAAGATACTCCAATATGACATAATAAAAATCCTAACATAATAAAAATGTTCAATATAATTTAAAAGGATTCATATTTATTCAATTTTTATTTCTCATAATTCCAATTTACCGTAGCTTGGTTTTATAATGAAGTCATTAAAGTAATATTGATGGATAGTCCATAAATAATCCAAATGCAAAAATAATTTTTCAATTCAAAGCTATTCCTTAAATTAACTCGTTCAAGTAACTAATCGGACAAACTTTCAATTTCATAATACCTATTGATAAGAAAACTTTTAAAATTTACCGGTATTAAACTTTGAAATCTCAAAGAAACTTCTTTGAAATAACATCTTGAGTCTTGACTAACTCTTGAGTAAATTAAACCTAAAAAAACTTATTACTTACTTTTTGTCAAAGTTTTCAAATAAAATACAACACTCGTTCGTAATACGTCTATTCAACTTTCTATAGGCAAAATTCTTACAAAAATCACATTGAATGTTAAAGTTACTGTTTCAGTCTCATGATTTACAACATGCTCCAAGCTGACTTTCAATGCGCATTTCCCCAAAAGCAAAAGTTGAAACAGCGAACTGTAAAACAAAACAAAAGGTTATAAAAGGAATTAGTTCGGATAATCCAGAGCAAGTGGCACGAGACAGGTAATCCCTATTGTTTTCCCTTATCAGTGGGCCAGGTATATGAGTCAAGGGTCAACTACCCCCACCCTTGAGCGGTGGCTCCTGTGATCTGGTAAGCCCATCATTAGTCTTGCGACAGACGGCAGCTTAGTGACATTTGAAGTTAACCGTCTTAGTGCAGTTGGTGTGTGTTGATGTGGTGTATAGTTGTGGAAAATGTGTGACGATTTGGACGGCAGTTTGAGCAAACTCACCCAATTTGTTAAGCGTTGGTGGGAAGATGACTATCATAAGGTAATTTACCCTGTCATTTCAAGTGTAGTGCCTACTTCTTCCATTAAGAAACCTTAAACTTCCTGGCTAGAATAGTAACTTGTTATCGATATCAATGTCATAACTATTTGTAAAATACGTGTTAGCTTTCCACTAAGTAAAATTAGGTCTGCTCAAACTGTAACAAATACATAAACTATATGGACGATAAAAACCCATGGAGGGTTGTCGCGTAAAAACCACAGGACAGTTCTTTTGCATATTATTTATATGATTATTTTAGTTATTTTGTAAAATGACATTGTAAAACTGACATCATTTAAAAGAGCATCTTCTCCGTAGACAGATACTGCTTTCCGAATCGGTGGTAAATGTTAAAAATATGTACCTAATGAAGTTTCAAAAGTGCTTCTAAAAGAAGTCTAATTGAAAAAATAAATGTTTGAGTTTGAGTTTGAACTTCTAGTCAAGATCCAGGTGACTTAAAAAACTCACTTTAACTGCAATATAAAATGAAAAAATCGATAGATAGCTTTTGCTGCATATCCCGGGTTTATTTTTAACCTAGTGTAAAACGTTATCGCACCTCCTCCGAGAGTACTTAATACTTATAGAAATATAGGAAAACTAAAAAAGCGCCAGTCAGCCGACGCCTATAGAAAATTGCTCGACAACTAACAAAGTCTGATCGATATTTGACCTCTGGCTTATCCAATTATTATTAATACCCATAACGACGCCATGAGGTGCCGTAAGCCGAGATTAAGATAAGCCGAACGCACCATACTTGTCCTCACTGTATCATTACATGTATTAAAGTTAAGCGATTGAAAGGAGGATAATTTTATATGGAATCTAAATTGTATCAGAGATAATGAGGACATGTTATAATGTCCTTGTAATGGGCATGTTGTGGGTAACTCTAAACTTAAGAGTCTAAAGTATCATGGGTATAATAGCGTACACTTAATTCTTAAGACTATAGACGTTGTGAACTCATCCTAATAGAAAGTTGACATACAAGTTAATGTTTTCGACTACATCTACTTATATTGACGATTTAGTGTGCAATTATTGTGTAAAGTCCAACTATCAGGCTATTACAAATTAAAAGAGAAATGTAGTGGGTAATAAATAAGAATAATAATTACTGAATTATTTGAATAGGAAATTAATTAATTTATTTAATAGTAGGTCTGTGCGTTTTGTTTGTTTTTGTTTTTGTGTAGAAAATTTGGAAAGCTTTGTTATGTAGGCTGTAGCTAGGTGTTTTAAATCCTATTTCCTAACCCGAAAATTCTAATAACTTTTGTAGTATTTAGATATTTTGTATTATTTGTAGGTAGATATTCATTGTTTTATTTATATTCATACTTTTTTTTTTACTTTTGAACTTTCTGGTTAAGCGCATAACATGCAAACATAACAGCGCATGGGCACCATTAAGACCAATTGTAGAAGACCAGAGATAACGTTAATTAAATTAAAAACCAAACAAATGCCCACCCACGCGGCCATGATGCTATTGTTAAACGAATGACAAATATTGATACACGCGTTGTGTTTGATGTCGACATTCATATGGGAATAATGCTTGACTATGTACTGACGCGGACGCCATGTTGGATTTATACTTTTTTTATAAGTTGGCGCGAAAATTTGTAAGAAGTCAAATATTATGTTTGTGTATAATTTTTATTAGCAGTTATCTAGGTAGGTAGTAAATAAAAAATAATTAAGAACATGTAAGGAAAGTGTTATAACATTTAGGTCTAGCTAGTAAAGCTTTAATTATTTTACTAGCTAGACCTAATTGTTACATGATAGTTTTATTAATACATAATGTATCTATTAAATGGAAAAACAGCATTTCAAAAAATAAATCTTTTATCCATAATTTTTTCACATTTTGTAAAATACGTTTTATGTCATTTCAAGTTTCTCACGAAAATCGTCGCCGGTTCGTCTTAAATACGATCATTACGTGAAAAAGCCATGCATTTTGCGCTTGAAACTTGTTTACATGCATGTATCATACAGTGAACGGTATGTCACGACAAAAATGTTGCTTTTTATCATAAGAACTAGCGAGCAATAAACAACCGTATGCAGCTGCATTTACGATAAATTTCCCGTGCATAATTTTTACAAAAAATATCGTGATATATGTCCGCTTGTCTGTTCGGTAGGCGTGGGTCGGGTATTGCAAAATTCTTCATATTTTCGTTCAAGAATGGTATTTATTAATACGAGATAAGGATTAACCGAGTGCATAATCACTTTACTCGCGGTCAATGACCCGGCTTAACATTGCGAGTTTGCTCGCTTTTTTGTTGACGTTCATTTTTTACTGTTTACAATGAGGACGTGAAAATATGCTTGCAGCTAGGACTCTTTTCAATTCTTACCTAAATGTTATTTTAAATGGACTATGAAAAAAAAAAGTTTTAAGTAATCATAATCTAAAATCCAATAATGACTTCTAAAAACTAAACTACAAGTTACATAATCGGTACATTTACCTCAAACGTCCAGACGGTTAATTCCCCATTAGGATAATAACAAAAGTACACGAGAGTTTTAAACCTCAAGCCCTATCATTTAATTCAAACGCTAGGGTATACTTAATTTAAACGACACTTTATTAACATATAATTTGTGGGATTAGATTTTTTTAAATGTGATTGCCAGTTCACAAAATTGCCCCCGACGCGCCGGCGCGGGCAAACGACAATTTAATTTTCGTCAGAATGGATAATGATATGGCAACCCCAACGGTTACACGAATTACACGGTATAATCAAGTGACAAACGATTCGGGAAGCGACAATCAACCGCAACTCGCAAGGGTCGGTTGTACTGAGTGTAAACAGAATTCAATCTGTTATACAATGCTTGACTACACAGGTTGCATATTTAGAGATAATTTGTGTGGCATTGATAATTGTAAAAGTAGTAAACTAACTATAATGAACTATGATAAGTATTATTTGGTTTAAAGATGACTTCTCGTATATTATTATAGTCAGATACACTTATCTATACCTATTTTTATTGAATTAAGGAGCTGATTAAAAAAATTTTTAAGAAAATCAATACTTGTTTTTCACTGTATCATTTCATAGAAACATGTTCACAATTCTGTTTCACTGAAAACATAATAATCATTATATTAAACTTAAGTTAGAAGGAGTGGTTAAATTAACTAAAATTTAACTTTGACAGCGTGAACCGGCCCCAAATACTTAACAAATGAATAGTAATTTCGTTTTCGGATTAAATCGCTCCAAACACGCGACACTAAACCACTTTTCTATTCCTTGGCTCGACTCGAAACCGTCATTTTACACAATTTTACCCAATTGCTCTCGGTTCTCGGAATTAATTTGATATTAGTCTTTGAAAACGCAAGGTGTGGTTTTGTGTCGACCTGATTGTTACTTTGAAGAAGCATTTATGAACCCGTATTTAAATTCCCTATTTAGATATAGAATTTAGAAGTAATCACGCATTCAATTCGGCTACAAAAACGCTAATGTCTACCTTTAGCATAATGTTCTATAGTTGTTTTTGTTTGATATTAAACTCAGCTTTATTTTCTTTACAGGAATCGCAGTCGAGTACTTCGGAACGATGGAACGGGCGAGGGCCGGAACACAATATGGCTCTTCAGCAAATACTAAAACTACAAGAGGCGAGAGCTCTTCACAAAACCTCTTTGCTTCCTATCTATAAGAAAAATGGAATGCCTTCCCCTCCATCCAGTCAAGATTATGAACAGATTAGAGACAAGAGTATGGATCATTCAGATGCTCGAGCATTTGAACAGATGAAGTTAGAGGAGGAGTTTAGAAAGCTAATCGAAAGAAGTGGAAAAGATGCACGCAACGAAGAATCTATGAAATACTTTCAGCACATGTTAGAGATGAAACAGAATTTGGACTACTTAAACAGTATTCAGAAGGAGAATAGAAGTAATTCTTTAGATAGTGCAACGAATGTGAAGAAGGAAGCTATGTCACCTGTCAACCGTTATACCCCAGAACATAACCAGTCCCCACATATGACGTCACCTACAGTTTCACCCAATCCCACAGTAAGACAGCCAACGTATCAATCTACCTCATCTAGCCCTGCTTCTACTACCAGTCCCGTTACTTCCTCCCCACTAAACCATTTGCAAAATATGCAACCGTTCGATTTTCGTAAATATAAACACGAAGAACCCATCAGTTCTAATCACAACGAGCGAACATCCCACAACAAAGATAACAACCGAAATCATAGTCAGGATATGTCAGAAAAAAGTGCGGTAGATTTAATGCGAAGCCAATTCTTTAACTTCCAATTGCCTCCAAATTTGCCTATTCCTAACATGTCCATGCCGTCTACATTCTCCCACCCGGCAGCTATGGTGGCTGCTCTTAGTCAAAACCCGATGGGATTAGCATCGTTACAAGCTCTGTTACCACAAATGTCAAAGCCTGCAGAGCGATTAGAAAACAAAACCAGTATTAATGTAACCAAAGATAGATCAGACGATGATAACGTACTTAACTTAAGTAAAGACGCGTACACAGAAGCGGCACAACAAACGAGAGACATGATGATTGGAAAGTGTTTGAGCTCACCGAAAAGACAATGGAATACTTCGCACATGCCTTTAAATTTGGGCACTCATTTCATAAACCCCACCACTGGCAAGAAAAGAGTACAATGTAATGTGTGTTTGAAGACGTTTTGCGATAAAGGTGCTCTCAAAATTCATTTTTCTGCTGTCCACCTAAGAGAAATGCACAAATGTACAGTTGAAGGATGCAGCATGATGTTCAGTTCGAGGAGATCTAGAAATAGGCACAGTGCTAACCCAAACCCGAAGTTGCACTCGCCACATTTAAGAAGAAAAATCTCGCCTCACGATGGAAGAAGCGCACAATCGCACCCAGTTTTAATATCGCCACATGCTGCGGGTTTAAATATGCCACCAGTGATGAATCCTATGCATGCTTTTAGTTCATATCCGCTCTTAAATTCATCTCACAACATGCGACAATTCCCTTCAAATATGCCCATGGAATATAAAAACAATTTGGGAATGAGTTTTCGATCTGCAATGGAACATACACATATTTCTCGTCGTGAATCCAGTTCAGTGGAAACTAAAGAGCATGATGGTCAAGGAGAGTCAGACGAAGATGATGGAATTGTGGTGGTCACAGGTGATGATGACGATGATGAAAATGATCACCATATGGATCAATCAGACTACTACTCCCGAATGAACAAAACAAATGGATCAATAGAAGATTCAGAAACAGAATACGACCACAGAAGTACAAGTGACAATAATGAAAGCTTCGAGTCTAAAAAAGATGAAAATATCAGCCCAGAGATAATGAAACGGAAACGAAAGAATTTGAACCCTACACGCTTACATAACAGTTATGTGACAAATGAACGAGTTAGTGAGAACCAACATGATGATGATCATAACAATGAAAATGAAGCTCTCAATTTGAAGAAAGCAAAATTTGATAACTCAGAAACTCCTAAGAGTGAGACGCACAATGATAACAAAAATCAAGAAGACAATAAACCAGCTTCGCCTAATCTAGCCACAATTAAGGAAGAACCTGTAGATAATACCTATCCTGTTGAAGATTTACGCATCAAAGAGGAGCCCGTCGATAGACAAGACTTAAACAAACCCAACGAAACCTTTTCTCCTAGTCAGTTTTCTTCTGAAAACTCCTTAAAGAAATTGGAAAGTTTATCGAAAGGCAACTTTCCAAATATTCCAAAGAAGAATGATATCAACGCTCCAACTGGTTCTTACAATGTGTGCGTAAATGACTTCACCGATTTCTCTGACAGATCACCTTCATCATCCGTATCTAGCTACGATTACAACTCAGAAGATGTTCAGGGTCAAATCTATGGGCACTTCGACGATGGTTTCTTCATCACAACCACCGATATTCCTATCGATACGAAGAATCCCTTAAAATGTAAGGTGTGTGATAAGCTATTTCAAAATATATTCATCATTAAGACTCACTACCAAAACGCACACCTAAAAGTTATGTACAAATGCAACAACGAAAGATGTAAAGCTGCATTCTCAACGCGTCGGAGTAGAGACCGACACAGCGCGAACTTAACATTGCACAAGAAAATATTATTAGCCGAAGATTCGCGACCCGAAGACGAGTACAGAATAATAGAAAAGACTCGAGAACAAATTGATCTAATGTCGAAATACAGTGACGACGAGCGTCCCGTGCCGTACATAGAATCTACGAAATACTATCGAGCGAAAGACATAGCTAAACCTAAAAATCCCTTATCCCACCTGCCGATTACCGCGTCCTATCCACCTCTATTACCCGAGTCCTATTTAAATAGTCGTGACATGTTCAATCAGCATCCGTTTCTGTTCACACCATTTGGCATGCTCCCAAATTTCGCTCCTCTCCCGTTCGGCTTCTTACCTCCGAATCTTAATGCGTTTGGGTGTCAGAATCAAAATTATTCGCCGCCGCCGCTGCCAAAACTGAATTACTGCGTCGAGGACGAAGCGCCGCGACCGAATAGAGATGGTTGCTATCCATGTCGGGGTTGCAGAGAGAGCTTCAAGGACTTGTCGGGCCTGAAGGCGCATTGTGAAACGGCACATGCGCAACTGTTACATCGCTGTTCCATCAACGGTTGCAACGCGGCGTTCTTCTCGAGAACTAAGAGGAATATTCATACGGAATCTCATTATTCTCAAAGAAACGATAAGATGATGACGTGACCGTTTATGGTTTGACTATTGAAATCCAGTGCATTTGTGATCGTAATTAGTTTTAGTATTAATGTGTAAATAATATTAAAATGTAAATGATACTTATAAAACTAATTAGTAGGTTTCTAATTTGTAATGTTTCGTAATAAATTAACTATAAAGCTGTAAATGACTTGCAATTTGACAAAATATACGTAAATGTAATCCATATAAATTTCTAGACATTCCATATTTGTGCAATAAATAAATATGTATATATAGACGATATTGTAAATGATAAAATTTCATGTAAAAATTCTTGTGATTCGTTTTTCTATTTATGTAAATGTTTTGGTGCTAAATACGATTTATTCAGTAAAATTCTATCAATAGTTGTAAGAAATGTAATTTGTAAAGCTTCGTGTGAATTTCTTATATTAATTGATTATTAGATAAGTACCAAAAAGTATTAATAATGTGAGATTATAATAATTGTGTATAAATAAATCATTATTTGCCAAACAGTGTGTAATAAATGGTTTCAAAAATTTTCCTAAACTGTCGTTTTATTTTTATATCTATATTTTTCTTAATTTAGCTCTATTTCTTCTCGAAAATGTTATATTTTGATATATTAACTACTAATAAAATAATAATGAATCATTTGTTTCATAAATATTAATGAAGTGTCATTACAGTCGGAGTAAATTAATTCCATCTTAAAACTACCATTTCACTTTAAAAAAATATTTTATTTTATTATATTATGCTGATTTAAAACATTATCCTACCAATTCTGTAGTAATTAAGTTATAACTTAACCAGGAATCCAGTCAAATAAGTAAAAAAATACTTAGATATTTAGACTAGGTAGATAATTTAGACGAATAGACGTTATAGAAATATTATTACCTACGATTTCATTTAGTGCCTCGGTATATAACTTATTCACTACTTAATAGACCAATATTGAAAACTACCATTATAAAGCTACATAAGTATATATATTAATATCGAGTCATTTATGCTTTAGGTAAAATAACTTATTAAATATTCCCGGGTAAATCCGGGCTAGTCAGCACTCAGCAATCTAGTAGATAATTTTTTTTTATAAAAATAGGCACAAAGTTTATTTCTTCTTTTTTGTTTCCGATCCCAATAGAACATACCTACTACATATTATATATACCTATGTATTATCTACTTAAGTATTCAATACACTGGTACACTCAGAGATGTTAGTCATAAAACATAATCTGTCCTCAGGTTTACACATACACTCGAAAAACATAACCCTCCTTTCTCAGTCGGTTAAAAACGAATCGTCCTATACAACCTTGTTTCCAACAACACTGAGTCAACACCCCTATTCCAAACTCGTTCGATAATAGATGTTTAAAAATTAACTCGCACGCGACGTCAAAGCTGTGTCGCGTGGTATGTCACGTCACTCGATACGACATTCGACACAATCGATATGAGATTATTCATTCATTAACTTTTCAGTTAGCTTGTGTCTTGTTGGAAATAGCTTGAAATTAGTAGATTAAATTTGTAGAAACAAATTAATTACTCAAAAATAAGTTTACCTACTTATACGGTGTTTGATCTAACGAATCTACTAGATCAATAAAATTACAAACAACGTTTTGTAGTAGATACGTTTGAACGTCCCTTAAAGTTTGTTATATCTAAATAAGTGAATGTACCTACTCTATAAAATATGTACCAACTCTATAAAAAAATATGTACATGTTATTTGTTAGATACATTAGGTATGTTGATTTAAAAGCTCTTCTAAAAATACCTACGGGTAAATGTAACATTAAGGAATTATTACCTATGCAATATGCTACCGATCTTAAAGCAATGGGTTATTTATGTTACTAAGACATATTTTTTTATATTGTAGCCTGTAGGTACGCGGCTTGTAAGCGGTAGAATATTTTTGAATTAAAAATCAAGCTTAAATCGGTTAAAAATATTTTGTATTAATGTAGAGACGAGGTAGAGTACCTATCCCAAAACATGCGTTAAATTTAAAAAGAATGCACTTTAAAAAAATACCTACCATAGTTCTAAATTCGAATAGATTTTCAATATTTAACGCAGTAGCCAATACCATTATTGTTCAGATGTCGACACAAAGCGCCAGTCCTTTCATTTACATAATACCACAGATAATAAACTCTCATCAAATACGATAGAACGATACATGATTTAAATAATAAAGCTGGGAACACACGAGCGATTTTCATACGACAATATGAATGAAAATTCTTGATGATAGATTGTCTTGTCTTAAATGTTTTCTTGTTAAATGTAATATGAGGATATTTTGGCAGTAGTGCTTACATAGATTATTTAAATGTGGTTCGATGTGAAATATAAAGGGTAAACTGGGATAGATGCCCCACTTTTTGAAATAGTCTCATAATTTTAAAAATATGAATCTTATACGAACACTTTGCATGAATAGAGCTAGGTTAATTATCTGTTTTGAATTACTATATATTATTAGATACCCAAATTAAATAAAAGTATAGATCATAACTTCTGAACTGAAAAGGTACATATAGTAGATACCTAATAATATAAAGGTACACAACTTTTGCTGAGCTCTGGTTTCAAAAGTTTCTACTTAAAATATTAATTACATCATAAAAAAGATGTTCATTAAATTAACATCTAGATTTAGGTATACCTACCCAAAATTAATTGCCGTAGAAATTTTAACGATAATATTTCTAGGACAGCTCAGTTAATTATAGCTCGTCAAAATCTTAGTGCCAACCACGCAAAACTTGTTTCAAAATTTAAATCTGACAATGTATCCGAACCCTTAATTTGCTGCCAAAATACTGGCTGAAAATTTCGTTGCATTCGAAAATGATTCTTACTTTAATTTAATAGGGTGCATTTTTATTGTTCTCGGTCAATAATAGCAAAGGAATTAGCCGCGGTTTATTCAAATTCAAAATAAGAATTGGAACGTCCCGCTGCCGCTTGTCAGCAATTTGTTTTGAAGAACACTTCTAATTCACAAAAGAACGATGTTCCTATGTTTTAGTGGAGCGTCACGCGATTTTGTAAGGCTGCGTTCGTATGCGGCTGTCTATCCTGAAAACGGTTTTTAATTTTCCGTTTTGATGAGATTTTATTCATTCTATACATTTTATTGTATATTTCCAGTGAATGTTGGTAGATAGAAAATGTACCTAGTGGTACATGCTAAGTAGCTAAAATAAATTACATAGTTCCTTGTATTTTTCAAAAGAAATTGGATCTATTTTTAATGTACCTGACAGATGCATATAGTACTGACAGTAAACTTACGGTAAGTACTAAATACTTTATGTATTTTGGTACTATTTAGGTATATATTTATTTTCTTAATAGGTTGTTTTTGCTAATACCAAAAAAATATTGCACAATGTGTAATCGCCCTTATTACATTTGAATATATGTATAAGTGGATCTTTCTAACTTCATTCCGTAAAATTTGGGTTATTATGGACCACAGTACCTAAGCCTAAATCAGTAGGACTTTAATAATAAGTCTCGGAGAAAGCGTTAGGTACCTACTTATATATGCTCATTGTGTAGCATTCAAATAAAAGAAAAAGGATACATTAGTATTAAAAACATCCAACAGAAATACTAAGAAGTGAAATTTTTACAACAATTTCATATTTATTTACTTTTATAGGTACCTGACACCCGATCAACGTATGAATTCTTTCAAATAATATCTTCTAGGTAACTTTCCTTGGTTGTAGGTAGGTATATTATTTAGGTTAGGTACATATGGAATTTAGTATGCAAAAAGGTATCCCTCTAGATTATCATATAGACCTGCTTTTTGGGAATATGTTTTCATTAGGTATAGATCGTTTTTCGTATCTATGAAGTATGAAAGATAAGAACATATTTCAATCCCTTAAATTAGTTTATAGATAAGTAGGTACCTACCTATAATAAATATAAAATATAAGAAACCAATATGGTAAGAGATATTTGGTTAGGTATATCTTATAGGTAGATATATAGATATGTTTAAACTAAGATTTTGATTTATATACAGGTCTTTATTTCCAGCATACTTCTAACAAAGACATTTTAATTTTTAAGAATCATCAAAATCTTTTGAGCTGTTTTTGTTATGAATGAAAATCCTATAAAGTCTACTTACCCTACTTAATAATTATGCTAAGTGGTTAGTGTGAGCAAATGTAGAGTCAACTAAACAGTGACCCATAATAATGAGGTCATATACTATATGACCTCACTGAAACTCCTTGATTCATTAGCAGCCTGTGGTTATCTTCGAGTTACCTACTAATAAATCTGAATACCTACAGGCTACACTGAAAAATAAGTAAAACTCAAGTGAAATTAAACAAAATAAAAATATTAAATACCTAAATATTATGTTAGCTTATTCGTACAAACTATTGTAGGTACTTAGTTAGGTAGATAACTAGACAAGAGTCTAAATAATTAAATATGCAAAGTGATGAAGACAATAAAGTTTAAAAAAGACACCAAAACGATGTTATAAAATTCACAAATACCAAAATAATTCATCGAAATAGCTACTTTAAACAATTCCGAAGTCCTAATAAGATTCATAAAGCACGGGCCACTTTGGCACAGGCCGAATCACGCAAACCCTTTGCTCGAGGACTTAAAAAAAACAATTGATATTCGAATTCGAATGGTGCATTTACACGTTCGAATAGAGAGGCGAGTAACGAACACGCATGTTAAAACAGTGCACTCGCTGTTCGCCTTGAGATTCGCGTATTCGTGTTAGCGGTTTTTTTGACGTAATACCAGTAAGAGGACCATGAATGTGTCAAAGGTGATTCGTTGACACTCATATACGAATGTTTTACTTAATAATAAGTATACAATAACATAATTTCGCGATGCCAAATCTTATGGAATCTGTAACAGCGCACGCATTCGCATATAGGTACCTATACATCGTTATTCGTTACTATCCACAAGGAAGACAAAAGCAGTACTAAATATCGATATATCGTCGAGTGACGATGTGAATAGTGAATTCAAGAGTGTAAACGCATCATAACTCGAGTTTTGAATTTGGAAGCGTCGCCGCGAGCTGCCGCCATATTGCACGCGACGCTACAACACAATGACTGTTATTTTGAAACTATTTTAATTTGGAACACGGAACATTGTATTTACGATGTTGAATGAAACAGTGCAAAAAATTGGTCCGTTTGTGATTATGGGTAAAGTTATTAAGATTATTTTGTCCTACCTTTTGGTACCTAGGTAGGTATAGGTAAATGAGGAATATTAAAAAGTACCAACCTACTTAAGTACTTAGGTAACTTGTCAAACTGGTTGCAATTGGTTCTTATAGTTTTGTCATAATTAGTGATGCAACGAATACGAATACGAATATTCGTATTCGCCGAATAGTAGACATTTACCGAATATTCGTATTCGGCGAATATACGAATATTTAAAAACGAATATTTTTGTACGCAACTCTATTTAGGTACTACAGATTTAAAAATCGCGCGTAAAAATATGACGTGTGCAGAGACTGCTGATCCACTGGCCTTTTGGCGAGAAGATGTCCATTTTCCAAGTCAGAAAAAACTCGCCCAAAAATATTTTTCACTGAAGCCATGTAGGTACAGTCGCTTCGGAAAGACTTTTTTCAACGGCTGGAAACATCCAGACTGAAAAAAAAATCGCCTAAAACCAGAATGTCTACGAATTTTATGTTTTTTGAATAAAAATTTGCCTTTTGTAAATTTTAATTATTAGAAGAGTAAACATTCATTAAATAAATAAGTCTTTTATTATCAAGGCGAGATATTCGTATTCGTATTCGTATTCGCCGAATAGTTGGTTTGATATTCGTATTCGTATTTCGTATTCGTATTCGTAAAAGTAGTATTCGTTGCATCACTAGTCATAATATATTTTTGTATTAAAACAGTAGAGCCTAGAGGCAATAGTCGTTGTAAAATAAACGTAGAAATACGTTTACAAAATATGCCCAAAATAAGTATACCTAAAAATACCTAGTGCAATACAAAAATTGAGATCTACTAATCTTATTGTAATTTTATAAGACTGCAAAAAAATGGGTAGGTAACTAAATATTTTTAAATCAATTGTTATATTTTGTAACTAAAAGCCTTCGAGGTTTCATGTTTGAGCCTTGAGGCGTGAACACAATATGAACTTTAAAATAATTACAGACCGCAAGCTTTTTTAAATAAGTCACTTTTATACATATATTTGTAGAATATATTATCTATACCTATGTAGATACCTACCTAAGTGCTTTATAATATTACCGACCTATATGTATTTTGAGATGGTTTTCCTATAAGTATGATTTTCTTTATTTTTTGGGAAGTGTCTTAAAGAAGACTTTTCTACGATGATAGGCATTTTTGTATTCTAAATAAACTAAGTATTAACGAAGATTTTGAATTTTGATGCCTTTACATTAGTTTTATAGAAAAAATTAATTAATTACCAACTTTGAATATTAAGTGTTCATGCAATTCATTTAAATATTTATACAACAAAATAGGTATCAAAAAAGTAAGAAATGGCATTCCAAAATTGCTTTGAAATACCTATTTGAATATCGAAGCACGATATTGCACTCTCACGGGTTGTCACTACCAAAAATTCGAATCAGAATTTTCGAATTTCGAACATTAATTCGAAACATTCAACCACGCACACGTTCTTTAAACTGACAAATTGTGCATTTTATAATAATTATTGCTTTGAGCATTATTGTAATAAAAAGGAATGCTAAATTCGGTTGCATTCTTTATAAATTAGCACTGGGACATGATAATTTGACTATTTTAAAAATTTAAATTTCGTCAGGCATTCGAAAATTGTGTAAAAAATTTAAATAAGAAGTCACGTATTTTGTTTCCCACGATTTGTCATGATTTACATTCTATATGCAAATCTTAAATTAATAATCTAAAGGTATCTATTATTACAGTCTATAAAAAAAAAAAAAACTTAAAATCACTAGAGCCGAAAAACATAGGAAACGTAGCCCTACTACACCCTCTATCTACATAGAACTCTGAGTGATATCTAGGTATATTGTGAAGAAGATTAAGTAGGCCAGTTAGATAAGATTAGGTAGGTCTACCTACCTAACACAATTGTGTTTCTTAAATTACCTATCATATTAAAACTGCTTTTCTCTCTTGTTGTAAGTATTAACATGTTTGGTAAACATATCTCTAAATATTACAAGGAAGAAACTCTATAAACACACTTCCGTTAACCTTTAACCAATTCCACGTAGGTACTTACATTAAATCCACGGCTCGCTCTTCATCAATGATCAATACCTATATAATCAAAACCTCAAAAGCGATATCAAAGATTATTATAAATCTAAATAATGAAAGGCTAAACACATCGCCCAAGGAATCACGCGAAATTCCCACACGGAAGCCGATCACCAGCGGCCATTTTCATTTTGATCACAAGATGAAGCTCGTGCTACAATTTTGTACATAAAACACGCTCCTGTGCCACGCAATGAAATTTAAAAAAAAAAAAAACAAAATTTTATAAAGAACTGTCGAGCGTTCCAATTTTGAAAATATTTTTATAAACAAAGAACAATTGAATTTCGAATGAATTTCAAAATTTTGAAATATAAAACAAAATTTCCTCTTTATAATAGGTAGGATAGGTATAGGTACATAAGTATATACCTACCTATTTTTCAGTACAATATAATCTCTCTCATAACACAATGACATCTAGGCGACATTTTGAACCAATAAGAGCGCACTGTCTCGCTATTGGTTTAAAATGTCACCTCTGAAATTCAGGACTGTTTTTCATAAAATGAATATGATTATTACTAAACAACAAGCTAACTAATAATAAGATCATGAAATGATTGTATTGTGATCGATCGTTAATAAATGTACCTACGCAGTTTGGAATGAAAATCTGTTTAAAGTGGGTCAAATTACAAATACCTATGCTAATTCTAAGTCGGTTACCCATGCTTTTTAAAAAGGTTACCAAATAAAAGTTACTTTTATCACAACGGCTTATTGCCGATTAAAAATAATTCTACAATTAAATTATTCAAAGTAATTCAAAACTCTACACACGAACAAACCATCAATAAACATGAGTTTCCACGTTCCAAATTCAAATAGACGAAACTGTGAGCGGGAAATGTGATTGGTTGAAACTGTCACCGCAGTGCTCGCTCGTGATTGGTTCATAATGTCACAGCGTCACCGCGCGTGACAATATTAACCAATGGCGGTGGATGTCACGCCCACGAACGTGTTCTAAATTTAAATTTAAAAATGTTCTCTTGGACCTATTGGTGGGATGCCGCCTACGTTGTTAGTTAACTTTCAGATGCTTTCAGTGAACTTTCATAAAGTGAGTGAATATATATATACATATACATATAGCATATAGCAAGGTGGTCTACTTTTAACACGTGTTCTGTATCTATAAGAGTTCATTTCTATAAGAAAGTTTAAGTAAGAAATTTTTTCAATACCTAGGTACCTATGTATGACCAAAGAATCAAAAATAGGTAGTTACTTTCCTTATTGAACTTACTGTAGGGTAAAAGTGGGATAGATGCCGCACGGGGATAGATGCCTCATTTTCAAAAAACCTCACTTCCCAGAGTCGTGACTACGAATTAATGATTTAAATAGGAGCTCCTATCATCCCGCACCTCGGGTACGCATGAGCTGTTGTTTGGTGAAGACGTGTTTCGCTAGTGTGTGTTATAATATCCGCAGCGAACTTCACGAACACGTTAAAATTTAAAAAGGTTGATATTTGCCTTTGCATAACTTTATAAGTATTAATAAATTTTACTATATTTCTTATTATGTCTATACACTGGTTCATTAAGTACAAATCTAAGTGAAAATAGTGGCTCATTTGTTTTTATTTAATAAAAAAAATACTGGGGCAGCTATCCTTATCAAAAAGGATAGTTGCCCCTTTTTTTTCGAGGGATAGATGCCCTTAGGGGCCTCTAAGGGCATCTATCCCTCAATACAAATGTACATGTTATTATCGATAATCACAAGTACTGTTTATATTTTTACCTGATTGCGTCAGAGGTTTTCTCTATATTAACCGATTTTACTCGTTTAATTTGCTTTTTTTGTTATGTATACTTACTTATTAATGATCTGTCCTTATACTGATTGTAGGAGAACCACGCCACGAAATTACAAAAGAAAAGAAGGAGTGCGAGCGCAAGTATATTCTTGGACAACAGAACAACTATGTTAACATGACATTTGCTGGTTTATCATATTAATTTTATTAGATTTCGCGTTTATAGAGTATGTAAGGCATCTATCCCACTCTGCAGGCATCTATCCTCCTTAGTATTTTCATGGTGGGGCAACTATCCAACTAGGTAGGCATCTATCCTCAAAAAAGGTGTTCTACAAAAATATTTATTACACATTATCTATAAATGATAGGATAAAAAATATATATAGTAATTCAAAACAGATAATTAACCTAGCTATATTCATACAAAGTGTTCGTATAAGATTCATGTATTTAAAATTATGAGGCTATTTCAAAAAGTAGGGCATCTATCCCACTTTTACCCTAATTCAAGGAAATTAATAGTAGGCGTCTATGCATTACGCTTTTGTTGTAGGACGTAGGTAGGTGTCTTAACTAGGTATATTTCAGAACATTAGATTTTCTCTTAAAAAGCATTGACCATGTACAAATAAATAGAGATTTTAGGTTTAGATTTTAGTCATAATTAAAAACAGTATCTAGGTACCTATTAACATCTCTTAAATTTCATATCTATTCAAAACATCACCCGAACCTCATCACAATCAATCCATCCATTCCGTCTATCTAATAAAACGAACAAAACCGCCATGTATAACACTTAGCTCATAATGCGAAGGGAGTCTGCGCGGAACTATTGATTGGCGACGCCCGTGACAAATGACACGAGATGAGCTAATTAGCTTAGAAAGTGGGGTATGGGGCATGGGGCATGGGGTTTTGGCCGTTTGGGGCAGCGATTCCCGGTGGAGACGAAGAAAAAAAAATGTCTTGGTCTGGTAGGACACAGAAGGCTGATCACCTACTTTTCCCTAAAAAATCGACCAGGGAAACAGATGTATAGGTAATGCGTCTGCCCCTTACCCCACTAGGGGCACTAGGGGCACTAGGGGACATGGGACTGCACTTAATAATAGGTACCTACTCATAGATAGTGGCTACTGCATAGGTAGGTACTAAATTACTAATCCATACCTACTATAGAAACCGTAACCGTACTCATAGATAGACTAGATATTTTAGGTAGAATTAGCACTAAACCAACTTTATTACACTCCTACAGCTATAGACCATCAAAATCTCAATGAATACGAATGAAATTAAACAAACTACTTCCATCGGTCCTCCTGAAAGTTGGCCATTCAATTTGCCAACTTTCTGCAGCTAATGGTGAAATGTTTTTTGTACCGTTGTTTGCGTAATTGGATTAATTGGGAGTTATGAGGGTAAGTTTGTAAGTACTTTGGGAATTAAAGCTTGCTGTTTCCTATTTTTTTAATAGGTAGGTAGTAGGTAGGCCTAGGCTTGTCGAAAAACGTCAAAATTCATGTTTTTTTTTTTTCAGTAACAAAAACTTTTCTAATCGTCTATTTTAAAGTTTCAGGTTTTTTTATTAGGATTAAAACCACGAACGTGTAGGTATCTTCGTTAATTATTATTTTTATTCTTAGTCTAGCAGCAGCAAGGTGAAATCCCTATACCTACTGAACCAGGCAAAATTTCATTTACAAAATCTATCAAACTACCTACATCCAAATCTATCTTCCCATTCTCAATAAAAACAAACATTCATATTTATAAAGCGTTTTATGCTTACCTTGCATTTATATTTTCAAGGTTTAGGTAAATAAAAAAGATCTAAAAAGAAACAATAAAAGCAAGTAGGGTAGATACAATTTCTTTGCACATAAAACTTTATGCGGGGTATGGTATCAACAGGTTTACGATTATTTGCTCTGCTAGAAGTCAATGCTTACTGGGAAAAGATTGTGTTTAAGTTAAATAGGTAGTGGGTTCGATTCCTGGTGATTTTTTGTGAATAATTCATTTTTTGGATACAACATGAGCACATTACGATACAGACGTTAATATCTATTTTAACCATTACCTAGTAGCTGTAAAAATCATTAATGTCTATATTTAAGATTTTACTCGTTCATTTATTCTACTGTATCTTAATATCTATATTTTCTTCTCTAGGTAGAGCTTAAAATTATAACAAAACGGTCTCTAAAAATACTATGCATACCTAGGTATTTAATTCAGCTCATAATAGGTATTACCTACTTATAGAATTTCTTGCGAATTTTCTTTAAAACATGAGTTTATTTTGAATCATTTTGTGTAATATTTACCTACCTATCCCGATGTATTGAACACTCAAAACGTCTTGGTCACGATTAAACTAAAAGGACACTTATAAATAAACATCGTTTGCTCCTACGTCTCCACTTTTTGAATATCAAAATCCTCGAAGACTCCTTAAAAAGATTTTTCACGCGAAGTAGGTACCTTCTAAATTTATACTCCACATTTGCATTCCATTTCATTTGCTCAGGGGTACTTTAGACCCGGGCTTTATTGTCCCTTTATTTTTACTGTAGAGGGTTAAGTGCAAGGGTTGTTTTCAAGTTACTGAAAGCTTGAGTTACGATTGAATAAAGTTAAGTGTTTGATAGTTGTGGTTTTTTAGGGATGTGAGTGGCTTTGATTTTATCGTCGTGATTGATAATTAAAATTGAAATAAAAAAATAATCGATTTTTATAAAATGCTAATTAATACAGACGTATACCTATTGGTACGATCTGTAATAACTAAGTGTGTATAGGTAAAAAATTGTGTCTTCGTAAAAATGAAACACTTGAATCGATTTTGACCAGACTTTATGCATTACCAGGCCTCCGTCACTCGCTCAAGGTCGCGCTATAAGTGCCTACCGCACAGTAGGTCGGTACCGACCCAAGCGGCAGTTGGTTGGCACACGCGAGACTGCGCACCCGCGTCACGTTTCCCGCGCTCGCTACCAAGATGCCCGGTTTTTGCGATGTGGACGGGTGTCGGAGTTCAAGAGTGAATAACAAGGAATTGTCTTTTTTTCAATTGCCTAAACAGGAACAAACCTACCACTACTTTTTATCCAGGAGACACATATAGCGGGTCCACGCGGGTGAAACCGAAGGAAACAACAGCTACTATCAATAAGATTTCATTTTTTTTATTGTATAATGTAACAAATATAATTAACAATAAAAAATTAAGTGTTTCAGCAACTCTGTGTTTAATTTACGCGCTCGGTACAACCCTAAAGTTTTCGTTTGATGACGCAATCACGCGGCGTGCGCGGGAAACTCGCTTCTCGATGCGTGTTCGTAGAGTACATTTCTTACTGCAGCCGAGTTGCGGCGCATTTTGTAGGTAAATATAGCGTAGGTATTTTAGCTTTTGTATGGGAGTGATGTATCTGTTACGAAGTAACTATTCTCTAATCTGTGGCATTACGCACCTTCCCACGTGTACCTACTTCCGAATTCAGAAATGATAAAAATGGAAGTCAGAACCGACAACTTAATTTACGCCCCGGGATAATAAAAAACACCACAGCTTCCTGACTCGAGTGGTGCTGCAATTTTAATCATAAACTATATAAACCACTATAAATAACGGAAACATATTTTATTATAGAGATATAGAGTCGTTATGATGCCATTGGAAATCTACTTACTTGGTATCTACTAGTAGAAGTCTTTTTGTAAAGCAGTTACATACCTACCTATTTCACAAAGATAAAAATACTGAATGATCACCAACAACAACACAAAGAAAAACAAAATCTTTTTATAGATCAGCAACAAATCCTCATTACCTATTTAAAGTATCTATTTGTCCCAGTTTTAAACATTATTAAAATAATTATAAAAATAGTCAATATTTATTTGATTTATTGTAATATTTCTATATTATTTTATTCCAACATAGTAACATTTTAGAAATTTAAATCGATCTAGCCAACATAATTAGGTATTAATTCGCTCATTACAACATACCTACACAATTCCTACCATCTATAAATTTCTAATTTGCATTCCAAGTTTGTGACCGTTAAACTTCCATATGCGATCATTCAATTTATCTCCATACATAGAGGCGACTATAAATTTTACAAGAACATTTAGTTATATTAAAACGAGAAGTACCGTCTAATATTGTTGTCTATTCTACTGTTACTAAGGAAAGCTGGCATTTATGGAGTCTGTTTGTTATTATAATTTTCAAAATGGGAGTGACTTTATACCTACCTATCTAAGTATTTGTGGTTTGTATCAATTTGTCTCGCTGGAAGCATATCCATCCCTGTAATTGTTATAATAATAATATCTAATTTTTTATTTAATATGGAATGTTTACCCAATAAACAACAACGTTTTTCTTGAAATATGACGCCTTAAAAATTAAGAACATTTTTGGCGCAATTTATTCCAATTTCAAGCGTCATTTAAGGCAAAGGAAACAGGCCGTACAGCCGATGCGTGAGTCTGAAAGCTAAGTCACTGGCAGCTACAACGCTTCCATAAACAATGCCATTAGCTGAGCGTTACGCGGCAGATTTTAAATTTGGAACACTCGAACACGGCCATTCGTCATGTCGCCGCCCGCGACACTCCGCCGCCAAAACTGCTAGTACTGGGATTGAATGTGCTTGATACTTTCGCAATGTCTTAGCTTAGTATTAGGAGATCTATTTATTTAGCTGGTATAAAAAATGTAGAGTTAAGATTTTAAAATAATGTCCGGTATAAGTTCCACCAAGTAGTATACAATATTTATTACATAATATGAATAGATAGGTTCTCGAATCTCTGTTAGGTTCGGTACTGCGAACTTAAAATAAGGTATAAATTACTTGCTAGCTACGAAAACTCTCAAAAAAGAGCGTGTGTGCCGAGCACACGTATCAGAAGTGAAACTTCTTTGGCAAGATTCAAAGATACCAAAATCGTCGTCTTACTCTATGACGTGACGGTATTGCCATGATACGACCTTGAAATTTTACTCTCAACGCGCCTTAAGAAGTTCCACTTCAAAAACTTATATTATTAACATACAGTAAATTAATTCTATAACTTGAAAATAAAATCATTTCCACTCAAAAATAGCAAGTATCAAAACCGTTCAATCCACCCACACCACTTGACTAATGACGTCATGTGTCCCGCGCAGAGCGATCGCGGACCGCGACGCCAAATGACTCGCGATGAATTTAAAATTTCAACTCGCTAACGAGGGAGGCGGCGAATGGCATGAGTTATCGAAGTGGATATTGAATATTGCTGTTTGTTGAGTTATTGACAAGATTTGGGGATGTTTTGAGATTTTCTTATTACAGAACTTGACTTAGCATAAGTTCTGATGACAGAGATTTAGGTATGAGACATAGGATATTTACTTTAAGAAACACACATGTTACGTGTATGTAAAATTAATATTTCCAATTAATCCAATTTAATAGTAAAATTGGACATCAATTGAATGATATACATTTATTTCCTTTGCCTACAGAGACGTTCCACAACGATTAAACTCCCATAACAAACATTTCCCTTACATTTTAAAGCACCATACAACCAACTCAAAATAACCATAAAGGCAAGTGTAACCACAGCAAAAGCATATATCGATAAACGGATAAACGTTACGGTCATATCACAACACTATCACTCTGACCATAAACACATTTATGGCGAACTAACGGAGAGTAAAAACTAAAATACATACGACGCGGGTGGCCGGCCATCACTTATTGACAATTAACACATTGCATTGTGTGGATAATACTGGCTGTACCTACCACTGTACAGCCAGTAAGAAGCGCTTTATATTACAGTATCTTAAGGTATCCGGTATCAGCGTTCTGACCATCATTTTGTGGGTCATTTGTAACAGGATGGCGGTTCTACAGAGGTCTTAGTACGTAATGACAAAAAGAAAAATAATGGTCAGAACGCTGATACCGGATACCTTAAGATACTGTAATATAAAATATAACAGTATCTTAAGATAAAATATTATAGTACCATCGAGATAGGCCAGTACGTATCTTCACCGTGTGTCACGCGCTTTATCCTATACAGGGATTTGACTAAACGCTGATTTCATTTGCTACTACATGTATAGAGAATCTCAGTCTAGTAGGTATGGGTATGATAGACATTACCTACTATCCTAGCGGTATACCTAGATAAGTTTAAGACTACCTAGGTTAAATGTGGTAGACATTACT
This sequence comes from Colias philodice, assembly GCF_061535455.1. Taxonomy (NCBI): domain Eukaryota; kingdom Metazoa; phylum Arthropoda; class Insecta; order Lepidoptera; family Pieridae; genus Colias; species Colias philodice. The sequence goes on from NC_143104.1 coordinate 4,033,574, forward strand.
GATCTAAAATATCAGATTTTTGAAATCGATTATTTATGTAAGTAAATATATAAAAAAACACATACAAATACTTGGTAAATGGTTACAGTGATCATCATTTATTATTTCCTTGTAATTGTATGCTATAGAGACATATCTAGTCGGCCTTAAGTATAACGTAAATATTGGCTCTATCTACTTGCGCTGATGCAAAACTATTTATTGTAAATATTATAATAGAAGACGAGTGTCCAGTGCCCAGTTCTATCATATTCCTGACATTTCAATCCTTTCACTGTAATTAATTATCTATTGGCATGCTATGTTCTTTGCAGACAAAAAAAGAAAAAAAAACCAATATCGTTCTAAATTTAAAAAAATGGAACGCAAGACGCGTGGCAAGATGGCGCCGCAGTTAGCACATGCCGCAAACGTACTAAACTGATTGGCGGGCAATGAGTGCCATTAGCGGGAAAACGCCACATTCGGCTGTAATGACTCGACGTGACATGACTGCAAGTTGCAACCAGTTTTACTTGACCCCTAGCTCTAAACTAACATTACCATTACAAAGGTCAAGATATTCTGGTTAAGGCGCAATTAAAATTGATTAGCGCTGACTTATTGTTTCGATTTGATGACCTTTACAAGAAGTCGCAGCTAATGAGTTTTATGATTCGTTGTTCTTTGTTGTTGACGGCTGTGTCTATTAAAAGTTGGTTAAACATTGACATAGAGTACCTACCTACAGACGATGGTCTGTTGCTATTGTGTGTAGGTATCTACTGTAAGAATTTATTGAAGGTCTATGTATTCTCTTCACAATGGAGAGAAATTTACAAATACGGTAGATTCCAATCCAATTTCCTTTTTTTAGAGAACTACTGCAGAAGATCCTAAGTCTGTTATCCGTTATACCTATCATATATATGTATTGTATTACACATAAACATAAAAACAAATACACATACAACATCTTTCATTCCTCTATTACCTAGGTACATACCTATCTATTGCATCTTCGAACTAAAACCATCACACGTAATATCGGCATCCTTACCTATATCAACAACTTAACCTTTAAGGAATAAGGCACAGAGACCTATTAAGGGCCAACAAAGCAAGGTGAATAGATATACAATTGCCCAATTCCTTTGAATCCTTGAAAAAAAATTCCCAAGAAACAAAACGATTACAAAACGCTTGTATGCCGGATGCAAATGAATAATGATTTTTGTGCGTGACACGATTTGTAGACACGCCGTACTAAATATGTATTTAATTTGATTGACTCCAATTTGAGAGCCATGATCGATATTAATATATATAGTTTATCATATTCACACCTATGTTATGTTCTAATCCGTTGATAGTTGATACACGTAACAAAGAAAATGGAATATCTTGATCATTATTTGGTAGTAGTCATATAAAAGCATTCCATCACCTTCACATAATATACTTAGTCCTACCTACCTAGTCTCTGATTTGTTATCTAATTTAAATTATTATTTTTTAACGTTTGTTAACACGTAATTAGGTAGGTACTTACAAATGTGATAAAACCACAGTATTACAATATTATTTATTGTAATACTGTGATAAAACTACTAACTTGTCATTGAGGTATTATTACTACGTATAGAGAGGTCAGAGGACACCTCACACCACGAACAAAATCTGTGCGACAATCGCGGCGCGGTGCGGGGCGCGCGTGGGGCGGCTATTTATAGTCATAGATATGTATATGCGATGTTTGAGACGCTTGGCTCTAACTCGTGTTACAAATAGTGTACTGTGTAGTAGCGTTCCCCTATCAAGTACGTAGTACATAGTAACTCAATGTAACTTGTAGATAATAAATACGAAAGGATGAATATATTTTTTTTGTCATTTACGCAATACGCTACTGAATGGTTAGAGCTGAAATTTAGGCCCGGAATAAATAAATATCTAAAGGTAAGTTAATATAGTAGGTATTATATTATCTGTGTTAAAGGTTACCTTAGCCTCATATTAACACAGATTACGAGCAATTCCATATGCTAAAGTGTACAATAACACAGTATCACAATTCACACATAGTACCTCAGTTTTTTGTTTAATAAATTATGAAATCAGTACATAAGTTCTTACGAAATAATTTATAACATCGTACAAACAGACTAAATTAAAATTAATGTGTGTGTTTTTTTTAAGTTAATGTTTGGATATTGTGATGTGAGTTGTGACCAATATTAATAAAATACTGACAACTTTGTAGGGTAAATATCGTTATGTGTGCCCTGTTTTTTTATTTAAGTGTAATTTTTCGCTAACTTAAGCTCATAAAAGAAGAATGATGCACACTAGCTCCAATTTTTAGGTAAACATATTTTAGTACAAAAATGCAATGAAACTCATATACCTATGTATAGACAGATAAATAATGTCCCATATAAATGGTAAATACTAAATATGTATAATAAATTGAAGTAAGTATATAATTTCGTACATTTTCTTATCCTTAATCCACTGAATGACAAACTTCGTTTTGCTTTAGTTATATAGAAGAATCACATCAAAAAGGATGATCAAACGTCCAAGGTCCACTTCACACAAAAAAAAATCAAAATCAAAAATTCAAAATGGCCGCCAAGTGTTGCATTGACCCTACACTGTGACAAAACATGCAATTAGATGTTGACACAATGATTGATATCCCTTACGGCTACATTTGTGTATTTTTTCCGCTTTGATATTTAAGCATTAAAACGAATCGCCAAGGGCACCGCCGTACATATATTAATTATTTTTTAAATTAATTATATGTTGTTTGGATCACGTTCGCGTTATAGTAATCTTGATTTAAATCGCTTTGGATTTAGCTCTGTTAAAAGTATAATTGTGTTAGTCTGCCCATCGTGTAGGTATTTATTTTTATATGTTTTATTTCTAGGCTCATCACAATATCATATTTTGTTGAGCCATTATGTTGCTAAATCCTAAGGGTGAAACATACGTAGGTACCTACAGTAATTATGGATACGTAGATACATAGCTTTGTATATATTAAGCTTAATAAAAGGCCTATCATTATTTAGTTGTTATTTACAGCTACGTACATACACCTACTTACCTTTTGAAAATGATCTAGTTCTATAAAAGATACATTCCTAGAAATTAAGATTAAAAGTTTTATAAAATTATCATGTTTATAACTATGATAATTAATGTTCGTATAAAGAGAAACAAAAAGGTATCGCTAATGGCGGATCATCAAAGCCGAGGCAAATCTAATTAGGTTATGATTTATGTTGTTGAGAATGAAATAATCGGAGCTAATAATACTAGTTTTGGCTGTGACTTCATATGATTTTATACCTTACGATTAATATGAGGTGATGGATATGAATAACTAGGTATGAAATACTTATAAAAAAATCTTATATTTTTATAGAGTAGAGACTTAAGCAATAATTTCTGACTAATGCAGAATTTGAGGAATGAAACACACTAGTTTTTGGCAATAGCCATTGGATAGATAATTATTCATTATTAAATAATACTGTTAGTTATTTATTTAACGTAAGTAATAATTCCTGGTCTAGTCTTTAATTCCTTTCTAAGAGAAAATTCTAATCAACTGAACGAAAATACCATAATAATGTCAAACTTTACACAAAAAAGACGAATTAATATTTAGTAGAGTGAAACATAAGTAACAGACATCGGTCCCAAATTCTTGCGTACCATTATATTATTGTGGTTTATGGATTGCTACTTATAAATCAAAACCCTATCATTACTATAATAGCAAAATAACATAAAAATATAGGACGGGTCGCGCGTGCCAGGTAAAGATCCTTTGCCTTTTTTTTTAATAATTAGGCATAATTATTACAAAAAAAAAACTATAATTTCAAATATTTTTCCAAAATTAACAGCAATATAGCACGTGTTATGGAATCTTTTAAAAACGCAAGAGATTTTGTAATTTGCTTTTTTATAATGTGACTAGCAATGCCCTGCGGTTTCACCCGCATAGATAGCGATATCGTTACAGTGAAAAGTCTACTATAGGTCGGACTATAGGTTTAATTTTTAATCACATGAAAATCACCTTTACCCCGTCCCGCACTCCGGCCCTACTTTTTTTTGTTTTAGTGGGGAAATCTTTCATAGATACCCACGGTCTCCGGGGGAGGGGCCGTGGGTTATGTCGGATTCCTACCGACCAAAACCCCACTGTGTTCCGTCAAGACGCATGTTGGTAGAATTCCTCCGTGACCCCCGCACTACGGCCTGCTCGAACAGTATACCTACTATTTTCTGTAGATTGACACTTTTAAAAATTCGTTATATCTTTTGAATGGAATATCCAATTCTTTTCATTTAAAAAGTGTTTTGCTGGTATTAAAACAGTCTATAATAATACATCATTTAATGGGATAAGGATTAATATATGTGTATGGATAACATGGTTTGATTACTGTCGGCACTTCTATTTACTTTGAAAACGTAAAAAAGTTGTTGTAGTAACATAACTACTGAAGATGGACATATGGTATCGCGGACTTTCTTGTAGATATTGATCCATTCTATAATACCGTAGAACATTTTTTTGTTCTATCTTCAATAGATTCCGCAGCGCACGCGATGACAGAAGTTTTATTGAGGATTTTTTTACACCTTGGGTTACATTATTGCATTTTTGGTAAGGATCTCTAATTTTTTTGAAAATGCAATATAGCCTATGTTGCTCAGTAAAGATGCAGCTTTCTAATGGTGAAAGAATTTTTGAAATCGGTCCAGTAGTTTATGCGTGAAAACCATACATACATACATACATACATACTTACAAACTTTTCCTCTTTATAATATTAGTATAGATTTAGATTACGCTTTATTGTACACTAGCTTACCGCCCGCGGCTTCGCCCGCTTTGTCTGAAACCTAATAAATTATATACTAAAACCTTCCTCTTGAATCACTCTATCTATTAAAAAAAACCGCATCAAAATCCGTTGCGTAGTTTCAAAGATTTAAGCGTACAAAGGGACATAGGGACATAGGGACATAGGGACAGGGAAAGCGACTTTGTTTTATACTATGTAGTGATGTAGTGATGATGAAGCATAGAAGAGGTATTGTTAAGCCTCTTTGTAGAAAACTATCTAGCAATTGTTAAAATATATTTTAAAGAGATTGCACTACATATTTTATTATTATAACTAATTTAATGTGAACTTTCATTATTTTGTGATAATTTTACATTATACCTATTCAATTCCAAGCTCACATTGTTAAAAAAAAGTAATAGACCTAGATATGTAATGCAATTAAATTGACATTACTTTAAATTATAGCAAATAAACTTAGTTGTGTAATCGCACACAAACAAATTACAGAGTATTTATAAAACAAACACCTCTAGGCACAAATAAAATAGCAATAATTATTTTCAGTCATATTAACATGTACATACACCGCAAACATTGGCACTATCACAAATGGTTGCAATATATCACGGAGCTATAGAACGCTGAAACAAATGGACGCATTAAATTCTCACAAGCAAGCGACAAGGGACGTCCGCTCTCGACCGCTGCCGGAGGGCGAATGCCGCGTTTTGTTGTTTTATTTTTTACGCGCGGGTAGTAAGAGACTGTGACCGAGTGTGCGACATGAAATGCCTGAAGGGAAGACATTTTAATGCAAAACACATACGCTTTTGAATGCTTGGGATTTTTATGAGTGAAATAAAATAGTGTTATAATGTATTTTAATGTTATCGTACAAGAAATGTTTTATAGATTAACAATGTAGGTATGTTTTGATTGTGCATTTGTGATGAGAAAATAAATAAATTTTATCTAATTTCATAGGAAAATCTCAAATACGACCTTTACTCATTGCTTATGGTAAGGTTTTTATTTCAAACAAAATAGTGCAACTTTCATAATTTTACCATCATTGTTGATATACATAGGTAGGTACCTACATAATAATATAACAAATAACAATACGCAAACTTAACCTACATAGTTATATCGGGGCCACCCGCAGTACATGCGAGCGATGTCATATTTGTTAACGCAGCAAACTATGGCCACCCTGCATCGCCTTAATGCATACATATTGTATTTCTTCAAACGCTGCATTTTTGTTTAGAGATAAGTTTATTAGTTTAAGTATTATTTTAATTCATTCTGAATGTAGAAAGCATTAATTAAAGACGTGTAAATTAAATCTTGTGTTTTTAAAAATCGTCCTTCGGTCCGTCGAAATTTGAGTGGCGCAGCCGGTAGGATACTCGATAATATCCTGCTGCCGAGCTATCAGTATAGCCATAATTAAGGACCTGTGATAGTGCGGTACAGACGAGTATCCTCGAACTAAAAAAATAACTCCCGCGACGCGTACGCGTAAAACTGAATCGCTGCAGTGAAACGCGTACTGAGACCTCAAGGACGAGCATTCAGGATCATAAGTGAAGGACATGGGAGCGAGCAGACTGTGAGTAGACCTCTTCACTCCTGTTTTTCATAGTCCCTGTTTTTCACGAAATCCCCGACCCAAAATAGTCGGCCTAATCATTACGTTTATTTGATTTTGTTCATTGCAATTATCGTGATAAGTCGTAATTTTTAGTGTTTAATTTTAATTGTTAGTTATTAGTTAGTGATTTTAAGTGTTAGGTACTTTCATTAATTTCGTGTTTTAATCGATAAAACTACGCAAAATGGAAGAGATTAAACTCATTCCTAGAGAAATACTATGTATCATTCCCAAATTTGATGGGGATGAAAAACTGTTAAACCTATTTATCAATAAAAGTGAATATATTATAAGGTCATTCCAAGATGCGAGTAATAACGCACAAAACTTATATGTATACCATGCCATAACGAGCAGGCTTATCGGTAAGGCAGCTTCACTGCTTAGTGATTACCAAAATATAACTTCATGGGCTGAATTGAAGGAAATACTTACCCAACATTTCGGAGACCCGCGATCGGAAGAGTGTATAGCATTAGAGTTAGAAGGGTTAAAAATAAAACAAGGTGAAAGTTACATACAGTTTTGCCACAGAATACAAAACGTAAAAAGTTCCCTATTTTCAAAGGTGAACCGCTTCACTGATGAAGGGGTCAAAGCCGCGAAAATGATCATATACAATAATACTGCGTTAAATGTTTTTCTGTACAACCTCCCGGAAGACATGATCCGGATTGTTAGATTAAGGGGTTGTAAAAACTTAGAAAATGCACTTAGCGTAGTTACGGAAGAAGTAAATTTTATACAACAATATAATGCAAAGACTAGTAAGCCAAAACCTATAACCCAAAACACTTTTCAAAATTCATTCAAACCTAATTTTATTACAATGCCTTTAAATCAAAACTTTAAATACGGTAGCCCTCAACAACCAATTGGTTATAGACCTAATTTCGCACAACAATCCCAACCAGATTTGATACAACAACCTCGACCAAATTTTATGCAACAGTTAAGGCAAACACCACAAGCCCAAGGCTATAAATTTGGCACACAATCTAATAATAACCACCAATTGCGACCTTTTCAAAATTCCGGTTATAAATTTGGAATCCCAAATCAACAAACAGACCAACCTCGTTTTAAATTTGGCATACAACATGCCCAGGCACCGAACCCCGGCTTAAATAGCGATGTATCAATGCGTACGGCACCTATGAGGCAAAACGTAACTCATAACATATATTACTGCGATGAACCAAATTATGAAAATTACGATAACTCGCCCTTAGATTATAAAGAAGACGCAGTGAACGAGTTATACGAGTATACCGATCCGGAAGTAATTGAAAGCAATTTTAATGACAATAACGAATTTCCTGTTACCGGCCTCCGACGAGACAGTGAAATAATAAATTTAAATTATTGCGACAGCAATTTAAAATTACCACATATTATAGTTCCTGAAATAAAAGCAAAGTTTCTCATAGATACAGGAAGCAGTCGTTCCTTTATAAGTCCAGCCAAAGCAGAAGAATATTTTAGAGATCATAAACAGTATGAACACTTTACAGTTGTTAGTACCCATGCGCAAAGCACACATGATGAGGTTATAGAAATTCCGTTATTAAAAACTTTTAGAAGCTCACTTTCCCACAAATTTTATGTATACAATGTAGACAGTAAGTATGATGGATTAATCGGATCTGATTTACTTAAGAAACTAGATGCAAATATCGATATGAAGCACCAAGTTTTAGAAACATTTAACGCCAAAATACCGATTATATATAACCCTCCGTTAAGAATCACTTTAGAGCCTCGATCAGAAACTAGAGTATCAATTCCAACTAACCTTCAGAACGGTGACGCTATATTAGATTTTCAGATTTTTCGTGAAAGCGTTCGTATGCCAGCAGCAATAGTCGACGTGTCAATGAAAGTTAATGTAGATGAAAAGGATCGAAATCTTCAAAAACAATTGACCGATGAAATAGTAAAAGTTATTAACGATCAGGCGGGGAAATGTGACCGACCCCTGACGCCGATTACAATTTCGTTTGATTCAGACCGAACAGTGCCTATCACTAAAAATAATCGCCCAAGGTCCCCATATTCGATTCTGTCACCTGATAGTAGTACAATAACCATGGAAAGCAGCACCTTGACTGCGTCTAACAATAATAGCGAAAATTCAGATACGGTTCATTCAGCTCGCGATCTTGATACGGAAGGCATACTGATTCTAGATCAAGCTGTAGATTTTAATAAACAATTAACTCAACAATTTGTAAAAGATCACTACAAACGCACAAAATTCTTATACAAATATCTTACAGACAAAATTATTCATAAGAAACAGGTTATTAAGGATAAGCATGGCGGTGAAAATGATTTTAACATAGTCATAGGAGATTTAGTTTACATTAAAGGATTTAACACGAGACGTGCTAAAGATAGGCCTAGGTATCAGAAAGCGATAGTCACGGGACCGATCCATAGAAATGTTGTACCAGTAACGACACACAATCGTGAGACTAAAGTTCCATTTAAATACATTAAGCGTCCTCCGCAGGTTACTGCTTCTGACGATCCATGTGATCCAAAACCAGGGCCTTCAACTGCACCAGATTAAACGGAATCCCGGAATACTACCCCTCCGTGAAGGCTATGCAGTCGTCAGCAATGGCACATGGAGAGTTATTAAGGTGTTAGATTTAAAGTTAATATATGACGATTTAGAATTTAATATAAACAGTTATCTATCATTTAGAAATAAGGTTCATAGTTGTATTGATGTAAAAGCGTTAGGTTCCGATTTTATTACAACAGAATTACAAACAGATTATCATATGAATTATACTATTGATAAATTTGAACAATTAATTCCGTCTTCTAGATCTAAACGTGGTTTATTAAATCCACTTGGTTCAGTTATAAAAATTATCACCGGTAACCTCGACAACGAAGATGCTATACAATTTGAAAACACTATTGAAAAATTAAAGACTAAACAAGACTCTATAATACATAAGATGACGATCGTTACTGAGATGGTGGGTTCGTTATTAAATGTAGCTGAAATATCTAATAACAATTTCATTGCAATCCAGAATAAGCTAAATGTAATTGATTCGCTTTTAAATGACACAAATTTACATCAAAGGACTAATGAAATTATACATACATATTCTGCATTTTTACATAATTTTATGTCTATTTACGTTAGATTAAGTGAAATTGAAACTGCTGTAGCTTTTAGTAAAATTAAACTTTTACACCAATCCGTTGTAGATACGAAGGAATTATTGCTTTTATTAAAAAATATTGAAACTAGCTCTAAGTTACCATTTCCAGTAAATTTAGATAATGTTCTTAAAATCGAACAATTAATAGAAGTACAAACTTATGTAAAACAAAGTCAAATAAAATTCGTAATGACTATTCCATTAATTACTGATGATATTTACTCATATTTTAAAATAATACCTTTGCCTATATTTAACGAAGAAAAAGGTCAGACTTCCCTTATCCTTCCCAAATACCCATATGTCCTTGTGAAGGGGTTGAAAACGATGCCACTTTCACAACCATGCAAAGAAATTGATGAAGACCGGTTCCTATGCCCGGAAATACTGACATCAACATTATATAAAGATGATTGTTTAACCGATCTTCTGCGGCTATCCACAAATGTTTCCAGTTGTCAGCAGATTCCCATTTCCATAGATGACGTGAAAATCGACAATGTTCTACCAAATAGATGGATACTTTACGTAAATGTGGAAACAGTACTTACTAAGGTCTGTGAAAATGAGGTAACCCAAGAATTTCTTCGTGGTACTTATTTATTGGCGTTAGACGAGATTGGCTGCTACGTGAAAATCGGAGATATAACACTAAAGAAATATGAAGCGAATGGAAATGATATTATATACCCAAGTTTACCAAAAATTATATTACCAAATTTGATGAACTCCCAGACCGACAGGAAGCCTGTTAACCTGAAGGGTGCAAATTTAACTGACATAAATATGCTTAGGCATTTAATTGAAAATAGTGAAAATAGTGAAAACCAGTTTAATAGTACAGTGAATAGTGCCGTCGGAGTGATTAACATTATAACTTTTGTATTAATCGTAATTATAATTGTAATCGTCATAGTTATTAAGTCTAAATTAAGAAAAATATGTATTCAAGAAAACCCTTCAGATTTTCTTGAAACTGAGGATGGAGGAGTTATATCGGGGCCACCCGCAGTACATGCGAGCGATGTCATATTTGTTAACGCAGCAAACTATGGCCACCCTGCATCGCCTTAATGCATACATATTGTATTTCTTCAAACGCTGCATTTTTGTTTAGAGATAAGTTTATTAGTTTAAGTATTATTTTAATTCATTCTGAATGTAGAAAGCATTAATTAAAGACGTGTAAATTAAATCTTGTGTTTTTAAAAATCGTCCTTCGGTCCGTCGAAATTTGAGTACATACAACATAAAAAAGTAAGCCAACACGTCACATACGTAACACTGAAAAGTATAACATCGAAAACGTCGTTTTGTTTCCAAAAACAAAACATTTAAAGCAGCATTGTAATCTGCTCAATAGTGTGACATGCGTGCGCAGTTAATCTCAGCTGAGCGTGGGAACGAGAAGGTGGTCATTACAACCACTGTACAAGTTACCCGGTCAATACATCGCCAATCACGCTTAGCTTTTTTTTAGTTTACAACCTCTTTTACGTAGTACTTGGTACTGGCCATCGATAAAATTAAAAAAAAGTTAAATGTCAAATCTTTTTCTTTTCTAAATCGCGGGAATCGTGAAATTGAACGGATTTTGAAAATAGAATCCCAGAAAAAAACAAAATTGGCAGTGGCTAACAGTAATTAATTTTTTTTTTTTTATAAAATTTAGGTATTAGTCAGTTCTTTAAAGAAACGAATCTTCAATGGCGGCGCTTATCATTCCCTCTCGCTCACACACGGCCGTACGGTATGTAAAAAAAAAATGGAAAAATAAAATCACTAAAATGTATTTGATTTTCCCTATAATAGTTTTTATCATAAATTTACAATGACAATTATGCATTTGCGAAAGTAAATAATGTTTTATTGGAATTTGACAAAATATGTTCTTTGGGAAAAGTTGTTCAGTTTTATGGGCTTATTACAAGTATTATGGGGATTTTATTACATTCTGTATACGTAAATATGATAATTCATATAAATACACAAATACAATAACAGAAAAGTTTGTCAACAAACAATTTGAAATAATTAATAAAATAATTATCAATTTACGTTATTTTTATTTTCTTTTTTGCTGATCCTACCATCTGTCAAAGTCAGCTTTGGCCGCCATTGAAGATTCGTTTCTTTATTGAACTGACTAATAGGTACTTAAACACGACTTAAACAGTAAGAGGATAGATAATAAAACTTTTCATATTATTTAAATATTTCTTTACAAAATAAACTGTGTTAAAAAGCTAAAAATAAATATGATAGTAACAAATAACTTGATTTGCCTGTAGATTTAATATTACCTATACTCATTTTTTCATGTCTGTAATCACTATAGGTTAATGCTTTGTAAGTTGTGATAAATAATATTGACATAAAAATAAAAATAAAATATATATATGTCGCGCCTAAATTTTGTTCCATGACGCTTTTACCGCAGATTATAAATAGTTACGTCGTTTCCCGCCAATATAGGTATCATTTTCCTGGTTTTTCTGTAGCCCTTCCATAATTTTATTAAACTGTTTGTATTTCCTATGGTCCATGGTATATAACGTGTTCAGATAACGTATGGGGTGTAACTGTAGCGACCCACCTGTTCCCAATTATCCGCAGACAAGACAATGCTCACCCGAAATAGCCACCGCTTAACTCTTACACTAAATTATGTTGCTTATTACGTAATCGGTAATATGAAGAAAATATAGAAATAATTTTTAAGGAAAATTGAATTTTTCACGCAGTGACGCTTGATGTTGTGTAGCTCGCGCTGTTATAAAAACTTCAAGAAACTAAATTAACATTATATTCTTCTATGTAAGTAGGTACCTACTTACGGCTGAAAAGTTTCATGTGAACAAACTGTATTGAAATAATTACATTCATACTTGATTTTATGTTTATTTATAAATCGGTTGTGAAATCATAACATCACACTTTTAACTCCGTCTTTAGCATGTGCAACAAAACCGTAATAATATTTGTCGTAGAGCAAAATAAACCAATTTCTATGATTCAATAACAATCTCTATTGCAATCACGACACGTAACCACATTCTATCTCAGACAGTTGCGTGACTTGACGGACGCAGACTGAAAAAAAAAAAGAAAATTTTAAATCACAAACACACTATGGGAAACCTTGTAAAGGCTTGGCTTGTACCAAATTAGTTTGACTGAAAGTACATCTTTGTTCTATATCTACAAGATATATAGTTAAACGTTTTCCGTTTAATTATTAAAAAAAAATAATGAATCTCTATGGTAGAGCGCAAGACGCGGGTTCTAATCACGTTCTAATCACGAATTTTATAGAATTTGAGTACGTATTGTACGAAATGTTATTGGTACCTACTGATTATAATTAGTGATTACATTTATGAATTAATACTTTTTCATTTCAGATTTGCGATGTGTAATGGTGTGGATGTGTATGCAGTGTTGACCTGCACTAAAAGTCGAAAGTTACGTATAAGTATACGAACTACTATATATTTCGATCGCCAGTTAAACATAAGAAGTATGTGCATTGTGCGTGTGAACATAGAATCCATACTAATATTATAAATGCGAAAGTATCTCTGTCTGTCTGTCTGTTACTCAATCACGCCTTAACTACTGGACCAATTTGCATGAAATTTGGTATGGAGATATTTTGATACCCGCGAAAGGACATTTGCGAAATATGTACCACGGGCGAAGCCGGGGCGGACCTCTAGTTATTTATAAAGTGAAGATTTCAATAGAAAAAATAATATTTGTTTTCACTTAACTAGAATATAAACTAACTTCGTATTAAAGAACAATTCAATCTCTTCCAATCAAATAATTAACAAACAAAAAGGCCAAAATACCCCATACGTTAAGAACTAAGGTTGTCTTTAAAAATGACCGTGTGCAAAAAAAATGCTACAATGCCTGGGAAAATCTGTAAGTAATCGTCGTTGGGTGGGTCATTGTAAATAGCCACCGGGCAGTACTGACTCGTTGCGATGCGCACCGTACTTAGCCGCTAATTGTGTACCGTCGGCAAAAAATATGAAAAAATATTATTTATTTATGTAGGTATGTTCGTAATAGGGAGCATTGAATTCACATTCACAACAATATGAAATATGATCTTATCAAGCATGTTATTATTTACTAGCTGTGCCACGCGGTTTCACCCGCATTGCTCCGCTTCTGTTGGTCTTAGCGTGATGATATTATAGCCTTATTAGCCTTATTAGCCTTATTAGCCTTTAGCCTTCCTCGATAAAGGGGCTATCTAACACCGAAATAATTTTTCAAATCGGACCAGTAGTTCCTTAGATTTATGTATTTGACCCCATCATTAATATAAAAAATCACTTTCTTTTCGGCTGCTTCTAAATCAAATTAAAATTTTCTTTTGCATAATATATCTAGTGAAATGATAAAATGTGTGAAATAGAAAATCCCCATCAGTGTTGTCTACTGATAAAAATGTTATTGCTTCAGAATTCAGGTATTCATTTAAATTTCCCGTCTGCATAAAAGTTTAATATTATTTATTGCCTTATTAGTTGTTTTTTTTGTTATCGCTACAATAATTAGAGCCAAAATTTCGCTGCGCTCACTTGACCAGACATTCAGCATAATGAATGGCCAAAATGGTACTTTACAGTGTTATTTCACAAATTATAATGCGATTTTGAATATCTGTCACAATGTAGAGTCAAAATGTACGGTGGGAATATGTATGGAAAGAGTATAAACTGTAATGTAGGTATTCTTAGAGCTGATTTTTCAATCCTTGGTTAAAACTTATTCGTCGAATAATGTATAAAACTACCATTTTAAAAACGTATTCTAAGTGCCCGTATTTGACAGTTTACGTGACATTTTAATATTATCGTGTAATACTTTATTGGACGGATAAGTTTTATCCAAGCATTGAAAAATCGGCCCTTAATAGAATAAATAGGTTAATTTACGAGATTTTTACTCATTAACAAAAATTAAAATTATTTAACTAAACTAACTACAAAAACAATAATCAGTTATATAACATTAGCAAACGTACTAACTAGTAAGTCGTCACTTTACCTCCCGTCACTTTAACTCGCGTCACTTTACCTCCCGTCACTTTAACTCCCGTCACTTTACCTCCCGTCACTTTAACTCCCGTCATTTTAAATTTACCCCCCGTCATCCAGATGCATTTCAGCATGGAACGCAAAAATCACAAAGTAGGTTGCATGATGCATCATGAGGCAAGTGAAATTTCTTAGTTTTTTGTGAACAAACAAACAATAATTTAACGCTAAAAGCTGTTTGGAGTAGTAACTACTAATAAAAGTCTTATTAAAAACGGTTATCAACATATACCAACAAAGCTGTCAGATTTTAATAATTTGTCAATCTAGATATATGTACTTACTTACGTACTTACGTACATATACATACTTGTATACCTATACATATGTAATAATTATTACTAACAAAGTAACAAGCTGTTAATTGGTCAAAAATTCGTAAATTATTTCTATACTAGCATATTATCTGACACTTCAAACAATTCAATTCTCCCCTGAATTATGAATACCTACGATATAAAACAACTCTCCTTAACATTTATATTAATAGTTAATACCAACAATCTAACAAAAAACAAAAAATAAAAAGGATAGTATCAGTGTCTAATACTAACTAGGTAGTAGGTACTAAGGTTGCGTGCTCGAAGCCTCCGTCCGCTATCAGTCGCGAGATGTTATACGATGTTATCCAGCAATTGATAGCCTCCTGGATTTTGCAACCTTATATCACTGCTATAAAGATTCCAAGCGTGTACAAAATTGAATACATGCAAATGTATTATTTGGGCTATAATGTTGGGAATTTAATTACGAAATGAATGTAGTATTGGGGAAGAAATAATAATTTAAGGTTCTTCGTTCTGCAGCAAAATACTCAGCGATGGATCAAAAGTTTGATGCTATAGCCTATAGGTAATATCATGACGATATGCGGAATGTTTCAGAAGAATGAAGTAAGTACATATTTCATTACTTTCTTATAAGTTTTTGGCTCATATATTTTGTGATTATAGGTAATATTATCAGGTTTACATATTATTTAAAAAATAAAAATGTAATTATAATTATCTATATCATGTTCCGAAATAATTTTAATGCACATTTAAGTTTGTCTACCTATTTTTTGTCGATAATTATTTATAAATATTATATTTTTAACATAAAAAAAATATTCGAGAATGTTATTTGACATTTGTTTGTCGCAGTCTCGTAATTCGGTCGCTGGCTGCGTGTCGTGGCTATGGTTCGTTTGTGCTGTGGTTACAAATAGGAGCTACTAAATATATATATGTATTTTTTTATTACAATATTAAATACTGTTACGTACCTACACAATACAAAAGAAGCATACATTCTTAACAAAACTATTCAAAATAATTTTCAATAGTTTTAATAGGTAGAGTCGTTTATAATACCTATTTTAATTCTCGGATTTCATGCCTTTTTAGACTTGTTGTTATAAAATTAGTTGAAATAGGACTTTACAGTTATTTCACAACTAGCGACCCGCCCCGGCTTCGCACGGGTGCAATGGCGGCCGGCCGGTACCGCCGCAAACGCTACGTCCCGCAATTTTTAAATCTGTAATATCTTCGAAAATATTCACTTAAATCATACGGTGTAAAGGCCAAAGGGCCATATAGATCTATATTAAATGAACAATGTATTTAAGGTATTTAATTGGTTAAGGATTAATGCTGTATTGGTTAAAATCGCTTCGAAAATTAGCCATTATTTGTCGTAAAAAGTAAATGACAAAAAAAAGTTATTGTGGGATATCCATAAGAGATAGACATATACCATCACGGACTTTTCTGTAGAACTTTTCAATGTGTACAATACTTAGTACATTATTTTGATAAAACTCGTACAGCCGTACAAATAAACGAGTTATAACATTTTATGCAAAGAATAAACTAAGAATAAGGAAAAATCATACAAATAAACACGAAATAAATGTAACCTAGTATAACTTCGTAATAAGTATTCATACTAATGCTATTCCGTCCTTATTACGGCTACCACCCTAGTATAAGTCTGACATAACCGAGTTATAACATATCTTTTAGTACATTGTGCTGTGTTTTACAAGTTTTAGAAGCAATTTTCAATCTAAATTTGAGATAATAGCAATGAGAGTAATACAAGAAGTAGAAAAAGTTGAGCACATTAATAATTTCATTACGTACCTATTGAAATGGAAAATTTTGTATGAAATGTCAAAATATACGAAATTATAAAAAACCCTTTTGATATTTATAATGATTTATTTATTTACAACATGCGCCAATCCATACATACATAAAACTTATTTCTAAACTTATCACAATAATATACACTTTCGTTGAAAATATAAATCTTCTAAGCCTGGAGTTGTATGTTTTGAGTACCAGATATTTGGCAACTCTCTATCTCAAGGTGGGTTTATCTTCTGTTCTCCAGATATTGGATAGCGTTATCATTTGCTTGCATATTTAATGATATATTTAAATTATTTCCAATAAATATTTAAAAAAATAAATAAACAGAACATCGTATGATGAAACTTCACAACAAATTCGACGAAGTCAAACGAGCGTCAGCAAAATGACAGCACCAAGGCATAACCGTAGACAATTTCAATGTTTTTCATAATTTTGTGAATGAATTGCGACGTTGCCGCTTCGCGCCTATTGCATAGCGTGAGCATAGTTTCATCGACGTTATTCCAAATTTATTTGTAAGAAATTATGACATCCTTATTCTTTATTTATTCTTATCATATCTATGCATTGCATAAGGTTTGAATAAGCAAGTTTTTATTTGTACGGCTGGTAGGGTTCAGCCTGCGTTTGCAATGTAAGCGGAAAAACATGTAATTATTTACGACATCACATTAGAAACCTCAAAAATAACAGTACTTCTCCACTATTTAATGGATGTTATTATACATATAAACCTTCCTCTTGAATCACTCTATCTATTAAAAAAAACCGCATCAAAATCCGTTGCGTAGTTTCAAAGATTTAAGCGTACAAAGGGACATAGGGACATAGGGACAGAGAAAGCGACTTTGTTTTATACTATAGTGAAGTAGGTACCTGGTACCTACTTTAGCTAAGTATTAGATTGTAACTATATTATTATAAGGTTTTAATAATAAGATTTCCCCTTTTTTCTACAAAAAATCATGAAACTATTTAGGGTACCTACACTACCTACCTAGGTACTTTACCTCTGGGGCAGTATTATCTATAAATAAATAAATCACAACTTTTTAATGTCGTTTGATTTTGAATTACACATTGTAGTTATTATACAACGTGAACGAAATAATAAAAATACAACAATTATCCCAGTGTACCCCAATCCTTACAACTAAGGGGAAGATACACCGAGTCGTGCGAGATCGCCACAGATAGTGACGGTTTTCTGTAAAACTTGAAATTAACATCATTTGCCAACGCGATCCGACCTGATAGTGTCTACTGTTTATAGGCTTAGGTGTGAAAAATTTATAAATAAAATGCTCTATGCATTTTGTAGGACGCCATCTAGGGTAAAAGTGGGATAGATGCCCCACTTTTTGAAATAGCCTCATAATTTAAAAAACATGAATCTTATACGAACACTTTGTATGAATATAGCTAGGTTAATTATCTGTTTTGAATTACTATATATATTTTTAATCCTATCATTTATAGATAATGTGTAATAAATATTTTTGTAGAATACCTTTTTTGAGGATAGATGCCTACCTAGTTGGATAGTTGCCCCACCATGAAAATACTAAGGAGGATGTATGCCTGCAGAGTGGGATAGATGCCTTACATACTCTATAAACGCGAAATCTAATAAAATTAATATGATAAACCAGCAAATGTCAAGTTCACATAGTTGTTCTGTTGTCCAAGAATATACTTGCGCTCGCACTCCTTCTTTTCTTTTGTATTTTCGTGGCGTGGTTCTCCTACAATCAGTATAAGGGCAGATCATTAATAAGTAAGTAAACATAACAAAAAAAGCAAATTAAACGAGTAAAATCGGTTAACATAGAGAAAACCTCTGACGCAATCAGGTAAAAATATAAACAGTACCTGTGATTATCGATACTAACATGTACATATGTATTGAGCGTGTATTGAGGGATAGATGCCCTTAGAGGCCCCTAAGGGCATCTATCCCTCGAAAAAAAAGGGGCAACTATCCTTTTTGATAAGGATAGCTGCCCCAGTATTTTTTTTTATTAAATAAAAACAAAAGAGCCACTATTTTCACTTAGATTTGTACTTAATGAACCAGTGTATAGACATAATAAGAAATATAGTGAAATTTATTAATACTTATAAAGTTATGCAAAGGCAAATATCAACCTTTTTAAATTTTAACGTGTTCGTGAAGTTCGCCGCTGATATTATAACACGCACTAGCGAAACACGTCTTCACCAAACAACAGCTCATGCGTACACGAGGTGCGGGGTGATAGGAGCTCCTATTTAAATCATTAATTCGTAGTCAGGACTCTGGGAAGTGAGGTTTTTTGAAAATGGGGCATCTATCCTAGTGCGGCATCTATCCCACTTTTACCCTAGTGCTTAATATGAAATAAGTAGGTACGGTAGGTATATGAAATAAGGGGATACGAGGGCCACGAAATATGGCAACTAAACACAATAATAACTTTTATTTCATATAATGGAATAACATTAACCTACCTAGACTACATTTAAAACAATTTTGTGGATGAAGATATTTTATACTACCTAGCAGTCTTTCTAAGTTTTTTTTTAAGAAGTAGTTTCAAGCAGTACCTAATTAGTAATTACCTTTGTAACATTGTGATGTGAGTAACAAAATAATTCAATTGTATGGTGGTATTCAAATAAACTAGTTTTAATTACCAAAATTATCATTAAACTATAGTATAACCTAACAATACAAAATCAAATGCGGTTAAATTGCGACGGTAAAGAAAATCCTCTAAAATCCGTAAAAACAAATTCGCTTCACTTACCTACATCCAATTATGAAATATTATAATGCAATTATTCAATTCAGTATTCATTGAACAATGAAAGAATTTTTGTTACAATCGCAGATATGACAAGCTTTGACGAACGGACCTCCCTGTAGTGAAAACACCTTCATGTTACAGGAAAATAAACTTTATTTTCATGCAGCTAAGGTTGATTTTGCAGGTGAACAAAATAAGGTAAAGTTAATCCGGCGCTTACCTTGTTAAAGTACAATTTTACGCCTCAAATCTATTTACGCTTCTGTTATTTCTAAAGAAAGTTGTTAATGTAATTTTGTCTTAAAATAAGACAATTTAATTTTTACTTTATAGTGGAGTTATTGTTATAGAGGGTTGTAGAAAAATATAATTATATTGGGTTGTTGATAATAGTGCTGTTTTACGACGTAGCTGTAGGTAAAAACATTCATATTAAATAATTAGTGCATCTAGTAAGTAGTGCATCTAAGTCAAGTTTTAATAAAAAGGCTATGAAATTCAAAATATTTTTTTCCAGATAAACTCAGCTTCTATATATTCAATGTAGGTAGGTGTTGGTAGACTTTTTGTCAAAATCAACGTCAAAATTTATATCGGTTAAATACCAATCAGATATATCTTTTCTGGCCAATAAAGACAAAAAGGTAGGTAGGCCTTTAGCAATAATTATTATTATTCAACATCAATATGGCTCTACAACGGCTCTACATATGTAGGTATATTGCATAATCTTCGATATTCCTAAAAAAAATTATAATTACAACGAACTAACAATCAAATAAAATTAATTATAGGTAACAAATGAAGGGAGGTTGCTGGATCCTGGAGCATCGACGCGGACGTTTTTCTTAGAATGTGAACACAAAACACAAAATTACGCAGCTAAAGAAATAGTAATTACTTATTTAGTATCCGTGAGCAAAAGTTTATTTAAATAGTTTATATAAATAATCTAGCATTTCTTCTTTATTCTTTACTATCTTAGATTCCGTTAGTCGGATGAGTCTAATTTCTTGTAGGTAGGTAAGAGTATTTTTACTTAATCAAAAAAGGCTAGAAATAATCGATTTTCAAACAAAACTTAAAGAACTGCCTTAAATTGAATGTCCGTTTTGTTTTATAAATAAGTAAATAAATAAAAATTGAAGATCGTGTGACCCGAATCAGATATGAATCATCTGGACGCTGCGATAGATCGCGACCGCCATGCGACCTAGCGCGACATGAAACGCACAGGGAAAGATGTGGAGACGTCGGTTATTTTTTTATTTCTTTTTATAAATTATACTAAAAGAATGTATTACGCGAAGAATGAATTTCGCGTAAAGAATGTATTATAAAAGCGGTTATAAGCGGGTACCTATCTATTGTAAATATCAGAAGGACTTCACCCTAATTTTAGGATTTATGTAAGTAAGGCAAACCTAACGTAGGTAGATGGTATAGAAGTGAAATTATTTTTTTCAATTGACGTTTTCTGCAGAGGTCTTGTCCATATCTATCCTTGCTTCACGAATTAATTTCGATTTTATTTATGAAGACATAAACGGATGAGTTCTTAGTGTAGTAATTTATTAGGATGTAGTAATTTGTTAGACCAATGGACGATATCTTACCATAATATCATACCAGTAGTAACAACGCGATAGTTATACAACAAAAAATCTCTTTATTTTTTTAATCATAAAAATAGGACACATACGACAATAAATTAGTTTCAATTCCTCTCCACACCATCCCTAACATAACAACGATCGTCTTTCACAGTAACGCAGTACGGCGCAAGCGCAGGACGTAAATTGAAAAACCTCGTGCAGACCGCTGTGTCGGGATTCATTACCCGATAATGGACACTGGCTGAGAATTTAACTTATAGATTCTAGATAGATACCTGTAGGTATAGTGTATACCTAGAGTGTGTGAAGACGTAAATCTTTTGTATCTTAATCACTAATTGCAAGGCAATTTATATCGTTGTTCAAAGATCGTGTGATTACTCTTAATTACATTTTTATTAATGCCGTTTTTACTTAATTAAACTGTTTACAAATCTGCAGAAATTTCATTTGATGAGGCCGTGAAGTTGTTCGCTTTTGAAATTTGCCAAGAGTCCTAACTCATTTTAAAAGGATGGTCATGCCGTAGGTACCTACTTTAAATAATTAATTACCTTACCTAGTTACCTTAGGTAACCAAAATAACTTATCTGTTTTTCTATTTATCTTGTCTATTATGGACAAGACAGTCAGAAAAATGAAACTATGATTCCGTTTTGTTTTTTACATTCAGTAGGCGCATCCCCTGTTCTAGAGCTTTCTTTTTAAACCATGTGTTTGCTTCATTACTTTCGTAAAATAAAACAAAAAATGTAACACTTATGAAACATAATGAGACAACCCATTTTAGGGATTACATAGCAACAATATCACGAAATTCGCGGCACGACTTCATTTAAAACGCTTTCATACGTCAGTACGTCACAAACAGACGTTCACGAAATAATTTCATTAAACTACAGAACAGATACCGTGGCTTCTTGCAGTGATGGGTTGACATGCCATAAATATAAACAAATACCGCCCTTACACCAAAATATAATAAGAGTTATGATACTTTTCGAGCAGTCTGTGAACAGACGTAGGTCAAAAGTTAACAACTGCTCAGAAGTTAGATCACGACGATGTTAAATTTTACGTGGTAAGCGTTTTTCAATCAAAATAAGACATTTGGGATTACACGAATTCGTGCTAAGCGCTTGGAAGTTGGTTCGGTGAAATTAAACGTGTCGTAGGTAGGTACTCAATGTTTAAACAGCAGGTGATATAAGATTGTGGCATAATGCTTTAGAGCATTTAATTTTATGATTTTCTTCAAATTTATAGAGTTTCGACATGGTTTCGACATTCGACGGAAGTTTTAAAGAGAAATAAGAAGAATTTTCCTCCAAGTTAGTATTATATTTTCTTTCCCTTCAAATAGATATTAGATACATTATTCATTGATAAGTTTTCATTCTTGAGTAGATTCGGGGCGGGCGGTTAATATAAGTTACCTGTCTATTTAATCATCCACTTATCTCCACTTTTATAAATGTAAAGTTGACCATCATTTAATTATCTATGAACCAAGTCGATAGTTACATTAATAATTATTATTATTCTGTAAGTATAGGTAATATAGACTACAAATGGTAATTTAACGGGCAATTACGCTGAAAAACATAAACATAAAGATACATTGCGCATTGTAGCAAAGATATTATACCTACATAGGTACCTATATCACTGTAGCTTTGGCACTAGGATTAATCATGTTATCCTTTTTTAACATTTAAAAAATTGCAGTCAGAAAAAATTGGGCGGCACACATTCATCTAATTATTTATTACAAAATATGTAATATCATGATTCATGGTAGATATAAATCATTGCAATTGCATATTATTTGTTACCACTAATAACGTACAAAACAAAACAGCCCATTTAGTGTCTACAATCTACAGTGTACAGGCATGCAAATGAAAAGCTCCAGTCCACAGATGAGAGCTGCAAACGATCGCACAAACACGCCGGTCTAATGTCAGGCTGCGCGGGGGCGTGGCGCGTCTCACGATGACTGCTGTGTGAGCACACGGGGTCATTCCTGGATTATTTACGAGTGGGCAAATAGTGCAGAGACAAACGATCTTTCGTTTAATCCGTTGTTTTTATTACTTCTTATTTTACTTATATTACAAACGTGGAAGATGTACGAATGGATGAATATTTGTTCCTATATCACCCGAAAGCCACTGAACTGATTTTGATGAAATTTGGCAGTGATGAAGATTATTTACCAGTGACACACATGAGTAAATATGAAATACTTGCTTGTGCCTAATACCCGCTGGTCCTTTCGCGGGTGAAACTGCGTGAAACTTCTAATTTGTATTATTGTTTCCTTTCTATTATCTATACTTACGCTGCACACGCATCTCGTTTCTCTTTTAACGGTCTGCTGTATTTGGAGAAGAAAAGTCACATTGATACCATCACGTTTACGTATCAAGTAGAGCTTTACAATCTCATTAGACCACATTTATGATCAATTTTATCGTATAAATCTACCCATTACCTTACACAAAACCACCTCGTGTGCGCCTACACAACGCACTGTGCGTTATTGTGCGAATTAAAAAGGGCATCGCGGTCCGCATCAGCAGCCGGCGGGCGGGTCACGACGCAAACCTGTGTGTGCGTGTGTGTATACTACACCTGTATATGTGTGTCTACACCTGTGTATGTGTACCTGTAAGGTCCGACCGAACTAGGCGTAACTAAGCGGGAGCATAGCGACAAAATATTCATTCTATGAACTTTTAATGAGGTATATCGCACTACGCGACACCAAAACTAGCACAGCCTAATTTCAAATTTGACCAATAGGCAAATATTTCGCGCAGTTATGCCTAGTGCGGTCGGACCTGTATTGACTACGTGTGTGTGTCGTACACCTGTGTGTGTGTAGTGTACCTGTGTGCGTCTTATTAAGGGCACTTTATTAATACGTATGCGAAGGTATGTGGAGTATGCCTTGATTGTTGTCGTAATGAGAGTGGTATCTAGGCATGCGTGGTACTTGAAGTGAGGATTAAAATAGCTGCGATATTTTGATTTAGTATCTAGTAATTGGAGACAATACTGTGATTGGATGTAGGTACGAAGTTGAAAATAAATTTAAGGTTCTGCTTAAAGATATTTTGACTGACTATATTATAAATAACAATTGTTAACTTATGTTATTTATTAGCGTCATTAAAAAAGTCATTAAAATAATTACAACCAAGAGATCAAAGAAATAACAGAAATCAACGTATACGTATTATATAGGTAGCATACCTAATGTAATTATTAAGACCATACTTAAATGAACATAAGCACCAAATTACAAGACACTAATTTAATAATTGTTATATTATTACCAATAACTACAACATCACTATAAAAACTACAGGCAAACCACCAAATTGCACTTTTAAAATGACTTATTATTATCCTAGGTTCATACAGGTACACTAGTTCGTAATATACCTTTTTGTTACTGCCACCGTCGTGACCAGTCCAGGAGCGTATTACAGAACTATTTTATAAATGCCTTTCAAAGTGATCCCCTTGCTATAATGTATGTGTTTTAGAAAAACGTGACTATTTATGGCAATGCGTTTAGACTTGAAAGGGAAAAAAATAGATGGGTTTATTTCTGTTAATCAATGTGGGGTAATTATGTTTCAAAGATTAACTTTGATTACCTAGGTAAAAAATCTAAAACTGCCTTGTCCAGATTTTTTTTTAGTTCACATAATATTATGCCTTTAAATTAAGTATTAGGTATTTATAATCAAAGGGCAAAACTTAAACTTTTAGAAAATTACTCTTTTTACTCATTTCAAGTACATCATATTGGAATGAGCATTATTGCTTTTAAGAATGTAAATAAAACCATAAAACTTTTATATATAATTTATTTACAACTCTTTTTATGCCTTAATATTTCTACCGGCGTCATATACAATGTTTCTTTACAAACTTCGCACTTATACTCCTTAGCATTAGGTCTATTTTCCTTTGGCGGTGGTTTTTCTTCCTTCTCGATTTTTCTAGAAGAACATATAAATTCCGTATGCTGTAACTTTTCTAAAGGTGACAAACATACGGTAATTTCACAGTTCGGACACTTCCACGGTATGGAGTATGATTCTTGATAGCTGTTGTAACTCCAATCTGAATCGACTACACTGAAAAATAATATATAAAACATTCACTTAGATATTTAGTAGTAAGCTAACAATTTTTTAAATACTACTATAATTTTTTTTTAATACTTAAGTAATAACTTAATTTGTATAATTATTATGGATTAAAAAGTCATAACTATAGTAGAGCCATTTTAATAGGCAACATTTGACAGTTCAACAAAATTCAACAACGTAACCTAGTAACGACAACATAGAATAACATGATATTTCTTTCTGTTAGATCTGCACATTTGCTTAACTTTTTTCAATAATGATTACATATTTATAATAATAATGACCGATACAAGTAATTTTAAGATTTCATTTTACTGATGAACCATTCTAAACATAATAAACAATTTCTGAATTGAAGAACTGACGTCGATACAATTTTGTGTCAATAAACCTTTTTTCTTTTTAAATACCAGAGATGTTACTCTAAAAATCGAGATCTGACATCTAGAATCGAATGCATTGATTACTTGTGAACAAAAATCATCATAAATTAATAAATTCGATTTACAAATGTTTCAAATCCCTATCGATTAATTCACTTTAATCGATGTTTTTAAGCAGGTTACCTCTCTTCGAAGATAAAATTGATAGACGTCAAATGTTGCCTATTAAATTGGCTCGACTATACCTTAAAAAATATCATAAAAAATACCTTAATTTATTGGTAAGTTTTTGATACAAAGTGTACAGATAGACTAAATTCTCGTATTTTAAATAATAATTTAGTTTTTTACGTTGCGTTAGTCCTAGATTTCGTTTTGATTTAAACGTTATAATATTATGATTGCCAGGAAACATAAATAAATACATACCAATTAAAAACAATATTATCAGTCACATAAACGCCTCCCTTCTTCTCATGCGGTCTTCCTTCAAAATCGCTACAGAACGGATTAGGCACAACACTAGGACATTCATCGATAGTGTATAAAATCTTCAAATCCGCTGGTAATAACCGTTTTATTGTATAATACACATCACTATTCATATATGCACTCATATCTTTGGATAATTCGTATTGTAATTCTTCGTAGGGTACTTTTGATTTATTTTTTGTTAGTTCGGTCTCCACTGATTTGTTTGGGCTTGCATCTAAAATAATGGTAATTATATGAGTTTTTGGGATATTTTATTTTGAAAGCTTCATCATGGATGGTTTTATTGAAATTTTTGTAAAATATCTATGTAGTTGTTATTAATAAAATATCACAATTATAATATTTTGATTCGTGAGAATCTCTAGTATATAATATGTATATCTTTTGGCGTGCAAATATTAAAATGTATAAGCCAATACCTAAAAGCCTTCTATTAATAAGAGCGTCCCATCGTTGCCGCAACTTGGAAGCTTTGAACAATAAATTCAATCCGGTTTCTGGATATGGAAATTCTAGTAAAAGCCACGAATCACAGATTAACCTGAAAAAAATTACATTTATACCGTTTTATTGTCTTTTATGAATGTTTGACTGAAACAAAAATATAAGTAGAAGTTATATACATAGTATAATAATCAATTAATTTAATTTGAAATCAGTATATAGCAAAGTATACTTATGATTTATTTACGGAAAGTAGAACTTAAAACTTTTTTTACCTTTATTTACCTATATTCCCTTTTTTAACAATATTTTAATAATTATCTTTTTTTTAAGTAATTGTATAAAATTAAATGTTTATCTATCTATCTTCTATCTAATATTATAAAGGCGAAAGTTTGTAAGGATGTAAGGATGTATGGATGTACGGATCTAATATTATAAAGGCGAAAGTTTGTAAGGATGTAAGGATGTATGGATGTACGGATGTATGGATGTTTGTTACTCTTTCACGTAAAAACTACTGAACCGATTACAATGAAATTTAGCACACATATAGAGGGTAACTTGGATTAACACATAGGATAGTTTTCATCCCGGAAATCCCACGGGAACGGGAACTATGCGGGTTTTCCTTAGCAAACGCGGGCGAAGCCGCGGGCGGAAATCTAGTCATAAATATTTATCATTCTACAACTATAATTACCTTGTAAATCCATAATTAGTATCAATAGAATGTGCCAATAAAAGCAATGTTTGAGCAGCGGGCATCCTCATAGAATTTACTATGTATGGTTTTGTTGTTTCCAATAGCGATCTGAAAATTTATTAAATACGCATTATTTACATAATATCATACAGAATTTACTTATTTCGGAGTTCGGACTATTTTTTTAATAAAAGTTAAGTAATGTTTAAATTACATGTTTTTTTTTTAAATTGCTCATTAGTAAATATTTTTTATTTTTCTTTAACAATAACATAACATACAATATAAATAAAAATAGTTTTTTGACAGTGCCCGAATACCACCTTGACGTTATTAATGCAAAAGATTACCAGGACTAAAAGGTAAGAATAATCAAATCTACCCGCATATAAAAACTAAAAATACCCACAAATAACACAGAATCTGGTGTCTTGATGATAACGCCAGTTTACTCTTAAACCCCGGAGGCCCGTCTGTCTCTATGTCACTCTCTGTCAGTTGTAGCGTGCGGGGTTGTTTGCCGAAATATGAGGTGGGGTGTAAAAACACGAAGGGTTTGCTCCAAGTGTGGTAGAGTTGGTCTGTTACCGTCTGTAAGGGAAAAACAATTTTATTTTGATAAATAATTAAATATATTATTTAAAATAAGATTCACCTATTGTTTTTAAGCTGTTGTATAACTTATAAAGAGAAAATATATTTGCTTGGCGCTTTTAACCCAGAAGAAGCCGCTATTTATTGAGGGAAAATATCTGAATCTTGATTCGGATGCGAAAAATAAAAAGGGCAGTTTAAAAATAAGTATCAGTAATACATATATTTAAATGCATAATATGTGTCTACAGAATGAAGAAAATATGATGCATATTTTAGGATAAAAATAGCGTATTTTGTACAAAAGCACGTCGATTTTTGATGGTTTTTTTTTTCGTAAAAACTGATCGTTTCGATTAGTTTTGCTAATCAATTCTCCTAAAACCTAAATTTTCTGGCAACATTAGCTTCCATTCGATCAGATATCTAAACCAAATTTTTGGTAAATTCTAAGTATAAACTGTATTATTTACCTTGCAGTGGTTAAAATCATCAGCAACCGCGATTTGAGGATATAACGCGCGACATAGCACTATCTGTAAAATATAAAAAGTATTGTAAGTTAGTAAGACGCCTGAATATACTTGTGGATTCCTTAGAAAAAGTAGTTAGAAGTAGTAATGCACAGAAAAAAGTGGTACTATTTACTTAAAGGGTGTTTAATAAGGAATACTTTTATCGATGTATAAGTACTATTATGTTCCTTCCATTTTATGCAATGTTTAGTTTTTTTAAGGCTATTGTGTATTTAAAAATTGTCACGTTTATAAATAAATGTTTTTCCTTTATTTATTTACTTATTACTTAATAGCGGTCCGCCCCGGCTTCGCCCGTGGTATATTTTTACGTTTTCCCTACATAAGAACCATCCTCGTACTTCAAGGAATATAATAAAAAAAAATTCTCGAAATCGGTTCAGCCGTTCACGCGTGATGCCGTGACAACGCGAAACGGGTTTCTTGATTTGATTTTAATTTCTAGAATTATCGAAAGTTTATTATTAAATTACAATTTATTTTTTACAATTTATTACAATATACAATTAATATTCATGTAAAATTATATAAATAAAAGGCTACCAAAACAATTTATACAAGCCAATGTTTCCCTAGCTAGGTTACTGGGCAACCTGTGTTTAGGAGAAACAGCTTGCCTCTAAAATAAATTCACAAAAAGCCTCTTAGCAAATACTTTATTAAGTTTCATTTTAATTTAAGCAGGTGGGCCACCTGATGTTAAGTGGTCACCACCGCCCATAAACACTTGTAACATTAGAAGTGTTACAGGTGCTTTGCCGGCCTTTTATGGACAAATAAGCTCTTTTCTTGAAGGCCCCAATGTCGTAGTTGTTCGGGAATATTATATATAGACTAGCTGTGCTCCGCGGTTTCACCCAAGTATCTCAGCTCCTGCTGGTCTTAGCGTGATGACATAGGTATAGCCTATAGCCTTCTTCGATAAATGGCCTGTCTAACACCGAAAGAAATTCAAATCGGACTAGTAGTTCCAGAGATTAGCGCGTTCAAACAAACAAACTCTTCTGCTGTATAATATAGATATACTTTCAACATGACGAGATCCCGGCCACTATTCGCACTGGCCCCGCTGATGAGCGCCTGTATCCTGCTGGCGTCGTTCGTCAGACGGAACTCGATATCACGGATATCCATTATATTATCATCATCCCCCTTTTCGTCGACAATCTCCCAAGAATCCACTTTTAAACGTTTCCGCTTTTTCGAATCTTCCGCCGCTTTTTGTTTGTACTGCCTGTAAATAATAATAAAGTGACACATTATATCTCCCGCAAATTTAGGAGAGAGAGATGGATATGACCCAACTATAAAGCATTAGATTTAATTCGTTAATCAATCCCTTTCTGTTAGATTCTTATTAAAATAATTAGAGATTCTTATTATAATACATAAATTGAATAAAAATAATTTAATTGACTTTCTTAAATTACCTTCTCATATCTTTCAGTTGTTTCATTTGTCCATGTCGGAGTGATCTTTCCGCCGAAGACATCGATTCTGCTTCGGGAGCTTCCATCAAATTATTATCCTATACAAATAAACAAGTAAAGTTTTAATCAGTAATTATAAAATGAATATAACATTATTTTCAAAACATAACTTTAAGTATTGATGGAACAAACAATATATGGAAATCAACATAAGAAAATATCTGCACATAATTCGGTTAAGTATAAACAATTGAAATTACGCATCAGGTACGCCAATTTAAAAGTGAATCTTATTTATTTATCTACAATAAAGTTAAAAATGACTCCTACTTAACATCCGTAATAAGGTCTTCAATTGCGCAGCAAATTTGTTGAACTTAGCTTTCCCTTATTCTTCTTATTGAACCACGCAGAATACAGACACTATGAGTTTAAAAATGAACCTTATTCACCTGCAATAAGTTCTTCAATTGCGCAGCCAGTTTTGTCAACTCGTATAACCTTTGTTCCTCTATCCCTCGTCGTCTACACCACGCCCTTCCTCCTCCTTTACTTTTTTCCTTTAGCCAAGCGCAATATAGAGATACTAAGGTTATGGGATCGCCGTGGTCTGATTCATCTGGTTTTCTGGCATTCTGAAATAAAAATATAAAATAAGTTAAAAAAATGTAGTTATGCTTACGTACGATATATTTATTGTATGTATAGATTATACAGACATGCTTGCCCGCCTTAAGCCGCCCTAAAAATAATATACAGAAGAGCTATTTGTAATTTGATTAGGTAGAGAAAATTGATGAAAATCGTGATGTTTGATCCTTCCTTCTAAAAGTTATTAACATAATTTATGAAATGATATTTGAATTATACTTAGTATAGGAACACACATTCCTTTATCAAAACAATAATACACGCAAGGTTATCCAAATATTCCTACCCATAAAAACTTACCTCGCACTCAAAATCTCTATGCGCTCTCGTAGTATAAATGGACCTTATACCCAAAGCGGCAGTTAAGGCCAAAGCGGAATCCAACTTATGTGGAGGTAAAGTCGCAGATCCTACCACCAAGGCTTTAGCTAGAGACACTTCTACTGGGAGGTTCGCTAATGCCTTGCCTAGAGCTGTTAGTTTTTCATTTGATGTTAATGCTCCCTGAAAATGTAGGATATTTTATTAAAGTGAAACTTTTATTACATCGTCTCAAACTTTTTGGTCTGTGTAGCGCATGTCGCGTGTATCGCGGCTGCCGAGTAGGTATACCTACTCGGCAGCAGACCGTCACGCGACATGCGCTACACAAACTGCTTTGTGTAGCGCATGTCGCGTGACGGTCGGCTACCGTTCGAACAGTTTCACTTTTACCGTGGTTTCATAAAACCACACAACATTTTATTTTTTATCTATGTACACACTATGAATCAACATAATAAGGAGATTGCAATTTCGTAAGTGCATGTTACCTCCTCTTGTTGAAAAAAATCCTTAAAGTCGAAATAGCACTTATTGAGTTAATCAGTAACATTCGAATAATGCACTCAAATCAAGATTAAATGATATCCAGTGTTACTACTGTTATCACAAATGTTATTAAATATATTGTATAGCAAATAAGAAATATGCGTGAACATGAACTTGCAAAAGTCATACAAATAAAGATTTCATTTGAGTTAAATGCCACTTAATTCTTTCAGCTCCACACTGACTCCGTAAAAACTTGAATTATTAATTCTACTAAGTCGTATTTTTGATCGAATTAATTAAATATAAATTTCGAGGAACTTATTATAATGATAATTACACATACATGTTGTTTCAATTCC
Source organism: Colias philodice (assembly GCF_061535455.1). Taxonomy (NCBI): domain Eukaryota; kingdom Metazoa; phylum Arthropoda; class Insecta; order Lepidoptera; family Pieridae; genus Colias; species Colias philodice. The sequence goes on from NC_143104.1 coordinate 4,065,530, forward strand.
AATAGTGCTTCTTCAATAGCATCTTCCGGGGGTGCATCTATAAAAGGGAACCGTCTTACATCGTTCACTCCCAGAGAACTCATGAGCAATAATAGTGAAGCCAGCGGCACCCTTGACACTTCTGGAGTGCTGAATGCATCCATATCGGTGTATTGGTTTTCGGAGTATATGCGGTAACATACGCCGGGACCTGGAAATAATTTTTTATGTTATACTAGCTTCCGCCCGCGACTCCGTCCGCGCGGATGTCGGTCTTCGCGTGGATGGTCTCCATTTTGATTAACTCTGACAATGACATCTTATAAATATCTATTGGACCCAAATACGGCTAGGTCTATAATAATACGCAACGTGTGTTCGCGGTTCTACAGAACAACGTCTATGGATAAAACTGAAAAATTAAGATTAATTTTTTTTTCTACGTATTTTTCCAGGATAAAAAGTATCCTATTTTACGCCCAGGATAATAAGGTATAATTATACCAAGTTTCATCGAAATCGAACCGTTAGTTTTCACGTGATGTCTTCCGATACAGACAGACAGTATGTACAGAATTGACCCTTCTACAGATTTATTATATACGTATAGATTATTAATTTAGAATACACATTAAAAATAAATTACCCGTTCTTCCTGCTCTGCCTTTCCTCTGATCAGCGCTCGCTTTCGATATCCAAAATTCTTTGAGCCTTTGCATCTTTGTAGATGCGTCGTAACTCATTTCTTTTACCTATAAATAAGTTTTGGATACTGTTGCCTTATTAAAAACAAAATTATACAAAATAGTTAATATTTTTTTTATTTTTTGTAAATCTAAATAGGTTTCTTTTGTTGAATTCACACTTTATGCTAACTTTCTGCTTATGCATGCATGTATATTTAACATGCATGACCGATCTTTATATGACACATCATGTTTTGTTATTTATCTCTGAATTTCGTAACAAAATCGAAAATTTTTCTATACCAATTATGAATAATATATCCAAATCTGATCAAATAATCACGAAATCTTGCCGTGTTGTAACATTTCATCTTCACGGATATTGTTTTTGATTGCGCAGGCGAACCGGCGGGCAAATAGCTAGTTTATTACATTAATATTGATTATAAATAGATCCTAAAATTATATTATATTACTTACCTTTCCCGAATCGACAACAAATCGTATGCCATCTATCGTAACCGATGTTTCAGCTATATTTGTGGATACAATGCACTTCCTAACGCCCTCAGGTGGATAATCGAATACCTAAAAATATTGCACATTTAAGCATCGGATTCTGATGCGGTTTTTTTAATGGATACAGGAAGCTTTTTGATAAGTTTTAAACAAAGCGATTGAGACAGGTTATTTATTTAAAAACACAACTCACAAGTATATAAATTATTTTGATTTGACATTAGATTGTAAATACTTAATAGGTGTATTGTATTTCTTCAATATGTGCTTAATCTTCGGTTAATAATATAACCACAGACTAATAATAATATACTACGTATACAACAGACGGTGCACTCCATACAAAAAAAGTTGCACTATGAATTTACGCAATTAAAGCGCCAGTGGGGAAATAACGTACTACCACAGACTAATAATAATATACTACGTATACAAATATAACTTACCTTATCCTGTTCAACCAATGAGAGTCCACTATGTAACGGAAGGACAATCCAAGACTTATTTTTCTCAGCATATTGCTGTGCTGCGTCACAAATAGCTGTTATTTCTTGAACGCCAGACATGAATATTAAAAGGTCACCCCTTTCGTCACCTGAAATGTAAAATTATAGCTTTTAAAAAATTTATGTATTCATAAATGTATTTATTTCTGACTGAATTTTTATTTTAACGAATTATTATTACTTATATTAGATTAGAATTTTAATTATTATATTAGAATTTTAATCAACCACTCACCTAGTCTCTACCCAGGTTGGAATAGGTTTAAACAACGAAAAGAAGCGATAATTTTCAAAGACAGTTTAGAAATTTTAAGGCTTAAAAGGCTTATTATGGCAATAGTTTTATGTAACGGTATATATAAAAATACAAATATTCCCTCTACACAATATTGCAGAAAGGTTTATTCAGGTGAATTAAATTGCTTTAGCACTCACTTGGGTATTTATTATCAATCAAGCTCATAATTTGCATATAAGGCTGTGGATCCAGCCGATCATCTCTTGTGGGCTTCTCATCAATTAATACTGGCTTATAGTGGAGTTCTATAGGAAACAGTCTACCAGGCACCTGAATTGTATTTTTTTATTGATTGACTCATTTAATATTGGGACAATTTATTGATTTATACTGTTATAAAAAATCATGCAGAAATATTGATTTATGAGTTGTTTAATATTTAAAGACATGCATACATTCCTTATAAAAAAATTATGAAGGTATTCATACTCAAACTCAAAATATTTTTTTTTTGTAAACTTTTACAAGTATTTATATGTGTATCTCATTTTAATTAACTTACTTGAATAACAACAGCAGATTCAGCGCTAAAATAATCTTCAAACAATTGTATATTAATTGTTGCTGACATCAAAACTAGTTTAATATCACTTCTTGTATGAATAAGGCATTTTAATACTCCCAACAAGAAATCACCCATTAAATGCCTTTCATGGATCTCATCTAATATAATGACATCATAATTTGGTAAGTTTTCTGAGGACATCTGAAATTATGCATACAAAATTTAATTATTACAAGTTATAATGTTTGGTACATATAACTATACATATATAAAGACAATTTTATACTATCACTGTATAAGAAATCATTACTGATATGATGCAGAGCTGTTAAGTACCAGAAGCAAATTTTCCAATTTAGCATAAGCTCACAAAAATAATTCAGACTCAAACTCAAACATTTATTTATTCAATTAGTCTTCTTATAAAAGCACTTTTGAATTGTCATGACTAAAATGTCAACCTCAAATGTAATATTAAATATTAACATTGTTTTTTTTGTGTGTTTTAATGAATGATGGACGTATTCATGAAAAATTAAATATGAAATAATAAATAATTATCAATGTACAATAATAAAGAAATATAAATTCCATTACCTGTCTCAATAACAGTCCTTCAGTAATAAAACAAATACTTGTATCTGCAGTTTTGCTCTTCTCAAACCGGATCTGATACCCAACTTTAGTTTCAAATTGTGACAGCATTTCAAACGCAACACGTTTTGATAATGATACACATGCTATTCTCCTTGGTTGTGTACAAGCTGAAAATTTTATGTTATATGAATCATATTTACATAATTTTATAAAACTGAAGAGTTTGTTTGTTTGTTTGAATGCGCGAATCTCGGGAAGTGCTCCGATTTAAAAAAATATTTTGGTGTTAGATAGCCCATTTATCAAGGAAGTCTATCATCTCGCTAAGACGAACAGGAGCAGAGTACTGCGGGTAAAACCTAACTAGTGTTACAAATAAATGTTAAATTATAAAAAAATGATAAGTTTGGACCATATAGAAGAGATCAAAAACTTGTTGATTGGGGCATTGATAGGTAAAGCTAGGCGTATTTTTCTAGTGAGGGTAGGATAAATATAATTGAGCACCAAAAGCATATCCCACATGCAATCAGTAAAAATCGATTTTAAAATAGATATTGAAATGTATCAGATTTGTATAAAAAATATATCTATTTTATTCAATACATATAGTATCATATTTCAATATATCTCTGCTACAAGTTGAGAACATCCATTGTATTTGGGAACTGTAGTTCAAATGAACAACAATTTCTACATTTTCTTACCAATATTTTGAAAACCAGCTTCATGTAGATATTGAGGAACCTGAGTAGACTTTCCACATCCTGTGTCACCAGCTACAACTACAACTTTTTCATTCTGCACAGCTGATACAATTTCGTCCCTATAATTAGGTACAAGTTTCTCAAAATAATTTGAATTTTTCATTTATAGAAATTAAGAATATAAGAAATTGGTCAAATGTTGTAGGTAGTTATAAAATATATTATAATGTTAAAGTAATAGAATCACATCTTTTCCATACCTATATTTTGCAACAGGCAGTTCTTTTTGTGCTTTCCTTAATTTTTTTAGTTTCTCAAATTTTTCCTTGTTTTTAAAGTCAATATATATGGAAATAATGTTAAGGAACACTTTAAATTTCCTTTCGTCCAATCTTCTTCTGCTTCTATCATCATACACTGTGTCCATATATTTTATTTTTACTTTAAAATTAATACAGTCAGTTTTTGAAAACGATTGCTTTATTTCAGAGTTGTTTGTGTTTGTATCATGAGTTTCTACTGGTATGATTGGCTTTCCAGCTTTTCTCAAAGTAGCTTCATACTTTTTAACAAAAATCCAAAAGTCGTCAATACTATTTGCAACTGTATTTGTATCGTTACTGTATTGTATTATTTTATTTAAGTTTCGCTTATAATTTAAGAAACTAAAATCTTCAGTTTCTTCAATAATATCAGCAGTAGTCGTAGGAGATGGTGCTCTTTTTCTTATTTTAACTCTGTCTCGACGCTCGCTGCTCCGAGAGCGAGATCGTCTTCGTTTTGAAGAATATCTCTGATCTCTAGATTTTCTATCCATGACTTTTACTTTGCTATGCAATTTTTAAATAAAAATAATACTATGTTGCCTATTTATTTATTTAAGAAATAAATCATTTTCGTATTTTTCAACTGTGTATTTATTAAATTGACATGTTTTGATGTTTTTATTTTGAATTTTGACTTTTAGGATTTGACATTGACAATAACTTGAGAAACTCGTGGTGGAATGACAGACACAGATAAAATAAGGACAGAGACCATACAGGAGATACAGAAGGAGAATGGGTGCCTCGGTAGTCGGCACTCGGCACATTATTCTCCATAATATCAAAATATATATTTTTTATTTTTTTATTTAACTAACATAAATAACTAACACCTACTAAGATGTTCTCTTATCATAAGCACCATATCGAAGATTATTATACATTAGAAATGGTTTTTTTGTTCAACATCAGCGAATTTGAGTATAATATATTGATTCTAGTATTTTGTACCAAGTATATGATTTAAATATATTTTGTTTTAATTAGTACTAAATTACTCCTATAAAGCATTCCAATACACTAAAAATGTAAAGTGGTACATAATGGTAAACAACACAACCTGCAGCCTTCCAGTAGGCAGTAGCTCAAGTTAGAGCACTGTTCAAGTTTTAGAAATTTATTCATATTATCATAAATAATTGCATGTTAAAATTCCCCTTTCGCATATTTTACTAATGAGTTCTAATTAACAAGTTCAATGTTTTAATTAGTATCATCTTAGTTTATTAAAAATTAAAATATACCTAGTTATTCTTTATACATTTTTAAATAAAGTTTTTCTGTACTGTCATACAGTTAAAACGCGTCTTTATAATTTATACCGCATCAATGCCCTCTATCGTCGATATTATGATTTTTAGTTTGTATCCGCCATTGCGTTCCGCCATTTTGCTTGTTCAGGAGAGAACGTAAAACAGCTCCTATGTATTCTAAAGTGGTGTTTAGTTATTTATTTTAATACAATTAGTGTTTCAATACACTAATGGCTTGCTTAAATACACTTAAGTTAGAAATTAAGACTCTAGAACAAGTGTTTCCAAAAAATCATGAGCGGTTTCAGATAATGTCAGCTAGTGTCGACGAACTGACCTGCAGATTCGTTGGCAGAAATGGAAAGAAATATGAGATACACGCAAATATCACAGTAAGTATTAGTTGTATCAGTTTTATTTTGTCTTAGAATGTACGCACTTCATATTTTATTATTGATGAACAGGTTTATTGATTACCTTTGTGACAAAGGGTCGTTGTTTATGAGGGCAGGGCTGTCAACAAAAGATTTACGGAAGTGATTATTTTCTAGATTAAAACGTTTATTCACGTGTGTTTAACAAGTAGTTTCAATCGTGTATGTTTATTCAAGATTAGTGATGCAATTAGTTTGGTGCAGTGCGCGCAGGTTTCGATCGCAACACATTTCAACATGATAGAGATTTACGAGCCCATGACGAATCATTGTATCGATCATTCAGGTTTCAGTGCGCTGGTCTTAGTGTTTGTAACTAGTTACAGCTACGTTTATTGAGGGTAAGCACTATTTGGTTTGAATAACGGTATTGATGCGAGAATTTTGGGACAAAGCCACTTAGTCATGTTTTCTACCTGTTTTTTGTCAGCATTGTACCTAATTCTTTTTGTATTGTTCAGATTGAAAGAATCTGTGAACTAAGGGTATAGAAAGTTAAGTATTGTATATTCTTCTATTAGTATAGAATATAACATTTTGTTTTATTACATGTTGTTATGTATATTTTAATTAGTTTAAAAAAATACCTTTTCTTAATTTTGTTTCTGTAAAAAAATGTGTATTTAATGATTATTTTATTAGAAAGAAATATATTTAATATGAATGTGGAAATATTTTCATTATAATGACCATAGTTTTAGAAACATAAACTATACATCAACAATTAATTAATTGAATAGTTAAAAAGTTTTATTATGCAGGTATCTCCAAACAAAATATGAAGTGTTGAACTTTCAACATGTACCTAGTTAGTTTGTTAGTGTTTATGTAGTAGATATATTTTAATAAACTTGAAAAGTTACTTACAATAACAAATATAACCATTTATGACAAAAATTCTTCATTATACAATAATCAATAATTAATATATGTCATACTGTACATTTTCATACTTATTTATTGACAAAACATTACATAGCCACAATATCAAATCTCAATACATATATTATAATCAATTTGTATATAAACATTACTCATCCAAATTTAAATCAAATGAAGCTTGAAATCTTTAATTTGAGTCACAGTACATTTTCATGCAAACAGTATTATAATACAATAGTATTATAATGTTAATGAACAGTGTGTGAAGTAAATTAAATCTATCCCAATTTTTATAATATTTTCCATTCAACAAAGAATAAATTGTTCAGACTCAAATCAATTGAAAGATGATTTTTTTACAGTGCTAATAATATCTTTAGTAAATTTGTAAGATCAATTTTTACAGAGACTAATTGAAGTTGAAAATTTTAACCCATTATTGAGCCCCGAATGGCCCGATCGGTCCACGACACAATAGATTTTCTATTGTGTCTGTGATTCCAGGGCCTGAGTTATTAAGCAGTATTATGATTAAATATTACTATTACATATAATTATTCTCTCTATACTATTGTAATTATTCTTTTTTCAGGAGACATACCCAAATACTCCACCAGTATGGTTCGCGGACAGTGAAGATCCAATAGTGACAAATGCTGTGCAGATTCTGAGTAACACACAGGGGAGAGATAATCATGTTATAAATCAGGTAAGATGGTTAATTCAGGTCCCTATGAAGGTACTGTATAAATTTTAAATTGAAGTTTTTAACATTAAAGTTAAATGGCTTATTCGTTTTAGTGTAGTTGCTGAAAATAATGTTTTATATGAATAATTGTTTTATAAATGATAATATGTCAGTGATGAGTATAAAATATTTTATAAAAAATGAAACAATGTAATTATTCTATACTAGCGGTCCGCCCCGGCTTCGCCCGTGGTACATGTTTACGTTTTCTCTACATAAAAACCATCCTCGTCCTTCAAGGAATATAATAAAAAAAGAATTATCGAAATCGGTTCAGCCGTTCTCGAGTTATGCGCTTACCAACACATTTTGCGATTCATTTTTATATATAAGAAGAAGATGATATATGTACATTATTCTTTTATTACAACATTTCCAAAAACATTTATTTTTTTAGCATTCAAAATAAATTAAACACAATTTATTTTAAATGCACACAATATTTTATAGTATTCTTCATTGTAGTTCATGTTTTTTTATAGTTAACTTAGCAAATTAAACTAAACAATAAACAAGATGAAATAATTTATAGGTGGGTATATTATTGAGAGAGCTATGCAAGTTACACGGTGTGCCGGAGCCTCCAGATTTGGACTCGCTCTCTCTGCCCCTCCACCCCGCGCCCCATCAGAGGTTTGTCAAACAATATGAAATTTAAATGCAAATAACACTTTCGTGAATTAGAAAATGAGAAATTTAAATGTAAATAACTTTAATAATATTAATAACAATTATATTGGTGCACAGATAAATATTAGTTGCATGTGGTGCTTACTGGTCCTACAGATTTCACTTCAAATTTTTTTAATGTCTCAATTAACGCTATGCTTGTAAACTAATTTTAACCTTCTTAACTTTATGGCTCAACAAATAGCAGGCATGCGGAGATTAAAATACTTATGTTAAGTAAACAATTATAAAAATGGAAACATAAGAAACGAGCACTACATTTACATACTATATATGTATTATACATAATTTTATAAGATGTAAAATCAATTTTGTATGAAATTATAATATTTTGTTTCTGAATAAAATAATTTTCTCGTTGTAAACATAGGTAATGAATGCTGGCTACCTCTCTAAATCCCTCTATTGTTATAACATTCATATATTATAGTACCAACATGTTAAAAAAATATGCAAAATTAGCCATACATTATTCAATTGGCACTTTCAGTTTAGCCATTGTAGTATGCAAAAAGGTTCCGCAACTTCAGTTTACATGGATAAACTCGTTTTTTCACCTTTTTATCGAGCGTAAATAACTATTGTTCGCTCGCCACATAACACCCGATAATCGATAGTGCACTGCGCAATTTTATTTCCGTACGTTGATCGTGTTTACATTAAATATTCATTGAACGGTAACTCCTTCCGTTCTAGTACTGTAAGAATTGTAGTAAGATTTATTTTTAGTGAATAAATAGTTGTAGGTTTTGTTAATAATGCTATTAAAAAACATATATGTACCTATTTGCTATAACCTCTGTTATTGTATTATGTTTCATTTTATTCGAATTCATTCACTCGCGTTTTAACTATTTGTGTAAATAACATCTCAGAATGATATTGCTGTTTTTGAAGAGAAAAACTAAAACATTTATGTTTAGTTTATTTATTTGTATTTTATATGTATAATATGGATTGTCTTTATTCTCTATCTTTACTCATTAAAATATTGGGGTAACAATGAACTTGATTTCAAAATTATACAAGTTTCCTGTGACTATTCACTTCTATGCTGCAAAATTTAATTTTATTAGTTAATGCTTTTGAATCTTATTGATATTGTAGTTTTTTATAAGTTATTCAATAAGTTAAGTTTCAGTATTTGCTGGTGTTTGATTTAAGGGTTAATAATATAATGAATAAATCGCGTTTAACCTCTCAACCACCGAGATGCCAGATCCGACCGCGACACAATAGATTTTCTATTGTGTCTGTGATTCTGGGGCCTGATGGAATAAAATCCGTCTTTTATTTCTCAAACATCGAAATATTTACAAGTAATTAATAAAAAATTGCAGAGTACCAAGTGTAACATCGAATGGGGCGGAGTCTGGCACAGAGGAGGACGAGGAAATGGCCGCCGAGGAGGACGAATCAGAGGGGGAGGATGACTTGCCACTAGAGATGGTTGACGATGCTGGTAGAAGCAATAAGGTTAGTAGTGATATATTAAGAAATGTTTTCAACTATGTATTAATTAGTATGTAGAATTATAATAAGTAATAGTAATAATTAAGAATGTTTATTTAATTCATAAGTAGATATTGGCTAGAATAAATAAAAATCTCTCCTGGTTCTAAGTTTGTGAGTTAATATTATATAGAATAGTGTTAAACTAACACGACTTCTTTTATATAAATATATAGATTTGTGATTTTTTTTTATTTAAGTTGAAAAAGGTATGAATAGCTGATTTCTGGAATGAAAAATAATAATTCAATATTTCTTAAAGAAAATTTTCATATTTTATTTAATCAATAACTAAAATATTAATAAAAACTGAACATTTTCCAGGATGACATGGAAACAGAGCACTTGGCGACACTGGAGCGGCTCAGACAGAACCAACGACAGGACTATCTATCGGGGAGCGTGTCGGGGAGCTTACAAGCGACTGATCGGCTGATGAAGGAGCTCAGGGATATATACCGTTCACACTCGTTTAAGAATAATATGTACTCTATAGGTAAGATGGTTTTGCGTTTAATGTTATTAATTTCTAACTGTTTTGGTGAGAAATGTATTACGTTTTGTGTGTTTTAAGTGTAAACATTTGATAAATATAAACCATATTCATATACCAGAGCTGATATACTTAATTAAAATTGTAATTTAACCTGTGAGAATGTTGAATATAAGTAATTATTGTTCATAAAAGATAAATAAAAATTATTTATAGAAAAATATTTGTGTCAACTTATGCTATAAAATTTCAATCACCTAGTTTATTAATTTTTTGACTGTTTAAAATTTCCAGAGTTGGTAAACGATTCACTATACGAATGGAACATTAGACTAAGGTCAGTGGATCCGGACAGTCCATTACACAATGATCTGTTAGTTCTCAAGGAGAAGGAGGGAAAGGACTCGATATTACTCAATATCATGTTCAAGGAGACATATCCGTTTGAGCCGCCCTTTGTAAGGGTCGTGTACCCGATTATATCAGGTAAGATTTCGTTTTAAGGTCACTATTATATCTGGTAAGGAATTGTTGAGGTTAAAGTCTTGTGAATGTTTACTTAGGACGGAACTGTTAATTAACAAATATTTGCGTATAGATAGTTGTGGGATGAGTTGTGTGGATTGATTAAAATTAATTTAAACATGTTACTTTGTCCGTATTTGTTACTAGCTTTCTATTACGACTTTGTACATATTCACCACTAAGCAGTACTGTTGTGAAAAAGTACCCAATTACTTTTACATTTATAAAAAATTCTTATTATTTTCAGTAAATACTGTGCTGATTTATTTTCTACATTCAAATTTTTTAATTTCATCATGGAACATATGGAACTATTCATATTCATATTATTTATATTATGAACATCATTGTCAATTAAAAACACATTAACAAATGTAACTAAATAACTACAGGATGCCAGTGGCGTGCATTCCATAAAGACATAAAGACACTGCCTACCCTACCATTTACCAAACTCTGATCAATATTTAATATGCATAAATGAAATTCACAGCGTCATTAAATTTTATTAATTGCGCAATGTAGTTATGAAATAAAAATATTTTTTTTTTTTTTTTATGTATATGTAAATGCAATCTGTTCATAGAACATTCAGCACTTGGTTATGAATGTATTGAGACTTGTAGGGCGAGCGATCCAGTGATGCCAGCCGTTATTACTTTTTTTTTTTTTTTTTTTCTTTTCTTATAAATCTATGGGAGCTTTTCTTTTAAGTCTTTGGAATCTTGTGTCGTTTTTCATTAAATCCATGGCCAAAGCATTGGGATGTTTATCAAGTCTTTTTTTGTAGGAGCTCATAGAGTGCTTGATTTCGTCTTTAACTGTTCGAATTTTAAGATCGTGGTGTAACTGTTGGTTTGTAACATACCAAGGAGCGTTTGTGATTAGTCTAAGCATTTTCGATTGAAACCTTTGCAAAATTTCGATATTGGAGTTGGAAGCAGTTCCCCATAACTGGATCCCATAGGTCCAGATTGGTTTAATGATGCTTTTGTACAAAAGTAATTTATTTTCCAACGAGAGTTTAGATTTTTTGTTGAGGAGCCAGTACATTTTTCTCAGTTGAATGCCAAGGGCTTTACGTTTAGTAAAAATATGTGTTCTCCATGTGAGTCTGCGATCCAGATAGATGCCAAGGTATTTCGCGCCATCGGCCTGAGGAATAGGTACACCATTGAGAGACACTTGTGAGCACGAGCCGTAACGAGTCGCAAATGTTACCTGTACAGACTTCTTTTCATTGGCTTTAATTCGCCAGGTTGATAACCAATCTGTAATTTTATCAAGACAGACTTGGAGGTTTTCACTAGCTTGTACTGGATTTTCGTGGATCGCTAGGGCTGCAGTGTCGTCAGCAAAAGTTCCAATTACCACGCCATCTGTCATGGGCAAATCTGCTGTAAATAGCAGGTACAGTGTAGGACCGAGTACACTTCCTTGGGGAACTACGGCGTGAGCTTTGTGAAGGGTCGTAACATATTCTCCTTGCCTTACTTGGTAGTGTCTGTCCTCTAGATAGGACTTGAGAAATATGAAGTGATTAGTTGGTAATTTAGTTTTTATTTTATATAGTAGGCCCTGATGCCAGACTCTATCAAAAGCCTGTGATATGTCAAGAAACACTGCACTGCAGTATTTTTTGGCCTCGTAAGCTTTGTGAATTTTTTCTACCAGTCGGTGAATTTGTTCTGTGGTTCCATGTTTTTGTCTAAATCCGAATTGGTGGTCCGGTATGATTTTGTTTTCTTCTATAACTGAGTTCAACCTTTTCAAGTAAAGAATCTCTATTACTTTGGAAAGAGTAGGAAGCAAACTTATCGGCCTGTAAGACGACACTTCTTCTGGAGTAATATATTTCAAATATATTATTTTAGATCCATCTATCGGTATTTTGATAGCATTATTATCTAATTTCTATAACACCGGCTCGGCTCAAGTCACTATTCATCTGAGCTATTCATGCGCTGCACTAGCGCCGCCACAGGACCCAGTACGTCACGGGACGGCAAAGACACAAACTATCCGTGTCTAAGTTTTTATATGTGTGCTCTGCGTGTCTACGCATATTTTATATGTGTGCGTGCCTATAAACACGGCACACTGATGTAATAAAACCACGCACACAAACACACAAGGTAGGCAGTGTCTTTTTACGAAGATATACGAATTAGATACGAACCGAATTCGGAACTACATTGAAAGTCGAAAATGAAGTTGAATATGCGACCAATTTAAGAAGTGTGATAATGTATACAATTTTGTAGCGGTAAAGACCATCTGCAAATAGTATCATTATTCGTTTGTTTTGTTTTGGAAATAACAAACGTTTACTTTGAGGTTAAATTTGTTTTTTGAGAAAATTAACAATGTTTACTACGACAATTTGCAAGTGAAGTGTTTTGAGAGTAACTAGATAGATTATGTCTATCATCAGTGTATTTTGTAAGATAATAAGGCATACCTAATTTAACGAAAAATTCTTATATTTTTGTTTTATGAATACACTTTTATCAAGCAGAGAGTGATAGGAAAAAGGCCGATCTATAAATGGATCTATACCGGAATTTGTAATACACAAAGGTAAAGTTAATCATTAATTACATAATATAGAACTACTAGTTAGGATATCATACCTACTTTGACAATTATTTTATAGATATTAATATGACCTATGTTCGTGATAATATGTTTTCCATTATTTTGCGGAAATACTATGTATCTCCAATCAAATATCAGTACTGCAATATGAAATATTAGTTTTTATGACTTATTATCATTGCAAATTTCTGCCTACCCTGTCCAAAAACTCTGTGCACGCCCCTGCAGGATGCTACACATACGAAAAAACCGTTGAAAGAGTTCATCAATAGATTATTTTAGCTCAGAATTAAAAAATACTTATTTTTTATAATTCCAGGAGGCTACGTGCTAGTCGGCGGCGCGATATGCATGGAGCTGTTAACGAAACAGGGCTGGTCGTCCGCGTACACCGTGGAGGCGGTTATCATGCAGATAGCCGCGACTTTAGTCAAGGGCAAGGCGCGGATCCAGTTCGGCGCGACTAAAGTCGTGTCGCAGTCGCAGTACAGCCTCGCCCGCGCGCAGCAGAGCTTCAAGTGCCTAGTGCAGATACACGAGAAGAACGGTGAGTTACAATTGCGACTGAAGTCAACAGGCGCGACTAAAGTCGTGTCGCAGTCGCAGTACAGCCTCGCCCGCGCGCAACAGAGCTTCAAGTGCCTAGTGCAGATACACGAGAAGAACGGTGAGTTACAATTGCGACTGAAGTCAACAGTCGCGACTAAAGTCGTGTCGCAGTCGCAGTACATCCTCGCCAGCGTGCATCAGATAAAAACAAAGGAGGTTTTGTTACGAGTTTGTCACTTCCTAAATCTCATATTATCGATTGTTACTATGACTATGTTTATAGTTTTTTTGCTTATTATCAACTCATATAACTTACCAAATCAAAAATTAATTGATATAATTAACATAGCGTTTGTTATTCCAGGATGGTTCACACCGCCAAAGGAGGACGGCTAAGCGTAGCCGTCGCACAGCACATAAGACTAACGTGTTACTATCGCCCATGAACTCTACACTCAATCGGAAAGTGACGAATAGTATTCGATTCCATTACGTTTTATTGAGCGCAGTTTGTATAATACTGTGTCGTGTATGACTGTGGAACGTATTCATATTGTATGTGTATTGATAAGTGCTATTATTGTTCTGAATGCAAGTGGTAACGAGAGACTCATAAGACTTATAGGAAATGTTTAATGTGTAACGTTTTTTGTAATCATTAATTTTTTCTCGTAAAGTTATCCATATGTGTAGACCTAGACGTTAACGGAGTGTAAAGTGAAAAACTCTTTGCATTTCTTTTTAGTTATCGGAATAAAAAGAACCTGTGATTCGTAAACAGTTTTTTGTTGATCCTCTTATTATTGGGTATTTTAGTACTTCCATATATATTTAGTGAAATACGAGTAGTCATAGAAGTGCAGCTTTTCAATCCGACCTGGGATTTGAGATTAGCATAGTTGATTGACACATTTGAATGTACAGAAAACATGCTATATGAAGGAAACTTCTAGAAATAATGAATGAAAATGAATAAGGCATATGAAGATTAAGAAAGATGATTATAGAACACTTGGATGGATGTAGACGTAACTATTCACTGTAGAGATCAAGATATATTTCATATCAAGCAAGGATCTTGTATGTATCACTTTTGTACAATGTTATATGCTACCATCTTAAAGGTAAGGCTTATATTATAATAGTTTGAAATAACTTACAATTTTATATGAACAGCAAAACAATGTACTCATTCATCTTGTGCCTAAATAAATTAAGTTGTAGTAAGGTTATTCTGAGACAGAATAAAAAAAAATAATAACATTGTACCTAAAACCAGAACTTGTAAATATTTTTAGTTGTCGGCGTAAAAAAAATAAAAATATATTCATATTTACTTGATTATTGTAAACTACAAACTTTCCCTTTTACACTAGCTTTATAATATTTTGCAATATTTTTTAATTCAAAGCCAAATTCATTGGAATGAAATGAATGATGATTTTATTGCAAACAAAAATGGACAATTTTACCAGTGGCACCCATTAAAAAACACTGCAGAACCAGTATCTCTCAACAGACAACAAAATAATGTTTTTTATTATACTTGCCATCACTATACTTAAATGTTAATAAGAAGCATGATAAATAAAATAGCAATGATTATGTTAAAACGTATATATTATTATCTTTTCATAAATAGCTTAACAGTCACCACATACCATATAAAACTTACAAAATTACTTATTTCTACATAATACAAACTGAACAACCCTATTTCTATAGAATTTACTTTTCATAGTTTTGCTTTGGCATTTTCCTTATTATGTTCCATGAATCTTTTCAACCCCATCACATGCTGTATTGCACCAGGCTCATTCACTCTCTTGCAATAATCTTTTTCCTTCATAGTATTATACCATTGCATTAATTTCGGAAATCTAAAAGAAATGATGTGTAAGTATTAGTTATTTTAAGATATTAATGTGTAAAAATTAATTATTTTAAAGAAATTAAAATGGAATGGAAGCATACGAACTGAAATACTTATTGCAATTTTATATTAAAATATACAGTGAATACAACTGGACCTACTATTTTATCACTTTCATTTTAGCTTCATATATGCAAGCTATAACATATCTTCATTTATTAAAAAAATATAAGTACTATTATAATTTACTAGCTGTGCTGTCAGTTTTACCTGCATGCATAAGCAAGTATTTCTATAGCTTATATGCTATTCTAGTACATAATACCCCAGCCACACGACTCGACGAGTGGTATGGGAAGTGACGAGGGAAGTAGGCAGGGACGTAGTGTGGCCACGTTACTCGTCATGCCACTCGTCGTGCTCATCGTCCTGCTCACTGCTGTCGGCTTTTGCGCGCGAGTCAAAGGACCGGCAATACGAGTGCGAATTAGGGATGGGCGTCATGGAATCAACGGACTAGTTAAATTAACCGTCTATATGTACACTCAACGATTCGACTAGTCCATCGCTCACCAATGCACTAGTTGAATTCAACGGCTAAACAGTCTTATTGATAAGAATAAATTCTTTTCTTTGAAGTTTTTTAAAAAAAATATTTTTGGTTTACAAGACCAATGTTTTGAATTTAAACTATAAAAACAAACGATAATAAGTTTTTTAGTAATACTTTTTTTAGGGAGTATAATTTTTGTAAGAAAGCATAAATATTTATTAATTGTTTTATTGAGATTAGAATTTATTGTTTTAAGAATTTATTTAATAATAGTTATTTATTTTACACATGGACTAGTCGAAGATTTTAACTAGTTGAATGACTAGTTGATGAACGACATTTAACTATCTAGTCTCGTTGATGAAAAATACGTCGACGACCCATCCCTAGTGAAGAGCGTCGCGATTAATCGCGCGAGTAGAGCAGTGTGTGGCCAGACGGCAATATCGAGGCGAGCGGCAGCGCGATGAGCAGGACGAGGAGCAGCACGAGTAGCAGGACGAGTAGCATAGTGTGGCTGGGGCATAAGCTAAATCACTGCCATGTATTATTAAAAACCATTCAGTGATTGTTTGGTAACAAATATTTTTACAAACTTTCGCCGTTTATGTAGAAACATGAGAAATAGAATCACCTATTTTGATCTATAGGAATCAATCCATGTAGTGAAGACATTGTTGTCATTACACTTAAATCTGCAAGTGTGGCGACATCATCAGCCAAATAAAGATTTTCGGAAAGGTAAGCTTCGAGTATCCTGTATGAGTCTTCAACGTTTCTTATTGTTGACATTGATATCTCAGTCATTCTACCTGTGTAAGTACCAGCCTGTAATTTATAAGTAATAAATCTTAAGTATTATAATTTGTATTATTTATTAAATGAGTAGATGTATATTTTTAAAGTATTGTATTTAATTGAATATTGGTAAAGAGGAGATTTAGTTCTGCTAACAGTTTTTTGATTGAAAAAAAAACCTTAACATAAATAATGATATGTGAATTAATTCAAATATAATTGTGTATTCCAATTTTTGAATAAGTTCATTATCAAGCGACACTAAAAGTACCTAATAAAAGACAGACACAAAAAAATAGCTTACCATAATTGATCTTAATCTTGGAAACAAAATACCACAGTCAAAGAATAGTCTTTGGTTAATTATGGCCCTTTTCCTTCTATCTTCTGGATATAGATAACAGTGCTCTGGTTTTGCATGTTTGTCAAATAAGTACAACATTATGGCATGACTGGAATAAATAATAAATTATCAAGATGATAAGTAAGGGGTAAGTAATAAGTGTAATATACTCAATATAACAATTAAATGTATATTTTTTGTTGTTTATTGATATAATATCAACAACATCCTGCAGATCCATTCAAAGCTTATGATTTAGAATTTGACTAGACTATTAATTTATTTAATACATTTTCCTCCTTCAGTCAGAAGTAATTTTATACTATCAATAAAAATTAATTTGATGAGCCTTAAATTGTTTTTAAGTGCTAAAAAATCAATTTCACCTGTCAGCTAAGTTAAAATTATCTTCTTCCCATAGTGGAATAGTTCTCATCGGGTTTTTCTGTAAGGATTAATTGTATAACTTAATTATATACGATAACTTATGCAAATATGTAATTTTATCTCTATTTAAATAAAATTCTTGTGTCAGAGTTAGTAATCAAATTTCTCAAAACAGCTTGATTGATTCTCTCCATATGTATATTATTTTTAAGCTAGTACCTATCAATAAATTGCTATATCTGTAGTAAAGTATGTAATCTATACTTAATATTATAAAGCTGAAGAGTTTGTTTGTTTGAATGCGCTAATCACAGGAACTACTGGTCCGATTTAAAAAATTATTTTGGTGTCAGATAGTCCATTTATTGAGGAAGGCTATTTATCATCACCTTAAGACAAACAGGAGCAGAGTAATGTGGGTGAAAATGCGGGGAACAGCTAGTGAGATAGAAATTCATGACCATCAATCACCATTTTCTTTAATTTCATATACCTGACAACTTTTTTTTTATTGTGTTCCTTACCTTGGTCAATTCTGGTGTATCTTGCTCTCTAAGGAATGGATTAATTATTACTTCTTCATATGGAATTTTAAGGATGTCTGTAAGCATCATCACTGCTCGAGCTGGGGGACTGCCATCTATCTTGTAAAACTTCGCCATTTTCACTGTACTTGATAAATTATTACAGGTCAACCTTTGAAAGGATTTTATTCGTTCTTTCCATAAATATCCTATAAGAATCTGTAAGTATACATTTTATTATTAACTGGTAGCCTGTATTTATGTTTCAATAATTGCCAAGTTATTAAATTCCCAATGTTTAGATTAAAAGTGTTGTTTTTACTTTTTCATTTTCTGATAACAATATTATGATAAGATCATAAATATCCTACATATTAATTACCTAATTTATCTATAAATTTTGGTAAAACCTTAAAAATTACTAACCTTAGCTTTGGACATGTAGACTGCAGACTTTTGTATTATATACTTTAATATAATAATTCAATTTTATTTGAGTTTTTACATGATATTTTATTATTGCTATAAATTGACATACACGTCAAACTTAATCATATTGTGACATTGTGACGTTCACAGAGCAAGAATTAAAGTAAGAGACGGCACTCAGTACTTTGATTTCGAGCTCACGCACACATATGCATGTATTGGCTAAGGGCGAATCTTATATACCAACATAAGCTCACTTACGTCAAAAATGACACACATTGCTGCCAACATTTAAAAGTTGACGTGCTAGTGATGTCTCTTTGAGTGCATATTATCGATAAAACTTCATATCGATATCGATAAAATTTTCTATGCTGGGTAACATCACTACTAATTCTCATGCTTATTCAAATTTATAGGAAATTAAAAATAAAACACCAACAATGTAGATCAATAAGTTTATTATAATATAATATTAATTATATAATAACATTTTTATATAATATTAAAACTCACTATAATCAGCAAAAATGGTTAATTCCATTTGAATTTTACTGAATATATTTATTTAGGCATGTAGGACTTAATTCGGCTAACGGCTTAAATATTATGTGAATACAACTAGATTCACATTTTATACTTTTCCTTGAAATATTTTGCGGGATTTCTATTTTAAAATCTCGTTCTAAATTTCGATACCAATAATAATTATTAATTATATCGTTGCCGTTCGGATCGCCATATTGGAATTGTATATGAAGAAGCCGTTGTTTTCTTTGGACATAATAATATCTCTCCAATTGATTCTACAGCCAGAACATGACGTAATAGAGAAGTTTTCTCATAAATTGTTATGTAATTATTATGTTTTATCTTCCTTATAGAACAGTCATTGGGTATATATTGCAAATATTAAGTCATAAATCAAATAATTATTATGTACACACAAAGATTTTAACATTGTTTACACATAACACTTTTTCTTCTTTTATCACTTTTGGCAGAAATTTAACAAATTAACAAATTCAATGTACACTTTGATTAACTGAGTAAAAAACAAAATCTACGATTTATGAAGAACAAATTTTGTTTAACTTCCACCAAAACAAAATAAAACGCCATTTTGAATTCAAATTACAAACAACGAATCAACATCAAGACGTTGTCTATGCTTAAGTCTTGACCATTGACAAGAAATCGAAGAAAGAAAGAAATAATTTATAAATGTACTAGCTTAAAATTAAAATGTACAAAAATAAGGTTTAAAAAAAAAGAAGAAATAATAATAAATAATTACAACTAAAATTTTAAATCTTATAATGTTTGATTACATCGGAGAGGCCAACATTAGAAATATATTTTTTCTAAATGTTGGCATGCCAGACTCGCCCTTAGGTCTTGGAAAAGTACAAAATAATTTGAACTCTATGTCAATTGAATGAAGTTTAAAATTGCTTGATAATGGAATCCTAACGAAAACGATGTTCTAATGCTAGGCGTCCATTACAGGCGGATCGGGCCGGGCCGCATCGCAACGGGCCGTCTCTAATGGACGCGCTGTTTGCTCCTGCGTCCACCTGTACGGGGCGCGGCGGATCGCCTAGGCGGATTTTATCTAACAGACGCTCGCCGCTTACATCCGCCTGCCTGCGTCCACTAGACGGGTCGGGCCGGGCCGGGCCGCAGCGCACCGCCGGCAGAAATCCGCCTGCGAAGCGATATCCGCCAATGCGTTGCGGCCCGCCCCGGCCCGATCCGTCGCTAATGGACGATGTTTCATACAAAACATAGGCCGGCGTATTTTTGCGTTGCGATGCGGCCCGGCCCGATCCGCCTAGTGGACGCCAGCCATAAGTGTCGACCCACTGGTGACGTTATCGTTCAAAAATCAAAGTTCAAAATACAATTTAATCGATGCGATCATTTAACATCAGCACAATATTTACTTTGTGATTCGTTATTGACGTTATTGAAGTTAATTTAATAAATCTCTAACTACGTACTCCTGCATATATGGGTTGCAAAATATTCAATTATACCTACCTACAGTGTGGAAATTTTTGATGGGCCCTGGAGGGAAAGTACCAACGTGAAATACTGGAAATAGCAAAATTTTCTGAAAGGAAACATTCCAGATTCCTGTTTTTAAAAATAAATAGAACTTCATTTTCGAAAATTCAAGAAAAATTATGATACTTTGAATGAACTGTAAATTGTAATCAATGTTAGATACTTTTAATTTTATTCATACGAAAATGAGCAAGTGAAACACCTTAGCACATTGAGTTACTATGTACTACGTACACGTACGTACTACGTACTATTTGTAACACGAGTTAGAGCCAAGCGTCTCAAACATCGCTTATATCTGTGACTAACTAGCCGCCCCGCGCGCGCCCCGCACCGCCGCGATTGTTGCACAGATTTTGTTCGTGGTGTCCTCTCTATACGTAGTAATAATACCTCAATGCCGTAGCATAACATCTTAGTTTATACAAGAAATATGTTAGTCACACGAGTCATCTAATAAATGATCTCATTATCCAGATACCATATTAATATATTATGTAATTAATATGATAATAGTGTACTAAGTATTTCATTTCGAAAATGTCTTATCTTTTTTTACGACTCGGTATCGCATCCTTAACTACCTACAATTTTTTGAAAAATTACACATAACTAATTGAAGTAGGTAACTAAGTAGTTAACTATTATATTATTATGGTATAAATATTTAATATCAAGTATTAATATTTTATGCCTGAGTTAATATACGGCGCCTTTCCAACGACGTCATAATTAATTCCATGATACCAATATTTTAATGAAATTACGTTAAACAAAAACCTCAAATTCGAAGTCCCGAGTGCCTTGGATTTAATTGCAATTCATCTGAATTACTTTACTTTTCTTTGCTACGTTCTTGAATGTTACTTAGAAACGATAAATCACATTACACCACATTCCCCTTTTACTTTTAGCCATGGTTTTGACGCTCACTGTAATTAATCAGAGTGTCAGCTAGGATTACGATTTGTATGGTGAAAACAGTATATCCCAGTAAACATTATATTATTATAAACAAGCTACACTTGGTTCGCACAGAAACAAAAAAGAACGTCGGAAAATAAAAACAGATTATGTTAGGTACCTACTAACTATTATTATTTCTTATGTTTCTTTTGAATAAAATGAGTTTTTAAGATTCCAGCGTTCGAACTCAAACCTTCGTGAAATATTTTTACACTTTCAATTTTATACCGATAACTAAGAAGATGACGCAATTATTGCCTGACAATAAAACATATTAAGTTTATATTGTTTAGTTATTATTAAGATAACACGTAATAATGTTCTGAGGATGATAATATTATACAATTACTTTATATGCATATCTCATTAATATGGATTGCAGCCTTGGTAGCTAAATTAAACAACCTCAAACCAAATATGGATTAACAGTAGGTACATAGTTTATGTCTATAATAGTTATAGATCATTTATTTTAGATTAGTCTTACAAATATAAGTATAGGTAGGTAATATTCTACAGTATACAAGATACGTTTTAATATGGCACGGTAGTGTAGAGATACGAAACTGACTCGGCGTAATGGATTCTTCTTATCGCTTCAGCGAGCATCACAGATATATCCATAGTTTGCAATTTAGGGCACAACTTCATATGTTTATCTTGCGGAATAGTGTTCGTAACAACCATCGCCTCTAGACAAGAATTGTTGATTTTATCAATAGCATTTCCAGCGAGAACTCCGTGTGTAAGAATAGCGTAGATCTTGTTAGCTCCAGCTTCGCGTAATTTCTCAGCACCTTTTACAATAGTGTCACAGGTGTCAGCTAAATCATCTACCATGATAGCGGTTCTGTTCCTTACGTCCCCTACTAATACGGTCGAGTCTTCGTGGTTCGCTCTCTGCCTTTCCTTGTGTATGATCGCAAAATCAATGTCGAGTCTATCAGCGATAGATGTCATTCGTTTTACACCGCCCGCATCAGGCGACACCATAACACTACTTTCCCACTCGGGTATATTATCTTTTATCCACTTTGTGATCGCTGGCTCAGCGTAAAGAATGTCGACGGGGATGTTAAAGAAACCTTGAATTTGGGATGAGTGTAAATCAATTGTTATAACGTGATCGGCACCGGCAACTGATATGAGATTAGCGAGTAACTTGGCGGTGATAGGAGCACGGCTCTTGTCCTTTTTATCTTGCCGGGAATAAGGAAAGCTCGGAATTACTGCTGTGACTCGAGAGGCGGATGCGATTTTGCAAGCGTTAATCATTATTAAGAGTTCCATGAGATTGTCGTTAATCTCCCCACAGCCACTCTGTACGATGTACACATCGTCTCCACGGACGGATTCCCCAATTTCGACATTAGTTTCCTTATTGCTGAACTTTTTTGTCGTCGCTCGACCTAAATCGAGACCGAGTCGTGCGACTATCCTTTTTGCAATATCTGGATGAGAGCTTCCAGAGAATACTTTGATGTTTGGCATCCTTGGTTCTTCTTTGGCTTTACTTTTATTTTGTTCGGTGGTAGGTTCGTGGTCACCAGTTGGTTTCATGAGACTGACTGACGCAAGTGAAGAATCTTCACTTTACGGTTACTGATAGTGAAATGAAATGTTATGTACATAAAATGGCAGATTTATCAAAGTTCAAGTCGGGGTCAGCTCGATTCATATCGCAACCGTAATAGAAGTACATTGTTTGTCACCAAATCACGTTTAAATAACTAAATAAACAAGCACGATTTCATCATGTCAACATGAGAGATACGGTTATATAATTAATTGACTCTATATATAACGGGTGATTTTTTAAGAGGTATAGGATTTGATTTTCAAAAAAAACACAAAAAACTTGAAAATGTTGATGTAATCTATAATGGAATTGATAAAACGATCAATATAATTTAATGTTTGAAGATGATTACATGCAAATGATGGCCACGGCTCCGGTTTAGATGGCCCATTCGCATTTCGGCACACTCTCTACAACATATCGGCCGGTATATCACGAATACTTAAATGCTTCAATATTGGCTACCAGTGCGTCAATCGTTGCTGGTTTATCCCTGTAGGCATAAGAAATAGTCCAAAGACGTTTGATCACGCGATCTAGGCGGCCAATCGACGGGCCCAAAACGTGAGATAAACTGTTCGCCGAAGACGGCTCTCAATTGGGCTATTGTTTCGCGTGCCGTGTGGTATGTGGCACCGTCTTTTTGAAACCACGTGTGAGGCATGTCCAATTCTTCCATTTTGGGCAAAAAAAAATAAAATCGCCAATCGATGAAGTGCATCGCGCACTTCTTAACCGACTTCACACTCTCTTAACCGAGCATGCATTTTGATAGTAAAATTCAATAATTTGCAAGCGTTGTTCGTTCGTAAGTCGATTCATGGTTAAATTATAGACCAAACTGAACAAGTTTGATAAAGACACAAGACACGATTCACGCGTGATCTATCAAAAACAGTATTGCCAAAAAGAAACCAGCAAAAAAATCACCCTTTATATACTCTGATAAATTATGGTTTTATCTCAATTTAACGCCAGGTTTAAAGATTGTAATTTATTATTGTAGAAGGTATGATATCTAGTTACTTGTAACAATTTTAAGTTTTATAGTGTATTTATGTATGAGTAACTACCAGTACCTAATCGAGTTTTTATATTTTTTTAATTCGTTTATTTAGATAGATTTATGAATAGATGTATTTTTTCCTATTTTTAAAACAACATTAAAATTATCTACTTACAAAATAATAATATGATATTGAAGCATAATGCAATACGTAACTAAATAATTGTTTAAGTTTATATTATTTATTGACGAGGTATGGTACTACGGTAGGTCACTTTAAAAATATCTCATCAAACTAAATATATAATTCAAAAGTCTAATTAATTTCGGATCAAACTAAAGTAATAAGCTCATCTACAAATTATTTGAAAAGAAATCTATGAAAGAGATTAATTAATTAGGTATTATTGTGTTTCTCGTCTATCGAATGACGCCAATAATGATACTGACGTGAATCTGATTTATTTATTTATTTATTTGGGTACATCGACAGATCGCGCATACATCATTCCTTAATAATAAATACCTACAAAGTAAGAATATTCTAATGCTTGATCCTATTATAGATGTACACAGCATTACAAGAAAAACTAAAGATAAATGTAGTTAATGGGGATGTTTTATACAAATAAAGTACCTTAGTATATTAATTCAATATTGCTTAATTTTAAAACGTGATGTGATATGATCTGTGCACTTTTCGTTTAAACATTGATAAACTATCGTGAAAAATATCAAGGTTCGGAACTTTAGTGAGGTATTCATTGTAGGTTCTCAATAAGCGAAAAACTGGTGAGTTCGAACCGAGAGTTGTTCTACAAGTTGGAATGCTGAAAGTTCGGATAGGTTTTCTGGGAATCGAACGGGGAGCATTAAACATTATACTATTGAGCAAATCTGGGCTATCGATTGTTCCGTTTAACAATTTAAACAAAAATGTTAGGTCTAGGGTGACTCTTCTATCCTGAAGTTTATCCATTTTGAAAAAAGCTAGTCTATCATAGTAGAATCTGATGATCCTTTGTTAGTTTGTATTACATCCAAAGATAACATCTGATACATTTCTGTACCTCATCATAACTAAGAAATGTTTACAAACATGTCTTTACAAATTTGCATTGATAAATTTTTGAGTTTCCTTCCCTTTTATAAATTTATCTAGTAGAATTCTTTAATTAAAATCCTTTGTGTACATTGTGACAGGAATATTAATTTATAAGTAATTTATTGTATATATAGGTACGAGTGAAGTGAGATAATGGCTTATGGCTATAAAGTATTTCTTCAGTAATAAATATTATTAAAGAAATATTATTTTTTAAAGGCCGGCTCATATAAGTTCTTAGTATTAAAACAGCGTTCAGATAATTCCATAATCTGTATAAATTCGGCCTATTTTCCCACGCTTAACCATATGGAAGCAATAAAAAATTCGTAATGAATACCAAAGTAGTAACTAGGTCAATCTAAAATTAATATTAATTTTCCGTCCATTCCAATATAATTTCTAATTTCTATAATTACTTATTTTTTTGATGTTATTATGAATAATTGTGTTGGAATTATCTTTTATTATTTTTAAAGAGGAGGATTTCGAATCCAGGTTATTTAGCTCTGTGCATTTTATAAGTAGGTTTACGTCAAGTAGAGATAATTTTACCAGAACATTATTTTTATTGGTACTTAACTAGATATTTTTAGAAATAACTAATGTTAGATTTCGATAGTTTCAAAATGGACAGTAATTTTTTAAATTAGATTAGTTTAGTTAGTTTCAAATTTAAAATTCAACTTTTGTCTTTTACATACGGTTACTTAGCTGCGGGTATTTAAGTAAATTGAACGATGAAAATTGTACAAACTATATCTTTTGTCTACGTCTTTGATATTTATATCACCGAAAAAAACACACCTTATATGGTAACATTAAAATAACACAAATATAGAAGTATACTTTAATAATATCTTAAATAAGGTCATATTCAATAACATCATCGTATTCCAAATCACAAAATATAATCCAGTCGTCAATATGTCTGTGCGTATCGAAGTTGTTAAACTGAGTGTCGAGTCCGAATATTTTGATATCTTTAATATCGTCTCTGATGATCGCATTATTCCAATCACATAATGGATTGAAATCGTTCCCTATAGCTGTGACGTATAGCTTCTCTTGCGTAGCCTCAAAGTGAAATGAGATTGTTGGCAGCAAATAAAGATCCCCTGATGCTGAACAGTTTGTAGAATTGTTACAATCCAAGGCGATGATAAGGGAAAAAGACGAGTCTACACGAGTATCTTCTGCCGTTTGACTGACATCCTGAAAAGATAATGTTGTAAGTTAAGAGCTAACTACCATATTAAATATGTAATACCTGGGTATTAAAAACAAATTGAAACAATTGGTATATCTGAAGTAATTTACTAGTTAATTTTTAAAATAGATTTATTTGTTTGAATAATTTTCCTTTAGGTTCACATTCACAGACAAAGATAATAAATACCTAGACAATTTTAATTATTTCCATAACCTTAAATTAGTCTGTTATGAAGTACCTAGGTAGGTAGGTAGGTACTAACTTTGTCTGGGGTACCAATTAAATTAACTTTATTTACCCTGTGGAATCGTTTCGCGTAGAATATGTATAATTAAATCTATTCTTGTACATATTAATTTGTTATTAAGAATATTAGAAATCGTAAACATAACATAATTAACAATGTTTACCATATTTTTTGATAATAAACGTAATTGAATAGAAAAAATATACAAACTTACGTTCTGAAGTAATATTATCGACCCACCACGTATTAAAGTGAGAAAATCAGATTCTAAAGTTGGCATTGTAATAACTTCTCCTTCTATAGATGTTATTTTTTCACCTCCCCACAGTTCGTACCAAGTCCCAGGTGGCATGGTTATATGCACATGACTTTGAAATGGTTGTAGATTAGGAACGATTAACAAATCGTCTCCCACAGCAAATTGGCTATCTATTTCTCGGAGATAATCTGCTTCTGGAAACTGGTAAAACATAGGTCTGAGCAGTGGACCATCTTGCAATACCGTATAGAAATACGGGAGAAGCGACAGTCTCGTATTCAATGCTTTTATCATTCTATTTCTGTACGTTCCATTTACAGAAGTAGGGTCTCTTGGGACGGAGGTAGAATCTATTTTAATCATTGGAAAGTACGTGGCAGCCATGTACCATTTTACGCAGAGATCCGTCTGGTTTGTAGGGAAATATTTATCAGTGTCTCCACAAATTGGTGTAGACCACAGCCAATGTCCTGATATTCCTCCTAGAGCAGCAGCTACTAGTTCCTTATGAAGAATTGACCATAGAGCATCTATATTCTGTCTATTTACAACCACTGATCCATCCATCCAGTGACTGCTAGCTGATGTATATGTGTCGTTACCAATTATTTCCCTGAAGGCGTTTATGGATTCTTGTCCATACGCATTATGCTTGAAAAAATAATCTTTTGTTCTATCTAGTAAGGTGATATTCCATTTGGGAGTGTGTGTGAGCACTTCTCTGAAATTCTGCAAGACAAACAAAATACATTAACAATACAAATGACTACATAAATAGTCAAGAATAATTATAAGTTAATACAAAAAAAATACCTGATTGAAATATGGTAAATACGGAGATGGATCATGTTTAGACTTATTACTGTTATCCAAAGGCCAATTATTTTCCATCACTACTCCGTCAAATTTGATAGAATGAGGCCATACCCTTGACAGGAAATGAGTTGTGGCGACGTCATAAGCAGGATATAATACTGAATCGTTTCCAATTTTACCTTTATACATTTCAAAACTATGAGGCTCATGGTACATGAATAATTGAAATTCCGGCAAAATAGAACAGGCAGGAATTGCTGGTGTATTGTTGTTTTCATTATAGCGTATCTGGAAAAAGAAATTGGAGAAACTACATTACTATGTAGGAACATCCTTTTAATGCTATTACAAGTTCTTAAAAGACGACATTTTTTATAATTGTAGGATATAATTGAACTATAAGGTATGTACTTTCTTAATTGCTTTGGATAGTTTCAAATAGTAAAACCTTAAGTAAAACGTACAAATTTATGTAAGAAATATTTGTCTCTTCAATCATTATGTAGGAGATGAACATGACTCTATATAAATTGATATTATGTTATCAAAAACATCCAACCTAACAGTAGGTCGTATGAATTTGATTATTAAGTATGTTTACTGTTAAAGTCTGGTACGAACGTGTTTCAATTTGTATTGAAGAAAGCTGAAATACACGTTCAAATTCACGTGTACGTATTAAAGTATTGCGTAATAGGAATGCTACAAATGATTACTTTTTGCCGTTGATTTTTTAATAAATATGTTTGTGTAAGAGAAGAAGTTTCATATAATCTCGCAGAGATCATTATTGCCACTACTCTGATAGGTGTATATATTTTTTTCTATAGGAATAAACTAATAGTTTTTCAGCAATCTCCTTAAATATTTATCCCTAAATGCCTTGATATCCACCCTATTAAAATACTATTATTAAACTGTCAAAAGCAATACTACACCAGGCACCCTTTAAATTGGTCGTATTATAATTATATTTTCATTGATAAAAAGTTCAATAACCGGAGTTCGTGAAACCTGACTAAATTGAAGAGATGCTTTAATGCACATATTATATTTCATGCATAAAAATGCAATTTACTTGTGATTATTATGTGAAAACAAAGATTGTTGAACTTTCTCTACCGACCTTAAAAAAGGAGGAAGTTCTTAATTCGGGTTTGTTACCTCAGAACTTTCAACTGGGTAAACCGATGTTGATAATTCTTTCTTTAGTTCTTTAGTTTAGTTTTTTGTTAAAATATAATTATTACATCGGATACTCATAAAACTAACCTCAGTAGATAAGTTATTTTTTGGTTGATTATTTTTTAATTCATAAGTCCACAAGTACGAATTGCTCTATTTATTAAAAAAATCCTTTAAGTAGTTTTAAAGATCTAAGCATACATACAGACATTAGGACAGACGCGGGAAGCGACTTTGCAACTATGTATTGAAAAACACTTACATATGGTGATAAGTGTGGTACTAAACGTCTATTCGCCCGCCGTATAACATTAGCTCCATCAGCAACATCCTGTATATTCTTCTCTTCTATACTTTCACAGCGGTTGCTCGCTAGCACAATAGGTCTATGACCGCAGTGGCTTTCAAATGGTACACGATTTGATGTAAGGGTGGAAATAAACTCACTTAGTTCTTTGCCGGCTGTACCACTGAAAAAAATATATTTTTTTAAATATTTTTCCTACTGAATTCTGTAATTATTTAATGGCTAGGATAATAGAAAGCGGATTAAAAGTCTATGTTTGTTTTATTTTGAAAAATAATTTTGGTATGCATTTTGCAATTGAAGCTCTACCTTTCACTGAAATTCAGACAGTTCATAATATTCATATTAGAGGAACGAAATCAAGTTATTTGTATAATTAATGATTTAGTTATACCATTATACAAATAACTTGATTCTTTGAAACTGAAATCAAGTTATTTGTATAATTAATGATTTAGTTATACAAATAACTTGATTTCGTTACTTTGTTTCTTTGAATAAATATAAAGTGCATTCACCCTTATTAAGCAAGGTGTTGTTATAAGTTTAAAATTAAATATAATTAGACTTTTGTATTGATTAATGAAGTTCATAAAATTATGAATTTGTTGTTCAGACGTTCGAAGCTTGGGCTTATGCTTTTATATATTTTGTTTTATACGTGTCAATAAACAATATCGTAATTAACTTTCCAATGGAATATACGTTCAATATTCGTGTGTAACACATTTTAATTATTGTAAGTAGGTCAATATATTTTACATACCAAATGTGAGCTCCCAGCATCCAATATTCCAGTTTTTTACTACCCCTCATTATTTTCATTGAATCTTTCATCACATCCTTTGGTGTAGGTCCCACGAACAAATGAAACTTCAGTTCAAAGTCCGTTAAGCTCCTAACGATTATATGATTTCCTCTTCTAATCATAATTTCTGTTGGTGCGTTTGTATCTATCAATAACCCATGGTAAGAGCCGTTTATGTGTGCGAATATCAAAGGAACTGAGCTGTATCCTTTGATGTTGTTATACATGATTTTAGTAGTTCCTGGCTTCAAAGGCAATTCGCCTAAGCCGTACATGCCTGCATCCGTCAATTTAAATGTTATTTCCCAAACCCCGTCCGATGCTATTAATGGCCCTCGCATAGTATCAAATATAGTTCCTTGAGGGCCTCTTACTACTATATTCAATTCTGGAGACGAAACTGTGTAAGAGTAATTTTTATTAAATAGCCTCCTGCCAACCTTCAAGGCGTCTCTTGCGTTGTATAAGGTAATAGATAAATGCGTAGCTGTTTCTTCGCTGATTGATAGCCTGATGTTTGTGAGGCTGTTCATTGAATTGTAGGGCACAGTAGATACTCTGGGATATAAGACTTGGTATTCGGACCACGGTCTGTCCATGAGGTATGAGAATCTTGAGGGTAGGCGGTGGAAACAGAAGTTAGTTGTGGGATCGTAACAACATTCTGGGTGGCATTCGTTTTCTGGCACGATGCCAGGTCCACACGGAAGTCTAGAAGTTTCTGCTATAAGACATGATCCAATAGAAAGCTGGAAGTCTCCACTGGGAATAAAGTAGAACTGGTATAGTAATAGGGGAATGATTACAGCTAATAGAAGCAGTGTTGTCAACACTTTTAGCGGACGATTTAGCAGTATGGGCTCGTACCATTTTACGTCTGTAACAAAAGTTCTTTATTAAATTTCTTCTCTACATGTACAGGTTATTTCAAATGATATAATATTATATTGGTTTTAATATATTATCATACAAGGACAGAGTACATTTCTATATTTTAATCAAATAGTACTAAGGGTATGAAAGAATTTTACTCATAAGCAAATTACGAAAATAAAGTCAATTTCTCTGTCACGTTAAATTATAATATCGATAATAATTCTTAATGCGTTGTTTTTATTATGTTAGAAGGTCAACTCTGATATATTAATTTTTTCTCTCATTATAAAAGAAAATACAAGCCACTTGAGAAAAAAGATTTGTAAAAGGTTACATATTATTCCGAACAAGGTCTTATTGAAGTACTCTTAATGGTATAAGTACCTTAATAAGGTGGATGGAAGGTCAAATATTATCGCTCATTATAATTTAAATAACAATAAAACTATATTGCGTATTTGTTCTAAGTAATTTCACTACAAGTGAACTACAACTATAATTCAATCCGTATTTTAATCGTAAGAAAATTAGCTTCAAAAACCTTTTCATCTTTTTCCGCGCGTGCTTTCGTTAGCTTAATCAAAGGAAATGGAATGAGATGCTTCCGCCGTAAAAAGTAGCCTATGTAACTCTCCAGCCTCCTAACTCCAGACAAATAAAATACCAAAAAATCGAGCAGAAAGACAAACAAACGAACACATTTTCACATTTATAATATTCGTAAGGAAGGATAATATTAGGTATTCATCTATGGCCCATAAGGGCGTTATTGCCGATCTCAAATACATAATACAATTTTAAGTTTTAACACATTAATATTCAAAGACGTAACCAGTACTTCCAAAGTTCGCAAGTGCTTTGAATAAAACGTGATTGTATTGTAAAAGAAAACTTTTATGATAATTGTTAACCACACCTAACTTCGTAGCAACGTAGTATTGTAAAGACAATTCATTGACCTTTGTTCGTGGCCTCATTCGACTTATATATAAGTAGCTTTCAGCCCGCGGCTTCACCCGCTTTGTCATAACCTAATAAGTTCCTTCATCGAAAATCAATCTATCTATTAATAAAAACGACATCAAAATCCGTTGTGTAGTTTTAAAGATCTAAGCATACAGACACACAGACGGAAGGTGATTTTGTTTTATACTATAATAATGTAGTGATAAATAAGGATTTTAGAATAAGTGTCGTTCCGTTAGTTTAACTAATTGGTTTAATGATTTTCTATAAAGATTATCCTTTTCTGATCTTCTACTCCTTCTAAAACTAAGTGGGAACACGGTTTGGCCCTTTGAAGTTTCGACTTTGATTTTGTAGCCGCAGATTAGGATTAGGCACTTAAGTTTCTTAGTACTGTTTTAATACAGTTTCAAATCTTATTTAAGATAATTGCGAGCTACACGTGGCAGTCCCTTCTATGAAACTTAGGATAAATGTAAAAATCTACTCGAAATGTTTCCAATTATTTTTCCCAGATGTTATCTACTTCTATTAAAAAATATTGACGGTTTGATAATTCTTTAAAATGTACAAATAAACAAACAAACTGCTTTTAATTCCGTATTTGAATGAGACATCACAAATAGATAAAATATATTATAGTGTTTTTTTAATACTCACGTTTGATGGCATCATAAGAGAATTTTTGATTATCATTACTGTCTTCACTTTTAGAATCATCGATCCTCGGTATCATTTCTATATATTTTTATATTTATCCTTTATTATAAAAATATAACTTGGCACCACTTCATGATTCTGAAATTAAAACACGAGGCAAAAAGTAAGAGGTTTCATAAATTACTTAATTAGGCCGCGAATGTTGTTTCCTGCTACATAATTAACTTGCAAATCTGAATAATTTTGTAATAAAAAGGCCCACTTTTATTGAATAAAAAATACAGTAGGTTTGTATTTTATTTGTGTTTTTTACCGTAACAAGGTGCTTTAAATGTTTTAAAATATTATATTGGTGTCTTTAAAATTTAGTCCAAAGCTTTTATGTAAGTCCCGTGTCCCCTATTGTGGTATGGAGCCTATGTATTATTATTCAAAGATCTGTTTCAATGATCATTTTTCTTTAAGGACTAGTAGGTGATCAGCCTCCTGTGTCCTGCTAGACCGAGACGTTTTTTTCTTGGTCACCACCGAGAATCGAACCCAGGATCTACGCTCACGCATTAACCACTGTACCAAGGAGGCGGCCGGCTCAAAGCTATTAATATTATTATAACAGACACGGAAGTTAGCAATTTAAATTAATCCTTATCTCAACAATTATTAAAGGTCAAGTGATATATCCATAGCTGCATAAATAAATGTGTAAACAACGGTGTATTCAACACAATAATACATTTAACTATTCAAATGCTATTAGTACATTCACGCCCATTATTTATGCAAATGGTGTTATTATCTCATTATAATTTATTAAGTTATGCACACTAGATTCGATTAGGTACTTCGATCATCACACAATTTCATCACTAATCGACAATAATAACTTACCGTTGACTTTATAATAGTCCGATAACAAAGAAAGCACTCACAAATCTTTTATTATTTTGAATTAACATATATAAAAATAAATAAATTATGCGAAATATTCAAACCACTGCGACGTTCAAGACAATACCAATAATTGATAATATTAAACTGATTTTATTGATAACGCCGATAGTGGAATGAAAAATAATGCTAAAGATTATATTTATCAACTGTTTCTTTGTATTATACGCCGCTTTTCACAAATTTATTAGATTGATAATAGGTATTAATTGTAGGTATTAATAGCTGCAACGTTGACGTTGTTAATGCATTCAATACATAGATAGGAGATTAAATGAACGTGCGTAGTTATAAATTGGATGCTCTCACCGCTGAGCTAACGAGTCGAACCTACACCACACCACACAAGTACTGACTGGTCACGGCGGATTCGCCTTCTACTTGAACAGATTCAAGCTGAAGGATAATCCGTCGTGTCTATGTCAGCCTGGAGTTGAGGAGACGGTTCCTCACCTGTTACTGGAGTGCCCAATTTTTGCAAGCCATAGATATGCTATTGAGCAGAAATTGGGCATGGCGATGACGGGTGAGAATCTGCCTTCTGCCCTGGGGGACAAGTGTAGGGATGCGTTCCTACGATATTGTAGAAATATTGTAGTCGTAGTCAACCAAAGGAATAGTGTGTGATATTAGTTTTAGCTCTTTTACTGTGATATAGGATTAAGTTGAGTGTTTTTGTGCCGTCTTTTATTAAATTGGTCATTTATTTTATTTTATCGTATTTTTAAGCAATTATTGTACTTATTTAGTCATTTTATTGTAATTTATACCAGTATTTTTTATCTTGTTTAAAGTATTATTTTATATTGTATTTTTTATTGTATTTTAATTTTTTTTATTGTATTTAAAAAATAAAAGCACAAAATGTCTCTGGACTATAATCCAGAGGTGGCGCGAACACCCTGTGATGACGGGTGCCTTTTAAAAAAAAATTGTTCAATTAACTCTAGCAATTAATACGCCTATGAAAATTTGAATAATCACACATTTGAATATTCGTCATCTCAGTCTCCTTTACTAGATAGGTATTATGCCTCCCCTAGAGAAAAGTATATTTAAATAAAGGATCCGGCGACCTGGATAGAATACCTGTTGCATTTATGATAATATGATTACAGAATACGACGGCATAGTTCCTTACTCTTAAAATGTAGTAGGGGAGAAGGGCCCAAAGGCCTTACCGAAAAATTAAAAAAAATGAAGTTTGAAAAGAAGTTAATCCATTTATTTTTTTGCCAAAAGTTCCATTAATAACTACTTTTGAATGCTAAGTGGTTAAATTTGTCAAAAGTTAACGTATATAATAATTATTAACAGATTACTAAAAGCCTACGATTGCCTGCTTTGCCCGAAGGGGAGGCCTAAAGCGGGCTTTCGTTTAGGGCAAAACGGGCAGTAGTTGGGTAAAGCGGGCAGGCCTGGATTTAAACAGTAGATTTCAAAATATACAGCCACAAATAATATATATAATAAATAGAGTAAAAGACACAAAAATATTTTATAAGTTATGTATTTCAAACAGTCATACAATTATTTTTAAATGTATATATGAAACAAAGGAACTTCTTAGGAACTTTAAACTTTTAGGTACAATATTTCCAGATATATCTGAAATAATATTTAAAAAAATAACGCCCTGTTTACAGTCTATCATTATTTAGTCTCTAATAAGCGATACAATTATTTTATATATTTATTTATTTATAAATCCTAAAATAGGTAGGTAGGTATACAAGTTCCAAAAATTCTTGTTTAGACAGCCCGTAAAATGAAGAGTCCATGTGGAATACGTATTCCAAAAGCTCAATTTCTTGTTCCGTAGAAAAGACAGTAGTAAACCTACCAAGCTTTACATTACACGAACCCGATTTAGATGTATGCAATGTCGTTCTTGGAATCCCATTTTTAATTGTTACTTTTTTGACAGGTTTCCCTAACTCTTGCACTTCTCGTTTTGCTTGCTGCATAGTTGAGCGTTGCCATGAGGCTTGTGAAGTTTTACGCTTATATTTACGCCGGTTATAAGCGGTCATCTGAAAGGAAATTAACAAAGGAATGTAACATTTTAGCGGACGGGGCAAAGCGGGCGCGTGCCCGCTTTACCCTGCCCGCTTTGCCTTTTTCGACATTTGAAAGGTTCAGACGAAATTCTACCTCAAAATTTTTAGACACGTGGATTTTTATGGAACCAAAATATGGCCAGATAGCCACTAAATAACTAACAAATTTTGGTTAAAGGATTGTAAACACCAAAATAAAAAGAACACATATTACATACCTTGCAATATTTTAAAAAAATCGTCGAAAAACATTTATTTGTTGCAGCTTGTAAATGCGTGCTCGCAAGAGAATCCAACGACTGCCGCAAGGTGGGAGGGGTGCGGGGATCGTGCTCACGAGTCGCGCGCGTGCCATTATTTAAAATTCCGATACTATACTGAGTGCCCGCTTTAGGCTCTGTGCCCACTTTAGGCCCCTTTCCCCTAACTTTCTTTTATTTCAATGTAGTCTTTACTGTAATAGGTATAGGAACTTTAAATCCAAGCCAAGTTAGCGATATAATCCTCTCTCTAATACTTCCAGACAGTGCTGAGATTTACAGACTGCTGACATTAAGGTCTATCAGTTATATTGGTGTATAATCTTAAGGACACACGTATGATAATTTGTAGGCTTGGGTTGTTGAGGAAGTGATTTTGAGGAAGAGGAGGAGGAAGAGGAATTTTCACACACAAATTTAGGGGATGCGGATGAGGAAGAGGATATTTTTTTGAGGAAGAGGATGCGGATGAGGAAGCGGATGAGGATGAGGATGATAGGAAATTATAATCAAAATTAAAAATTAAAACAAAAGCCATTCTCCTGTCTGTACATATTGATGTTGGGGGAGGTTAGCTCGCCCGATCGCGAATTTACAAAGCCTCTAAGTACTATACTATTTGAGTCACGAGCCGGACTCAGATGAGCTTTTGTTTATGCATATTACTCGAAAAAACCTAATCTATCTCAGTGCCAGAAGCGACATTAGGCGATTTCCACAAAAAAAAAACTAACTGGTAGATAATATTATGTAAGCTTAAACAACTTGTTTGTTTTTTAATTTAAAATGACTTTTGACATTCGATTCATCATTTTGATATCTTTGGTAAAATATGTTTCTTCTGAGTACCTACCTATGAGAGAAAATGTTATATTATTATGTTTAGAGATAAGTGTTAGGCGCAGATATAAATATGGCGGTAAGACTCTACTCTTATTCGTTAGTAGAGTCCGACTCGTAACTCAAATACATACATATATTAGTTTAAATAGGCTTTGTAAATTCGCCGCCCGATCGGATCAGCATCCTCATAAATTTCCTCTAAATTTTGAGGAAGCGATAGCGGAAGAGGATTTTTTTATTTTCATTTTTGAGGATGCGGTAACGGTAGAGGAACCCAAAATATTGCGGAACTTCCGCATTATGAGAAAGCGGAAGAGGAATCCTCAACAACCCTATTGTAGGCTGTTAGAAATTAGTATAAACTTATAAATCTTTAATTATCTTTATATACAGCGTGACATTGGCAAAATAGTGGCAACGCAGTACTTATATAAAAAAATTGAATAAGGTACTATAAATACATTTCTCTATTTTGTGATGTATTTGATTTTTAATGTAGGTATTTTATACTATATTTTTTGTGATTAATGTTTGAAGCCTCATTATATACAGCAGCAACAAATGTGTACACTTAGTATAGGTATATAAGCCGAATAGGCCTTTTACATAAGCGCATAATATAAGGTCTATATATACCCTGTATATGAAGTACAAATATATTATAATCTAATTGAATGTCAAACTGACTGATAATAGAAAGTCATTAAAACAAGTGATAAACAAACCAATATTTAAACGCAAAGTTCAAACAAAATTGTAAATAAATCTGCCTATACAAATATAAGAAATCAAACACCTACTTATCTATAAACTCTATCACTCTATCAATTAAACAGAACTGCATCAAAAATTCGTTGCGTAGTTTTAAACACAAGCATACATAGGCAGATAGACGGCGACAGCGACTTTGTTTTATACCATGTAGTGATTATTGATTTGCTGATCTAAGAGTTTGATAAAATCGTGTATTTTGAATTTTTATCCGAAAGTTTCCACTTTGAATTCCAATCATCTACCTGTCTTATGAAGAATATGTAAATTGAGTTGAAAATTCGGTTTCTGCCTCATTAGATATTTCCAGATCTCATTAAGTAAAATTATAGTAGATTCCTAAGGATCGTGCATTTTTATTTTTTTTACAAAATAAGTTTTTGCTTGGTGAATTAATTTATTATCGTATGCTGTTATTTCGAATTTTTCGCTTCAATTGCGTAATTTGTATTTCTAGAATTAGAACATCATACAAATTAATTTGGTGTATTTTTTATTAGATATATTAAAATATAATAAAAAATACACCAAAGAAAGATAAGACAACGACTAGTTAAAACGAGTCGTTGTCTTATCTTTCACATTTTATTTTATTATTTCACACTACGTTATTTTTTAAATGTTAAATGTGTGAATATAATTATAGAGAAACAAGAAAGTACATTTTAACATAAATAAAATACTGATAAATAAATCATCATTGATAAACGTGGTTGTTATCACAGTAGAGAGTAAAGTTAAATTTAATTTGATATCTTAGGCCCTTCTCCCATTACAATGCTTCTAGAATACGATACTTACTCGAGTAGAATACTAGTTAGACATTTGCTCGCTACCCGATGCTCGCATATTATGCGACTAAAAAATGACTAAATTCATCATTATTATGCCTCGTTTTTCTGGACGGACGTTATGTCGAGCGATTCCAGTGACGACGTAAAAGTAGGAAGTAGGTACTGGATTCATCCATATATTGAAAGAAACATAAATTGTAGAGTTTTTGTAGCCGCTCGAGAACTACAACATGATGATAAGAAATTTTTATCTTTCTACCGAAGAGATACGCGCGAGACGCGACGCAAAAGCGACCAACACGGTGAGTCGTGCACTACTAGTCGCGGACGTGAAGGCTACCGGTAGCGTAGTGTGCGAGCCTACAATCATACAAATGTATGTGAGATACTCCGCGGCGACTGGTCTACGAGACTTGCAGGATACTTGAATCGCCTGTGCGTATCGTAATGGGAGGAGGGCCTAACTTTTAGCAAAAATTAAAAGGTGCTCGTTATTTAGCTCAAATGACATCTCTCAAAATTGAGAAATCTAATTTAACAAGGAAAATCCTTTTGAAGGATTTAATTATAATCGTGTGTAATTTTACAGCTTTGGATAAATTAGATTTTATATGATTTAATGAAATTAATATATCATTCATAAAGCATAAAAATATAGATTAAATGTGAGCTCGGTCATCGGTACGGTCGGTACAGTCGGTATTCATTATTCAAAGATACCAAATTCGTCGTCATACTCCATGACGTAACGGTACTACCATGACGCGACCTTGAAATTTTACTCTCAACGCGTCTAAAGAAGTTTCACTTCAATAATTATGAAAATGTATCTATTCGTTCTGTAACTGTATCCACAAGACTTCTTAGGTATTAAGATGAAAGCGATAGATTCATAGAAAAGGATGTAGTTGAGATGTTACTCAGTCAAATTGAAGAAATAAACATGTTTTGGAATTTAATCAAAGGTTAGTTTTATTTGCGTTTAATATCTTTATTTATCGATACATGAAATGAGGTTGCGGGAATCTTTAATATTTAAGAGGACTACAAGAGCTAGCTGAACTTGAGTGACTCGCGCATACATTAACACAATCGACGACGCGACGGTTGATGGAGATCACGATTTTAGATTTTAGACAGATTTTAGTCCTCTTGACGGGTTTTGTTTTATTTCCCATACTTAATATTTACAACAATTTACAAAATTACAAATAATTTATCAGTTTTAAAGTAAGTAAAATGGACACTACAATAAAAACAAACAATTCGGCCGGTACTGTCGGTGCACAGGCGTTCACGCACACATGCGTATGTTTTTGGTTTGGTAATAAGAATTTGCGATTTACACGAAATCTATTGATTGGACTAAAAAATAAAACACTATTATTCTAGTATGTTGCTTGTAAAATTAAAAATTGAATATTTTACGGATATAATGGTATAGAATATTTATATCGATTTGAATAAAAAAAATAAAAAAGAATATATTTTTTTTAATTTTTAGTTAGTTCGATTCGGGCGCGTTCCCACCGTGTCGTGACGACAGATAATCGTGTAGTTTTAAGTGTCGTGGCTTATATGTTTAAATGGAGGTGTTCACATTTAGAACGATACAATTTACTGTCGTCTACGACAGTTTTTGCAGTGACGACACTTTGTCGGGACAGTGGGAACGGCAAGCACGACAGTCGTAAAACGATAAAAAAATCGTGGACGGCAACTCTATGACGTCCATTGAATTCAGGAGAGTAAACGCACTAGTAATCACCAAGCGAAGGCAGAGGCGACTAGATTTGTAACTTGCTGATGATGTGTAAACGACAAAGCGACTGCCAGGAAACGATAAAATGTCGTCGCGATCCAATGGGAACAGCTAGATACGACAGTCGCTAAACGATAAAAAATGTTGACGACAAACAATCGTTATAATGGGAACAGGTAGAGACGACAGTCGTCGAACGATAAATTAGTCGTTACGACATAGCGGGAACGCGCCCTTCCCGGACGAAGCAAGTGAATGTTCGAAAATCTTTGACTGCAGTTCTATTTCTTTTTAAAAATAAAGGAATGTTTCCAATAAAGGAATGTTTGTTAGCAAATTTTTCTATCTTGAGTATTTCAAGTAATTTCCCCTTAAGGGCCCATCGAAAATTTCCTCACTGTATAAAAGGATCACGTTGTTGATAATAATTATGCTTAATATAAAATCTGTCAGTACCAGAAGCTTAACCTCTTTCCCTTCTTCATCTATATTATCTAAAATTTCCGTAATTAACAAACAAATCCAACCGAAGCAAAAATATTTATTAGTGAATTTCCATATGCCTAATGCCCCCCCCCCCACTAGGGAGTAAGGGGCATTATACATCTTTTTCACTGATTGATTTTCTTTAGGGACAAGTAGGTGATCAGCCTTCTGTGTCCTGCCAGATCGAGACATTTTTTTTCATCGTCTCCGCCGGGAATCGAACCCAGAACCCCTCGGTGCTACGCTCACGCGTCAACCACTGTACCAAGGCGGCGGTCGGAGGAAAAATATTTTGTTTTATTAAACGATGATTTTGATACGTCAAACGCATTTGATTTTTACAACTAAAATAAATATCTTCGGGAAATTTCCTTATGAATATAGTAAGGTGATTGAAATAAATCTTGAAGATTTATAGATACATTTTAAATTTAACTTTTTAACGTGATAACGTTTTTAAAATCGTTTTAGTCGGGTGACATGTTCAGAAACTTGTGTCACACCAAAACCTCACGAGCGCGATCGCAGGTATAACGAGAGAGAGACGGACCGATCTCCCGTCTCATCTCGAGCACTGCCACCAATAAGACGTTATCACGTAAACATCTCGATCGTAAACCTACTTTACAAACAACCAATTTTTTTATTAAGAATTTTATTACAATTTATGTTTCAAGTTCCGCAAAAATGTAGAGATTAATCTCATATCTTGGAATTAATAATCTCTTACAGCGCATTTCTTAGAATCTAAGTTTATATTAAATAAATAAATATTTCAGGACAATTTTCACACACGGCACAGTCTGATCCCATACTAAGCTTTCGCTTGTGTTATGGAAACCAGATGGCTGATAAACATACATATATAATTTAAATAAATACTTATATAGATATAATTAACACCCAGACACAGATCAAACATCTATGTTCATCACACAAATATTTGCCCCGGGTGGGAATCGAACCCACGACCTCTGGCTTGGAAGGCAGGGTCAAATATTTTATCATTTAAACTGCTTAAGAAGTACTTAAATAATATTTTATGTAAGAAGTTATTACATTTACCAAGTCGGTCAACTACGGTATAGTAGTAAGCTCCTGTAGTCTGTAATTGAGAAATCGGAACCCCCGGAATCGAACCTAGGACAGGTTCGATTCCGGGGTGGAACTTAGAAAGGAGGTTTGGCTCTGGCTTGTACGATA
This sequence comes from Colias philodice, assembly GCF_061535455.1. Taxonomy (NCBI): domain Eukaryota; kingdom Metazoa; phylum Arthropoda; class Insecta; order Lepidoptera; family Pieridae; genus Colias; species Colias philodice. The sequence continues at coordinate 4,107,434 of NC_143104.1, forward strand.
TTAAATCATTTGGTGTTTATATGTTGTTATTATAAGAAGTTTATAATAGCAACAGGTATGACAATAATAGAACAGCTATAAGGAAATGGGAAATACAGAATCGGCTTCGATAACTGCGGTAATAAATGGTTCTTGATTCAACTATTATATAATACTAGCTTACCACCCGCGGCTTCGCCCGCTTTGACTTAAACCTAATAAATTATATACTAAAACCTTCCTCTTGAATCACTCTATCTATTAAAAAAAACCGCATCAAAATCCGTTGCGTAGTTTGAAAGATTTAAGCATACAAAGGGACATAGGGATAGAGAAAGTGACTTTGTTTTATACTATGTAATGATTAATTTATGGCATATGCCATTGTTAATTTTCATAATCTTACATAATTAAAATTTTCAGAATTATTTTATTTATATAATTACTTTATTTAAATAATTTTATTTCCAAATTTGCATTAATGATATTTCACAATTGTAAATTGCATTGATAACAGAAATCGTAACAATTGAGCTTTGATTAGCTTTGAAGTGTATTGTCGCTACGAAGTTCATACGTATTTCGTAGCCGTAGGCGGCATAGTCCGCTACGCTGCTACGAAGTACGGCCGCGTCGTAGGCCCGCTACGCGTGATTTACTTTACGAAGTGTTATCACAGCAATTATTTTTTTAAATAAAAAAGTAATTCCATAAAATAGAATAAAGAAATTTCGGATATTTATGTGACAGTGATTTAATGCAATATAATTTCGCTATTGTGTGCGTACAATTGACCTGTTTGCAAACACTTTAAATGAAGTGCCGTGAGAGTTGCAGTGAAGGAATGTCAGACCGAACAATAGTGTTAAGATGAATAAGACGTGGGACACAGATCATAAATTTTGGGAATATTTTAACATGGATTTTATAATGAATGCTACGGACCCTGAGCAAGAGACAGTTCTAACTTCAGACCAGGGTTTTGTGGTGGGGATATATAGTGCATTGTTTTTGGTTGGAGCTGCTGGTAACATAGCTGTGTTCATTGCCCTTATTCGGTCGAGGCGGAGGAAGTCAAGGGTCAACTTGTTGATGACACATTTGGTCATCGCAGACCTGATAGTTACCTTCATTGTGATACCGTTGGAGGTTGGTTTAAATTTTTTTAAATTACCTAAATAAAAATTAGGTTTGCTTATGTCTAGACATGTAAGCGCTTATTCACATATTTAGTAAATTTATTATTTTTAACGAATTTAATGGCTAGAATAGATTTTACAAACTTATCAATTAAATTTAAAAAACGTTATTATTTTATTTACGAGAATGTCTTTAGAAACCGCATACAAATCGGTATGTATGTTCAACAAAACAGGCAGACAAACTTATCAATTACTAGCTGTTGAGAGTGTGCTGTGAGATGATATATACCTGGCCTATAGCCTTCCTCGATAAATGTGAATCTAACACCGTAATAATTTTTCAAATAGGTCCAGTATTTCCCGAGATTAGCACGTTCAAACAAACAAACTCTTCAGCTTGATAATATTAGTATAGATATTTATTAAATATGTACTAATTGACATGATCTTTTTTATATGCACTGTAAATACAAATTGTATAAGATCTTCTTAAAATAAGGTAAACTAAAAATAATACAATAGAAAGCATTGAGCGACTTCCGGAAAAAATAAATTAGTTTAAGTTCTTGAAGGGTGATAACCCGCACTGGGACAAAAAGTTAGACTTAAGTTAGACTTAAGTTGGAGCACTTAAGTGATCGCTTGACGTACACTTTAATTGTAGCTTGACGTTTCCTAAATTACATTTATACATGATTTAGGGCCGGCGCCCACTTCCGGCACGGCGTGGCATGGCAGGGCAGAGGATTTTATTACTAATGAAGTTATTTTGAATCTTATTTCAATCAGTTTAGAATTCAAGTTACTTTATTTCGATGCCACGATGCCGCGACGTATCGCAGGATGCTGCAGCATGACGCGGCACGCCGCAGGATGCGGCGGCATGACGTGTCTTGCTGTTTCATTCCAAGGAATGCCGCGGCGCGCCATTGCATCCCGCGAGGCGTATGCGTCACTTTGCTAGCTAGTTGAAATAAGGTTGAAACTTATGCAGCATTAGTGGGGCTTTTAGCAGGATGCCACGGCATGCCACTGAATGCCGCGGGATCACGCAGCACGCCGCGGGATGCCACTGCACGCCGCGGGATGCCATTGCACGCCGCGGGATGCTCTGCCGTGCCATGCCGTGCCGTGCCGGCAGTGGGCGCCGGCCCTTATAGTTACGGAATTTGTGTCCGCTTTAGTGTGATGTCATTTCACACTAAAGCCGACCCAAAATATTTTTATTTAATTTAATTATAAATTTTATTCTGCTTTATTTAGATAGTATATTATACTTTAGTTTAAATTGAATAATTGTATATTTTTTTATGCGTTTTCTTCTCATAGTAGCTTTTCTAAAAGCTCAAGTTTTTTCACGATCTCGCAACAGCAATCGAAATTCTAATATTCTTTCTGTATATAATATCTTAAAAGCACACAATATTTAATAATATTAATCAAATGCATTTTTAATGTTTAATATATTAGATAATATTAAGAAGTACAAGAATATATTTTTATCTATTCTGCGTACTTAAGGCTTTCAAGGTCGAGAGCGTGTGTCGTATCAGTCAGTTGGGATTATTTCACGTCATGTGACAGCTTAGTATATTATGATATGAGAATGTTCCAAAAATCTGGTCCTATTTTGGTATAGCTTTTAAAAATACTTTATCTTGACAGAGTTTTTTTAAATACAAATATATTTTCAGATATATATTAAAGATATTTTCGCGGGATAAAAGTTTGATTAAGATCTTAAGTATGTAGTTTTATATTTTGATCAAATATCATATTTATCGACTTGAATATGAATAAAAGTTTGGAAAATCCAAAAGTGCACGACTCATAATGCTCATTTAATTATGAAATATATAAAAAAAAGAAAAAACTTATTGTAGTTTTCGTTTTTTATTAATTGCAATTAAACGACACTGAATTAATTAATCATTCGCATTCAGTGACCTACAATCGTCGATTAGAATATTAAAAAAAAAATTAACTCAAATGATGGATTTTTTCACAAGTTATTGTTTTCAGGTTTCACACATGACGGACAGGAAAATTTTTTGACCTATTTCGGTGTTTTTTTCCAATTCTATTGAAGTAAATCAATTTTTAAAAAGTATGGGATTAATCTCCATTAAATTATCTCGACAATAGTATGCAAAATATCTTGATTCCGTGAACTAACAAGGCTATAATAATAAGAATAGCTGCAAAAATGAGGCGAAAAAAATTTTTCGATCGTAAAGCACTCTCTGATGCCTCGCATCATAAGTCGTGCAATTTGGTTCCAGTTGTTTCCAGCTACGTCTTATAGTCTTAAATATAACAGAAACCAAAGTTTAATGCAAAAATATGATATACTGTGCGTACAAAAGAAAATACAAAGAAATTGCAAGTTTAATTGTTTGAAAAACTTAAGACAAGCTTCAGAGCAAGATAATCTAAAAAGTATGAAATGAATTTTTAAATCTCGAAAGTTCATCATTTCTTTCATGAAGTTAAGCCAGTGGCTTGTTATATAAAGTTAAATAAAAGCAAACGTTTTGTAGCGAAATCTCTACTTGCGTGAACTGACTGACGTATGACAGAATGGTTTAATTAAAAATATGTTATCCGCTTTATTTTTCCTTATATTACTGAGTGATTTTTCAATCCTTAGTTAAAGTTTATTCGTCCAATAACGTATTACACAACAATTTCAAAAATCCGTTCTATTGCCCAACTATAAGTTTCGACGTGACATTTTTATATTATTGTGTTATACTCAACGTCATGTTATACTTTATTGTACAGGTAAGTTTAAACCAAGGATTGACAAATCGCCCCTTAAATAATAAACACGAATGTCGTGTAGGTATGTATGGATGTATCAGATGGATCAGATTTGTATAAAATTTGGTACATAGATAGATTACAGTCTGGATAAGTTGTTTAACAGAATACCACGCAGAAGCCGAAACAAGCCATGACTATATACGCGATAGTTAGAATGTGAACTTTCTCTTATATGCAGATATATATTATATGCAGAGATATCCTGGTATAAATTATTAGTGGAAACATGTGGGAAGCAGTAGTATAAAGCTAGTAGTTATAATACTGTGACATTATTTGATTATGTAAATTGGGTTGTCTTGAGTATAAGGGGCGGAAATAACACAGAAATAATAAGCTGACAATTTATGGTTAAAATGAGCTATGTGAGCTTGCGAATAATGTAAGTTTATAAAATAATGAATTAAATAGTTTTAATCTAAAATGACTTGAGTTGATCATGTAGGTAATTTGGATGGATACCTATAATAAGCTATGTTAATATATAGGTAATTAATATTTATATAATATAATAAAATCGGGTACAAACAAAATCCGACATTCAAATTCATAATAGATAATGTTATTTAATTTTAAATATAAATGTTTTTCAGACTAACTTCTAATTTTCATCCTATTTATTACCTACTAGCTTTTACCCGCGGCTTCGCTCGCGTTAAGAAGTATTAATATTAATTAGGTATATTTTTGCGGCTTTGGTACTTTTGTTTAGCGTATGTAAATACTTAACTTTCATACAAACTTTCATCCCTTATTTAATCACCTTGGGGGTAGAATTGATCCAAATCCTTTCTTAGGGGATACCTACCTGCATGCCAAATTTCAGCCCGATCCGTCCAGTGGTTTGGGCTGTGCGTTGATAGATTACTATATCAGTCATCTTTGACTTTTATATATTATTAAGCAGATTAAAGGTATGAATTTTCGAAAATCTTTTCTTACCGGACGCCTACGTCATAAGATCTATCTACATGCCCAATTTCATGCAAATACATCAAAGGAATAAAAAGTTTCCTACAAATTTCTATTGCCTATTTTACACCTTTAGGGGATGAATTTAAAAAAAAAATTCTTAACAGAACGTCTACGTCATATGATCTATCTACATGCCCAATTTCATGCAAATACATCCAAGGAATAAAACGTTTCATACAAACTTCTATCCCCTATTTTACCCCTTTAGGGGATGAATTTTCTAAAATCCTTTCTTAGGGGACGCCTATGTTATGACATCTACCTGCATGCCTAATTTCAGCCCGATACGTCCAGTGGCTTGGGCTGTGCGTTGATAGATCACTATATCAGTCACCTTTGAGTTTTATATATATAGATATCACTAGCTGTGCCTCATCTTTTTGTTTTAATATGTGTTACTGCAGTAAACCTAAAAGAAAGCGTTTCTTATAAAATATTAAATACAATTTAAACACATAAACAGAGAAGATAGAGTGCTTTTTAATATTAATTTTTTTTCCAAGTGTTATTTTAGCCATTTACACGTGTAACATTTGAATCGTTTTAGGCGAAGTTATGAATAAAACATGTCGATTATCGTGTTCATATATGATTGTGTATGTAGGATTTATTGAACATTGTATAAAAATTATATCATTATGGAATAGATACGTAGTTTTGGAAAGAGTTTTTGAGAAGTTGAACGTAACGAGCGTGTTTGAATATTATTTATTTAAAAACTTTATTGCATGCAAAAAAAGAAAATTTTACTTAAAATGGACATTTGATGCAAAAGGCGGCTTTATGCTATATATAACACGCAATTTCTTCCAAGCAACGAATGCAATGAGGACAATAAAAAATTATGTGGTATACCACGTATTTTTTAACATATATACACAACGAACATGCTAGTAATTGTGTATTTGCGGTCTATATAATAAAAATGAATAAATCACGTTTACAGTCTAACGCGTGTAGGTATCTACAGTAATTTTGAATAACTTAATAAAATTTTATACAGAGTATATTCGATAAGTGTGCACAGGCGATTATTCCGTAACTATAACAGATATCAAAAAACTTTAAACTGATATTGATAGTACTTAAACTAATGAGTAAAATGGCCATAATAAATTTTTAAAAATAAAACGAGAAATATCTAAAAAATTAACTTGAAGCCCTTCCATACATTTAGTATGAGATACGAATATGCCAAGTACATTTAATATGAAAGATTTTAGCTTTTTCTTTCTTTTTTTGGTTTTCTGCTTTAATTACTTCGCAAATTCGAAGGGAAGATTATTTAGAGCGTTTAATGTAACATTTTTGGATATTTCTCGTATTATTTTTAAAAATTTATTATGGCCATTTTACTCATTAGGTTAAGTACTTTCGATATCAGTTTAAAGTTTTTTTTATATCTGCAATAGTTACGGAATAATCGCCTGTGCACACTTAACGATTACACCCTGTATAGCATTTTGTTTCATTCGTTTCATTCTGACCTTTTAAATAGAAGGAATCAGTTGAGACGGCTAAATGCTCTTATTGATCTATAAATACTTCTAAGAATCACTTTCACAGTCAAAGGAGGGAATCATCTTGTTATGTACAATATGTAGCAAACATTAATTTCGTGAGTTTCAAGCTCTCTGACATGTTTGAACATACTTGTATGAGCATTGAATTCATAGGATTATTAAATCGCAAACGAATGATATTTATGGAAATATCAATCATATTATCAATGAGGAAAAAGCGAAAAGGCTGGTTAATCTAAGATGAAATATATTTTTTATGTCCAAAATGTGTTTTTTATTTATTTTTGGTAAATTACAAAGTAAGTATATTATATTAGTGTACATAAACGTAGCGTAACAAAGTGAACTTTTAAAAATCAAACAAAATCGAGTTTACTAAAGACGCTAGTACAGAAATTGTCAAATAAAACTTTTGGCATGACTAGTTGATAGTTATGTTTATGTCTTTTCCTCTAGTTACCAAAACATTTACACTAAGCAAGTTCGTGGAATCTTTCACTCTCACAAAAATATATCTTTTTTCACTCTAACGTACAGTCAATGAGCTAGCAACGTTTTGTGAAATTTTAAAAATAAAAAATTTTGTGAGGTTTTATGAAACCACGGTAAAAGTGAAACTGTTCGAACGGTTCCGAACACTGCTTTGTGTAGCGCATGTCACGTGACGGTCGGCTGCCGAGTAGGTATACCTACTCGGCAGCCGCGATACGTACGCGACATGCGCTACACAGACCAAAAAGTTTGAGACGATGTAATAAAAGTTTCACTTTAAAAATATTGCTTATATGTATATTTCTTTCGAAGAGATATTGTGGAAAATATCGATATAGACAGTGCTTATTAAAAAATTGGATCACATAAATAACAAATTTTCTTCTTGGGATGAATAAGGTTCAAATTAAAATACAACAATAGCTTATTATGAATATTGGGTTACAAAATATTAATTTTATAGGGGCCTTTAGAAAACGACCTTAGCGATGTATAATCTCAAGAATAGCTCTACTCAAACAATATAAAGAAAACTAGGTCATCGTAAACTCATGTAAAGTTATTTTATAAGTTCTGATTAAAAATATATGTCAAACTTCATAAAGTAAAACAGTTATATGATTTCTGTAGGTAAATAATACATAGATTTATCATGTTTTCTAAAATTGGCATTCATTCCAAGTTTTCCAATTCTTGTAATAAGCGAACAAGGTCTACTATTTGGTTAACTTTGGAAAACTCTTAGTCTCGCACAAATCATTGAATTTCTATGACTTCCATAAATTCATAGAAATAATACATATTTCTAAAATTAACATTCGTTTATAAGTTATCCAACGCATCTTACATCCATAGAAACACCTATTTTTGGAAATTAAATACCTATATTTTAACGAAATTTAAAAGCGTATGCTACACATTACATATCGACGATTTGAACCAACATAATATTTTGAACAATTCAAATTGTGTTTCACAGGGAGACTGGATAATACAAAGTATGTATTTGTATTTTTTATTTATTTATTGATTATTTCTAAATACCTAATACTCGAGTAAACCAGACACAAAAAGATACCAGTGTGCTATTTATTTAAAAGAAAATCAGACTATTTACAAAAGGCTATATTTTCTCGACTGTATTTTCAGTAAAATAGAAAAATCTGCTCTTTAGCCACAAGGCCGACTTCGCGAGATAAATTAAGAGTTCGATATCGATACCTAACTTTAAAACAGAGAAATATTCTCTGGAAGTGGGTTTATAATTTCATGTACGGCTAGTTTTTCTTTGGATTTGTTAGCAGTCTAGTTAGCGAAGTTGTGACTTCTCAATGTAACTCAACTTTGAGCAAAGTAATTAACAGTCTACGTGGTGCATATAGCTGTAGCCTTCTGTATTCTGCAAAGTTAGAACTAGTATTATAGAAGTATATAATTGTGTTCTCTATTCGCTAGTACTGTTTTAATGTAGTAATCTAGTTTTAGTAGTAATCTATATAATATATAATATTAATATAATGCTGAAAGGTTGTTTCTTTGTTTGGTAGAACGCGCTAATCTTAGGAACTACGTCTACGGGTCTGATTTGAAAATTTATCTCAGTTTTATATAGCCCGTTTGTAGGTATATTTATTTATTTATTTATTAAGGCTCATTAGCATCACGCCAAGACCAATAGAAGCAGAGCAATGCGGGTAAAACCACGGGGCACAGCTAAATTTTAAATAACAATATGTTCAGTCGCCATTAAATACAATTTATTCCGAAATTCTATGTAATTATTTCATTAAAGAGAGCCATGTGGAATATTCTGGAAACTATGATTTAACTATAATGGCTTTCGCAATTCGCAGTGATATTTCTTTGGCTTCTTCGCGGTAATAATAGAGTTTTGTAGGGAAATAAATTATTAAATTCTAATGCTTCTAACTTCTTACTAGGTCTCAGAAATATCTAGAATTTAATTTATTATATTGATAATGGAAATTAACAATGGACACAAATACTCTATTCATATTAAAAGTGCTTTTCAACGAGACTTAAAATTTTCACAATTATCCTTTGATATTAAATTTATTGTAAGTGCTTTAAATTGTTATAAAAATAAGTTTATTTGTTAACAATTTTAAGTGTCTCTTTTATAAAATAATATGTTTAATTAGGAGTTACTGTATTAAATTAATTACGTAATTTTATACTGAGCAGATAATAATTTTTGCTCTATATAAAATTAACTCATTAAAGTTAGGTATTACTTCTAACTTACGATACTTTTATTCACCAATTTTAATATTATATCACGTTGTACGTTGCACGTGCTCATTTGACGTTATTATCTTTTAAATCTAATATATTTATGCGATAACGACTAAAAGTACTTCACTTCGATATTACAGCACAATACAACTGGTATACAGGGCTACTGGTAATTAGACCGGATCCTTTTAAGAGGTGGTAGGGGAGGTTATTTGCAACAATTTGACTGTATATTGTATATCCGGAAATGGCTCATTTTTGAGATATTAAGGATAATATGGAAGGCCTAATTACCAGTAACCCTGTATACCTATTCATATAGAAATTTATTCGTATCTAAAACATGTTCATTCAGAAATTACAAACAGAAAAGCCTTTGAATGATAATAGGTACTCTTACATAATACATCTAATGTATCAAAAACAGGTATTTCTCGGATTGCTATTAATATGTATTCACATAAATCCTATTCACCAAATCAAGCCACGGTAATATAAAGCTAATAAATAATTTACAATATTCAATTGATTGCCCCGTCTGTTATCAAATCCTGAATTTGAAGAAAGATATTAATTACCAACTGTATTCATTGGTAATCTCCATTCAATATTCATTGAATAATTCGAGCATGCGGATTCAATGTAGGCGGTAAAGAGTACACATGATTTATTGGATATTTATTTATAATCTTAGTTATTTAATTCTTAAAACCATGTACCTTTTTTTTAAGTGGGGAAATCTTGCATAGGTACCCACGGCTTCCGGGGAAAGGGCCGTGGGTTATGTCGGATTCCTACCGACCAAAACCCCACTGTATTCCGTCAAGCCGCATCAACAACGGGGCCACGGGTATAGGTAGAATTCGTCCGTGACCCCATACCTGTGTTCCAGTGTACGAATCGCGATGAATTCATCATTCATCGTTATAAAGATTTCTTTTCTACTAAGTATTTTAATTTTTAAGGTCCATACCACGTCCATACTATGATGTTCACTTAAAATATATGTTATGGAAAAATGTTATTGTGATTTTTTGTGAAAAAATTTTAGCCAATACAGTATATCATCTAGCGATATCAAAACATCATCAGTGCGTTCATTGAATACGTAATGATCCAAAAAACACCCTATTCTATACAGGGTATTTTTTGAAAGGATACCTTATATTATGGTGAATTTATTATTTATTCGACATTCTCTAAAAAGTTGGTTTGGTAACGGCTTTGAGGTGCTATTTTTTATTTGTATGATTGATAGTTGAAAAGAATTGAATTGCTTACATACAAATTGAGAATTATTATAATAAAATATGAGTTTTTGACGAATCCTACTTATATTTACTGAAAAAAGTTCGCATTTACGTTTTATAAAACTATTGTCATTGTATTCTTATAAGAAAACAATATTATTTTAATTGAACTCTAGCATCTATACTCGCTTCCTATATAGATTGTTAAATTTTGACAGAACTATTATAAGACAAAAAGTCTAAACCAGGAATCTGCTAGAAATGAATCATGTTGGTACAAAAATAAGAAGTTTTTTTTAGCTAGCACTTAAGAGGAACAAGTAAAATACTTTTGAATTTGTTTCTATTATAGTAAAGCATTTGTTGCTGAGTATGCATTTCACGTCTGTTTCATTGATCGATTTTCTTAACGAGCTTGTTCGTAATCAGCCTCTTGTCTTACTAGACGATTAACTTTTTTGTTTTTATCCACCGGGAATCGAACTCGGTTCTTCGATCAAACGTTAATTACTCAAACTCAAACAAACATTTATTTATTCAATTAGACTTCTTCTAGAAGCACTTTTGAAACGTCATTACTGGACCAAATAGGCGGATTGTATACTTATTATTCATGCGAAGGCTATTCTGTATTTTCATCTAGAACATTTACATCAAGACTGAAACTTTAATAGAGTCGAATCTCAATTATTGTAATATTGCTGGAACCTTGGCGTAGGATATAAGCTAAATTGTGTCAAGGAAACTAAACTTGAGAATGAAATAATAGATGGGACTTTGTGTGACAGATCTTTGTCGTTTTAATGAAAAACATTGTAATTTATCATTTATCAAAAGTGTGATAAATTTACTGCAATTTGCTTTCTGGCTCATCACTCATAGCCCGACAACGGTTATTCAATAGGTCCACACAGAGCGAGCAGCCTCGCGAACCTTTTTCCGTGGCTCTGGCCTTGGCTTTGGCCGAGGAAAGAGGAAAGACGTTCATATATAGACCTAGGCATGAAAAAGCATGGAACGTAGTCGCTTAAGAACCGCAGGACACTGGACAGTTCTTTGGTATCATTATTATGATTTATGTGCATGTTATGTAAAATTGACATTATTCTAAAAGAGCAACTACGTAGTTTCTTGCAGGTTCTTCTTTGTAGACCGCTTTCCGAATCGGTGGTAAACGGTAAAACTATGTTAGGGCGATTCAAAAGTGCTTCTAGAAGAAGTCTAATTGGACAAATAATGTCAAATGTGTAAAATAATGGGTCTAATTGGTTTGAGTTCGCGCGGTAATTACTTCGCGATGCTGCTCGCTCTTGTGGATCCACCTTTTGACTTTTGCATAATAGTACGTGAGCGAAGTAGCGGGTGCATCCCGAGTACTTACATATAAAAATTAGAGCAGTAAAGTATTCGAAACGATGGGTTAAATAAAATTATGAATAAATCATATACGTAAATAAGCAGTTCTCTTCTCAGTGAAATTCTTATTTATAAAGATAACATCAATTTACTTTGACAGTGCTTGGAAGATTTATCTTAAGGAGGATTCTTCTAGTTTCTTTTAAGACACATTTTATTTAATAAATTGCTTGCGCTTGCATAAGTACTCTCAAATATTGTCTCGTTAATAAGAGTTGTACAATTTTCAAATGAAAGACTGTATGAAGATCAGCGGTTCTATCTCCGTGATTTTAATAATAGATATTTTACTGGACCTATTTATTATTTTACTTAATGGCCAAATCAAAATCTTCGTGTCTGACTGCCCAATTGATTTTTATATGGAGAATAGTTTATATATTCAGGCGCTATCATTATTTTGACAAAATTCTAATTCAATCGTTTCTGTCCATGTGGCTATGAAGCTAAGTGATAACTTGGCTTCATAGCCACATGCGTAGGAAAGATTCAATTTTAGATATAACTCACTAGCTGCTCCGCGCGGTTTCATCCCCGTGGCTCCACTCCTGTTGGTCGTAGCGTGATGATATATACCCTTTAGCCTTCCTCGATAAATGAGCTATCTAACACCGAAAGAATTTTTCAAATCGGACCAGTAGTTCCCGAGATTAGCGCGTTCAAACAAACAAACAAACTCTTCAGCTTTATAATATTAGTATAGATAATATTATATGAACTGTATTTTCTAACATAGAGTTTGCTTAAACAATGTTTTATTTTATGATTACTTTTATCTCACGCACTTATGCGGCTTAAACAAAATATAAATAGTTTAAAGTATATATAATTAATTATTAAAATCTATAAATTGCATGATAAATTTCTATGAAGACATAAAATACATATAAAATGTAATGACCGTATCAACCGCAACGTCTAAACCATGTCTAAACGGTCCTATTCAACCAAGTCTTGTATATTTTCAAACTCATATTTTCTGAAAAGATGTGTGCCAGATACTCTACGATATATTGACATATTGACGTATTTTTAGAATGTTTTGTGTTGAATAATATGGACTGGACTATTTTTACCTGTATACTTTTATAAAAGCGACTTGGAATCTACATGTAGAAAAGTCACATACAAAAGTAAGCCCCTTTGTACACAAGGCTTCTCAAATATAATAGATACTGACAATTTTCATCGCCAACGACACGACTAGTGTACGAACCTCAATGTATTTGTATGAAAGTAGTCGCTTAAAGACTAAAATCGTCTGTCGTCAATTTGAGAAGCCATGTGTACGAAGGGACTTACATTTACAAGTGACACTAGTATGCAATATCGTAAACATGTAAACATCAATTAGTCCATTGAAAAGTTACATTTGGGGTTGCGTTTTTTAGAGGATGCAATTTGTGTGATTCAGTGTGAAGCTATCACCAAGTTTGTGGGGTCGCCACCCTTGTCCCACGGCCGCCATCTTTAAAATAGCGGTTGATATGGTTTTTACGATATATCTCTTAAACTATTTATCTGATAAAAAAATGGTTGCCTGTAAAGTCGGTTTTACGGGCGAAGATTTTACGTGACAACGTCTTTTTCTCGATCATAGTTGAGTGGGAGAGAGACGCAAGGCATTCGGCGGGCCTCTCTCTCGTTCGGTGACTCATCGTAACGTTACCGAGCGTTACACTTTTTCATAAGTGACTCCCAGTCGCAACCTAATTTAAGACGTTGTCACGTCAAAAAATGTTAACATTATTTGTCGTTCAAAAATTAAAATGGAGAGTCGGGGTGAAAAGAACTAGCGCATTCTCAACCCAAATTTAATTATTAACCATGTTGTAAAATGAAAAGAACGAGCATAGTAACTTTCAAGTTTCAATTTCTTCTGACAAAGACTAGCATTATGGAAGTTTTAAGAATTAAAATTGAGCTAGAATTGTTGGCAATGTTACGAAATAAGCTTTATACATTTTTAGGGCATCCGCGCCTTTAAAGTTAGAGGAAAGGTACTTTCAGTTTATGAATATTATCGTATATCAAAACTGTAAAAGTATTTATTTGACTTTGCCGTAGAAAAACAATGTTTCTAAATATTAAAATTTAATACATTATCTACTTAAGTATTTTTGTAAATATATTATAGCTCTGTAGTCTTTGACTCTGGCCAAGACTCTGGCCATAAACACATAACCAAAAAAAAAATTGTAAATGTTACATTTGAATTTGGAATCTGTCACTCTTATATAAATATTCATCGTATTTTTTTTCATTCTCGATTGTGTTTTCGCGCCAATCGGTGTATTTTATTCGTGATATCATTCCGCTGGAATCTATGATTTATAGATCAAGAGCCCACGACGGCCAGACTTTCCTTTCTTTCGGAAAGTTGAAAGTTTCTCTGTATATGTCTCCTATACAGATAAGAACGACCAGCGACTATCAAGTTTGGGTTGTGGTTACTTTGGCAGGAAACAGGTAGTGAAGGTGTATAAAATAGTACCTAACTTTCATTATAGTTTAAAAGCTAAATTTTATATATGTTACTTGGGGACCTATAAAAAGACATTACCTTAAGAGCCAGACAGTTTTCATGGTTCTTACATCTAGCCAGACACATTTAAAAAATAACTAACATATCATCAAATTCACATAACTACCTAAAAGCGTAACAAATATGAAATAACCCACTAAAACATTAGTTAACTATAATTATTAAAAAAATAAAAGTATAATATATAAGTAATAAAGTTATTACTTATCTTTTACGGGGGTTTATGTTGATAAAATTTCACGTATCTCGATGACACAATAAAAAAGTCATCGGGATACGTGAAATTCCATCATCATAAATCTAAGTAAAAGATAAGTAATAACTTTATTACTTATATATTATACTTTTATTTTTTTAATAATTATAGTTAACTAATGTTTTTAGTGGGTTATTTCATATTTGTTACGCTTTTAGGTAGTTATGTGAATTTGATGATATGTTAGTTATTTTTTAAATGTGTCTGGCTAGATGTAAGAACCATGAAAACTGTCTGGCTCTTAAGGTAATGTCTTTTTATAGGTCCCCAAGTAACATATATAAAATTTAGCTTTTAAACTATAATGAAAGTTAGGTACAATTTTATACACCCTTACTACCTGTTTCCTGCCAAAGTAACCACAACCCAGACTTGATAATCGCTAGTCGTTCTTATCTGTATCGGAGACATATACAGAGAAACTTTCAACTTTCCGAAAGAAAGGAAAGTCTGGCCGTCGTGGGCTCTTATATCTGTAACTTTACTTGAGTAAGGATTGCTCTTAACGTCTTTATATAGTAATAAATATGTCATGCTAAAGAAAAAAGATCTTTCCTTGTAAAAATATTTAAGGAACATAATATAATTTTTTTATGCAAAATAACATTTTTTTTCAGATTGGTTGGCGAACAACCAACGCTTGGTTAGCTGGTAACTGGGCATGCAAGTTTTTCCTAGTATTGAGAGCGTTTGGACTCTATTTATCTTCAAATGTACTGGTCTGCATATCATTAGACAGGTAAGAAGCGTAGAAAATATAATAACGGTAAAGTAAATAATTTAATCTATATAAGAATTTTTTATTTGAATATGCGTGAACGATTGGATAGATTTCGCTAATTCAATTTTTGTTGTATTGTCAGGAGAAACATAAGAATATAATAATATTGGCTATAACATAATTATACTATCATTAATGTTATTTTGGGATATAAGTATTATAATTTATATTGAAACTGGATTTAATATAAAATCCAATTTAAAAGCATTTCGTAGAAAGAAACTTGATCGGAAATCCATTCTTTCTGAAGTATTAAATTTGTATTTGTAGAAAGAAATTTGTTAGAAATTGTGAGAAATTTTCCACACAATTAAATAAGCTGATAAAGCCTTAAGTAAAAATGAATGGACGCCGAAAAATATTTAATATTAATAAGCTCTGTGTGAAGTCTTATCCAAAATCGATTTTAATATAATATACATAATTCTTTGTGGTTTTGAGGCCAGAACAATATCGTATTATTCAAATAACTCCAATCAATTTTAAGATTTTATTCAATGAATGAAGAGATTATTACATTTATTAAATAATTTTACTTGGAAAGACGTCTAATGGACAGTAGGATAATTTCCTTTCAAGATTTTGAGATAAACAACTACTACATTGTATAAAGATAATACTTAACTTAGGTACTTAATGTTATGACTTATGAGTCTAGTTATTAGATCCACGCATCCCGTAGGTATTACATGTTATAAGAATTGAAGTAATGTACATAACAGATTTTGAAGGACTACCTTTTGTTTCCTTTTCGCTTAGTGATGTTTACCCCTATGATGTAATTTCATACCTATAATTAAATTTGGATTTAATATAAAGAAAGTAGCGAATTTGAACTTATTTAATAATTTTAGGCCACTTTTATATAGTGTTTCTGGTTTAATTTCGCACACCATTTTAAATATGTAGTAAATAATATAATAGTAAATAATGTCTAATTAAGTAATTAGCTGAGTGAACTGGTATACCTACGCCATAGTGTAATATAACTTAGTGTGAACACAGGCTTCTGAAAAACAGTTTATGGTCAATAATAATTAATGTATGTAACATAAAATTATGGTGTAAAATAAATTATTTGTTTGACATTTGATTTGTTTGTTTATTTTTTTATTAACGATGTATTTTCTAGATAAAGTTGTTCGTACTTCGTAGCTATCAGAAATTGAATAACAGCTTTTTCTCATAATGATTTTCCATGAACTATAACTAAATGCAACGCTATTGTTTCCTCACGTGCCCCGACTACGTGTTGAAGTTATTACGGATAATGTCTGACCATGCATTAAGAGTTTGATTGAGATTTCTGCTCAAGTATGTTATGTAGCAGAATCAATATGGTAGTATATTGTTACTTGTTACTCTTATACAATGAACTTCGAGATATTGAAATATCTATGATATCGCCAAATAGATGAATAAAATATGACTTATATAATGGAAATAACAGTAGTAAAGGAGTTTTTTTGTTAGTAGAGCATATTTATTTTATTTTATTTTTAAGTGACTAGTGACGTGGACATTCACTTAATACCTTTATTACCTAAGCACCTTTTTTCATCTTGCAATCGAATAATTACAGTAAACAATGATTGTAAAAAATGTTGAATACGAAATTTGAAAATATACACAAGATATTATTAATTTATTAAGAAATCAAACATACAATGAATATTAAATTAAAATCACATTTCAGTCCAAAATATTCACCTTAAAAACTTCATTATTATGTCCAATTATTATTTAAATGGGCCATGTGCAATAATTCTTTTGTTTTTCTTTGCATACAGAAAACAAACTTTCCTCTTTGTTCCTACAATATTTCATCAATTCAACAGAAAACGTTTTCGTTCAGCTTTCTCTTAATTACAATACAATCTCTTAATAACATTTAATTTAATCGTTGAAAAGAATTTATAAGAGTGGAATAAGGCTTTCATAATGAAGTAATCAAGCATATTCTATGAAAAATATACAACTGCCTTGAATTGTCAGAACTACAGAATTTTTTTAATGGCATTTAAATGGCAGGCACCAGCTTCCAAATCAAAAAAGAATTATCAAAATCCGTTCATCCAGTCGAAAGTTCATAGGTAACAAATACAAAAAATATACAGTCGAACCTCCTCCTTTTTTGAATCGGTTGAAAAGTGCATAAAAATCGGTTAAGCCATTTCGGAATTTATTTCAACAGTGACACTAGAATATTTCGATTTAGATTACCTAGTAGTTGAAAAGTCCCTTGGGTTTTATCGTAATGCATCCACGATTTGTATGAATTCTCACGATAAAATTAGAACGTATGTGATAGTAGTATAGAAGATTAGAGTTAATCGCACTTAGTGGGAAGTGAAACTTTTATATAAGGATTGAACAAGGGGATTTATCTTTATCGTCCTAACGTTAAAAAGGAGCGAAGTTCTATTTAAACTAGAAAAAGTATGTTCTAAGAAATGTATTTTTTTCGCTCAAAAAAAATCAAAAATCAAAAATATTTATTCAGTAACAAATATGTTTACAATTATATCAGTCATTTATTCATCCTTTTAAGCATTTAAATGCTTGTGTTAGAACATCTCGCTCTTCCTAGAGTACATTACCATTTATTGTTACACGAATAACATTTTCTTCAATAAAGTAAAAAGTGATATAAAGATAAATATGTAAAAACTATTCAGATATACTATAAGGAACAGAACAGGTGTGTATCTTTGTGTGTGTGTGTGTGTGTGTGCTCATATATTGTAAATTTTATTACGTAACCATTATATTTTAAATAGACACAAGATAGGTAATTAATTTCATATTTTATAACTTCGTCACAATTTAATATTATTAGGACACAACGCGGAACATTGATATATCTTAGCTAAACATATTATGTCACTTTCTGGGAAGAAAAATATCATAATGCTACAATAAATCTAGGTAAAGGGTTCCATTTCATAGTACGGCGAGTGACATTAATTTATACGCCCTTATAAATATTTAAGTTACATCCTGGTAGGGAATATTTTAGTTAAAAAGTAAGGTACAAAATACAAAACTCATCTTATCTAGACGATTTTTTGAAGTGAAAACTTCTTTAGCGGCGTTGGGTATAAAATCTTAAACTCGCGTCAGGACACGTGGCCTGATCGAAAAAGCGTAAGACGGACTTTTTTTTTTTAGCCCTTATATTCCACGCGTAACACCTTGGCCACGGACACCGGCGGCGCGACCGACGGCGCGACGGGCGGCGCGGCAATTCGCGCGGCGCGGTAAGCATGCCACGGGCAGTTGCGTTCGCCGCCGCGACCAGTGTAGACGAGGAGACGAGATGGCTTTATCAAAGTTAGCTCGACGTTGTTTGGAGTAGCAGCTTTTTTGCTCAAGATTTAATGTTTGGAAGATATAGTGGAGTACACGAATTAAATAGAAATGGAATTCTCCGTCTGTAACAACAGACAGAGAATTCCACCAAAAATATGAAAAATATAGGCATGATGAAAAATTATGTTGCGGGTGGCTAGACTTCCAAATAGCTGGTCTAGCTAGAATTTCTGCAATAAAAGCTTCCGTCTCCATTTTCGCGAAAAAAAAACAAACTATTTTAAATTAAGTTCGCTCCGGGAGTAGTCGCCGCGTCTGCCGCTCGACTCCGTGGCCTGCGCCGTAATAACTCATACATTTGTTTCGATCGCTAGTCGTGCCGCGCGATTCGCTCGGGGAAATTCGCCGGTCGTCTCGCTGGTCGCCGCTGCGCGTGGCATGCCCAGTACATTTCCATACATTTGATTCATTCGCAAGACGCGCCGCCAGTCGCGCCGCGCGAATTTTCGCTATAGCGAATTGTCCGTGGCCAGCACGTAAGACGGATACCATTCCAAAATATCAAACATGCTGAACGTTAATAATCAAGTTTTCACTTCTGCCGGCACTCCCGGAGTGCAACCCGTCTTTTTTTATAGCAAACTTTAGTTCAAAGCTTTTAAAAATCCTACTTAATATTATAAATGCGAAAGTTTGTGAGGTTGTGTGTGTGTGTGTGTTTGTTGCTCTTACACGCAAATACTACTGAACCGATTACAATGAAATTTAGCACACATTAGAGGGTAACTTGGATTAACACATAGGATGGGTTTCATCCCGGAAATCCCACGGGAACGGGAACTATGCGGTTTTTCTTTCAAAACGCGGGCGAAGCCGCGGGCGGAAAGCTAGTATATTATAATGGTACATTCATCAGTAATAAATTTACCATTAATTTATATCCGTAAAAGTTTCGCAATGAATATAATTAATTAAAAGCGTCTTATTCTTTGTTTGAAGTTGCCAAATCTAAAAGCATTTTTATAAAAAGGGTTTGATCTTTTACATTTATTTCAGAATGTCTACTTAATTGCTAATTTTATATAATTCGGTAAATTAATGTATATGTTAACGGAAATGTATGTAATCCGTCATTGTATACAAATCCTAGGAAATGTATTTAATTCCTAAAATCGCACGGAAATGTGTGAAATAAATTATTTTATACTTAGGCGGGCCGCACACCAGCGCCACATGCTACATGCATCGAACATTTATGCCGCCACAATCAATGCGCTACGCTACAAATTTATTGTATATGCGCACATCGGAAGCACAGTTGTAGCGTGGCACCGCTTTGAGAATGTCGACATCATCGTCTGATGACGACGATTTCTTGGTGTGGCGCCACAAATAACGAACGTGTTCGATCTTGAATTCGTGTAGCGCGGACAACGTCTCGCCATAAAGTGCGCCCGCTACAAATGTTTCCACGGTGTGCGTGCTCGCGTACAAATATATGGGGGCGATAAATGTGTCGCGTTTCTAATGTGGTGCCACAATTATCGAGATACAAGTGTATGCCTGGTGTGCGGCCCGCCTTACACAGTACACATATTCTAGGAAATCTATACATTTCCTAAATAGTATCGGAATTGTACACATTTCCTAGGATTTGTATACAATTCCTTGATTTCATACATTTCAGGTAACGTATTATATAATTTGATTGTTCATGTTTGGCGTATTCTTTAGCTTAAATCGAATTAATATTTAGTTCTTAAACAATCCAGTCGTCACAATAAAAATTATAACACGTACCTATGATATGAGTTGTATGGTGTTTTAGATACTCGTTCTTGGTTGTATGACTTGCGTTAATTTCTGTATGGCCGTATGTCAAAACTAGTTTTACGCAGAAGGTTTTAAGAAAATTACTTGTTAAAAATAAGATTTAAGTAACTTTCTATTATGATTGGAAAATTAACTAAAAACTAATATAATAGATTTTAGTTTTGAGCAATTTTAAAAAACGTTCATTTTTTTTTTCATCTTTATCCAATTTACTTAAACACGAAATTAATTTCTAATATCATCCTAAATTAATAAAGGAAGATAATAAGAGTGTAAGTAGTTTCCCATAGAAATCTAAATAACAAGACACGTTTCCCAAGATCCATTTAGTTCTCTGTAGTTGAGCCAGAATTATTAATTACTAGATTTCCGCCCGCGGCTTCGCCCGCATTTTCAAAGGAAAACCCGCATAGTTCCCGTTCCCGTGGGATTTCCGGGATAAAACCTATCCTATGTGTTAATCCAAGTTACCCTCTATATGTGTGCTAAATTTCATTGTAATCGTTTCAGTAGTTTTTACGTGAAAGAGTAACAAACATCCATACATCCATACATCCATACATCCATACATCCATACATCCATACAAACTTTCGCCTTTATAATAGTATTAAGATTAAGATTAAGATAAGATTAAGAATTAAGATGTTGACGTCGGCGCGAAGTAATATGTTTATAATATAATTATAAAGCGTTGTAAGTCACGTACTTGCCTGTTTTCGTAAACATCCATAGAATTGACTTATTAAATTGCATTATAATATAATGGTATATATTAGATACATTTTCATACGGTCCAAATATATGAAGTTCTAAAAGCAATATTCGATCTATCTACGAACATTTTATATTATGAAAGAATGTTATCCCCAATATTAATATTATTTTTGCAAGAGGAGCATAATATCTGATACAATGTTACATTGCATATGGGGATTGTTAAAGTAGGTACACAATTTTATATTTTTAAAGCATAAGTGAAACTCTAGTGCAACTTAATCCAGCTTAATATTTTGAATATAACTCTCATTGAACTATGAGATATAAGTAGGTGTTATGTAATTTAACAATTACAAAATTAGTTGTCTGCTTCAAGTATTCAAATTAGGTTTATTTCTATATTACCGTCTTAACTCCTCGTGAAAATTTGAATATAAGTTTGTTAGGCAAAGGCTTATAACTCTTTTTTTAAAAGTGCATAATAATATGTTTCGTAAGAAACTTGGTCCTACATAATGTGTTATAATTGTTAAGATTAAATGGAAGAGTTAATACGTATATATAAATAACTAGCTGTCCGCCCCGGCTTCGCCCGTGGTACATATTTCGCAATAAAAGGTAGCCTATGTTCTTTCTCAGGGTCTAAAGATTGTCTGTGCCAAATTTCATCAAAATCGGTCCAGTAGTTTATGCGTGAAAACCATACATACATACATAATTACAAACCTTTCCTCTTTATAATATTATAGTATTATAGTATAGATATATTTATGAACGCTCATAGATCGAGTTTCAGGCTTTCATATAAAGAAGGTAAATTGAGCAACTACAAAAGACTTCACATTGTTTAGAGGTTTTAAAATTTAACGCCGGCTCGAAGTTCTGGATTATTATCTTTTTGCGTGGGAGGAAAGCAATGAACGGTTTATTAAAAATGCCTTTTCAGAAAAAGATAACGTCTTTTATTACGCTTACTAAGGTAGAATGACACGTCTGCAATAAGATTGAAAGGAGTTGTGAAAACGCTGGTAAAGCAAGTTTATAATGCAACGGTTTGTCTAAACTCGTTATTTAGTTAGCATTATTTTTGCGACTGTACTTCTCTTTATACTATGGTAGTATGGTATACTCTTTATACTATACCTACTACTATGGTACGGTATTTAGGCCATTGAGTAAATACACATTACTAAAGCGCAATTAATAAAAAAAAAACTTATACATTTTAATTCTAAAATGGAAATATGTACCTACATGGTAGGTAGTATTTACATCAAAATAATTCTGTCATTTTCATTAGCCATTCGGTCAGTTTCGATTCATATCTACCTACGTTAAAATATTGTAAAGTTTTAAATCAAGAGTTTATTTTTGGAACTTTTGAAATTTTTAATATTAATTGCACAGTAAAGCTTCATTAATTATGCTATTTATGAATCGAAAATAAATGCAATGCATATTGACCCCTAAACTAAAGTGGGTTGATCCGATCTATTCTTTGTATTGAAAAATTATCACATTCTTTTCCAGAAACTTGAAAAAAACATTTAGAACAATAATATTATTGTATCCTATATTTATATCCTACACTAGCTATGCCCCGCGGTTTTACCCGCAGTACTCCTCTTCTATTGGTCTAAGCGTGATGATATATATGTATATCATAGCCTTCCTCGATAAATGGGCTATCTAAAACCGAAAGAATTTTTCAAATCAGACCAGTAGTTCCTGAGATTAGCGCATTCAAACAAACAAACAAACTCTTCAGCTTTGTATTATTGAGTATAGATTTTACAACTCTCTCTAATTTAGATGAAACCAGTCATTCGTAAAGTCAAGTAGTTAAGGAATTGCAGCTAAGTAAATACAACCTTTCCTAGATCAATATATTTAGTGTACCTAGTAAACATTGTTCTGAACTAAATTTAACCAAGTTAAATTCACATGTTGCACACTCGGGGGTTAAAACGAGTATTTTTTTAATTTCATAAGTAATTTTCTTGTTGTTGTGATGTTCAATCGAAAGCTTCAATTCATTTTTAAATCAGGTAACAGCTTTTTCTTAAATTGTAAAAATTCGCATAGATTTTTCCGAGCTCACAGACTGTAATGCTCATTTCTAAATAATACCTACTCAAAATAGGTAGGTATATTTTCATAGTCTAATAAAAAAATATTAGTGAAGCCATTTTCAAAATTTTATCGGTGGAAATATGATTATTTTTCAGCGACATAGGCCATATTTTTTATTAATAAAACCTGTTTTGGACCAGGATAACGGGCTAAAATAATATAAAATGATAACAGTGATACAGTTTACACAATCACTACAATAAATGCCTATTATCTTTTAAAATTAAATCTGTAATGGTACCCAGTTGTAGTTAACGTTTTAACAAAATCGTCAATTAAGTCGTTTACAAAGCGACACAGTTCTTACATTAATTGTAGCGTTACTTTAGATTTTAAGGATATTACAGTGAAATTATTGGTTGATACTTTGAAGGGTTTTTATTATAGTTAATGACTAATAACTACGTTACGATAATGTTAGTTTTAAAGAACATATCGCTTAGAAGCAGTCTGGTGATGGTCAGTATGATGCATATTAAATAAATACTATAAACCATATTATGCTATGGCTATAACATCATCGTAATATTTATACATTGAAAACGTAATTTTGTGCCTACTTTAATTGTGCATTAAATAGTTTTGACTTAATAAACTGTAATCTATGGCTGTTCTTTATGCTACTCAATGTATTCTAAAAGTGCACGTTAAGTATTTTCAGTACCTACTTGAGAGAAATCCGTGTACCCAATACTGAATACGTATGCGGAAGGAATGTTTTTGCATAAAATTAATTGTATAAAATATGCGAATGAAATATGAATCACTTCTTGAATTATCGAAATCGAGTAAATTACTTTAAATTGTAATATTTGTATTGATTTCAACAATCGAGTTTGTAATGTTAAATTTTAAAGAGATAAATGTTAAATGGATTTACAGAATTGAAATAAATCAAATTAATATTTCCAGTAACAGTAACTACTTGTATAAATATTTAAAACTGTAATGGTTTCTCTGAAAATCTCGGTAATCTATAGTATTAGCAGAAGGCATAAGTTAGCTCTTTTGAGAAATCGTATTTTGTTTGTTCGAGGTTTTCTGAGATATAGCCTTGTCGTCAGTCTCTTATTAAGTAAGCCTCCTTATAAACAGTTAATGTTAATTATTATGAATTATATTATAGTCAATATTTTATTGAAACAAGCTAACTTCTAACTAGAATATTATCTAAACGGAAACAGACAAACATTCTGTCTGTCTCTGTCTGAATTTTTTAAGATTCGTTCGCTCTTTCAAAAGTACATACCTACAACTAACAAGTAAGTAACTCGATTGAAAGCATTTTTTTATCAACGAATTTTCAGAGCTGTGTGATTTTATTACTACTAGATATAACAACAGATACTATAATATTATAAGTTATACTAGTACGACTCAAATATATGAGAATCACGTTCATACGTGATTCTCATATATTAAATGTTTTAAGCTCTGTTATTTATTGTACCATATTAACACCAAAACAAATATAGCGTGGGCGTTGTTTACAACCAAGACGAGTCTATTAAAGCAGCTTTATTATTGTAATATTTTTGGAGGCATTCAAAACCCAATTAATTAGGTTTCGCTTTGTTAAATGCCTTTGTTAAAATAAGAGCTAATTGTCAAAGTGGTTGTTATAAACTGCAAAAATGGTTTGATGAATAGTGACTTCGTCGGAATTACGTTAATGAAGTTAGTAATTTAATATCTAGACTTAATCCGTCAGTCCTCGGATCACAGACACAATAGAAAATCTATTGTGTCTCGGCCCGATCGGGCCGCTCGGTGGTCAATGGGTTAAAAGCTTTTAAATTTAAGTTGAAATTAATAGAAGTGTCGCTAAATCCTCAGACGTGAACTGAATGTCGTCTTTGGATGATTTTGTAACGTTATTTCATGCTTTGTTAAAGATTGTTCGGTTTATTGATTCTAGATTGACGTTAAAGATGCGTCTCAAACTCGTTTTTCATTTAATTTATTATTAAAGAAATAAACGTATAATTTAGATAAATATTATTTAGAAATCCGGTTCGAAAAATTTTAATTTCTTTGTGAAAAAAAGCGAGAGAAAAAAGCGAATATGTATTGTACATGCGTCAAGTTCATAATTTGTTTCCTCAGAAATTTCGATGTTATTATTTATATTAGGTATATACTAATCTATTTGTTAGTTTAGTAATTTAGGCAATGTAATATTATCGTACTAGGATATATTAAAATAATATTAAATAACTTACCTCATTCATCTCCTTTCATCCTCATAATCTTAAATATTTATCTTTTGTCTCTTAGGGAAATAAAATGGAAAATTTTTTGATGAATTGTGTTACAAGATTAAAATATTAACATTAATTCTTAATATTGTATTTTTGCTCTTTGTTGCTACGTAATAAATAGAAGCTTATAATGTTTAAGTATTTTTTGTTGACCTTATAAAATTCAGATATAAAATACGCAGTTTTAAAATCATCAATCAATGTTTATAAAAATATCTTTAGACGTTTTTTGATCGTATTTCAAAATAAAAATATAGTTATGAAATGGTTGTTTTTGTTTGCAGGTTTTTCGCAGTTTTATATCCACTCCGCTTGGCCATAGCAAGAAAGAGAAGTAAAACAATGCTGTCGGTGGCGTGGGTCGTCGCCCTCTTATGTAGTGTACCTCAAGTAAGTAACATTGCTTATTAAAATCCCTGTGAGTATTTTATATGACGTCATCTGTGTAATATATAGAACAATTATATGAACAAAGTTATACTCAGGAATAGCTAAGATTATTAAATTTGGTCATTGCAATTTGTCTGACTGATCAAATATAACATTGTAATAGTTATCTTAATAAAATATCAAATAATCAGACATTTAAAAATAAATTAAGTTCATTTATTTGAGCTTTAAAGCGTCTGATAAAAGTTTTGGCTCAGGTGGTGCAGGTGTCACTGGTAGAGCTCCACAAACATTCAGATATTAAAAAGTACCAAGTTAAGTAGTAGTAGTATGTAAGTAGTAGTAAAGTACACTAGAGACTACTGTGAACCGAAACTTATATGCTTTAGAAAAAAAATTGTGTCTTACGGCTCTGGGATCTTGGACCATACATGAATTTGAATACGTAATATCTACACAATATTTTATGTCAACGTCGTTTTGGGCAGGCTTTTTAATACATTTCGACACAAAGTAATTAACTTAATATACCTAGTCTACAGGTAAAATACGAAATAATATAAGAGTATCAAAACCACATTTTTGGGGTATTAATTAAGTTGAATAATGGCTTTATATTTTACGATCTCAATAAATTCGGTGTTATTTTGTGAAAATCCAATATAGTTTTGGAATAAACAAAAGCGTCGGATATTGATTAGTTCGTATAACTGTAACAACGGCTGACAAACAAACAAACTAAAACCAATATGAGAGACTAATTAATTTGTATGCCTGTTTTAAATTTTGAACTAGTTTGAGTTCGGGACTTTACTCCCGTTAATGTTAATGTAAAATTTAAAATAAATTATGGAATAAACAACACGAATAAAATGGGATACAATAACACCGCACAGGACATTAGTATTCCAGAATATTTATTACTGAAATTGAACTATTTTCCAGATATAGAAAATACATAGATCAAAAGACGCATTTAATAATTTACTTTCATAAAGCAAAAATGCGTTTGAAAAATTCCAGTAAAAATCAAAGGAAAAGTGGGTCAAATTCATTCACAAGTTTTGATTACTGACCGTCCCCGCACAAAAGCAGAAAAATAAAATTTTATTTGAAATGAGTTTCTTTAATCACAATATGTCGATAAATGAAACAAATATATAACACTATAGCTGCGCTCCGCGGTTTCACCTGCGTGGCTCCGCTTCTGTTGGTCTTAACGTGATGATATATAACCTATAGCCTTCCTCGTTAAATGGGCTATCCAACATCGAAAGAATTTTTCAAATCGGACCAGTAGTTCTTGAGATTAGCGCGTTCAAACAAACAAACTCTTCAGCTCTATGTACATGCTAGTTACAAGCTGTAAAAGTAATTAGGATAAGGACTTTGATGTTACACTATTTGCTCTTCAAGGGTTCTCAAATATTAGTTAATTGATGTTTCTCAGAATTCCGAATGGCAATATTAACTGGGAATGTTTTAAAGTTTTAAACTTTTAGATGAAATTATGTAAAAATAGTTAAAATGTCTGCTGTCAACTAGAAATTTAAATCTGTTTACAATACATGCTAATACCTATAATATGAACATAGGTAATTTCAAATTTTAAAACAGCTACATAGATACTATTATTAGTGTAAAGTTACAACGATATCAACTAAATGCCAACTGTAAAATCTCATTATTCAAAATTAAATTACAGTTAGTTAAACCAAATTCATTAAAATAAATTATATTATGTTTCATCAGCTTTGTCGTAACCATGTCAACAGGCTTAAGGGAACGAATAAAAATATTGTTTCACGAAAATATTTTTTGAATTTAAACCAGTAGGTAGTCCGTGAAATTAGCTTGTTCAAATACGCAAATATTTTTGTAGTATAATAATTGACATACTTAAATATTTCATTCAATTTAAAATAATGAACAAATTTAGGTGTGAAATTAAATAACGAGTAAGTTTTGTTATGAATTCGCTATAGGTATGTGAAAATAATATGACGATAAATAATTTTAAGCATTCAAAACTACTTTAAAACTGCATAATTAGGAAAACATAACAGATAACTAGTCGGCATAATATCCATATTTGACGTAAATAATAATGTTAGGTAGGTATGTTAAATTAAGTTAGACCTAGTAAAAGCTACTTCTAATCTCTACAATACACAATTAATTCAGCAAAATATAAAAAGCATATTTCTTGTAAAGTCAAGTTTACAGCTTAGCATTTCAAAGACAGGCAATTAGATCCTATTAGGCGCGGGTCAAACACAAGCGGTGCGGGCGCGGGCGTGCCATAAGCGCGCCTCTTCAATCTGTTTTGCACCTCATCCTTCTTATACATTTTGTATGAAAGAATTTTGGACAGGCGTCGAGGCGGCACGCCACCGTTGCGCCGCGGGCGTACCGCAGGCGTACCGCAGGCGCGCTTCCCCCATCGCATCCAAATAGAGGTCAATTCACGGTCATACACAATCAAAAACAAATCGGGTGGTAGGAGACGGTAGCCTGTCAGTCAAAAATGTGTTCTCTCTGTGTGGAATTATATAGAGCTGCTATTACATACCCTTCTTCGTTTTGTTTTTAAAGGTGAATTGAATTAATCGATGAAATGATTTACACAGGTGATGGCAGTAGGGAAAGTGAAAATGAAGAAGAGCATAATGAAAGTTCCCATGTATTTACAATGTCAGAAATAAAGATAATCCTGATTTTGATTGTGTTTTTTATTTATTTGTAATTGTAATAATATTGTGGAATGATCAGTAGGTACTGTAAATACTTTTGAACTGAGATTTTAATGATAAGATTTATATGGTTTAAATGTAAACCTGTGTTTGAAAACCATATTTTATCTATACTAATATTATAAAGAGGAAAGGTTTGTATGTATGTATGTATGTATGTTTGTATGTATGGTTTTCACGCATAAACTAGGTACTGGACCGATTTTGATGAAATTTGGCACAGATAATCTTTAGACCCTGAGAAAGAACATAGGCTACCTTTTATTGCGAAATATGTACCACGGGCGAAGCCGGGGCGGACCGCTAGTACAATATAAATTTTGTGTTATTTTAACCTTCTTTTCTTCCATCATTACACCAGTACTACTTTAAAATTACTTTAAAAGTAGGTACTATAAAATTTTCCAAGTAAATTCCAACATTTCCAACAAAGATATATTTGCAATCGTGGGGTTATCCTCGCTATTTACTTACAAGGAATTATCAAAACAAAATCGTTACTTTCAAATTAACGTTACTTTCAAATCTCTTTTAGCACAAAAAACATAATTTTACTAAATTATGCATGAAGAAAATGCATTTAACCACTCTATATAAATATCATTTTCGGACGCCAACAGCGCGCCCGATGCGCGCCGGCAGCGCGCCCGAGGCGCGCCGGCAGCGCGCCCGAGGCGCGCCGGCAGCGCGCCCGAGGCGCGCCGGCTGGCGCGCCCGCGGTGCGCCCGATGCGCGCCGCGCCGCTTGTATATGTCCCGCGCCTTAGGGGTAGCTTGAGGGGAAAATGGACGAAGTGAAATGGAAAATAAGCCATCATTTTATTGAAACGACTTGAAGGTTTAAGTCTTTGAAGAATCAAAGACTTTAATATCTGTGAAATATGTTATTTCTTCGTTTATGAACTAAGTGAGATAGAAAATATGGTATTAAATTGAAAGGAATTGAAAGTTTAATCTATGATTCTTTTCATAATAGATATATACCTACTTGTAATATGAACTGAATTTTTGACATTATGGTAGTGACGGCGTTAGAGCAGAAACAGGTGATTAATCATACCCTCAAAATAATTATAGTTATTCTGTGTTTTATTCTTATTGTAGAGCAGATTTTGTATATTTATTATACTAATTACTAGTTACATAAATACTAATACCTATACTCTATAGTATATTTATAATTCTATTTATTAACTTAGTATCATTACCGAAGTTAAAATAAAACGTATTTGTTCTCAATTATAGTCACTCACAAAAAGTTAGAACGTTTATTCAATCCTCTATAACACATGCATTTTAATAAAAAAATATTATACATTGTAACTTTTCAAAATTTTATTGTTTTTTGTATTTAAATCGTTTATTCTTTGTTATAGAGCCTCGTGTTCCGTGTGATGCGACATCCGACGGTCCCGGAGTTCGAGCAGTGCGTATCCTTCGAAGCTTTCTCGAACCAACACCAAGAGTTGGCGTACAACGTCACATGTCTGCTGGCTATGTACTTCCTACCGTTGGTGATAATAACGGTCTGCTACGCGTGTATATTCTGCGAAATATCCAAGAATTCTGCTGAAATGTCTGGTGAGTGCTTGACCTAACTTTATACTGTTTATAACGTAAGTATACTATTATAACGTAAGGTTATAATGGTTTGAGCGACTTTTGACTTGATGTTTAGATATTGTTTTAGTTGCGCTGCGAAATACTGCGAGTGTATTAATTAATCAAAGAACATTAAAAAAAATATGAATAGATAAGCTTTATTTTTGTAACTGTATGAGTGTGTTTGAAATTATGATTTATATAATTTTGTTTATTTTGGACACTGCGCCGGCTGAGTTGACTAACGAAAAATCTAGACCGTTGTAGTTCAATTATAATACCTAATGTAGCTTTCTGGTGGTACCTTAAAGAGTTTTCAAAATTTTCTTGACATTTATGTGTTTATCTACAAAGAACAAATTTACAATTTCATATTTATCTTCTTTACCTTAGATTTGTATTTTTTATCATTACCTCATAATAGATGCCCCAAATAAAACAAAATTAAAATATTCTGATTTCTATTTATTCTTTACGATATTTACGCAGACATATTAACCACTAGTTTTAGTTTTAAACGTCTGCGGCTAAGTTAACTTCGAATATTGCTATTCGAAACTACATTTAGTTTGCATAAACTGAAATAGTCGTGCATGCGTACGTTAGAGCCCGGTTAACCAATTTGTTTTACATTGAACGCCAGGTTTAATACCTTACATATAGAATATGTTATATAGCCAGCAATGTACGAAGTCTGAACACGCATAACCACAAATGCCTTTAACAATAGCATGCTTTCCTAAGCGTGAATATTATGCACGTGTTCTGAATGTTAACCTTTCACTTAGGCAGAAATAATGGGAATTTAGAGGCTAAATTATGATACTATATATTATAAGAAATGAACATGACATTGTTTGCGTTTAATTAGATTGTAGGAGATTTGAGAGCGCTTTAAAATATTTCACGATTGAGAGAGATGGTTCATTTATAATCGCGGCGCGAACGCTTTGTGATAATAATTTAATTTCTCATTAAAGTGATTTTTAAGATTTACCTTTAAATCACTTTGATGAGAAATTAAATCTGATACCTTTTCTATTTGAAAATTAAAATTAAAATTTAAATCATTTATTGCATACCAATACATTTTTACATACATATTAGAAACCTTATGCAGGTATTGCAATACAATAGTGAATAGGTCATATATTTTAATCACATCATATCACATACATTTAAATTTTAAAATAATAAATAATGATAATATTTAATTTAGATCTGTCCGGAATTAAACATACATAATAAAGTGGGTTTTTAGATTCGTAGAAGTTAGTTTAAGACGTAAATAATTGTTTTTTAATTGGACAAATATTCTATTGAATAGGTACTATTTTGCAATAGCAATGTACCGTTAAGAAATGTGTATAAATACACAATAATTTTCCAGTATTTTATAAGTTATACACAAGAAATTAACAGTAGATATAGATCCAGACCGATATTGTTTGCTTTTCCTTATTCTACAGTAATTGTGTGGAGTCGTACTATTCTCTTAGGACAGAGGCAATTATCACGACTTGAGGTCAAACGTCTTACGGGCGATAATGACTTCTGAATAATGAAGGAGTGCTTAGGGATCGGGATGAGGTTGCAGATCAGGAGATTGAGGTTTTAACGGCTATTAGTGTGGGATTACAGTAGGTATTACAGTAGAAACGACTGTAGGACCTGGCCAGGACACAAGTTGTATTGAATCTATAAGAATAAATTAACACGTGCGTCGTGCATGAAAATAATTTAATGTACCTACGTAAAATGTAAGCTTTTAGGGTTTACAGTCTATTTATTGGTTATTGAAAATTAATCTATGAAACGGCAGGGTCTACTAAGTCTGGACTAGTGGATAGATGATAGAATTAGGGTTCTTTAATTTTTAAAAGTCGCTTTCTGTTGTTGGACTGTTTTTAAACAAATCTCATTAACGCGACAAAGGTCATAGAACTTTTTGATTCTCCGACATGTCTGTGTCCTCACAATGTTTAATTTCACGAAAAAGAGGAGAATACACATAAAATGAAAAGATCGTTTATAACGCAATTTAAATCTAATTAAGAGCATATGATACTGAATAATCACTTTAGCCGCTTTTAAAACAAAACGGCACTTTTGATTTAAGCTTAAATAATTGCATAAAAGCACGACGACTTCAAAAATAAAATAAAGTTAAATCTATTCAAAGTAAATGGCTAAAACCTATTGCTCTAGCAAATCACATAAGCGCCTTACGACAAGTATAGTACCATCGTTTAGATTTAATACTATTTTATTTTAAGCCTTTTATTATCAAGTGTGAAGCTCTATTCACAAAGATGTTTATGTACTTTTGTATGAAATTTATTTTTATACTGCTCTAAGTGACTGCTAGAGAAACGCCCGGAAAATTATGTTTTATAAAATGATTAAGAATCATATTATAGTTGTTACAATGTTAAAGAGACATTATTAAGATCGATCACAAAGGTCATAAATGGGTGGATTTCCCAAACCGCTTTTTTACGCGACAAGGCTGAAAACTATCCTATTTTTTCAAGATATTGTTTTTATTTTTTGTTTTAATCGTAAAGCACAATGTTTATAATATGGCCCTATCATTATAGTTTAAAAATAATTATTATTTTCCAAGAAAATGAAGTAAATATAGGCGATTTCCAATTTTGGTGGCTTGTCGCCGACCTACTTCACTCAATATCAAGATCGATTAACTAAAAACTAGACGTAGGATTCGATTTTAATTTTTATGTAGTCGTTTTATAATAGTTGACCATTCAAAATATATCAATTTAATTATATTAAGTACTGTAGTATAGTTTTACAGGCACAATTTAGGTCTGTCGCCGAGAATTTTCTAATTTTGGTGTCATTTACAAAACGATATTTCTACAAAACACCAGTGATTCCTAAAGCATACAAATTACGTTATGCACTTCATTTAGTCACGCGCTAACCGGCTTAGCAGGTGGTTGTGTGCTGTGTCGTACCAGTTTCCCGCAAAAAATGTAAGTAAACAGTTTCATTGCAACACCCCCGATTTTATGCAATTTTGGTGTACTTAAATAATAATACTTGTGACAGTAATATTTTATTGTTATTTTGAGTATTAGTAGAGTTTTGGTTTGTTTATTGTTTAGTAAATATGTTATTATTTTAGTACACGTAGTTTTTTTTTAAGAATTTTTTTCTTGCAATTTCCAATTTTGGTGGTTTTGGTGGCATTTTTAGACCCACCAAAATTGCTTCCTTACACCAAAATTAGAAAATTAAAATAAAAATGTTTATCTACTAAAACCAACATTGCTTCATGAGACCAAAATTATAAAATCAATTAATAAATCGAATTAAATATTAATGTAATTACTATGAAATCGAATACGAGTCGAAATATTATGATGATAGCACAATGTACCGCCTTGTGCCCTCTTTTCCTTTGCCTCGTAATTTTACAATATTCACCCTACATAACACTATTTTTTTATCCTGTAGATAGATATTTTCAAATTAAGAAGGTATTCTGTTACAGGAATCCAAAGAAAAAAACTAAACAAACTAGAGCAGAGCAGTTACAAAGAAAGAGAGAGTCAGAAAGAAAGAGAAAAGAAAACATCAGAAAAGATCCTCTCAAGCTTGAAGAACTGAGAAGAAAAGAACGCGAAAGATACCACAGAAAGAAAGCTGAAGGCAAAATTGTACCGTGCGTTGTCCGAATTACCATCTCGAGCCCGTAGACTGAAACAGAGACGAAATTATATTAACTTCAAAGCGTACTGTGAAAGAAAAAAACGAAGAGGTTTACCTTCAATACTGTCCAGCTACATTCCACTACATAATTTACCCATCGAAACAACGTCACAGCCTACGTCACAGGCCACAGTAAACACATCAGCCAATTTCAAATTCACCTCGAGTTTTGCGATCCCATAACAAAAGTCTTACTTTTACCGTTGAAGCTGCTCCTGCTGCTCCGATTGAAGAAACTTTATCCATCGATGCTATTCAAAGAAGCACACCCGTTAATGAGACCGCTTCTCCATTTATAAGTCCCAACATAAGCTGCATACACTCTCCCAGTTCTATGTCTGGGCGAAACAGTCCACAGTCAGATATTTCTACAAGTAGCATCTTTAAACGAGAACTGAACAACCAACTTAGAAAATACCGAGAACAGAAAAAGTCCAAAATAAGATTACTTAAGAAAGCTCTTCTGAAGGAACAACAACAAAAGTTTTTGTATAGAAAAAGACTTGAGAGGTTGGAAAAAAAGATGAAGATAAGTTAAGGTTGGGTGTAGCAAACGTATGGTAAGTCCTAAATCAATCAGTCCTAAACAAAAAAGACTACGCAATATTGTGAAAAACTTCTTTGAAGATGATGAAAATAGTCGAATTTGTCCGGGCAAGCAAGATTATAAACAAGAGGTGGATTGAGAAAGATTCTATAATCACTATGGAATTAAAGGAAAAGCCCAGAACCTCATAGCGTCATACCTGCATGATAGGATACAGACTGTAGTTGTTAGTGGAGAACGTCCTAGCGGTGCGTCAATTAACATTGGTGTTCCACAGGGGTCAATTTTAGGTCCCTTCTTGTTCTTGGTATATATCAATGATCTTCCCTATTATTTGCAGGATAGGTGTGAAATAGTTCTGTTTGCAAATGATACCTCATTAATTTTTAATGTGGATGGGCATGACCCAAATGTTGACGAAGTGAACAGTGCTCTTTTACACATATCTGAATGGTTTACTGCCAATAATTTATCATTAAATGCCAAAAAAACCACTTGTGTTGAATTTTTACTTCCTAATGTAAAAAAGTTGAACAGAGATATTACCTTGAACGGGGAGGTATTGCATCCTACTGAGTCTACTGTATTTCTAGGGTTAACATTGGACGAGAAACTACAGTGGGGAGCCCATGTCAACACCGCTGCAGGTAAGCTCAGTTCAGTTGCATATGCAGTCCGAAAAATAAGGCATCTCACCGATGAAGATACAGCTAGATTGGTTTATTTCAGCTACTTTCATAGCATTATGTCCTATGGAATTCTACTGTGGGGCAAGGCTGCAGATATAGAAACTATATTTATCTTACAGAAAAGAGCCATTCGCTCTATATATAATTTACGTGCTCGGGACTCACTAAGAGATCATTTTAAGAATACTGGCATCCTTACTGTACCATCACAATTCACAGTATATATTTAATAATATTTTGCATGTACACAAAAGCTCCGACTTACACACAAGAGTAGGAGATAGACACGATTATGGCACAAGGAACAGGAAGAGAATTGAAATGCCATTTTTCCGATTAGCTAAAGTTAAAAATTCATTTATGGGTCAAGGTATACGCTTATATAATAGAATTCCTCACAATATTAAAGAGTTTAGTACTGTAAAATAAAAATGTACTAGTTCAGAGAGCGTACTACAGTGTTCAGGAATTATATATGGACGATAAAGACCCATGGAGGGTTATCGCGTAAAAACCACAGGACAGTTCTTTGGCATTTTATGATATAATATTATGTAGTTAGATATAAGTTACATATTATGTAATATTGACATAATTTAAAAGAGCAACTATGGAGTTTCTTGCCGATTCTTCTCCATAGATACTGCTTTCCGAATCGGTGGTAAATGTTAAAAATACTCATGTAATGACGATTCGAAAGTGCTACTAAATAGTAGTCTAATTGAATAAATGAATATTTGAGTTTGAGTTTGAAAGCAAAAACGATATTGGAATGATTCTCTAAGGAATTTACATCAAAAATATCTTGAGAATGGGTACCCGCCTATAAGCTATATTACTTTTACAAGAATGAGATCATTTTGGGTTATTAAGCCAAGAATCGAAAACCGTGAGACGTGCATGTGTAAAACGCATGCTAATATGGAGTTTGTAATATCATCTCTGAAGAACAACAAGATTATTCTTGAAAATTCCATAACAGAGGTCTTAAATACTTTGACTTGTGAAAAAACTACGGTTGCCTGTTTACTACGTAAATGTGAGGTTTGAGGTTTGAGGTTTGAGGTTGTTAGTCTTTAAAATATATAAGTAGGTTCAGCCATTAGGATTCATCTTTATATACTAGTACATGTTCTGTCCATCTTAAGCTGCACGCTAGCTTTACATGACATGAATTTTAAGGTAAAGTTATTCAGGCAGGCAAGCCAGCCAAGGCAGTCAGCAGATCTGTTACCAAAAGGCAATTTTTATTATTATTTTTCATTTTTTTATTGCAGTACAAGGTTTTTTTCCATCCAAATATAATTTTGGTGGGGTGTAACAATTTTGGTGGTATCATTTTCAATTTTGGTGTCAAAAAACCAATTTTGGTGGGAGGTCAATTTCGGTGTCAGGAATAACATGATTATTTAAGGGAATATTCTTATTCTTGTTGATAATTTAATTAAAAGATAGTACTATCTAACACCTAAAATCAAATTAAATAAAAAAAAAAACATAAACAAAAATTTCCACCAAAATTAGTAAAAAAATGCTAGTTGTTGAAATCCACTCAAATACATCTTCTTTTGGCAAAACAACATTTTATTTTTCTGAAATGATTGGAACAATATAGTTTTTCAGTTTTATAGGAGGATATTTTTCCTTGCACTTAAACCATTGTAATCCCTTTCTTTTATAGAAAATTGTTCAGAAAGTAGATTATATTTTGTACCTTTAACATATTACTCTTGGGGACTCTACGGGACTTGGAACGAACGAACGACGAACGGATATTATGACAATGTTTACTATTTGTACATATTTTATTGTTAATATGTCTTTTATTTGATAGAAAATTCCATCTTGAATTCTAGGTAAATGAAACAATAAACGTAGAGTTTGTGTTTGCTTCATCTTTTATGGTTGAATGTTTAACTAGTATAATATTAACTTAGTCAAACATAATAAAATACTATACTAGACTTAGTCAAAAGCGTGTCGAGATTTTTATTACTTTGCGCGTGTGTCATTGACCTGATTATGTTTAATGAATTTTAGTATAAAGGAATTTATTTTAAGATAAATTAAAAACGGTTAAATATTTCTTTCGCAGAATTAATTACAATAAATTCCAACGTATTTAACGTCGATTTTCAGAATTAAAATGTGAGCAATGATGAAATTTCAATGTGTTTAAACCACCCGAAATTTTATCTGCTATTTTCGTATTTTGACGTGACGAAATTCTTGAATACTGAAATATTAACGCAATATTCACAATGAACTCTTTTGAATTTGCATTTACTTTATAAATATACATCGAAAATGCGTAAATATTTGTGCTAAAGGCTTAATACTATATTAAAATATATACTCCTATTAGGTACTATAAATTTATAAAGAATAGAAAAAATTCGATCACGAGGCGGGACATGGCATTCAAATGCTTTTTAAATTTATATTTATAAAGCATTAAAATGCCATAAAACCAAAAATATATACTCCTATTACTGTTAACAGCTTTAATGTATAGTTAACAAAAAATGCGCAGAGTTATTATTTCTATATACTATTATTTCTCATAATATTTTATGTAAGTCTATCCATATGAACCAATTAAGGCTGTTGATATTAAATCAAGTCAAGGGAAACGAAGCAAAGATATAATTACCTGTATGAAACATAGATACTATAGTCTATAAATAATTTAAATGATAGTTTCAAAAAAAAAATACGCTGGGTATGCATATTATTACAAGGTGATTCCAGCTCGCTTTTTATTCGCCAAAATTCTGAAGGTATAGTATAATAGGTATAGTATATAACACATATTGAAACTAACAGCACTAGATAAATTACAAATAAACCTTTGCAATAAGGGCCGATTTTTCAATGCTTGGATAAAACTTATTCGTCGAATAATGTATAAAACTACCATTTTAAAAACGTATTCTAATTGCCCGTATTTGACAGTTTACGTGACATTTTAATATTATCGTGTAATACTTTATTGGACGGATACGTTTTATCCAAGCATTGAAAAATCGGCCCTAAATAAAATATAATATCATTGATTACATGCTCTCTGTTGTAGGACACTTTTTAAACAAATCTCATTAACGCATCAAATGTCATTGAACTTTTTGATTCTCCGTCATGTCTATGTCCTCACGATGTTTAATTTCACGAAAAAGAGCAGAGTTCTTCTTTCTTTGATGTTAGATAATCTGCAAATGGTATGCATAGAGTACTTAATAAAAAGCCTTTGACAGCTAAAGCTACAGATTGTTCAATTCACTTCCAGAAATTTCCGGACGTCAAAGTCCGAAATGTTTCACATTCAGTTAAAAGGAATAATTGAAATTGTTTTTGTGTTGAACTATTTCTAAAATCATGAAAAGTATTTGGTCTAAATCTTAAAAAAGATATTTCGTAAAATATATCGACGGTGTACGAGAAAGATTTTATTGTAGTCCTATGATTACGTTCCAGATTCAGCCCATTTAATTAATTTCAATATCGTATTAAAATATCTGATTCTTCCATTGTAGTATTGAAGTCATACATCGTATTGTTCGGAATATATGTACAAGTTTTCAATTTTCCTTTTAATTAAATTTGACCTTTACTCTGTTATATTTTCGTTTTTACTTATTCAAAAGTTGAAATGTGTCCCGAATGACAATATATTTATGTTTATTTCATTGCATCAGTATAAAAACGGATCAAAAGATTGGACCTCCGATTGACCTCGCCTGTCTGTCAACTTATTTTTGGCCCTTTTCCTTAATCTAACATAATTGTTTGGTTTTGAGTAGCAATTCATTGCTGATGTAATAAAGGTCTATGAGATTTCGTTTGTACAATTTAAAAGGAAACAGTAATATAATTTTTAACAATAGGATAGTTGATAATAGAAACAAGGCTTTTGTCTTCTTTTGTATAAAATATAATATAATATACAAGTACATTACTGTGTCCTGCTAGACCAAGACATTTTTCAATTAAACGAATATGTATTTTTCTTGAAATACCACAAATGGGATCTTAGAATACCGACGCGCAATGGTTTGATATTTGTTTGCCTATTTGTATTACTGTGTGTTCTTAGTTTAATTAAATCAAGTCAACAGTTTGAGGCAGGTGGAAATTACGGCCAATGTTATCCAACAGTTTAAGTGTTGTGTTTGCTTGTAATTAGTAGTTTGTGGGACAAAAAGCTGAAACTAGCTCTCCTTGAGTTCCATGACATGTTAGCATACTAGATATGTATGTATTTAAGGATCAGCGCACATATATGGCAGAGAGGAGCGCTTTGCCTATTCCACTATGTGCACTATACCTTATCCATGTAGTCGCTTGAATATGTATGAATTAATTGTTACCTATATTGATTTTCGATATAATTTCAATACGGACAATTTCACCAATAGATTGAGAGTGGAAAATGATCCTTTATTCAATGTGCGCCGAGCCTTAAATGGTATAAAATTGATTTTTGTATAAAAAAACCAGTAGCGCTATTTGAAGCAACAATAGCTTCACAGGATATGATATAATATATTTCAGTTAACAAAATATTAATGAAATATAAAAATAGTCTTTAGAAATAATAAAATACTGATTGTCTAAAAGCCATTTTTTGTTATATTTTTCTCCGTTTTCCAACATCGACTTGGTGTTTGTACTAAATTGAATTAGATAGCCATAGTGGTTTTGGCTATGTAATTCAATTACACAGTAATTAGTACAAACACCAAGTCGATCTTCGACTGAAATAACTGCCACAGTAATTTGAAATTTAAACAAGCACTTAAATTGAATTAATTTAAAGAGGCGAAAATTAAGTTAAAGAGAAAAGATTTCTAGAAAAGTGGTTTGAACATGTAAAATTTATTCATAACTTTTACCTTATTGCTCTAAACGTGACAAGACTAAGAGCTGATTTCAATGAAATTTATATACCAGATAGAAAGCTATAGGTTAGCTTTATTCTAATAATATATATACAATTTTAATACTAAATCGAATAAAATACAAATCCCTTACAATCAATTACATAACATCAATTCAAATTCCTCAAAGACAATAAATAAAATTGTAAAAGCCGATAATTCTAGATATCCATTAAAGCCAAAGCAAGTGCGTCAGATATTATTCTTCTGGGATTTACACGTTCTCACTCGATCCGGACACGTGTAAAATAGCCATTTTATAGCAAAAAGAAATAAACATAATTATTATGACTGTCGTGTGTAAGAAAGAACACGTTTCATTCAAGCCTTTTTCTTCTACCGATAGGTAAACAAAAAATAGATGAGTTGAGATTATTCACCTAGAGCAATATTTTGTTAATTAACTATATCCGAAATTACTGATGCTATTTTGAAAATGATTTCACCAGTGGAAAGCTACTTTACCTCTAATTAAGCAATTTTGTTTTATTAGTTCGGTATTCCGAATATCCCATGCGGGATTATTAATTTTGTGATATCAACTATCGGCATATTATAAGTAATGCCACAGAATAATAACTAGGTAATGCAAAAGAGACTGAATTTGCGTTCAGTTGAATCTTCAGTGCGATTATTTGGCGTTTTCGAAATAGGTTTTAGAAGCACTGTCATTGTTGTTGAAAATAATATGAGTCTCAGAACAACAATATCGCTGAAAAGTATTTATTTTGTTAAAGGACTCCTTCTATTTTAAAAAAGCTTTTTGTTTTTGATATTCTATTCATAGAGAAAGACTATAAGGCTATATTCTACGACCAACGACCAATAGGAAGCAGTATTGAGAAAAATATTCCAAAATATTTCTTTTGATAGCAGACAAAGTTGCGTGTTAAAAAAGTATATTTTTAACATTGAGATAATATTAATAGGAGACGACACCGCCTACATCACTTATGTTCCACTCAACATACGTCATGTGACGTATGTTGAGCGGTATTTTTTAATGGTTTTAAAGTGAAACGCATCAAACATGCCTTCGTGTGTGTTACGATATTGCACAAATAATACAAATAATACGGAAAAGTGCAAAGGAATAACTTTCATCGTTAAGAACCTAACTAAATAATAATTTTTAAAACTTAGTTAGAGCAAAAAAATGGCGCACAGATTTTGTTCGTGGTGTCTCCTCCATACGTAGTAATATTATCTCAATGATATTTAATCATAAATGGTATTTTCAAGCGTAATATAGTATCTGCTACAAAGCTTCATCAATTCTAGTTTCGTGGAATTGGTACCTATGTTGTTTTAATACAAACGTATGCGGGAATGTATTTCCGGGGATGCTTCAAACACAAATGTTAATAAAGCTCATGTGATTAATTATCTTGTTCTATTTATTACGGATCGATGATAGGTATAGTAGTTGTAATCTATACCTAATGTAAAAATGAATTTAAATTGGTTGCTAAGCGCAATTCTCGAGATCAGCTGAACCAATTTCGTTAATTCTTTTTTTATAATATTTCTTTAAGTACCTACGAGGATGGTTCTTATGGAGAGAAAACGTAAACAAAATT
Source organism: Colias philodice (assembly GCF_061535455.1). Lineage (NCBI taxonomy): Eukaryota > Metazoa > Arthropoda > Insecta > Lepidoptera > Pieridae > Colias > Colias philodice. The sequence goes on from NC_143104.1 coordinate 4,149,367, forward strand.
GCTTATAATCGTGATTTGAGGCTCTGAGCATGATTTCTCGTGATAAATCCAATGGATAAATCACGAGAAATCATGTAGAAAAGATGTTTTTCTATATGATATTTTTGTATATAATAAACTATTTCTTATATATAAGCATGCTTTTAAGGTTCACTAGACTTGAAAGGCTCTCCATTGTATTCATGTTGTCCGATACAACAATAAGATTCACTTGCACTTTGTAAGAAACATTTCCCTTTAATTGCACATGTATCTAGTAGTCTTATGTGATATATTATTACTGAATGCTTAACGACCCACATAATAAATATACCCTTATTTATATAGTAATATTCCTTGCATTACCTACAACAAAAACTTTGTTACTTCCAGCCTTACACGACTAGTTTTTTTTTAGACCAAATTTTAAGATAATAGAAATTAATTGATGATTTTTGTGCAATAAATTCATTAAATGATTTAACGCAATAACTACAAGCATTAAAAGTACCTAGTCAGTAATTTTAAAGCTACTGCCTTAAAACGAATAAATATAACACAAATATACTCTCAATATAAACAAGTATTTATTCAAACCAGAGACAGTAAAGTAAACTTACAGATATTTTCTAAGCCAGACGTTGAAAATATTTCAGTCACTTTAGTAAAATAAATATCAAGGCAAGTACATATTAGACGACGGATTTTCATTTAATTTCGTAGCATTAGTCCCGTGACATGTTTCATAAGGATTAGATGAAATAGCTCGGACTACAGCTTCCTACACACTTTCGAGTTCACAAAAAAGATAGCTACAAACTGAGAAATGTGTTTCGTAATTTATTAAATTGGCGACATATTATATCAACCCTATTGTGGGAATAGCTAATCGTGATTATTAAATATAATTCATAATATTTTGGTTCAATAAATATTTATGCATGCCATACAAACCTACGCATAAAAGCAAGTATTTCTTGCAAGTAGCATAAGGGAAATTTAGTACATTACTGCCAAATATAATCTAAACCTATAGAGTAACAGAGTAAAATTTGACAACATTTAACAGAGATTCCGTATGTATTGTATCCACATGTGACGGAATAGATTTTCATCATTTCTGTTTCAATAACTTTGTACTAAATTGTTATCATATCTGACATGTATACAAAGGATTCTCCAAAATAGTTAATAAGCAACTTATGATATTTGAAGGTCCATATTTTCATAATTTTTTTGGCCGCAATATATCCAATTTTCAGGTTTATTCATTGATTGTTAATCAATGAATAAAACTGTGCCTTACTTATATTAGTTTAGTCACAAAACAGCGGGGTTAATACTGTTTATAAAGAACAAACACAATGACAAGAATGTTATGGTATTATGTGCAAAGTCTGTTTAAGTGCTGAGCAATGTGTAAAATTCATTTATACAAAATGCCTACACGTGGAAATTTCTGAGCGGCGACCGCAACCTTTTAAGCATTTTATATTTCGTCGCTATTTAATGGTAAAGTAAACCTACTTCTTCAGAATATGGGTCTTTCGAATTGTGCCTAATTGAAACTTAATCAACGTCATTCTGTTTTCAACTATTTCGTTTTCGTTGTAATTTATTAATAAGAGTTAACTGACCTGAATTATACGTTACAGACATATCTAAACAGGTAATTTGTACATAATTTTTATCTTATAAGTCGTCACATGACAATATTTCTTTTAACACGAGACAGAGGCTGAGACGTGATCAATAATGTAACTGACATAGAATCAAATCTATTACCGTGGAAAAATTCTGCGAGTATATTTCAAAAATAATAACTAATATTATTTGTTCAATAACTTACTTCTAAGAAGTCTAGGCATTCTAGGAAATTACAAAAGAATGGTTCAGATTGAAAAACTATCTACAGTAATATTATAGAGAGGAAAAATTTTTTTTTCTGTGAATGGAATAGGCTCCGAAACTACTATACCGATTAAAAAAAAATATTTTACCATTAGAATTCTACATTATCCCTTATGAACATAGGCTATATTTTATGATGTATTTATCCCGGGTCCACCCGGGCGGAGCCGGGATGAGCGGCTAGTATTTTATTAATGTATTAGCTGTCCCGGCAAACATTGTTCTGCCACACTTATCACTTATGGGTATGAATAATAGATGTGGTCCAATTCTCAGACTTACCCGATATGCACACAAAATTTCATGAGAATCGATCAAGCCGGAGGAGTTTTCAAACACCGCGACACGATAATCTTATATATTTGATATCTTAATGTATATCTGTTTGTACAAGATATTTTGCAGTTAATCCGACATTATAAGACGTGTAACGATTAAGAATGAATTTATAATAAAGGGAATGTACGTTAAATGCTATTTTATTGAAGTAACCATTTGAGCTCAACAGTGATGTATGGACGGTATTAATCCACTTTCACAAGATAAATTGCCATTCTTTTAAGCTTATAAACATTTTTATATGTTATCCTTCGAACTTTAGTGTGGGTTATTTTTAATAAGCTATTTTTGTATCCAATCTCGACAGTGAGACTAAATAATGGCTTTGGTATTATTCCACTACGTTGGTCAAGCTTCTAATAGGCGAATCTTTCTATTGCCCTTCTTTTATATTTGATGATAAATGCGATTGGAAGATTATTTCAGTGACAATTCACAGATTTATTTAATAGGTATTATATATAAAATATTTGTCACTTATAAGGTATAGTTTATAGGTATAGGTATATTTCTTAAAGGATGCCTTAAGTCCCGACCTAATTTTAAGCCTGTCTACGGTAGCAGATATGAAATTTCAATGGAGGTTTAAAACCAATTGTCCTGTCCTAGTTTAAGAACTTTCATACAGCAGATGTAGATTGTTTGTCTTAAACTTTGGGCTCGAATCGTGCATACAATCTTCAAGTGTTGAAACTTTTAATATACTTACCTAGAAGTTGAAGCTTAGCTTTAGCTCGCTTATTATGGAAAATAGTGTATAGGGGCCAAAATTACTACATGACCAGTAATCTATATCTTATATGTATATAAAAATGAATCGCAAAATGTGTTGGTAAGCGCATAACTCGAGAACGGCTGAACCGATTTCGATAATTCTTTTTTTATTATATTCCTTGAAGTACAAGGATGGTTTTTATGTAGAGAAAACGTAAGTACCACGGGCGAAGCCGGGGCGGACCGCTAGTATATATATAAAAATGAAACCCGTTTCGCGTTGTCACGGCATCACGCGTAAACGGGTGGACCGATTTCGATAATTCTTTTTTTATTATATTCCTTGAAGTACGAGGATGGTTCTTAAGTAGAGAAAACGTAAATATGTACCACGGGCGAAGCCGGGGCGGACCGCTAGTATAACATGAATTTACATTTAACATAGGTATTTCTGGTCTGAAGTATACATAATATTAACTTCAATTTAACTCTAGGTTAAACTATCTATCTAACTACTCGAGTTACTTATCTAATAAAGGTTGTAGGTAATAAAGCAAAAGTTTCATAAGCTTTTTATACCGCTTTAATCATTTCTTAGACTAGATATTATCCAAATTAACTACATAAAAACTATAGATTAAAATATCAAGTAACATAAACGATTTATTTCTGAATTACACAGCCTAATAACTACAGAGATCTGGGAGGTCACCGGTATACCACTAGAGAGAAACTAAAAGAGCAAAGACCTTCAAATATCAAAAGGCCTCCAATTATAGTTGGTCCCTAATGAATTAGTAATAAACACAACGATATCTTATTCATAATTTGATTACAAATAAAGTGAAATCATTACTTTATTAACTAATAATTGAGTAATATTTGGTTCGCGGCTTTGTTTGATATTCATGTTATTGTAACATAATCGTACTTCATAAAAGTTTTCATACTCTATTTTCACAATCACCTTATCTTGTACATAAAATACTTATGAATTAGATTACAATTATTTGAACGAAAGCAGTTTCTATTCTCTTAAAACAAAAACATACATATTATAAGTATACGTAAGTAACTCGATTAAGAACAAAGAAAACTAAACTTTGATTCAATAATAATTATTCAAGGCAGCGTAGGTATTAGCACATAATACAAATGGAAGTATCAAGCTCTTTCCTAAGCTAAAGGGACTCAAACTCAAACTCAAACTCAAACATTTATTTATTCAATTAGACTTCTTCCAGAAGCACTTTTGAATCGTCATTACATTCTTTAAATTTACCACCGATTCGGAAAGCAGTATCTATGGAGAAGAACCGGCAAGAAACTCCATAGTTGCTCTTTTAAAGTCATGTCCATATACAATATAATTTTACATTACATGTTACTTACATCTAACTACATAATATTATATATTATCATAATATGCCAAAGAACTGTCCTGTTATTCTTACGCGACAACCCTCCATGGATTTTCATCTTCCATATATTCCTTAATGCTGTAGTAGGCTCTCTGAACTAATACATTTTTTAAATAAGTTTTAAGTTTAACACTACTAAACTCTTTAATACTATGAGGAATTCTATTGTAAAAACGTATACCTTGGCCCATAAATGAATTTTTAACTTTAGCTAACCTATAAAATGGCATTTCAATTTTATTTCTATTCCTTGTGCCATAACAGTGTCTATCTCCTACTTTTGTGTGTAAGTCCGCGTTTTTGTGTACATGTAAAACATTATTAAATATATACTGTGATGGTACAGTGAGGATACCAATATTCTTAAAGAGATCTCTTAGTGAGTCCCGAGCACGTAAATTATATATAGAGCGTATGGCTCTTTTCTGTAATATAAATATAGTTTCTATATCTGCAGCCCTGCCCCATAGTAGAATTCCATAGGACATAATGCTATGAAAGTAACTAAAATAAACCAATCTAGCCGTATCTTCATCGGTGAGATGCCTTATTCTTCGAACTGCATATGCAGCTGAGCTGAGCTTAGCAGCGGTGGTGGCAACATGGGTCCCCCATTGTAGCTTCTCATCTAGTGTCAAACCAAGAAAAACAGTAGACTCGACAGGGTATAATACCTCCCCGTTTAAAATGATATCCCTTTTGACCTTTTTTACATTTGGAAGGATAAACTCTACACAATTTGTTTTTTTTGCATTCAATAATAAATTATTAGCATTAAACCAATTAGATATGCGTAAAAGAGCAGAGTTTACTTCGTCAACATTTGTGTCATATCTATCCACATTAAATATTAATGAGGTATCATCTGCAAACAGTACTATTTCACACATATCCTGCAAATAATAAGGTAGGTCATTAATATACACTAAGAACAAAAACGGTCCTAAGATAGATCCCTGCGGAACACCAATGTTAATCGGCGCACCGCAAGATTTCTCTCCATTAACAACAACGGTCTGTACCCTGTTCTGAAGATATGAAGCTATGAGGTCCTGAGATAAACCTTTGATACCATAAAAATTTAGTTTCCGTAATAGAGTGGAATGTTCTACACAGTCGAAAGCCTTAGAAAGGTCGCAGAATATCCCCAAAGCATTCTTTGAATTTTCCCATGCTTTATATATATGTGACAAAAGAGCTATTCCAGCATCAGTGGTAGAGCGCCCCCTTGTAAAACCAAACTGTTTGGCGTGCAGTAAACCATTTGAAACAAAATGACTACATAATTGGTTTAAAATCAATTTCTCGAAGACTTTGCTCAAAGTTGGTAAAATAGAAATAGGCCTATAGTTATTACAGTCTTCTTGGTCACCGCTTTTGAATAAAGGAATAACTTTACTAAACTTTAATAAATCAGGGAATATACCACAGTCACAACATTGATTAAATATAAACGCTAAATGGTTGGCAATGTTTTCTATAATATTATTTACTAAATTCACAGACATTCCCCAGAGATCACATGTTTTTTTTAAGTTTAATGTTTTAAAAGTTTTAACAATTTCATCTGCAGTCACATGTCGCAATTCAAATAATACATTACACTCCGCAACATGGTCCCTCAAATAGGACTCCGCAAGCACTGATGATGAATTTAATTTTTTAGTAATACTAACAGGGACACTACTAAAGAAATCTTCAAAAGCAAGCGCAACATCAGCACTTTTGTCAATGACCCTGCCAGCATTTACAAGTTTTATGGTACTATTTGTCCGGCTTTTGCCCATTTCACCATTAATAATTGTCCAAACTGTTTTAACTTTGTTATCAGAGTTGCGTATTTTATCTCTGACATATAGACACTTGGCAGTGAAACAAACTTTTTTAAAAGTTTTTGAATAATTTCTAACATAATTATGGAATGACAAGTCTTTGTTATATTGCTTCATGCCATATAACTCATATAGAATGTTCCTGCATCTGTGTATACTAGGTGTTGCCCATTGACTAAATGGTAAATCCTTGGTGATACTTAAAGATTTAACTTTAAATATTTCTTTAAACTCATTATGAACTAAATTAAAAAGATTTGTAAACATTTCACAAGGATTATTATAAAAGGATTGATCATTCAGGTTAGGCAGTTTATTATTAATATTATCTCTAAATTTATCAATGCCTTTTTTAGTTATAGGCCTAACATTAATTCTTTTAAACTTAGGTATGCAATCCCATTCCAAAACTACTTTCTGGCCACAGTGATCTGAAGTCAGTATATTGAGGATATTTTTTTCTAGACAGTTGCAATCACAGTATATATTATCAATACAAGTTGCAGAAGTAGGTGTAATTCGTGTGGGTTCATCAAAAACTTTATACAGATTAAATGAGTGAAACAAATTAACTATTCGTGTTGCCGTCTGTGTGTGTGAAAGTAAATCAATATTAAAATCACCACATACTATTACCTTCTTTTTACTCCTGCCTAAACGCTTTAATGTTTCTTCCATGACTGTCTCAAACATATTATAGTCACTGGAAGGAGGTCTGTATACGCAAACAATAATATAACGCTCAAGCTCAACACAGGACAGTTCAATGGTGCGTTCTACAGAAAGACTTACAATGTCAGTTCGTTCTTTGCATTTAACACTATTGTGTACAAAAATAAGAGAACCTCCATGAATAGCATGTGCCCTATAGTATATACTTTTTAATTTATAATTATCAATATTTAATAACAACTGACATTGTTTAAGCCAATGTTCTGTTACACAAAATATTTTTATACTATTATGATTTAAAAATAATTCTATTTCTAATAATTTGCTAGCCAAGCCTTGAATATTTTGATGTACAATGGAAAAAGGCTGCTTAGCTGTTGTCTTACATACTAGTTTAAATCTAGCTTAGGGCTAGTTTGTCCGTCAACACTTAACCTAGGTTGATGTATATAATTATTACTACATAAAATTATAGTAGATCGATGGTCTGATACCAAACATGTACCAGACTGGTTAATAATTTTATATGCTATTAACATAGCAAGTTCTCTCTTATATCTAAATGGCAGATACACTGTATTCCTTGTCAAGCAAAAAGATTTTGTACATGAATTTATGTCAAAATATATAAATGCATCACTATGATGATTTGTTAGGTTATATAATTTTAAGTTAATGTTATAGATAAATCTATTTTGATTTTGTGTCAAACTAGGCAAATATGGCAATGTACACAACATAAATTTGCATTTTGTCTCACTACTAATTTTCAACATTTTTTGAAATCCTATATCAATGTCATGTTTTTTTAGATTAAGACTATCTCCATATAATATAACAACAATACTATTTTCATTAAAACTATTATATTACTGACTATTGACTATTATATTCTTATTTCCAAACTTAGTTAAATAGTAAGCAGTAAGCTTAAAACATATTTTATATTGAGCGTCTCTATTTGACATGAACTGCAAAATGAATGGGAAATGAATCGGGTATAATTTACTATTGTGATCGAGCTTTAATTTATGCAGTGTTGTCGCTTTTACTAGGTCAGAACCGGCAAAGGCTTGAATCTATAAAACTATAGCCCGTTATCAAGAGTGAACATTTTAATTTCTAATAAATTGCATTTACACGGAAACGAAATAGTGTTTAAAGGCAAAAATGAATAATACTTAAATCTCCAAAAATCTTAATTTTCCATACTATAAGTATCTACTATATTTCTATGGACAAATATATCGGAATGTATTAGGGACTATAGGGACGCCTGCTGTCTGTCACGAGTCAGACAACTTGAGATAGATTAAATTGGATATTTTTGTTCCATCGTCTTCAAATACTGAAGTACCCAAATTTTAGTTGTTTTGTTTATTGCGATAATGATATGATTTATCAATTTGGTAGAAGAAAATGTAGGTTGGTCTTAATTTAACGTACTATTTTTTTATGTATAGTTTTTGGAGAACGTTATCATTCTTTATTAGAGTTATAAATAATTTCGAACTGATTTCTATATTTTGATATAAAAGCATCTATATTTAGTAGTTACTTAGGGTATAGACAAATCATCGTTATGAATGAACGAAAATTATACATCCTTGAATAATTTATTGTATTGAATCCAATTTTCAGTGAAGACAAAATAATATTTGTGTATAAGATGATTCTGCTATAATATCTCGTGTCATGATATTTATTATATTACACACCACTATTTGTTACCTACGTGGACATACCAAGAAATAAAATTATTAGAGCCAGATTATTAGAGGCAACAAATTAAAAAAAATATAATAAGTAAAGATACTTAGTAACTCAGGCCCCGGAACCATAGACACAATAGAAAATCTATTGTGTCTGGGACCGATCGGGCCGCTTGGGGCTCAATGGGTTAATACTATACAAACTAACGTAAATTATAATTCCCATTAAACGTGCATTAACCTTTTTACCCCGGGTAACTTTCGCATATCAATTAAGGCCTTTGCTTATACGTAAAAATATACTTCAAATATACTATATTCATGTTTACATGTTCATAATTAAAACAATGAATATGAAAGAGGCTTGACTTTTGACACGACATTGTCACATTTAATTTAAATTGTCAGGAACACTCTAGAATTTGAGAAAACAAATTTGATATAGCAGGTAAATTACAATTACAAACTATAACTGGCTTTCTTAACACAGGCTATGCCTAGCAAGAGAGCCAGAGCCTCATAACCAATATTGTATATCCTAAAGGTGAAATAAAGATTTATTTTATTTTTTTTAAACACAAAAAAATTAATACAGGTATTTAATCTTATTTAATTGAAATCGATCAGTTTTCAGATCATACTTAGCAGCTAATAGCATAATACTGGCCCATTCTTGAAAAGTCGCTTACACTTTGACTGTGTGTGTTTCCCGGAATGTCTGACGGCTATTAGTTATTTTTCATGCTTTAATTAATGGGCCATCTTCACAATCGAGAGCTCTGGTCGAACAAATGATCGTCGATGTTTGCCGCAGATACTATCTATAATGACTCGATCATAGACATTTAGGTCCTCTACACTATCGTGATTGCCTCTACTCGTCCAACGCTGCCCATTATGAAGAGCTCCTTTGATATATTTTTTCTCAATTTTTGGCAGGTAAATGTCAGCAATCAGAACATGGCAGGATTCACCTGCGGAGGTCTGATCAGAGGCCACTAGCACGGGCTAGGAGAAGGACCCTCAGGATGACAGTTACGATAGTTACTGCCTTCGCCTGCTGTTGGATGCCCTATGCCACTATGACGTTGTGGTAAGTAAGGCCATTTAATGCAAAATAAAATAAACTGAATTTCTTTCGATACTTAGCGATATATTGCTATATTTATTGAACAAAATGAAAATAGCATAAATATAAAACATATCATCAAATCTCATATAACAATTAAGAAGTCTCACAAACGTTTTTTAATTTAAAATAGAAAAGAACTTGTTCGTATATAGATTGTCTTCAGTATCAATAATGATTCAAAATAAACAGAAACAGAGGATTAGTATTGACTTCAAGAAACTAGGTATTAGAGTAACCTTGCATTCTAGCTAGGTTCTAGATATAGATTTGCAATCGATTTGGTTTGATTAACAAACTACTTGAAGTGATAGTTTCTTGTGGGTTTCTTAATTAATTTAAACTTTCGAGTTTGAATTAATTCTTATTTCATTTATATCTTGTTTATCATCGTAGTTTCTGTGGAATGAAAGGGAAATTTGATAGAAGGAAAATGTTTAAATTTTTAACTTAAAAGTTGTTTAAACACAAAACTTTATTTAACAAACTTTAAATTAATATGATCGAATAAGATGATTAATTAATAAATACATATACTTACATACACTATAGTTAATTAAAGTAATCTTAATTGTGGCCTTGGTGGGATTCCATTTCGAGGACAAAAAAAAACTTTATTTTGACCATTGTTTGACATGATTAAGCGGGCTATTCACTTACCGGCCGCAGGGGCAATATCATTTTCAATAATATTTTTAGGTCTAATTTGACCGGATTATAATATAAATATAATATTTCCAAACCTAATCGTAATCATACGCTAATTTAACTACAATTGTTATATTAATTACAATCTTAGCTAAATTGGTTAGTGGGATGATTAGGTAAATTTAACGTAGGTTAATCAATTAATTAATACGAATCGATTGCTTTGAATGTTAATCCATCAAATTTTCGAAATTTAAATAACTTAATTTGTTAATCTTTCAAATTAAGTTAATAATTTCCGAAATACGATGACTATTTAGCGCCTTATTAAAGCCAACGACAGCGTAACGAGACAGTTGAAAAGTTGTTACTTGTTACCTATATTATTAGGTACTTAGGAAACGGGTACTTACAGTCATATATATATTTATATTATACTAGCGGCCCGCCCCGGCTTCGCCCGTGGTACATATGAAAAATAGATGTTGGCCGATTCTCAGACTTACCCGATATGCACAGAAAATTTCATGAGAATCGGTCCACCCGTTTCGGAGGAGTATGCAGACTAACATTGTGACACGAGAATTTTATATATAAGATATTGAACGACCTCCTTTATTTAACTACTACGGTTCCTATACCTACTGAAAATTTATTACATTAATATATTATGCGATGAGAGATTGTAAGCGTAGCCTTAATTAAATTTTATAACATTGCATTCGATGTTAATTTATGCTACGTAAACCAACGGAAATTCGCTTCGCTATGTGCGATTTGTGATGTTTGTTAATTCTTCATCTTTTAATAGAAGATAAACTCACCTAATATATGTGGAAGAGAAAGAATTACAATGAATAATCATAAAGATATAAAAAGAACATGATTTTTCTAACAGTTTAGTATTTATACTTACGGGTGGCCAGGAATTGATTCATAAAAACACGTATAATTGCTAAAAATCTTCAAATACAAGAAAATACAACAATAGAATAAAGTCGTATGAAGGTAATTGAAAGTTTTAAATACTATTAAAATAAAACAAAAAGTTTATATACGGGTCTAGATTAAATCATCACAAGGAAGGAAGAATACAATATACATTAAATTATTTTTTTCAAAGGTTCACTAACTCTTATGTTTCCTTTAAGTGTCATTGAACCCAAGAGCCTATTATTTAAGGCAAAGAAAACCACTTTACTACTTTTTAACAGATTTCTTTGAGGTTTCTCTTCGTATCCTGCTTATCTAACTTATAGAGTTCTTTGACTTTCTCTTATAACGATTTAGAAAGGGTAAATAATTTCTTTTATTTTAAGATCAAGGGAAATAATTGTTTACTTGAACATTTGGTTATTATAATATCGTGGTTTTTACGATTTATCATATTATGTTTTTTGTTTTAATGTACCAGCCCTTTATTCAAGTTAGTTCAAGTGGTTTTTATTTGGTCCTTTTGAGAATCCCACGTAGTTCTCAGTATGCAAAGTAAGGCCTTCATTTGAATAGGTTTCAGTTGAGGCAGATTTCTGTCTTATCACATTAGTGGAGGACAGACGGCGCAGCTGTAGCTTATTGTAGCTTGTAGATGTAGTTGATATTCTAATTTACAACTAACTAACGTCCCAGACAACGTTATTGTTTGAAAATGTAAATGTACTTTGTGGTTCTGCAAATGTACCGTACAGTGAAAGTACAATTAATTTCTTACAAGGGTTCTTACCCTCTTCATAACATACAATTAAAGTAAATAAAAAGTACAATTAATTTCGTACATCAATTTCTTAATTGATTGTACTTTTACTATTTATAAGTATAAATATTACCGAGAAATCGGAAAAATAAATGAACAAATGAAAAATAAAAAAGCTCGTAGATATACACAATAGAAAAACATACGTCATTTTAACATCATTAACTTATTTTTATTTTATACGTTCCGTTATATAAAATAAAATAATCAGAATAATTAGTAGAACCATAAAAACAAAACTAGTTTAAAAATTATAGATTTTAAAGTTAATATTCTCTTCAGGTACATGTTCGACCGGGAATCCGCGATGCTGGTGTCTGCGCGGGTCCAGGACCTGTTCTTCATCATGGCGGTCTCCAACTCCTGTATGGACCCCCTGGTGTATGGTTCCTATACCTTGGATATGAACATCATTAACAGAACGTTCAGGAAAATCTTTTGCATCCATAGCGAAAACTTGAATGGACACAGTAAGTATTGTAATTTGATTGGTTTTAATTTTATTTGGTTGGTAGGTATTTTGTAAGTGTGGCATTGATAGATTTTAATATGTATTTAACCCTCAACTACCTGACCGGAGTCTCTCAGACTCCAGCAGTCTTATTTTTGTCTATATCTTTACAAGCAAATGTATTTGAACGGTGTGCGTCCGTGTACCTTCGCCCCTCTGCCTGCAGTACCGCCCCTGAACTCGTCGAGGTCATACGCGCGCGCGCTGTGTTTTGGTGAGTAAAAAACTATGTCGTGGAGTCTGAGAGACTCCAGGTAGGTAGTTACGTGACTTTTTCATGAAACTTTTTTTTTCTGTTTTAGTTCAAAATGACCTCGAATGATAAAAATATTGATCGTTGGTTGGAGGAGGACCTTTCCTCGAACGAAGAAGAATGTTTTGATGAACTGTGCAGTGGACACGAGGAAGATATTGAAGAAAATTGTGTTCTTCCCTGTGATTCTGCATCTGATACAGAGATGCAGATGCAGGATGTTGTTATGAAGCACCTGAAAAGTTGGCAATACGCAAGTACTGCTTCACATGTGACCCGAAAAAAAAAACTTAAGACGCAGTACTTGTGTTTCATATATAAGAAGCCTACATGCCTGCAGTGCTCCTACACGGCGTGCTCAATATGACGGGAAAAATTGTAAAGTTTGAGCCTTGCAATTTTATAAAAAAAATTCTTTTTTGCCAAAAATTTGTGTCACATTATGTTGATTAGTTACTAAACTTTAAACAATTTATGAAGAGAGTTCCTAATTTTTGTTACTTTTTTTCAGGATCTCATTTATTAAAAGTGTAAAATTTTTGAAAAAAATTTGCTTACTTTAAAAAAAAGTGTGGTTTTTAAGTATAAGCCATAAGGTTATATGTATTTTTTTTACTTTTAAGAAATAAAGAAGTGTTCAAGCTATAACATGTTTCTTTTAATTTATTTTCATTTATAATAGTTTTTGTTTATTAAGAGTTCAAAGTATGGGAGTCTGAGAGACTCCAAGTAGGTAGTTACGTATAAGAAATTAGGGTCAGGTAGTAGAGGGTTAAATTTTGTTTGATGTTTAATGTTTATTGAAATATTAAATTGAATTGATAAGAATTGTGTACGCACATTTATAGTATTTTTCATTAACCGATTTTGTTTATTACTTTCTCTGCGATATGGACTAGCTGTGCCCTACTGTTTCACCCGTGGACATATCCACAGCAAAAATTTTTCTTTCTTACCAAGGTCATAGTTTTTGCTGCGGATAATATAATGCGATATTAAACTTGAGAGTAGTTGAAGACAACTATTTTCAATCCAAATGCCTTAAAAGATAAAAGTTTTGATGTGGCCTTAAAAACGTAAAAGATAGACGGAAAGCTTTTTTGCGCATTTGTAATATAATTTTAGTAAGTATAACGTACCACGATGATATGGAAATACATTCAAAAAGTGAAAAATCATTTATGACGTATACGAAGAGAAAAAGATACAATTACGCCCACAACCTGTAAAAAGCATGACACGAATACAAGTAATGAATTTCGAATGACCAACAAAATATTTATCTACTTACGGACATAAAATTTGACCTTTAACACTATTGTGTGCGTTTATCAGTCAAATTTCCTTACATCTAGTCTAAGCAATTAAAACTTTTCTCCTTTTTCAATATTTTTTTACCCGACTGCGCAAGAAGGACCTTTATGTTTATGACACGCTTTGTGTAAACGGCTTATAGATTATAGCTTGCGTGGGGAAAAAAGATACCAACATCAAAAATAAGCAGACGTTTTGACGGCAATTTAAAACTATATATATTATCTTTTTTCTTGAAATTGATATTTTTGGTTTTATGGCATTCAAATGCTTTTTAAATATAAATTTATAAAGAATAGAAAAAATTCGATCACGAGGCGGGACTCGAACCCGCATCCTTTCGCGCCATTCCGGGGCGGATGCCTGACCAATTCAGCCACTCATGACCCGCCAGAGCAATCGAATCTATTCTATTCTTTCAGTTTTATGTGTCTTGGTTGAGATGGTTGTTAATCATATCAATAGATGGCGCGCGGTGTGTCCCTAGACACATAAAACTGAAAGAATAGAATAGATTCGATTGCTCTGGCGGGTCACGAGTGGCTGAATTGGTCAGGCATCCGCCCCGGAATGGCGCGAAAGGATGCGGGTTCGAGTCCCGCCTCGTGATCGAATTTTTTCTATTCTTTATAAATTTATATCTTTATTATTATCAAGTGGGATTTTATACCAGTTGCTTTAAAATAAAACTTTTTTTCAATTAGAAGATCTCTTCTTTCAATAAATTACCATTTTTAGGGTTCCGTAGCCAAAATGGCAAAAACGGAACCCTTATAGTTTCGTCATGTCCGTCTGTCCGTCTGTCCGTCTGTCCGTCTGTCACAGCCGATTTACTCGGAAACTATAAGTACTACAGTGATGAAATTTGATGGGAATATGTGTTGTATGAACCGCTACAAAAATATGACACTAAATAGTAAAAAAAAGAATTGGGGGTGGGGCCCCCCATACATGTAACTGAGGGATGAAATTTTTTTTTTCGATGTACATACCCGTGTGGGGTATCAATGGAAAGGTCTTTTAAAATGATATAAAGTTTTCTAAAAAACATTTTTCTTAAAGTGAACGGTTTTTGAGATATCAGCTCTCAAAGTCGTAAAAAGTATGTCCCCCCCCCTCTATTTTTATAACTACGGGGTATAAAATTCTAAAAAAAATAGAGGTGATGCATGCTAATTAACTCTTTCAACGATTTTTGGTTTGATCAAAGTATCTCTTATAGTTTTTGAGATAGGTTGATTTAACTGTAATTTATTATATTTGCTGCTACGGAACCCTTTGTGCGCGAGCCCGACTCGCACTTGGCCGGTTTTTTTTTACATGTATATTGTTTGCTGGTAGCAGCTAAAAAATACTTCGCGGTAAGAAAACATATCTTTATTGAATATGTAAAATGAATAGAAACTTTGCTATCCAAACAACGTTATAGCACAGAATATAATATACTGGTTATAGTTCAATCGCCTACGCTGCTTATACAAGCCTCACACGGCTTCATGAAATTTAATAACGTATGTAGTATGTTTGCTTTTTTATGTACTGAAATTTGATATTTTAAATTTGAAATATTAAGGAGCACAATGATTGAGATAAAAATTATTAAATTGATAGTTTTGAAAACAAAATCACGCTGGCAAGATCAAACATTTTTTTACATAATATGCCGACAACATAAATGTAATTAATTTTGAAATGTATGACACAAGGATTGTTGAACTAATTGAAAAAAATAACAATAAGTGGTTGCGCCAGATAACAGAATTTTGAATAATTGCCCCGATTGATTTTATTGTATTGTTTCTGCTAAAGTAAGTTAATTTTAAAGGAGGATATAATTAAAATATCTGTAGAATTTTGATATAATATCTTCTTATATATCGTTGATTACCGAATTTTGTTAAATATTTCTATTTCTTCTTCATTTCAATTAATATTAAAATTCCTAATTCAATTAACAATAATTACTATAAATATTTGTGCTTAATTTATCGTCGGTATGTTAGTACCTACAAAATATTCATATTCTCTTCAAAATATCATACTTCAACTGAAATTATATAAGTATATAAAGTGTAACTACACGTGTTACCGCTTTATTATGTTTTGCTCTATAATTCAATATAGATTGATTATTATTTATTGTAAATAAATCTGTTTAGCACTTATGTTTGTTTTATGTATTTATTTTTTGGCCACATCCCTGTTTTTATATTAAAAACTATTTCTTTAATTTTAACGAGGAAAAACGAGAAGCTGTTTATCAAAGTAAAAATTAAGTGGAACAAAAAATAAAACCAAACGAATTATTTACTTTACGTATTTTTCTTTAGAAAACGCCCCGTGTATCTGCTAAACCAACTCCAAATCCATTAACAAATTTATCCTAAAATTACGTTGTTTGCCGTTGAAATAATAAAATTTCTTTGTTCGTACAGGAATAATGGAGCCAGGCAAATATATTGGCAAACAACAGGCTGTCGTTCAAACCAATAATGTAAGTATAGATAATAAAGGGAATTATTTTAAAAGAATCAGATTTAATAGATTTGTGAAGGTCACATTACAATTAAAATTAAAATTCAGTATTTCCTCATTGCTTTGTTTGGTATACGCTATATACATTTACTTGACTCTATCTTATTTGATTATAATATTGTGATATACTAAATTTCCTTTAAAAGTAATATCATATTTAGTACAAATTGATTATAAATAATTTCCTTTTATAGAAAATATTTTCCCGTTCATTTCCTATACTAGGGTATTTGATATTAAATATTCTCAACATCATCAAATATTCCATTCAACTTCAGCCGAAAAGTTTCACGATTTCATGTTACACGCAAGTTTCAAATAAACGTCTATTCGCTTGAATAAGTAGATTTTTGAGGTCTAATGAAATTGTTGTCCAAAAGGGATTTACACGATTCCTTTGCTCAATGGGAAAGACCTTTTGTCTAGATAAAGTTGGGTATAAAATGTGTACGGAAAACGTACGTAGTGTACGAAAAAGGAGAAGTGAAAATTAGGTACCTTTTTCAGTTTTTTGATGTACTAGTGTTAATGTTCCTTGGAGATTTTAGGATGTACGTTATATAAGGAATATAAAGATGAGCCACATTATAGAACCTTTTTGACTAAATTGGATCTGAAATAGCGTGATTGCCGAATTTCTGACTTATAAAAAGAAATGTAACTTACTGCTATCAAAGATGACCTTTTTATATCTTTCATGCTTAGTTTTCTGGGAAAATTGTTAGACAAAATGTAATAATTCATCATTATATAATGAAGAAACACCTTAACATTCTTTAACATTCATCATTATATTATAATGATGCTACAATTTAACCTCGCCGATGTAATTTCTACAATTTTAGAAAATTGTTACAATACTAGACTATCCTAGTTTAGAAAATTATGCGATAAAGAATATCACATGTACACATACATACATACTCTATAAATAAAAATACCTATTTTTCAAGTGGGTTATGTATCTTTAGTCTTAACCACAAAATAAATTAAGTGTTTAAAGAATGCACAAATCAACTTATATTATATGGCGTAAAATATGTCAGATTAGCTTTTCGTAGTATTTTATTAAAAATGGCGACGTGAAACTCCCTAATATAAAAAAGACAATCCATCAAATTTTTATTGAGTATCGGATAACGCGTAACAGCCTAAAATTAATACCTTGTGCAAAAAGGTTTTGGATAAATTGAGAAACAATTTTCGGATTTCTCGCTAAGTTATTTTAAAATAAAGCTTTGCTAGTTTAGGTTTTGGATTATAGGATTGTTTTCTTAAGTAATCTTGCATGAGTAGGTTTATCTAGAAGTACTTAAATAGAGAAACAGAATATGAATATCTACCCTTAAATATATAATTTCTGAAATATTTCTTCGTCTCTAGTAGTAAATGAAAAGGGTTCAAAAAAAGGCAGTGTGAATTAAAAGTTTTATCAATGATCACAGCGGCAAAACCAAAATTAAAAGACCATAAAATATTTCGACCTTTAGATTTAGGTCAATTTCAATATCTGTTCTACGTAAAATATTGGCGAGCTATTGAAAACTTTTAACAATGTATTTAAATAATACTCGAAGCCTCTATTTACGAATACTCCGTAAATAGAGGCTTCGAGTATTAATTTTGTCCGGGTACATACCCGGACAAAGCGGTTCGGATCGACATTCTTCATTCGAACCGCGAGGGACTGGAACATGCTTCCTGAGTCTGTGTTCCCCGACGAGTACAATATGAAGGTCTTCAAGAAAAGAGTGAACAGGTACCTTCTAGGGAAGCGCGCTCCATCTTAGGCCACATCTCAGCTTACCATCAGGCGAGATCGTGGTCAAGCGCTTCCCTATCATACAATAAAAAAAATAATAATAATAAAATTGGCTTACGAGTTTTACATGTCGAAGTGTGAATTTAGTACTAATTTATTAAAATAAGTCACAGCAAAAATAAAATTTCGCCCTTTTGAAATGTATGTAAAACTACCTTTTAAAAACATATATTTAAATAAACCTGTTACACATAATATTATGATAACATTTATATGATGATACTATTTTTGAATAAAGCTGTGCACTGAGAATTATTTGAATTGAAATAGGAAAAGTTAATTTATCTGAAATATAAGGGTAGTTCACCAGACTTCATACTTTGCAGCCGCAACGTCTAAAATGCAAACAAAGCCAGTTAGAGAGAACCACAGACATAGATAGACTACGCAAGTACCGCGATCTGTATGAAAACCAAGCGTGTCATATTTTTTGTACTGACCTTGACGCGTTATGACGTCACGAGCGCTTTTTAGTGATGGTAATTTCATTTTACGCTTAATCGATTAGGACGCCACTCGCGCGGCGATTCTAGTATCGTCCTATCCCATCGAAGTAAATCGAAAGAAATCAGATCAAACTAGATCTATGTCTAGGTAGTCAAATAAATGAATCGTAATCGATTACTAAATCGATTCAAGACAGAAAAATGATAATTACCTAATTATTAGAAAATAATTAGAGGAATGATAAAATAAAGTTATAAACCTTTTAATATTCTAACAAGTAAACTAATGTGTTTTAGCTTTTTCTTACATATGCCCATTGTGTTACCATGTACTACGTACTAGAGAGGCCATCGAAAGAAAGTAATGAAACTGTCAATCAATCAATCTTTATGTCCCGTTGCATCGATCCATTTTTCTTTTATGTTCGGGTTACTTGGAAAACTGAAAAAACAGACATAGTCTAAGCAATAAGGAGTTTTCTTAAAAAACTCCCAAGATGACACTTTAACTAATGGCGTCCATGTCATAATATTTATTTTTAGTACCTTTGTATTAACCCATTGACCACCGAGCGGCCCGATCGGGCCGAGACACTAGATTTTCTATTGTGTCTGTGATCCGAGGACTGACGGACTAAAATACTTAAAAGTTCTAGGTCAAGTCGTATTAAATGACAAAAAAAATCTATGCCTTTTTTTCTGAAAAATTGCTCCTTCAAATTATCATTTTTCTGTTCGATTATAAAATCGATTAGAATCGAGAACTGTTGCATCAAATGAACATCACTAACCACAAAATTGGACAGAAAAATGAGAACAGAAAAATGAGAAGACGCTATTCATTGCTTGTTATCATACGACGCGATCTTTACCGTGCCAAGTAAAAGCCGCAATGTATTCCGTATGGTTTGGTATCCATGTTTGTCACGATCGTTTTCCACAGATATTCTTTATTTGAATTTAAAATAAATAGTGCATATTCTGATTAGAAAATTACTTACCGGTGGAAGGAAACATCTCCGATAACTCGGCCACTCACAGCTGTGGAGTTTCTACAGTTTATAACGGCGCAATTCGGCATTTTACTTTATTCAGCTTCACGTCTTTCCTTGGCGAACTGCAAGCGCGGACTGAGTGTAGGCCAGCGTCAAGTAAGGTTCATAAACTTAGTTTGGACACGGGAAGTACATACACTCGCTTAGTCTATCTTGATACATGTCTGTGGAGAGAACTTTCGCCATTTAAACTGGTAAAAGGAAATTCCTAGCCCAAAATGGACGAATGCAAATAATGGTCGTTGGTAAAATTAAATTAAACTAGTACCTAGCTAAATCTATAATACTAACTACCTACTTATTTAATATAATAAATAATAGTAAATTTATACTAATATTATAAAGCTGAAGAGTATGTTTGTTTGAACGCGTTAATCTTAGGAACTACTGGTCCGATACGAAATTTTTTTTAGATAACCCATTTATCGAGGAAGGCTATATAATATATCATCACGCTAAGACCAACAAGAGCGGAGCCACGCGGGTGAAACCGCGGGGTGCAGCTAGTAATATTATAAAGCTTCGTATTATATTACTATCAACTTTGTACACGTTTCAATATTAGGCTGTATAATAATATAATTCGGTATATCTTCACAAAGACTCTTTTTATCTCATAATATTTCATTCTATTATACATACAATATAACGAAAGAAATTCCTAGAATTTCCTCTCATAATATTACTATCTATTAATTTAATTAGTGATGGTAAATTCACTGACAAAATAAAAACAGCCTGTAGCTGTTTTCCTGAGGAATACACGTGTAATAAAAGATATTTATTACTACAAGGAACTTTTAAATATAAGATGAAAGATTAGAAAATAATTAATCGCTAAGTAGGATTGGAAACAGTGTCTTTCACTTAACGGTAGCAATACCACCACAAGGCTACCGGGTATTACGGTTTATAATCATGCTTTTTCCATTATTTTGATATTTATCATGCAACCTTGTTATTTGGCATGCTTTGAATTGAATGTGTGGTAACATTGCCTTAGTTAGACTTGAAGTACATAAGTAAAGTTCTAAGATTTACGCATTAATTATCTACACGCTGTTCGTTAGTGTCGTGAAACTCAAATATGTCTCATCCGAGTTGATTGTTCTGTTTATTTGCGAGGTTTGTATCGTATCGTATTGGTATAAGTTCAAAACATTAAAATATGGTTTTTATAATAGGCCCAGAGTTGAGTGAAAATCGGTGACCATAAAAATATTTAAGTATCTATAACCCCCCGTTTTTTAAGTCAATTAAAAATTAAAAAAATCGAGTTATCATAATAATTAAAAACCTATACAAAGTTTAATATCTTATAAAACGTCGACCTTGTTAGCAAATCTCGAAGGAGTTTAGCCAACTGTAAAATATTTTAGTACGGAAAACTTCACAAGCGTTAGTCGATTTCGTAATGGACTGCAACGCTTGTAACACGTGTAAATGTGGAAGGGTATAAAATATTGATTTATATGTCTGAAAAATTCTTAAGTCGTCCCTAGATGATATTGCAGCATGATATGCGTTATGTGGTGTCATGCATGAATGACAGTTTGAAATGAATGTCATGCAAACTATGTGCCCAAGAAGCTTATATCTAATACACTGGAGATTGCACTATGACCATTAACTTGTAACAAGAAAATATGACGTTGAACGACGCCTGTATGTTTTTTATCCCTTTCACACCAACTTGCCAAGTTAGGTGTGAAAGGGATAAAAAATTTATTGATGAAGCTTTCTATTTTATAACCTGCAAGATACTGACATGCAGCATGTTTGTTTAGATTGGTTGTTTGCTGTCTTGCAAAAGCTTAGTGTTTCATGCACTATACACACAGATTGGACGCGAACTGTATAAAAATACATCCCACTAATATTATAAATGCGAAAGTATGTGAGGATGAATGGACAGATGTTTGTTATTCTTTCACGCAAATACTACTGAACTGATTAAAATGAAATTTGGGTATGTAGGTAGCTGAAGACCCAGAATAAGACATAGGCTACTTTTTATCACAGTAAAGTACCACAGGAACGGGAACTATACGGGTTTTTCTTTAGAAATGCGGGTGAAGCGGGTGGCAATCTATAATTTCATATTTTAACCCATTGACCACCGAGCGGCCCGATCGGGCCGAGACACAATAGATTTTCTATTGTGTCTGTGATCCGAGGACTGACGGATTAAAACGTTCATGCAGCATGACCTTTCACGTAAACGCATGTCATGCATGCATATCCGCCTAGGGAGTACTTTATACTAGGATTAGTCAAGCAGGAATAGTAGGTAAATCTCTACTAAATCTTGTTAATTACCTCATTAGACCCAGGTTCCTTGACCTTCTTCTGTGAACAATTGCAATAGTTGCCTTGTTGTAGCTGCCATGTTTGAGATGGTTAGATTAATCAATGACATTGAAGACTGTGCGAATGAGTAATGGGTATGAGAAACAAGTATAGTGGTTCGCGGGACGTGCTACGAGTTGAATCGGCTTTTTCGAACAAAAAAATTAAATCAAAACATCTTTTTATAATTATTAAAATTCTATTGCAATTTTCAAGATTTTCCAATGTGGGTATCTATTTTATCTTAATAAAGTCGAGGATAAATTATATATTCTTATGATTTGATAGTGCTTCTAAAGGAAGTCAAGTTAATGAATATATGTTTGAGTTTGAGTTTTTAAATTTGAAAATGTTTCAAGTCAATTCTGATGGCGAAGGTATTACGTAGTCCATAAAAT
Organism: Colias philodice; assembly: GCF_061535455.1. Classification (NCBI taxonomy): domain Eukaryota; kingdom Metazoa; phylum Arthropoda; class Insecta; order Lepidoptera; family Pieridae; genus Colias; species Colias philodice. The sequence continues at coordinate 4,172,160 of NC_143104.1, forward strand.
ACAATTTTCACATTCTTCATAAAATTTGGATACCAAGTGTAATATTAGTATTAACTACATTTACGAATTTGGTAATGTTATAATTTTGATTCGAATGGTTAACAAAGAAAATACCTTTTCTTGACTTTTCATTTACAAAGATTTCTATTTCCGTTTGAAAGTAAATTAGTAAAAATTGTCGCTGTAAATACTTGTCTCTACTCATAAATAGCTTGTATTCGAAATCCTACTTAAATCACAAACATTCACTATTAATCAACGTAATTCAAACCCATTTTGTTCGATAATTTATTCAATTACCTATATATTATACCTATTATGAGAGACGTTAACAAAGCCGTACAATCAATCAAATTCACTGGCAAATTGATTCTTCTTTTGTTTCCATCACAACAACGCTTGGGTGCTCTAGATTTCTACGTATTATAATATTAACAAAGATATTATGGAACAAGGTTTTTATGATATTAATGTAGAGCAAAGATAAATGAAAATATTTGCGTATTAAAAGTAATATTTTTAATCTTTGATAAATGTGTTATCAAATAATATTTACCAAAAAATACCGGCCCAATTGAGAACCTCCTCATTTTTTTGAAGTCAGTTAAATATGTATAACCATTACTCCACATACTAATTACCACTTCTCTTTCAGAACATAAAGTCCCGGTACGTTGGGTACCAAGAGACCTCCCTAGTGGTACCGAGCGGGAGTACGGAGCCCCTCCCGTGTTGGAGTGAGCGCCAGTTTGAGGAGTACAAGACGAAAGCGTACGAAATATTCACTTTACAGACTAATCGGATTGCTAAGTAACTTTGTTGGAGAATTACGTGTATATTATAATATTAGTTTTTTCAAATGCTCCTTAGAGAGTTTGTATATCACTTAGGGCCGATTTTTCAATGCTTGGTTAAAACTTATCTGTCCAATTTAAAAACACGATAATAATAAAATGTCACGTAAACTGTCAAATACGGGCAATTAGAATACGTTTTTAAAATGGCAGTTTTATACATTTTCGACGTATAAGTTTTCATTGAAAAATCGGCCCTTACCAGTTTTAAGTGCTGTGGTCCTGGATTGACTGTTGTTTCGACGGATTGAAGTCGTTTGTACATATGACCTAAGTGAAATCATATGTATTCTTCCCATCGAGATAATCTACAAATCAAATGTTTATCAAAAAATGTGTGCTGTTAATAATGATGTGCCAAAAAAGCTCTACTTTTTCTGATGTGTTTGTACAAAGTCTTCTTGATGATATTGTACTCTATTTTTGTTCTTAATAGAATAAAAAACACTGAATAAATATAAACAATTTTATTGTTGTAAAAATGTAAATATAAATAGATATATTTAGTGCCAAATTATATTACGAAAGAAGTTTTTGGTTCGGAAAGAATACAATTCTTTAATAAGATGTTAATATTGATGTTACTTAATTGTGATAATGTTGTAATTTTGTAAAGTTTATTATACTAGGTTAATTAAAAGTGTAAATTATTATCAGTACCATTTAGAAATGAATGCTCCATAATATAATATTATTATGGTTTCAATTGCTCATGAAACTCATATCGTCTAAGCCATAGTAATAATTTGGATACAATAATATTATATCAATATCTATAATTGAAATGAAACGCTAAACTTGTTGCTAAGCGCAAATTTTGAGAACGGCTGAACCGATTTCGTTAATTCTTTTTTTATAATATTCCTCGAAGTACGATGGTTTTAATGGAGAAAAAACGTAAACATGTACCACGGACGAAGCGGGGGCGGACCGCTAGTATTAGGTAAGTATATAAATATTATTTTGTTGTGAATGAAACTCAGTCAAGATGATGTTTAATGTAGGTATATAGAGTTAAAAGATTCAATGTGTGTTGTTGATATTAAAAAATCGTTATTATTTAAGTTTGATCAAAAAATGCATTGTACTATAGCTATATAAAAAGAATACATAAATACACCTATTTAATACTCAATTATATGGGAAACTAGTGAAAAACACAATCAGATCTTTCTACAGAATAGCAGACGTAATTTATATAGCTGAAATTTCATAACTTTTTACATTTAATTATATGTTTCCAATAATAATTTATTTTATAATCTTAAGAGAGTCAATGAATTGTTTGATCAATAATTAATAAATAAGTATAATGTAATAAATAGATGTATAAATTGTTGTGATGTATGTATACGATTAAAAATTGAAATGTACCTAAGTAAGTTAGTACCTAAAATGAGTTTATAAATGTTTTGGATGTAAAATAAATTTTTTACTCACACATTTTATTTTATTTAAATGCCCCAACATTGTAATTAGGATAATTACACCATGAAAGTTTCATCGTTCATATTTACACATAAGGTAATGTATCTTGCTAATGAATTTTTTATTTTTACCAAATGGAATTTTTATTGTTCTGCTGGAATCAGTCTACGTTTTGTTCCTTTAAAGTTTTAATATTCTTCAACGATCCATCTTAAACTCAAAAAAAATATTCATATAGGTATGTAATTTTTAACAGGTAGTGTTCTTTAGTAGTTCAATTTTTTCTAACTAAGTATTCATAAAAATTAAATCCAATTATCATATTATCATCGGAGGCCAAGACTCACTTTGGGTCCCTGCGCCACTCTAGTAAGTAAGTAAGTAAGTAAGTAAGTATCATATTATCAATCTGTCCAACAGCTATCTAATAAATGAGATGTGCACTGAAATTTGTTTTACTAGGAACACAATATGACACAAACATATTAATGGTCTAACTTAATTTTATTAATTATCCATTTCTATTTAGAACATCAATTAAATTATCATCATGAATACAATATTTGACATATTATTATATGGCCGAAACTCTAAAATTCAGCAAGTTGACAATAATTAGGTACCATTTATACCTTTATACGTAGTAATAAATGACAAGAGGATATCTATATTTCTTAAGATAAACCTAACGTATATAAAATACCTCTTGTTAATTAGTCCAAATAAGCATAATAATATATTATGTCCGTTGTATTTCTTTTATAATCCGAAAACACATAGCTTTTTCCCTCAAAGGCGTTGATGCGGCTAATTGCTATCCTTACAAAGTTTCGTGAAGACCTTGGCCTAAAAAGGAATGAATGGTAATCGGATCCCACATTAAGCCTCAATTTTGTCCACAAAATCGTCTAATTGTTACCTACATTACTACTTGCTTGCATTTTAATTATGTATCGTCAGATTTCAGCTGAACTATTGATCAATAAATTTTTTTCAAGGATTAAGCTCTACTTTAAACGTTAAAATTTGTTTTGACCGATCCCCCTAGTAAAACATTTTCGACTGATTTTTACAGTCAAAAGTGGTTTTGACCGACAATGAATTCTAACTGTAACATAAACAGCCCACAAATGTATGATACAATTTCGTATCATGCTTTTAAAACAGCTTTTTTCGTTAAAAGAAGCTTCTGTTAACGTATTATGGCTTACGAAAATAGAGCTCATGGCACGTGTTGAATACTGTTGGAGCTTTAAATATTGACGACTGTTTGAAAAGGGAAAATTTTTTAGCTGCCAATACACGTTATTATAGAATAATATTATTTTGTCATTTATATGTAAAAGGTGGCATATGTAAATATCGGATGATATAATGTTATTAAATTTATTCCAAATGCTGGAATCAAATGGCTTTTGCCTAAAGAAATATGTTAATATTTAGGTATTAGATATGGGTCAGGCATTTTCAAAACATGACGCTATTTATAAAAATGCCATTTTCCTTGCAATTGTCACAAAATCGAAAAAACCATTATTTTTCAAATGTTGTTAGTTCACTCCAAAACCAAAAATAAGTCCGCAATATTTCCTTTATAAGACTTCGTTATTTTATGAAAAAGATTAATTTATTACCTTAGTTTATTACGAACTTTACACGAGTAAAAATCGAGTAAGCTTTAACAGGCTAGATTGAATTAATAAATTATATTTTACTCCACAGACGTAGTCAATTTAATTTATTTTTTAATTCAAAAAATATATTTAATTTTCTTTACTAATATTGGGTAGGTACTTACTTTAATAAAATATTAATTAAACAAAAATCAGCGAAAGGAATATCAATAAAACACATTATCCTCTTATTATTATTTTATTACTTATACATAAACCATACAAACATTCTCGCATACATTGCACTTATACAGTAAATAGTCTAATTATTTTAATTGACTAGATTCTTAAAAAAAAAATTTTTACTATTCTATTTGTATGCCTTTGTTTTTCATTATCAACAATGATAGCTGGTAATATACGTAACTTTTAAACTTCATTTTCGTCTGAAAAAACGATAACAGATTATTATTAAAGACACCTTAATTGCTCACAATTTCATATAATGTTGTGTAAAACTTATATTCATAACATTCCTTTATTATTTATTGGAATTTTATGAAATGACGCGTCGAGATAATTGCACTTTTTTGTCTCAAGATATGATGATACTTATCAGAACACAGTGTTTGCCTTATAACGGAGTAAAAGTTTTCTTACATATTTTGACTATTCTGTCTTTATTAATACTATAACAATACAACACCCGTTTAATTATTGTAATTAAGTATCGATTTGAATAAAATTAACACTACTTTTATGCAGAGCAAAACTGGGGTGTTAGATTGTTATATATTAATATAAATTCATAATATTACAGTACTCCCAAACTGATAATGCGCATAGAAAAATTCGTGACTGTTCGGCAACTGTCATATTCTCCGAGCCTCTGAAGACGATATGTATATAGAGTGGATAAATGTATTTTCTTCATGCATAGTTTATTAGAATTATGAGTTTTATTGTGATTTTATGGTAAAAGAGATAAGTAACGAAAATTTGTTTCGATAATAAGTTAATAGCGAGGATAAGCCACACGATTGCGAATATATATATTTCGTTGTATTGATTTACTTGGAAAATTCTATACTTAGGACTATTAAAGTGTCTTACTGAAGCTGGCGTAATGATGGATGTATGGAAGGTTAAAATAAGACAAAGTTTATATTCAAAAAAATGATTTTCAAACACTGGTTTACATTTAAATTGTGAAATCTAATCATTAAAATCTCAGTCCAAAGGATTTACATAATCAGGGATTATCTCTATTTCTGATATCGTAGAATGATCAGAACTTTCATTATGCTCTTATTAATTTTCACTTTCCCCACTGCTATCTGCTACCTGTGTAAATAATCATTTTACCGGAAAATTCAACTTTGAAACAAAACTAAGAAGGGTATGTAACAGCAGCTCTATATAATTCCATACAGAGATAATACGTGCGGTCACCACCAATATATAAAGACGACTGACGGATTTTTGAATTTTTTGACTGACAGGCTACCGTCACCTATCGCACGAATTGTTTTCGATTGTGTATGACTCTGAATTGACTCCTATTTATTTCGAACAAGGTGCAAGATGCAAGTGCATTGTTTAGGGCACTTACGATTCAATGATTCGGGGTGATTCGGGTGTTTCTGGAAATACGATAATTAGCGAAGATCTGTATGCGCATTATTAATTTTGGAGTACTGTATATAACATGTCTATTGATTACTCTATTTTAAACATTTTAACATTGCAACGGTCTTATATAAATACATAGTACCTACATAGGAGTAATTCGGCACAACATTTATCGTTTGGCATACCTATTTAAAGAAAAATAATGCACCCACTAATGAGTGATGAAAGACATCTGCTTCAATTTTATTATTAATTAATATTAATTCAGCTTTATTTTCAATGAACATACCCAAATATTGATTTCAATGTTATTCCTCTGTAAGATTTTTGTTAAACCAAGCAAATTTGATAAATGATAAAATTAACCATTTACTTAATTATCCATTTCAATTGGTCAAGTTGAAGATAAACTTACTCTGCGATGTAATTTAATCATTTTGAAGTGCCATCACTTAACATTTCTTTATTATTTATTTATTTATTTATTTATTTATAACACTTCTTTTTTTTACTTTAATTAGATATCAAAATATTATTTTTTCAGTAGGTATTGTACAGTATTACAAAAAGGATTTACTTTCTCTTTTAAATGTTGTTAAACGAAAAAGATTATTTGTTGTTTTATTAACAAAGTTTGTTTCATTTTGATTGCTATAATTACTAAAAATGTATAAACGTTTCTAGAAAATAATAAACTATAACTAAAATACCTACCTACTCACAAATAAAATGATATTTGAGCGTCATACACAAATACCATCTTATTTGCACAATTTTAAGATTATTAGTCGGTTTTTAATGTTAAAACATAATATTTTAATAAATTAATAAAAGTCCTACAAAATATGCGGTAAATTCGTTACATGTCATACAAGACATGGCAAAAGATTGTAATTTCAGGTAGCTAAAAAATATATTGCACCTATGTCAGAATGCGATTAATCAAAAGCATAATAGATTGCTCATTCATAATTTACCGATTAATGTACAATCCACTGCCTATTTTGTAGAAAATTTATTGCAGTGCATTATAAAGGGGGTATAATATACATTGGCCCTTGTGTGCATTGTAAAGGTGCGTCTAGACGAGTTAGTTAGGCATGGGCGACACTGATCGTCGCGCCTGTAATGCCTTGTTGTCACAGTACGATCTGATGTCCGCGATGGGTTGCATGAGGAAGATGGGAACGTCATCATCACGTTTCTAAAAAACAAAATAATATTTCTTTTACAGTTTTCTATACATGCATTTACTAGAAATAATGTTAAATTCATGATCATTGTAGAGTCTATTTGCCGAATTAAATTAGGGCGTTCGTTCAATTAATTATTATTAAGTGGTAATTTCATAATAAATTATTAAATGTAGGTAGAATGCATTGTGTATTACTAATATTGATTAATAGAATCTCACAGATTTGAGAAGTATCTACCCCATTAAATTATTGTGGAGAGTTCAAAATAATTTGGAAAATCCAAAAGTGCACGCCTCATAATTTTTTTTTAATAAATATTTATTAATTATTATTTTTGTTTATTTAATAACAATTAAACCACATCGAATCAGACCCTGAAAAATGAAAGGGTTCTATTCCTGAGCATACTCAAGCGTAAGAGAAAAAAAAAGACTTGATTAGTAAAGTATTTCGGTCGCTATCGTGTTAACAAGAAAAAGGATCCGCACATACAGACACACGGACGTCCAAGACAGAACTTTTTTAAACTGTTTTTTAACTAGTTTAAATAACAAAAATGACATCAAAAATATCATGAACGTTAAAAATAGTGTTTTTTCTTAATATGTGTGTGTATGTATTATCTTACAAGTGCAATGTATGATACATAAAGACATTTTAAGTTTGAAAAATCAGATGTTTTGCGCGAAGTGACAGTAGTACCCACCTCAACGCTTCGCTTATGAGGCGTGCAAAATTTCTTTATAAGAATTTTATAACTTGAAAAATATCATTGAATCAATGGATTTGTAATAAAATGACTATTCATTTTACTTTATTACTTACTTGGAATAAAACCTCTCCTTCAAAGTACGTTAATTGATGTTTTCGCGTTCTCAGTAACAGGCCAACTAATTTATCTGATATAACTGTGTATATCTGAAACAATAAAACAACATATTAATTATATTTTCCCAAGAAAAATATATTGCACGCCTCATAAGCGAAGCGTTGAGGTGGGTACTACTGTCACTTCGCGCAAAACATCTGATTTTTCAAACTTAACACGTTCGCTGCGAAACAGGGCTTGAAACACCCTGTCCGTGTCTCGTCGTTATAGCGGTAGGAAAAAACTTAAACTTCTCTGTCGTGCGGGAGGCATAACTTCCATCTGGTTCAGTGTAGGAAAGTGATATCTATATATCTGAGATGTGCTATTGATTCCTAGTTCAATGGTATACCGACCTTAATACCGGGTTTCTTAGACCTCGTGCCGCACTGAACAAATAAAAATTCTAACACAGTGCGGAACGAGGTTGCGAACACCTCGTACCATCGCGCACCTCGTACCGCACCTTAAGCTAGCTTCACGCGGTTAGTGTTGTGCAACGCATTCGAGACTATTTGTGGAACAACTTATTGAAGCTTTTACAAAGAAGGACCTGAATGTGGATACAGGTAATTTTAAAACATCCTAACTACTCGTTATAATAAATATCGTTAATAGAAAGGTGAATGTGACATGTTGAGTAACTTTCTTCAAATAGGTTGATAATCATGATTACTATTAGTGTGTTTGTTCATTGAATCAACTAGCGGCAAATCCAAAACACCCGGCAATTGGTGTATGGCTCATCAAAATTTAACTCTTGCCTAAGTCAACAAGCCAACAAACAAGGCACATCATCTCTTAAAGGGAGATCAAAGAAGAGGAGATGTGTAGGATGTTACGAAAAACTCCGCACCTTCTTAACAAGTCGTGAGGCCGACAAAAAAGTAAAGGAAATTCTCACAGAATGCACTGGTTGCAAACAATATTCTGGTTTGGCCTGTTTTAATAAAAAAACATCCATAAGTTTGATAAATAAATACAATTAAATAAAATCGATATTTCTTTTCCCATCACTAAATTATATGAAAAATTAATTTTGTTCAGTGCGGTATGGGGTACATCAGACCCCACATTTTATTTTACCCATAGAATCTAAACTAACTAATCTAACCACGGGCGGCGGTAGATTTAGGTTAATGAACTCATTGTTAATAATAATCACGACAAAAGCCGCACACTTTGTCTTATTTGGCGCCAAAAAAAGGATTTTGGTCTCCTACGGGCGGTGGGGTTTAATATGCCTCGTGCCGCCACAATCTCTGGTATAGGACAAGGTTTAAAACGACCCGTAACGCAGTAATGGAAAGTACAGATATATCTGTGCCGCAGCGAACGTGTTAAAATGTCTTTATGTATCATACATTGCACTTGTAAGATAATACATAGACACACATATTAAGAAAAAACACTATTTTTAACGTTCATGATATTTTTGATGTCATTTTTGTTATTTAAACTAGTTAAAAAACAGTTTAAAAAAGTTCTGTCTTGGACGTCCGTGTGTCTGTATGTGCGGATCCTTTTTCTTGTTAAGGTGATGAATTAATTTTTCTAACATTTACGGCCCTTTTCAAACCTTCGTAATTTTTATATTATTAAAGTTGTCGTGATGAAAATTCTTGACAAGAAAGTTCAATAGTAACACAATACGTCTACCGTTTTAGAAACATGATTCCATGATATTTTCTCGATAGAAAAAAAATACAAAGTTCTCATTGTTATTTTTTATAATCTCTGGCATCTTCAAAATAACAAACGTAAAGTTACGACTTTTTGGATATTAACTATAAAATATACAACCTATACGTCTACCGATTTAGAATTTTGAAATATGCGATGGTTTTGAAAAAAACAAGAAATACTTGAAATTAGCGCGCGACCAGCCAATATAGCGAGAGCCGCCCTGTACCTTCCTACCCCGATCGCTGCACGAGTCATTCCCGCTACGGCCGTCACACGGGGAACTTGTGTCGCTCGCGCAATCGTAAAAAAGGGTGACAACACGATAAGACAAAATGAGACAAATGGGGACAATAAAGAAAATAAGAAGAAGAAACATAAAGGTTGGAGAAAAAAGAATGCTTACAATTGGAACAAATTAATGAAGAAGTTGGTTTTATTTTAAATTTGATGATAATTGTATTATAGACGATGTTTGATATGTACCCCTGTTTTAAGTACATAACGAATGTGTAAGATTTTTTTCATTTATAGCATAGATAATCTTTTCAGAAATCCGGAATCCAGAAGGAAAATAAACCCACTGATTGTTCACAATGTGAACCCACTCCTTCGTAAGTACCTTTATTCAGTCAAAAATGTATGTTATCAACGTTCTACTGGTTTTATCGCATGATTCCATTTTTAGCAAAAAGCAACAAAGTGCAAAGAAATAAAAAATCATGGTGAACTTAGTGGAAGTATGGCGGACGTGATATGGAACAGGAGCTCATTGGAGTAGTATTATATTTAAAAAAAATACGAAAAAATTTCAAGAATTACATTTCTCAGTAGGTGGTAGATAAGTATGTTGTATAAAGAATTTGATGTTGATATTTATTTCATTTATACTTACTACACCTGTGCGGGAAATTGCTTAGTACTAAAACAGGTTTATATTCATATTTACATAGTAATGTGAGTTTTAATTTCGAATAATTTTGTGTAAGTATATTAAATTGAGTTCCTGGGTGATCTGGAAACACAATTGGGCCCGGAAGATGGCGCTGCAGTCACTCCTAATCACATGAACCGATTTGGGTGAATATTTGTGTGCACATTTCATTGTTGTGGGATGATTGGTTGATTCGTTTTCACATTAGCTAATATTATGTATTTTTGTTGTAAACTTAATTTAATGTTTATAATACATTATTATTGGTATAGATAAGCCAGTGTTCGTCTCACATTGCTGTACCTGCCTACCTACCCTACCAGGGCCTAACTTTGTTCTGGCTATTTTATTTTGATTATTTGTAATGAATAATTACAATTATAATAGAGTGCAAAAAATAAATACATGCGTCAATATATTTTGTGTTTTTTTTTAAAACAATTTTTCTATTTAAAAAAATATCATTCCGACCGCGGCTTTACCCGCTTGGAATTAGGTTATATCGTGAATCCTGTTTTATCCCACAGAAGTGTTCAGTTCGGATAAAAAGTATCCTATGTGTAAATCCAGGCAATTAGCTATATTTTATCAAAATTGGTAATGTAGTCTTGACGTGATTAAGTAACAACTAACAAAAAAATATACAAATTAACATCCAAAGTTTCGCATCAGTTTTACTGTATTAGTGATATCTTCCACTCTTGACTTTGACTGAGAAGAATTAGGGTTTATAACTTCTTTCAGAAATAGTACCTTTCATTTCTGGGCATGATGTAATATCTACGTCAGCATCAAATTCTATCTAAATCAATTCAGTAGTCCGCGTTATTGATTACCATTTCATTTTTTCAGAGTAACAATATTTTTGTTATTTTAAAGATTATTTATAACCTGTATTATTTTGTAATAAAGTAAACATTACGAAATAATAATAATTATTAATAATGTCTAAGTAGTTGTTGGAAAGAAGATTATTTGTTTATAAGCAAGAAAATAAAACCAATAAATCAACAATTGAATAAATGTATAACAATATTATAACTGTATGACGACTCCATACATGTTTGTCCCGAGTCGGCCAGCGGCAGCGCGGCGAGTTTGCAAGAATGACTTCGCGCACACCCGCGTTCGCGATAGCGAGCTATTAGACTCCGCCCGCCAAGCAGTGGATTTTTTTTTGTGTATCGTCTTAACACGATAGCGACCGAAATACTTTACTAATCGAGTCTTTTTTTTTCTCTTACGCTTGAGTATGCTCAGGAATAGAACCCTTTCATTTTTCAGGGTCTGATTCGATGTGGTTTAATTGTTATTAAATAAACAAAAATAATAATTAATAAATATTTATTAAAAAAAATTATGAGGCGTGCACTTTTGGATTTTCCAAATTATTTTTTTATATTAGTCCCTTTTTAATTTAAATCCGCATGGTTTGAGGAATCAGTATAAGATATTATTAGCTTTAATAGATAGAGATTAATAACTTCGACGAGCGGATAATAATATTCTATAAACGCCATTAAAATCGGATCTGATTTTTTATAAGCAATATTTTATTACCCGGATAAAAAACAAGGTTTGTTTACATTATTAGTATCACAATTCTGTATCGAATATAATTTATTTTCTAGTCACGTCATCATTATGATCTTTCTTGGCTCTCATCGTATATGCAGCATCATATTATTTATTTCATTTATATTTTATACTAGCGGTCCGCCCCGGCTTCGCCCGTGGTACATGTTTACGTTTTCTCTACATAAGAACCATCCTCGTACTTCCAGGAATATAATAAAAAAAGAATTATCGAAATCGGTTCAGCCGTTCTCAAGTTATGCGCTTACCAACACATTTTGCGATTCATTTTTATATATAAGACTAGCAGTCCGCCCCGGCTTCGCCCGTGGTACATATTTACGTTTTCTCTACGTAAGAACCATCCTCGTACTTCAAGGAATATAATAAAAAAAGAATTAACGAAATCGGTTCAGCCGTTCTCAAGTTATGCGCTTACCAACACATTTTGCGATTCATTTTTATATATAAGATTATGTGAGGCAAATAATTTTGCACATGGGAAGTAATATCCGATCTTGGTGTAATATGTACGGAATATAAAAGTTTTGGTTTGTCCTTTTTTTATTTTCCTGGTTGTTTGGTTGTCCGATTATGATAAATAAGAGATGCTGTAGTTTAAAATAATTATTTTTTTGTTTAATTTCTCTATTAACGCCTTTTTTACAGAATTTATCACGTTCAAAAGCGAATTTTCATCTTACATTAATGCGAAAGTATGGTTAAGCTAATATGGAAGGATTAAAATCATATTAATTCTTAACTGAAACTGCGCCGTGCACGCGGTCCGTGCGCTGTTTGGCTCAAATATGTGATTTTTCAAACCAGATTGTCCATCAAACCACTTATCTTACAAAGATATGAATTACTAATAATTTTAGGAAATGTTATTGTCTATGTTGTTAGTTAAGAGTTTTTTTCAATTAATACAGTATTTGTGAATATAATCAAGATAACTGAGCCGATGATCACTTGATTTCACTTTTAGTGTCAATTTCGAAGCTAAAAATATCTGAAATTGCTGACAGATCTAACAAACATTTTTTTTAACTAACTGCAAAAATCCTTATAAAAATAGTTAGTTAAAATATTTTTTTATTTTGGACTCCTAACTTACGAAATTAAAATCCGAACAATGTGAAATTTTTTAGAAATTATAGTCGACAAAATGATTATCTTCACCAAGATATTTGACTTAATTGAATATAATTTATACATATTGCAACAAAAGAATGTCTTCTTTATAAGACAAAATTTAAAAAATCAACTAAGGTATCTCTATTATTTTTCTACAATTTTTTTAAAAGTACTATAAAACACTGCGCGCGACCCGATTCAAATCAGTCGGCAGCGATCGAGCCTTTCCAGAGAGAGGACATTTTGCTGGGCGCTCTCCTTGGCCCCTTTGCTGTTCATAGTAAAAGGATAGCGCAAGCTACGATAGATCGCGAATATTTTGACTTGCGTTAAATTGAATAAGCGCTCTTAACGAGCGGAAAGCTTTTTTTATTTTATCTATAAAAAATGAACGAACTAAACAATCGTTTTATCTAATATCTTCAATAATTCAATAATAGACGCTCGTTCAATTTCTATTAGAACTCGATAATGGCAGTAAAGGGTTTGATTTATGGCACAGGAGTCTGCAACTGCCATTACATCTAATATTGGTATCTAATAGGGTAATAAATATTCGATGGATGATAAGCAATGTGGCTGATATATAAGTCGAATATAGGTTATAGTACAGTATCCGTAAACAAAACTCTACTAGGTAAATTAGCATCATTAACCAATATTGTTCCTATAGCAAGGACACATGCTGCTATTATGATTTAAGCTTTAGGCCATAATTCGACACGCTTGTTCCCACCTCAAGGACGTAGGCCTTCTGATGTTAGCGTTAGACCAAAATCCACACTCGCAAAGCATGTGTTAGCAATTTGATTACGTAACAATTAAGATGAACATATACAAAAGTCTTTGAGTAAAAAGATAAAGAAATCATCTAAATTTAGATAGTAAACAAGAAACATACATTAACAGCAGCTGTACTGAAGTTTTTATTAATCTCCACAGTTCCGCGTGCTTCGCATATTTTGCAATCGATTACAGTATTCATAATATTTACATAAATCTTATTTCAGTGATTATAGATCATCGTATTACGTGACGTAATATCTAAAATTATTCCAATATTTATCGCAAATATTTATGATATAAAGATATCGTCATAACTAGACTGGAACGGGTTTATGTATAAAATTTCTTTCGGTATTTTAGTAACCAAAGTTTTATGTTGACGGCAGATTAATTCCCAGTTTCGCAACTTCAAGATAATATGTTCTATGTAGCTTATCTATCTATCTATCGATGGAAGGGATGTTTAATAATATTATCTACAAGTTACAAGTATCTATACTACACGAATACATAAACATAATCCAAATTCAGTCATTTTCTTAGGCTAACACTAATCGACAGCCCTCTATAACCATTATAGGTAATAATTTCGTTTTTCAATCTTCTTGCAATTTTCTCTCATATTTTAAACGATTTTTTAACCTCATCGAGTCCTGGCGTGATTTTGAGAACATTCTATTAGAGAGAAGACTAAATATTTAATGTAAATAATATTATAATCTTGTCACCAGATTTTTATGTTGTCTGAACCACCTTTCTTTTCTTTATTTTTGACATTTGCTACGCAAAAGCTACGTATTGAATAAATTATTTAATTAGCCACATAACAAATGACATTGTGAAGGTTACAATGGGGAAAACATTGACTTCTGAGTTAGCGTCCATTTATAATTACAGCTTTTCAGAGATTTCAAACGCAAATAATTTTCGGACGTGACATGATTTTGAAATCATATCGTTTTTGTTTCATTAAACGTCTATTTTGAGAAATAACACATGAGGTACATGAGGTTTTCAAGTAGGTAGGTACTTGACTAATTTGCTATTTTGACATGTTTCATAAAAAATTATTGCAGTTACTATGCTTGAAGGAGTCATCAGGTAATGTAACTATAACTAACTAGCAAAAAGCATAGCTATAGGAAAGTTCCCGATATTTTTGTGGATAATTTATGATTCTCTATATCACACATGCCATGTTTAAATGCCATGTCATATTATATTGTGGTATAGTATAGTCATGATATTTATTATAACTTGAATGCTGAAACTTTAAATAACATTATAAAGGCTGTAATGGCCAAATTTTTATTGATTTTGTTAAGTAAATTAATGTTAACAACCAATCAAAATCGTAATAGTAATTGAAAGAGCCATTCTAAGAATGTTTTCGTTTGAATTGGGTTAGTCTCATTCCGGGTAAACAACGCCCGGACAGGTCAATGTTAGTTTGTAAAATACATTGACGATATTTTTGTTAAAGCAATATTTTACTCGACGTTAAGTCAGTAATCGAAAGAATGATTTCTTTTGATAACATACACTTTAAATTTGATATTTTTCTGTTTACATTTAAACAATTGTTTAATTAATTAGTCGAAGGTAAATGTTAAAAATATGTTACGACGATTCCTAATTGAATAAATAAATGTTTGAGTTTGAGTTATAGCTGAATTAAACACTACAGTTAGTAAAAAAAAATATTGAATCAATCAAATAGAAGGTTGATATGAATGCCATTTTTCTTTTGTTTCGCATCCTCATCCTGAATCATTTCAAGCATAAAGCAACTGAAAACGCACTTTCCGAGCTATTTTCAGAGTGCTGAGGTCGCTTCCTTATTCGGTTTGGAGCGGTGTTGCTAATTACGAATTATCGTCGAAATGTATGCCAAGTTCAAATGTTGGCGTCGACGAGCGGCCGTGGCGGGTGGAATGTGTGACGTCATGACTGATTCCGTTTTAACCATTGTTTCTGATGGTTTATTATTTGTGTTTGGATGTTTTGATGGGGATTTTTAGGCAGATGTTGTGGCATGGATTTATGAGATGGATAGAAATGTTGGAAAAGCTCAGTTGTGATATGCCTTAATACAAAAATTAGAAAGTTTAATATAGAAAAAATAGGCAATGAAAATATTAGTAAAACGTAAAACTCTATCGGAAATAATTGTTTAAAGTTAATTAGAACGTTCCTATCTCTATAACTGAAATTGTTGCAGAAATTCTAGAATTCCTCAAATAATTCGAAGAATAGAAAAATCAACCACAGTTATCCACACTTTAATAATATTTTTTGTAAGTAGGTATAAAAATCCTGATGAATGAAACAATAATTATTTCCTTTTCCTAAGTCATTATTTTCGTTTGATTTCTATTGACTACTGTTCCCCGACGAGTACCTGTAATATGGGGGTTTTCAAGTGTAGAGTGAACGGATAGGTACCTACTAGGGAAGCGCTTACCATCTTAGGCCATTTCCATCAGGCAAGATTGTGGTCAAGTGCTTCCCTATCTAGAATAAAACAAAAAAATAACAAAACGTCCTACGCCTCTAACTTTTATTCACTAACAATATTTCTCATCGAAGGTTTTATACTATCATGGTGTCTCTTGCTTTCAGGAGTCATTCACATAAGGTACCCTTCTAAGATTCCATTTAATTGAAGTATAAATCTTCAAAGATCGTTCACCACTGAGATGGATTAAAATGTATTGCAAAAAGTCTTGTCTCGCTAGAATGAATTTATATTGAATGCAACCTAATATAAGAATTTAAAATTTGATATTAGATGCTCCATGACTATAATTTAAAAACTTCTTAAATGTTTTGTATTAAATTAAATTTTAAAATGCTTTATAAAAATTCATTTAAGCAGTAGAAGTGCATAAGACTTAAAGAATATTTTAAATTGAAATACCTATAAATAAATTTTCGTTTCACCAAAAACAAGAGTTAAAGTTTAATTAAATCGGTCTCAATATCTTAATTTTAATTTTTAAGAACGATTTGCAATAATTAAATATTTATGTTTGTATTATGAATAGCATGAAATTGGATGTTTATATATTCATACAATTATATAAGTATTCGAAAATACTATAATTATCAATTACCTATGTAAATGGTAAAAAAAAATTACCATTTAAGAAATAGTCACTAAACTTGTACTTAAGATTAAGTTGTAAGTTGTAACTAGATAACTAAGTTATAAATAACGGGAAATAGTAACTATTCAGACACACAGTTTGTGTCTCGAGACTAGATAGAATATCTAGGAATATTTTAGGACATAGCACGTTCCTCACTGAGTCTGAGGATTGTTGTCTAAATTGTAGTAATTTTCATCTACTCTAAACAAACTGAGATTTTCCTATGTAATATTAATAAACCTAAGTAGTAAATACTTTATAGTGATTCACTCTCATTCACTGCATATAATATAGTGTTAAAACAATACGAAAATGTTTAAAATAAATCATATTTTTGTCAATATTGGGAACTGAATAACATTAAAATAACTCTTAAGTTATAGCTTTCAAGTGTATAATAATAGGTACTATGTTATTTTTCGCTATTCTAAAACCATAAGTAGGTGTATACGACTATTTTAGCTATCAATTCTTTTGTTTTGAACTGACGAGAACGTTTCAAGTGACGACACCCACAGAGCTAATATAAAGTTTAGAAGCTGATGCTTAAGCTTAAATGACATTGTTGTTAAGAATAAAATAAAGTTGAGTTACTTATACCACTGTATACTCATGGCGGAATGGATTTTGGTTAACTAGATTTGTCTCTACTTGGATTTGGATGTTAGCTGTAGGAATTTGAAAATTAAGAACTAGGAAAGTTATTAAAAATTGTCTAAACTAAAGCAAACCCTGTAGGTACAATAATAGGAAAGAATTATCTTGAATTGATTTCTATATATTTGAATTACAACAATTTCAAGAAAATCGTTGTTGGTCTTGAAATATTTCTCACATGTGTAATAGTCTTACGTGCCAAAATCATTATTGTCTCGTCGCATTGATTTCTGCTGTTTATTTTAAACCAGACAAAGGCTCGTAAAACACAGATCTCATTGTTAGATGTTTAGTCAGGTGTTAAAAATGTCGCTGTATAATAATATCTGGATTTTCGAAAGTTGAATGCCCAATTATAAGTAAAATTGGTGTTTTAAAGAAGGAATACAGACAGACATGTTTCGTGTGAAATGCTTAGATATCAATAGACTGTGTTAACTATATACTATAGGTACTAATATTATAAAACTAGATTTTCGCCCGCGGCTTCGCCCGCGTTTTCAAAGGAAAACCCGCATAGTTCCCGTTCCCGGGGGATTTCCGGGATAAAACCTATCCTATGTGTTAATCCAAGTTACCCTCTATATGTGTGCTAAATTTCATTGTAATCGGTTCAGTAGTTTTTACGTGAAAGAGTAACAAACATCCATACATCCATACATCCATACATCCATACAAACTTTCGCCTTTATAATAGTATTAAGAAGTTAACGAGTTTGTTAGAGGAAAATTATTTTTCCACAAGAAATGTGGAAACACAATATTATTTGTGAGATGGAGGCTGAGGCTACTTTTTTACCAGGTAGCTAGTGGACAAGTGGCTAACCACTAAAAAGATATAAGTACATATATATTATATTAGTTATTATAATATTATAATATTACTTAGTACCTACTTGTTATCAGTTATAGTTTAAAAACTTGCACGCTGCATTGAGAAGCAACTATACACATCAGCAAAATCTTTACATAAGTATTGTATTTACAATCAACATAATTCAAATACAAACAAAACATTGGCAAATAGGAAATGTTTTTTGTTTCATTTTAATATATGCACTGTGTGAGTGATTGTTGACCAAAGGAAACAGTTCAATGTATTTACACATTGTATTTTCGTGCCTTTTGGAATTTCAGAGAACAAAACATACAAAGAAAATTAAATGGAAAAAAGGTGAAGCAATGAAATGCAAGATAAGTTTTTTCGTCGCGGTGTCGATTAAAATTCAAATTTAAATTCATGTATTGCTTGAAAACATAAACATATAGAGGCATTATCTTTCTAGTTTCTTTAAGGATCTATTACGTAACTAACATTTTAATTTTCGTTTAGATTTATGCACTATGCAGTATATCTAACATAATCTGTGAATTTCCACCAAAAATATCGGCAAAATTTATTTCGCAGAAATATAGGCTTTCAATAGAAAATACATAAAGCGAAGTTGTTTTAACGTCAATATGGATTCCCATTTAGAAGTGACAAACAAATAAACATGCTGTCGAATAAATTGAATCACTCTTGCCACTTCTAAATTTGAAAATGTTTGTATATTCAAACGTTTGGTGCGTAAATATACCGGAAAAGGCCGAAAATAGAAAATCCATTTGACTTTCTAAAGTATCTTTATTCTGACATAAGCTAACAATATGAAAATCCATATACGTAGGTTTCTATGGTACGAATATATCTACTATTCTTTGAAATGAAACAGTATCAGCTTGATTGCATAAACGCATCAAAAAGTTATGAATGTTTTTGTATTAGCCTAAAAGCACTCGTCTTTGAAGCCCTGTTTTTCGAAATCACCAGAGCCTAGTTAGTGAATTTTATTTTACCTACGAGTTAATTCCAACTCCCACCTAAAGTTGTTTCAGAACAGCAATCCAAAATGATTGAACGTGAAATCGGGAAATATAAAATTGTAACTTTGTAGGAAGCGTGATATTTAAATAGGATGCTATTTAACTTTGCAAAATATGAAAAGTTTTCAGATTGATCGTAAACTTTCAATCACCTCCCACATAGTTCTTCATAATTCAATATAATATCACGTATTTGTATCTTATTTAATGTTAAAAGTGTTGTTAATATCTTAAGAAGTATGTTTTTATGTTTTGTAGTGTTTCTTCACAATTACATCAATACTTTAATAATTAATACAGTCTTATTTCTCAAACGATGAAATCAATGAAATATATAAGATAAATAATACCTATAGAATAGATATTATATTATTATCTAAATGAAAATAAAGATACTTTTGAATAATTACTAGTTTTTTTTTCGTAACTGACTTGTAAAAATTAATCCAGATTAAATAACGTCTATCCAAATTAAGTTCCTCGAATTACCAATTATAAAGAAACACCGTGACATTTAATATAAAATTCTGATTACGGCTTTTACCACAGATTTCTAAGAACTACCTATCATTTTGTGGATAATTTCATTCAAATATAATATGCCCACTATGTTTTTCTTTTACCTATACGTATAATATTATGTTTAATAGTTGTTTCAAACTAAAATAAAACTTTCAAATTATGTAGAAATGGAAATAATATAACGTTGAAATCTATATGAAAACATTAATTGTCATTATTTTGAAAAACTGCGAAATCCTAAGAAATCCATATTTTAAATTGACACGTACGTAATTCAGTTATTTCTTTTCTCTCTGATTATTTAAATGTGCCAGAAAATTTTGCGAGCCTTGTGTTCTGTGACATAACAATGAATATTTATAAATAGAGTAATGAATGTCTCGCAGACATTAGGCGAAGTTTTAAAATATTTTGTTTGTCTTATCTAAATTTTATGTTGTCCGTGTAGAGATTATAAGAGCAACTGGTGTTTATTCTATGACAGTTTCTCAGAATAATATTGGATGTTTCAATGAAGAATTTATCAATATAATATTGTGAAGTCCCGTGTCCTCTAGAAAGCATGGGGCAGATGAATTATACATACACTTGTTTCACTAATCGATTTTCTTTTAGGGACAAGTATCTGTGATCAGCTTTCTATCCTGCCAGACCGAGAGTTTTTTTTTAGTCTCAACCGGGATCGAAACCAGGGCACATCGATCTACGCTCACGCGTTAACCACTAAACCAAGGATGGGGTCTAACTATATTATGTTGACTCAATACATTGTACAAATTATATAATAATAATACATACTCAATTTGTACAAATTCTTACGTTGTGATAGATCCGTGTGAACGCCTGGATATACACAATACATTAGATATATTCAATACATTTTTGTTTATATACCTAACCTCTGTTGAACTCGACAAATAAGGTACTACTACGAATTTTGAGATTTATGTATTTTAATATTCAAAAAATAATAAGATGCATATTAGAAAAAATTTAGTAATATAATTAATAATGATACTGTGCCCACGCTCCGTTCATAGAATTTGGGGCCTGTTTCTACCTGACACTAATAATTTGCCTCCTACATACAGTAGACTGTAAAGAATAGGACAAAATTATGAAGAATTTGATTATTAATTTTTTGATTCGATCATAATATTAAGTCATGAATTTTATTTAAAATAAGTTTTCTCGAAAAACGTTCAACTAACAGTTAGGTAATATCCTACATAAAAATAAGTAGTCACAAAATATAAAATCTGTCAAAGAAATAGAATTTCCTGGTAAATAACAATCTCTATAATTCACTATATAATACGACACAGAGCAAAGGTGAGAAGTTAAATTTAAACTTTTATTTACGTACCGTGAACAGTTCTCCGAAGGATATTACTTTTGTAGAACCCTGTAGTTCAGGGGGTAACAGACCCTTGCAGGGAGATTTTCCATATTCGTTGATGATTTCACATAGCTCCTTCATCTCTGTGCATACTCTTGCCTGGGCTTCTGCTCCTCGGAATTCTGTTTTTGATCCTGGTATTGGTCTGAGAAAGAAAGGTAGTTTTAGGTTATATGCAAGTTAGTGTAATCTGGCTCTCGGTTTTAAGTTTATATCTAGGCATAGGCATTTATTTGTATTGGTATTTATAGGCATTAATTTTGATGCTACATTGTTTGAATATGGCTAAATGATCGATAAATTATTGATCAAACAGTGAGTTTACCTCCGTAACAGGTTTTGATTACAGGTTTTAATAAAATATATTGTTGTGATACTACATTGTTATGTTTAACTCGTGCTTATGAATGGATAAAATATTATTCAAACACAACTAACTAGTTGAGACATTGAATAAGAAATTAATATAAAGATGAAAATTTAAAATTAAAAATAAATGTATTTGCATTATATTCCATTTTTAATAACGTATGCATCGTAATTTTTCTTTTGCAAAACTTTTTAATGGGAAAGACCCTTCAAAACAGAACGTTTTATTAAAATTCCATGCGTGGACATTCTTTATGTCACATCCGTTGAAATTCTTCGTAAAAATAAGTTGTGTATTTCCCTAGAATGTGATAGCAATTCATATTTTATCGTAAGAAAATCTTTATTTAATGCTATATCACTGATACTGTGGACAAAAATATTATCTTTAGCGTGTTTTGAATACTTATCAAAGAAATTGTTTCAAACAGTAAACATTTAGTAGGAAGGTATTTAGTCAAATTCTTAGGAATGTTTATTTGGATCTTTGTTCAAGATTGGCGCGAACAGCTGTGGTATACAAACGTCTGAACAATATGTGGTTTGTAATAAATTTTACGATGGCGTCGCTGATGACAACTGAAAAACTTTTAACTGGTGTTAAAAGATCAAAACAATCGTCCGGGATTTCTTGGAAACTTGTCTACAATTTAAATACAATGCTAAGATATAATGAATTCCTTTCTTTCGTTCATGTTTGTTAATTCGATCACGTTTTTAGTTATTTATTTCAGTACTAGCTTTTCGCCCGTGGCTTCGTTAATTGTTAATCTGTTAATTGTGATTTTATGTACTGTGTAGGTACACATAAAATCACAATTTTTTTTTAAATAATCTATTTTGTGTTTTTTTTACCATTAATAGTAATCGTTGGTAGTGAATACAAACTAACATTTATTTGCCCTAATGGAGTGTTATATCCAGTGCGTAATCTACATAAGCGACAAGAGCGTGAGACTGAATAATTTACTGAGACTATCTTTGAACTAAAACGGACTATTAAGTATCAAATTCTAAAGCTTAAAAATTATTAATTATTATTATTTAATAACCCAAATCTGTCGATGACATACAGTTACGTATACATATATATATATATGTAGGAGTATTACTGGCTGATGAGAATTACATCGGAACGAGATTTGACAACTGCCGATCTAGCGGAGCGTCGCGTCGATGGTCGGCTGCTTGTCGGCTGCAGACGTTGCTTGTTTACAAACGAAGAACGGCTAGAGCACCACGTTGGCGACGAATCGCTATTGTTCCGAGTAATCTTGTGCATTGTTGTTTCAAAACTAATTAAAAGCGATTGATTAAGTGATCCCCTAATTACTAGCGCATAGATTTGTGCGATTTAAATAACATTTGTTTGTGACATTGATGATTCATTTGTTTCCACCAACATTATAATTTACTGAAGATATGACTGATCCTGATGATTATGGCCATCCGCCCATATACATATATATTATACAAACTTATAGAAATAAGATAAACTTTAATACGTGTAAGTAAGCCTGTAAACATCTGAATGGATTTTAATGATTTTGGGTTAATACTTTTTTGTTTGCTTGCATTTGAAAACTGAAAAAAAAAAAATGAAAAACTACAGAAATTTTCAAAATTCATACATTCAAATAGTTATCTCATCATATCTCTAGAACGTAAAAAATCTATTTAGTGCCACAAATCGTTAGCAAGCTAAAAAACTATTCAATAATATAGCCATCGACCTCTTTATAAATGTAGGCCGTGCCCGTACCTACTCAATATTATCTCTCAAAGATCGCATAAAAGTTTAAGTGTTAAGGCCACGAATATTTATTTAGGTAACATACGTAATTCAATATTGTTCGTGAAGGCTGACCCCACTAAAAGGGATACAAATAATCAGGAGCTTTTGTATGTAGAGCCTATTTTTTAAGGACTAACATGTTGTACAGAATTGGTATTGTGTGGGTAAAATCTAAGGTCATGAGTCAATACGACGTCATTACTTTTTTCGGGGTGTATGACGTCACAGGAAACTATACGACAAATATTGGCAAAATGTTAGGTTAATCGTAAGGCAATAAGTAGAGTTTAACGGCAGCTTAGAACAAAGCCATACAAATATGTTTTCTCTGCTAACAAAGAACATGTAGATTGTATTTAGTGTAATAGCATTTTAATATATCATTTCAATATTTGGCAAATTAGGTAGTTCTGAGATCTTACGACAGAATGTACTTGAATTGAATGTATTTGAATTTGAATTTGGAAAATTTAGGCTAAAGGAAATATTTTCAAATACCAAGGTATTTATTTAGTGTACACGGTTCAGAGCTATTTTCCAAATAAATCAAAGGATAGAAATTAATTTTACAACAGTATTTATCTTGTATTGAAATTATTACATCAAAGATTTATCGTTCATAACTCAGAAAGAAGTAATTAGTTACTTATCAGAATTTATATTATTATCCATCTAACTTATAGAATAAAAAGAGATTCCTTAATTATTTCTACTTTCATTTTACAGTAGGTAATTAATTAAAATATATTGTGAATATAATTCATAATAACAAAACAGACAATCTCTATAAAACGATTCTAACAAATAAAATATGAGTCAAATGTTTAAAGCCACTCTACGAAGATTTTATTTAAATTTACAAGTCCAGAAAAAATATATTAAAACTTCTGGTTAAAATTTAGGTATAAGTTGTTGACGCGGAGGCGCTACCCAGAGAAATTCGTATATTATGTGTTTTCTTCGTTTGAAAACCTAAAATTTAGTTAAAGTTTTCAACAAAAATAGGGGTACAGTTTGTACAACTGTATAAAATTTGAAATTTAATGTTGTTAAATGTGAAATTAATATACATATACCTACTAATTTGCGAGTTGCTCATTACTAATTGATTGAATGCTATTTGCTTTTAACATTATGTTAATTTAATGCCGATGCCGAATTTATTTATTTATTAACAAGTATATTAGGTATATCGTAATATGTTATGTAAACTGTTTTGCTTTGAATTAATATTCATTGGAAAACTTAAAATAAGCCACATTTATAATTAAGACGTAAGTAATAAGTAGGTAGGTAGGTATATAAATTAATGAGGTAGGTAAATTCTCATTTATCTGTGTTTATATAAACCCGAAGTATTCGATTATAAAAAAAAACTGATTGATATAAATCACTCACACATAAAATATATTTCATCTTCATGTCAAATGCTCCAAAAATAATACGATTTTCTGTACTCTAAAAAGGAACTAACTACAGCTTAAACAAAAACTAAAATAAAAAACAAAATAAAACAAACAACTCACTTGCCATACTCGTCCTTTGAGAATGTGGGTTTGTGGTTCTTGTCAAATTGTCCACTGAAAGCCGTTATTTTCTGTAAATTGCTGTGAGCCTGAGCCTTTGTGTCGAACGCCGAAATAAGGTCTGTGAGCGATGAACTCTGTAAAACAATGTTCATAATCTTACATGCAATTAAAAACATGGAACATTTTATTTTATTTTTTAGTATAGAAGACATACTATAGTTCTCATGGCATTTATCTTGGTTAAAAGTTATTATTGCTTTATCTTTGGTAAAATAAATCTGTGATGTAATCACCGATGGTAAAATTTTTTTTTTTCGTTCGAATTAATATTGGTAGATATGAAACTATTGAATATGTCTGTATCCAAATAATTTGTGGTTTTTAGTGATCTAACAATGCAGATATTCCGAATTTCTCATATATTGAAAACATACTTTCATGACTATACGTGCAGTGGAACAAAATAATTACATGACTGAATTTCAACCATTTGCCAAAACTAATATTTTTTATTATTCAGTATCACTCATAGTATAAGATAAAGTCCCTTTTCTCTGTTCCTATGTATTCTATGCTTCCTATGTATGCTTAAATCTTTAAAACAACGGAACGGATTTTGATGTGTTTTTTTTAATAGATAGAGTGTTTCAAGAGGAAGGTTTTAGTATATAATTTATTAGGTTATAAAAAAAGCTGGCAAAGCCGCGGGTGTTAAGCTAGTCAAATCGTAATATATACCTAACTATATTAGGTAATTACCTAATAATGGCACATTTTACTAGATTTTGATACCTAAATAATAAGGTTACCTAGGTCATTCACCTGAAGCAAATATTGCCTAAATGTGTAATTCTAGTCTCAAATACATTCCGATATATTTCAATCAAATTCCGTACTTCCGTTAAGTGCTATCAATTCGTGTAATTTAAGCTTGATTTGGTGAATTCTAGACAATTGTATTAACACCTATATCTTGAATTTATAATACATCTTTGTATAAATAAAATAACAATAAACAGATGAGAAATTTTAAATATCATCTGATTTGATACTGTGCAAAATACAATTGAAT
This sequence comes from Colias philodice, assembly GCF_061535455.1. Classification (NCBI taxonomy): domain Eukaryota; kingdom Metazoa; phylum Arthropoda; class Insecta; order Lepidoptera; family Pieridae; genus Colias; species Colias philodice. Next base: position 4,198,227 of record NC_143104.1, read on the forward strand.
TAAAAAATTGTATTATTTGATATGTTTAATAAAGCTAAATTTTCTAGACAGGACACTGTCGTATTTATTTTGTTATATGGAAACATGAGTACAAATGTTTTGTTTCATTGAAGAGTTTAAAGGAACCATTGTTTTAATTGTCTTTCTTTTATATCTAAGATTAAATTATCGAATTTTAAATATTAATTTATTGCAATACGCTTTAGATAACTGTAAGCTGTATCCCATTGTAGTATTAATTGTACACATTTTGTTGGGTTGCGAATTGCGATCTGCTCGTGAAATTGATGTGGCGCCTATGGACCCGGCAAGATCGTGACCTGTCATGTGTATTTAATTATAAATAAATAAATAAAAGGAACAGCCAAACTGACTCTTGTAATTCTCCAGAGGGCATCGATCTTAAGACTCATTTAAAGTCAAGTATTAACCACTTCACGCCACGGATTATCTGTAATATTTGTAAAATATTAAGTTTTATACCGTAACAAAAATCTATTTTTAGTTCTTTATCCTTGAAGATTCTAGAAGCTATTTATCACAGAGCCATTGTTAACGAAATTGTATGGAATTCATATTTACAACAAAAATATTTGTCAGTGTTAAAAGTTTGTCCCAGGTTCAAAATGTGTCATCGCCCTCTTCATTGCCAGCTGTCAGGCCGAAGAATTTAAAAGAAAGCGTCTTCCGACAAACTTCTGTAATTAAACCCGTAATTATGTCACGTTGCGTCGCTTACTCGTCAATTTTCGTTTTCGGAAATACTTTTTTGATTGTAATGAATTTATTTTAAGAAGACCTGTAACCTGAACAGTCGTTAAATACTTCTTAAATCCAACGTGGTAAATTAAATTGGTAAATTGGATGAATATGATTACATTATCCACACATCGGGACTTAAGTTGTAGTAACGCATTATAAATACCATACGCATTTTTAAGGAATTGTATTAAAACACTATTTAAAGCTCTAAATAACTCAGGAAACGAATAAATGAAATAAATATACATTTGATCGTTATGTAGCTATTTTCCTTTGAATATTACAATTATGTATTAAGTAGATTCTTGTAAATAAACCACCTAAACATTTCGAATCAACACCCTATTCTTCGTCTTTTGTTATACGGAAACAATATATCAACCAAAAACAACAATTAGCCTTGATTATTAAGCTACTTTTGTTTGTTATTTCGTTAAACGAACCAATTCAGGGGTCAAACGTTTAACCGCTATTTACATAACAATACAATAATATAAGATATTCAAATTAATTATTTGACTATACACAATAATTAATACTAAATTATATGTATACGGTAATGAAAATGGTTACCTTTTAGTTCAGAAGACATTTTTCCAGACGATAATGGGGTGAATGTAGGTATATTTACAATGCTTCACTATTTATTAGTTTATGTAGAAATATGTAGATATCTAGTTAAAATGATTAAAACTTTCCAATGTACATAATAATATTTTTAAATTCAAATTATTTAATGATAATTTTAAGCAATTTCATGCTAAATTAGCATATAATATTTACCAAAACTTGGCAACTATTTCGTAAACATTTTAATGTGTTTACGCTATAAACAAGATCTAGATATTTTCATACATTCATTAGCCTTAGACTGCATTTTTTTTAATTATCTAAATGTACTGAAAACGTTGAAAACGTTGAAAATGTACCTAGGTATTTTTTTAAATAACTACTCTTAATTCTAAGTTAAATTCAATCAAGCACAACAACAATGAAATAGAAGAAAAAACACACAATGAAAACGTATTATTCTAAAGAATTTAAAAAGAAAATTATAACGTGACGAGACGAAATATAAAATTAAATTAAAAATTAATCCATTAGGTAATATGGATAAAATTTCGCGAAATGACACATCATTAATTCAATTAAATCTTAACTAAATCGTTTCACAAATACCTGAAATCCTCAGCTTTAAGGGAACTTTGATTAAATTGTCTTTGGAATTATACCGTTTTAAGTTCCGAAGGTTTAGGAAGTAGACAATTATGCATACCAACGACCTTCGTGAACCCTTTAAGTGGATTGTTTAGGGTAGAATTTCCGAATTGTTCAATTATAATATGAGGAAAAAATATTTAATAAAACTATACATATATAATATAATATACACATTTGCAAATAGGAATTTGCGTCTTTATTTTGCATCTTAATATTAAATACTAATTTAACAATGTAATTTATATTCATCCATACTAATATTATAAATGTGAAAGTAACTCTGTCTGTCTGTCTGTTACTCAATCACGCCTAAACTACTGAACCAATTTGCATGAAATTTGGTATGGAGATATTTTGATACCCGAGAAAGGACATAGGCTACTTTTTATTGCGAAATATGTACCACGGGCGAAGCCGGGGCGGACCACTAGTTAGACTATAAAGTAAAAAAGCGGATATTTTCTTAAGTAACTTCCTTTAAAAACAAAAAGCGGCGCGAAAACATATCAGACAGGAGAGAGTTATTGAGCATAAGATTATAAAGGGCATAGAGGTGCCATAAATATTTGCAAAATAATCTCCGGGTATGCATTAATATGTAATTGTTTTTGTACTTTTATGAAAACACATATTAGTTACTATATTATATTTTTTAATTCTTTTAAATGACAATTAATTAATCATCAATTTAATTGAGTAGGTATAGAAAAGTTTTAAAAAATACTAATGGTCAACTAATTACCAACTTCAACGTCAACTTACAAAATTAAAGCCAGCAATAAGTAATCACGTGATTTTTTAAAGGTCTTAAAAATTGGTTGATTAATTATTGAGTTAAAAGGTAACAATCAATATTATCCTCTTTATTAAATTATCTTGGTTCTTATTTAGACGGCAATACGTACGTATTTCTAAATACACATGCCATACAGCCCCAACTTACGTACGAACTTTCTTATCCCGACTCAAACATTGGGTACCTATATAATATTATAATTTATATGGCAACAAGTTTTCCAGTTAGTACCCACTGAATCATGATTTATGTCATGCTGTTTTGCCAACACCTGGTGTTATTTGGACTTGCTTCGAATACTTATATTATTTATATAGTAATATTACCCTTCCTACTCAGTGACGCTCATTTTGTTGATGGATCTTCCCGTACTTGCCAATTCGCTGCTAATTATATGTACAATGAAAAATGCTTTTGTTCAAGTACTTAGAGGCCCACGTATGCGTCATCTACTTGTGTGTGCTGATGGTTAAAAATATTTCAGTAGGTATATTGTAAATTATTTAAGTATATGTATATAAATGATATGTATTAAGTTTCACACAAATACGTTAGGTAGTTTTGATCTAATCGTCTTAATTAGGAACTATGTACACCTATGAAGGTGAACATAGATCTCTCATTACAAGAAAATATGAATGACACTAATAATTCTTACATCAGCGTGTAAACGAGAAAATCTTCGTAGTAAATCCGTGCATTTCTAGAAGATTACTTAAGATAATAACATTAAATATATTTTAAAGTACGAAGTATGTAACTATCTGATATTAATAAACTCATTTTTGAAAAACTGTGTTATTATCCCGTCCCACGTTATCTCCGTAAATGTCAGGGATTATCCATAAAAGGTCTTTGTCTAAAGTTTTTAATCCGAAATTTCGTAGAAATATGAATGTAATAAATCTTTATTGCCTACAAATTAAACGTTTAATTTTTATTGATTAAACTTTTATTTATTAATAAATATAGCATAAGAAGATAATTCATCTTCTTACAAATAAATAATTACTCAATATTTAGATGGATGACGAACTTCTGTCTCGTGCCAAAACAGACGATGGAGACAATAGACATAGAAAACATTCTCCTTTGTATTAAATTAATAAATATATTATTTCCTTTTTGATTGTAGTAGTGTATTTTTATAGTCTGACCCATCGAAGGAAAATGAAATCCAAAAGTAGGTAGTTGTTATCAACTACACAATATCAGAATAAGCAAATTGATAAATTACCCCGAATCAATCACACAGGACAGAAATGAATAATTCGTGCCCGGATAAGCGCTCCCAATTCTAGTAGATTAATTGGCATCACGGATTATCATCAAACCTAACGCGCTTTGCCTTAAATCTGGGTTGCCTTTGATTTATTTTCATGTTGAATTGTTAGTACCAAATCCGTTGGTTTTTTTATCTTAATAAGTTAAAAGCTGTCACTTTATATATCTAACTTTGTCTTTGTTTAGTAGTCAGTGCCAGCTTTACGTGGTAGGTATAGTTTTCAGGGGTCACGTATCCAGCAGTAAAATATTTTTTTACATCATCCCAGTAGTAGCTGAGATTAGCGCATTCAAAACAAATAAAGAAATATTTGTATACGGCATCGATATTGCTCATTAGGAATATTATAGCTGACAAAAGATCAATATGTAATCAACAATGAACAATTAATGAAACTAACTAACTATTACTAAACTAATTTATGTACAACTAATCCGTAGATGGTAGAAAGCCTACGGTTACGTATACCCCTAGTTCGCCCACTGTCCAAGTTTTTATTCCAACAATAATATTAGTCTGTTAGTATTTCCCATAATATTTTCTAAAATTTGATCAAAGTTCAAGCATGCTACAATAATCTTAATAATATACACAAACAAATGTGGAAACTGCTTATGTATCTATTGCGTATATAACTTTGTACCTACGTATTTATATATCAGCATGATGTGTAGTTTTCATATAATCGCTTTCATTAATCGCTTCACTGGGCGTCCTATACAGAGCGAAGCAGTATTTCAGGCCTGACCATCTTCTATCACTGTATAAAGCTCAGATACGGCCACACATGGAATACTGCTCACATCTCTGGGCCGGCGCCCCGTTATACCAACTCCTTCCACTTGATCGCGTTCAACGTAGAGCAGTCAGAATGGTTGGCGACCCAAGACTTAGCGATCGGCTTGACCCTCTTGCTTTGCGACGAGACATTGCTTCACTGTGTGTCTTTTATCGCATATACCATGGGGAGTGTTCAGAGGAGTTATTCGAGCTCATACCTGCAGCGGAATTTCACCACCGCTCCGCCCGTCACAAAGCATACTTCCATCCACACCATTTGGACCGCTGGCGAACGAGTACCGTACGCTTCTCGCGACACTTTTTACCCCGCACTACCACCTTGTGGAACAGTCTACCCTCTTCTGTATTCCCGCACGTGTATGACTTAAATTCCTTTAAAAAGAGAGCCTACATCCATCTTCGACAGCCGGTAACAGCCTCACAAAGGTAACTTTGTCAGTGCTCATGGGCGGTGGTGTCACTTCATTAGGTGATCCACCTGCTCAGTTACCTGCTCTTACATAAAAAAAAAATTAATGAAATTATTTAATTTAATAAAAAAAATTATTTAATGAGGTGCCGACCCTTGAAAATACAAAAGAAAATATCAAACGTAATATTTCTATCCGAAAATCTTTGTATTGTGTTTTTCAATTATTACATTTATAAATATAATACCTAAAATGTTGAAGGTGACAAAGAACGAGATATTAAAAGAGGAAAAATGAAAATGATAAAATATAGGATAGGTGATAATAAATAAACCCACTACAATCTTTTGCGAATGAGATAACGTGCATATTCTAAAAATAGCCCGGCATATCAAAGGAAGACCCATAATAATTATGAATATTTGTTTATTCCAACCATTCACATTTCTTGATGTTAGAATATTAGTAGGTATTTCAATCCATCGTTATAAATTATAATGCTTACGTATCTATGGACTATGACTATCTTATGCAATCATTGTTATGTTAGTAGGTATATTTTAAAGAAAGCTACTTTACGTGTTTCAAATTAATTTATTTTCTTTATATTGTTATGGTCGATGCTTTTCGTTATCTGTTTATAAATGAAGAATTTGAAACTATAACGAGGGCAAAATTTAAATTAATTTACATTTAATACTCAATAAGGTCCATATTATGATAAGATACAGTTACATTTGACAAGAATTAAAGACAATGCCGTTTGAATCACGATTGTAATAATTAATTAATTAAATTATTATTTAATTATTTATTAAACGCACATACACATGTATGCATCACATGACGTGCATACGAGTAAAGCCACGGATGAAGTGACAGGCTTTCTGGTACAACGAACAATGTCATTAAGCTTATAATGTCACCAAAATTTGGTGACATACTTGCATAGAAATCTAAATAACAAGACACATAGAAGGGCTATAATGTCATAATTCGTATGAAAACCGCTGTCGCCAAAATCAACACATTCAAACCGAAAGCTAAACAGTACACACAAGTAAACTATGCCTTTTATTGGACAGCTTGATTTTAGTGAAAACTAACTTATCTATTAAATTAAGCTTTTGAATATGTATCCTAACGCACGAATTTACGGTTTATTTTAGAATAACATCCCTAAGTATATGAGACTTTTTGCTCCAATACGAACAAACGTGATAATAAGAATGGTCGACTGTGTCATTCATTGTTATTTCGATTACTATGGTGACACTCGTAATACTTGTAAATATTCTATAATTTTAAGGAAAAACGGCATTATTTCTAAAAAAAAATATTTTCCGATGAAATATTATTCCTTTATAAGTATAACTACAACTTGTGGAAGAATTTCCGCAATGGGAATTGCTGAAACACACCATGTATACACTCATACGTCTCCAGAGCAACTGAACAGTGACGAATGCACTGGTGATGTGCAAATCACCTGAGTGGCGACAAGGTCACGCACGCTTACGACTTCTAGTGTCTTGTTATTTAGATTTCTATGCATACTTGATATATAATATACTTGCAAATTCGGCCCTCAGCTGAAAATACACCTCCACGTGTAGGCATTAAGCATAAACTAATAAAAGTTTAATATAAATTTAACTTCGGAAACCTACTGGTCTAAGATCCGAACATAAGGCGAAATTCAACGGCGTGATAATAGAATGAGACCAATTTTATAATTAATTTAGTCTATTAAAAAATGTATTAAAAATGGGTTGACTGGGAAAATCCTGGACAGGACATTTTTAATGAATTAAAAAAAAACATTTTTTTTAATTAATTGCAGTATCAAGATAATAAAAAAAATATATATAATAGACTTAAAGTATGAAACCTACAGAATGTGCAGTCATAGTTTTCTAATATTTACCGGGACAAACGGCTAGGTTGGCAGGTATAAACAGGTATGTCGGTACCAGTTACTTTCACTTGATAGGATGATGAAAAAAAAAATTATGTCAGCACTGTTTTATTACAAAATTGTTTTATTATCTCGAAACTGCAATTAATAAAAAATAAAAATAAATAAAAAAATTTTATTCATTAAAAATGTCCAATCCAGGATTTTCCCAGTCAACCCATTTTTAATACATTTTTTAATAGACTAAATTAATTATAAAATTGGTCTCATTCTATTATCACGCCGTTGAATTTCGCCTTATGTTCGGATCTTAGACCATACGTAAATTAGGTACAAGACTTAGGTGAATCTTTTTAAGATTCCAGTGTCTTTGACCACCCAGAAAACTAATATTACTTAAAAATATGTAGGTAGGTTAGATACAATGGATAAATTTTATCTATGTTTCAAAATAATAACTGGATAAATTTAATCAATGTTTTAATAATTCTAATTTTAACAGTTACTTTAAATTTAGGTGGCTATTTCATCAGTAATGTTAGAAGAAAGTGGGATAAAATAGGTACTATAATTATTAATTAGTAATGTTCGAGTTACACGTTAGATACACGTGTAACTTTTCAGAAATATTTTTTTGTACAATAATATAGAATTTGAATTATTCTCTTTGTATTTGGAATTCCAATAAAGACTATAAAGGGATTGACATATTCTGTGTATTAAAATTATTCTTGAATAACTCGAGAAATCACTATGTACTTCAAGGCTTCCATAATAATCCGACCACGCAAATAAATAACAATATGAAAAAAGTATGAAATGTATTTTCAGTAGGTAATAATATAAAATCGTGTGGTTTCCACGTATTCTATTATCTACGATGAAATGTTGATTTCGTACATGCGAAGATATTATTTACAATGAATTGTTACTTTCATGAATGGATATGACTGAATAAGTTTATCTACAAATATATATTTGGTTTTCCAAATAAAAGCGAATAAATATTTTTGTGAATGATAACGCAAATATGGAATGATTATCATGCAATGCAAATGGCATATAGCTAAGAATATCATACATTCCTTATATTATATTCTAAAGTGGTGGGCAGAAGTGCATACCTATATAATACATATATAATTATTATCATTCTAGTTAAGTCCAAATTGTATGATTAATTGTTAGCTGTCTTTGGGATAACAGTAATGTTATTTTAAATTATTGATAGCAAGACAAATGTTTTGTTAATATATTATGTATCGAAGTAAACTGTACAATATTAATCGATGTACGTCTAAATGCAAGTAAAACAATAAACGATTGGCGCCAACCCTGGTTTATATCATAACATTACTCACTGCTTTGTATTTGTGAAGATTATTTGGTTAATAAAATATATTTTGTGGTATCATTTTCTATGATTTTGACGTCTCAAGTAATGTGGATTTTAGTTGAAAATGAAAATAAATATATAATAAATAGGTTCATAATTCGATCAAATGATAATTAATGATTTGCTATTTAGGACAATTCTTCTTTATGTAAAAGTAAAGTATTTTACAACCATTTCATATATAAAATGTCATACAAAAGTTAGATGGGTATTAAATAGGTGTACCTGCTCTAAATATATTCTTGCAAGTAAATTTTCATGTGGGTGTCAGGGTGTGAATATGATATACCAAAGCTCATACAATTTCTATCTAATTAAGATAGAATTTCAAATCAAAAGCAATACTAATATGTAACTACTACATTCAGCATCTACTATGCAATGTTCACAAGTAAGGAACCATATTATAATGCATCTGTAGAATACGCTTTTACATTAGTATTTGCTGTACAGATGATAGATTTAAATCATGATTTTAAGTATTTTTTTTTTAATTTTGGTATTTTTAAAAGGAAAAAAGGAGAAATTACTAAATCTGAGTGCTATAAATTTCACTTATTACAAGTACTAGCTGTTGCCCGCGGTTTCACCCGCATTGCTCCGCTCCTGTTGGTCTGAGCATGATTGATATATAGCCTATATTCTTCCTCGATAAATGGGCTATCTAACACCAAAAGAATTTTTCAAATCGGACCAGTAGTTCTTGAGATTAGCGCGTTCAAACAAACTCTTCAGCTTTATAATATTAGTATAGAGTTATTATCTATATCTATATATTAAATACTACTTATTAACTTAGTAGTAAGTATTTAAATGATTCAAAATCGAAGCTGACGAATAAAATATTTTTATACCTAATTATGTTTGTACACACAATAATGTATTGGCAACCGTATCAATTTGTTTTATCGATGATTGAGAAATGAATACTCAATATTTATCGAACAAATAGGATCTAAATAGAACGGCCAAAAATAAAGCGGTTTATAATGACATGGGTTTTAAAATAGATCCGGAAAAACTGAAATATTTATTATATCATTACTCACTGGAAATGACCTTATGACGAAATAGTTATGAAACTGTTTGTTTATAAATCAAACTTATTTTAATATTATTTTATAAAACTTATTTCAATGATTGTAATGTTTTTGTTTGGATATCAATAAATCCAAATGAAAAAAAAATCACATCCTTGAAAAAGTGTCGTTAAAAACCTTTATATTTACTAAGGTTTGATAATATTGTAAAATACCGCCCATTCCGCCTATTAAATATTTTATATAGGTACAGATTTTTCTTGTAAAACAAAAATAGACTTCCAAATATTAACAATTCAATCTCTTCTAGCAATTAATTCTCTATATTATGTAAATCTGATATTGAAAATCTGATGATTTAATTCCTACGCCTATCTTTAGCTGGCTGAAAGTAATAAATCGTTCTAAGAGCTTAATTGGCACAGATAAGAGAAAACCCTTTATTAATTCAAGATAATACGAAACATTCAGGCTTATTATTCCACTTCCTAAATCTCCTTAATTACTATTTATCGCTTACCACTACGAGGTAGAGATCGAATTATCTCCGGTACAATTTTACACTTCTAATTCAAATGTTTGTCAAATAAAATTAAAATCAATAAAATTTTATTATGAACCAAAGAAACAAGTTATACAAATACTTATAATAGATAATCAGTCAACAAAAGAGTTTTCCCTCTGTGACACTGAGCCCATATTATTTTCACTGATATAGATAAAAAGTTATTCGTCAAATAAAACATTAGGGATGTACGTTAAAAGTACGGAAGTAGAATTTAAAAGGGGTCTTTAAGTAACCTAAAATGTTGCTGGGAATTGGTAAAATGCTGTTTGAACTACGTGGGCGTGCAGAGAAAATATAAACAACCGCTTTGTAAGTACGCTTGTTAGTTGTTAAAACTGCATTTATTGTCTTTATATCAATCGCCTTATGTTTCTCAAGTAAGGAACATTGTGATTTATTTATTTATTTATGTCATTTGTAGGTTATTTCTTAACATTTATAATACAGAATTATAAGCATTGTTATTGTCTATTGAGTATTACGCCACTCATGAACTTGCTCTATTAGTCGTACTAGTAAAGTATTATCTGTGATATATCTAATCCACTTTTACTGTAGAAGCTTCACTTATTTTATTAGTAAATAATATTATAACATGTAAGGACCTAAATGATAACACGACATTCTTAGAAACCAAGAATTGCTCTGATAATATACTTGGCCTATACATAAAATATAAATAATTTATTTGCAAACAAGTAACGAAATTGCTATCCTATTATGAAACATACGGATTATTACACAAGAGATATATATACAGATATTTTATTACTACATTTCACAACACGGATTAATACCAAGTATGTTATACTATGTCAATACTTTAGATTAGTATTAAAACTAAAATTAGATATTATGCAGCTGCGTAACGGCGCTTATAGTTAAATATTAGTCATATACATGTAATACTGGCTGTGCCCCGCGGTTTTATCCGCTTTGCTCCGCTCCTATTGGACTAAGCGTGATTATAGCGCCTATAGGCCTTCCTCGATAAATCTGACTATCTAACAGTGAAATAATTTTTCAAATCGGGCACGTGGTTCCTGATATAAACGCGTTCAAGCAAATAATAAACAAACTCTTCAGCTTCATAATATCAGTATATATCATAAAAAAATAAACCGTAATAAGTCATTTTACGGTAAATATATTTGAAGAATGATATTCAAATCTAGCTAATATTGAAAAGATTATTTCATAAACAACCAATATATTTATTTTACAAGCCATTGATATGTGTGAGCTCAAAAGTTATAATTAGACGAAGACGTCTTCATGTCCAATGTGGTAATGACAATGATTCATATTTACGACCTCTCGCTTCAGTTTGAAAGATTGCTATGAGTCACTTCCGACTGAAAACATTTAAAGGAATTCACGCAAATTACGCGTTTATTTCTGTATTCCTTCGATTTGAATTATTTCAAGTAATTGCTTGTTTATGAACATGGCATTCGTATACTTTTCAGTCATCGAACTCTGGATGACCGTGAAGAGTAACAGCTGTAAAAACGTGTCTGGGTTCGCCTTTAAATTTTGAAAGAGGCAGTAGTGCGAAAGATTATTTATTAGTGTCTATAACTATATACGTAATAGTTGTGAGTAGGTAGAGAAATACGTGTAAACCTATATAAATATATTTTTTTCGTTACTGAGAAGCTTTCATTGTTAAATTATATTGTTTGTTCAGAATTGTAGAGTTGTTGCGAATTTTTTCGATAGTCTTAAATTAATGAAATTAATATTGGATTTTAAACAAAATATTTGCCCCGTGTCTGTTAAATGTTAAATTTATTATGTTAATTTAAAGCTGTTTTAAGAGGCATAGAAGATAGAACAACGGTTCAGCTTCAAACAGCATTAGACATTTCTTTTGTGTAATAAAAACGTGTTGGCGATCCGCCAGCTCTGTTCTTGACATTGTTACAAATTCTTTATCGTCGCCTTCATGTATTGTCTTATTATAACTAATTAATATTCATTTGCAAAGCGACTAATTGTATGCTTTTTATGCACTTTGAAGCAAGGTCGTTGCCCAAATATGTGTTATTTATTATTCATTGCAATCCATTAGCAAATGTGTTTTATGTTCTTAAATTGCAATCAATTATCATTTTATATCAAACATTCGTTTAAAGGTAATTTATAAAACATATAAATGCGTAGTAATATATCTAATGGTTATATAATTGAGTAGGAACAATGAGTTTCATTATAACAGTTTGAAGGAAATTTTCCCTAAACAAAATAATGAAGTTGTTAGCGGGTAACAAGTTTGATTAAAATTTAATATAATTACTTTCAGCAGCTGAAGTGGAATGAGATCTTTGTATCTATAAATATTGAGTAAGTAAAATAAAGGTTTTTTTATCTATACTAATATTATAAAACTGAAGAGTTTGTTTGTTTGTTTGAACACGCTAATCTCAGGATAGTTCCTGAGATTAGTCCTGGTCCGATTTGAAAAATTATTTCGGTGTTAGATAGCCCATGTATCGAGGAAGGCTATAAGGCTATATAATATCATCACGCTAAGACTAACAGGAGCGGAGCAAATCGGGTAAAACCGCAGGGAAAAGCTATTTAAGTATAAAGGTTGTTGTCTCAAAATACACAGATTTAAATTGTAATTTAAATATGCAACCAAAAAGATCTGTATTATTCTACGCAGTTTACTAAAACCACGTAAACATCTAAATGGTTTCTGAATATAAACACATAAATCACTTTTTATGAGATCATGAACGAGTTTTCTTTGCGCTAACCGGAAGTTGTCTAAACACGATTAAATATATACATAAGTAGTATTTACACTTTACTTATATACATATTAAACATATATCTGTATACAAATCAATAATGTACCTACTGCTACAAAGTACTTGATTATCAAATACCGTTTTGTATAATAAGCAAACATTTCAGTCGCTCTATTAGTCAAATATGTAGCCAAAATTCGACAAATTCAGTTCACCTGCATACCAAAATAATACTGGTAATTTTAAACGCTTAGTAATACTGGTATTAAACCCTAATTAATAATTGCAAAAGCTGCGATATTTGTGACTTATATATCTATATAATATATGATAATGATAATTAATTCATATTTGATGATCAAAGCCTTCTCTTCTTTGTCACAATCTTTTGTTTACTTTATACTCTGAGTCATATCTCAACAAATAATATAATACGGTTTTAGTATTAACTATTATTCTCATATCAACTATTTTCGAAGTGAGAATTCTGTGTTGGAGACGTGTATTTAGGTATATACGCATTCAGGGTTTCATTTCAGGGGTACTTCGGATTTGCTTAGGCAGCTGAACCTAATATTAGAAAGAAGAATATTGAGTTTATACGAGTAAATATTATCCTAGATAAACAAATTCCGATTCGCCAACGAATTTAGGAATTTCAGCTAGTACAAAATAAACATTAAACCTAAAAATAAAACGAGAAGTGTTTATCGCAAACAAGGCTAGCCCTATCATAAAAACACCGAATCTCTATAGGTTAATCTTTATCCTATTATTCTGTTTTGTACCACTTAGCGCCTGTGGTGTTTAAGCCGATGATATTAAATAAAGCCTTATAAGATTTTGGGTTATTGATACCTTTAACTTTTTAAGGTTTTCCTGCTTGACCTACATTTTTGGCCGAATCTCTTTCCGTAGTGATGTTACCGATATTAATTTTCAGATTCGGCAAAGACAGCTATTATATTAGCATAATTGTTTTCACAATAGTGTTTAATCTATTTCTTTTGATTCTCAGTATAAAACATTATAACAATGAGATTTTCTAATACATATTTTTATCAAAAAGCCTACCTTTACTTTAATGCTGTTATTTTAAATTTTTCCTTCTAAATTATAGAGCCTAATAGTACATTTGCTTACAACTTCCAGTTAAATATAATCGGTTGACTTAACCCATGATACGATTATCGTTAATGACATAATATAATAAGCTGCCTAACAACATTATTACGAAAACTAGTTAACATTATAAATACATTATTAAACAGATAGCAAACATTACATAAACTATCATTTTATGTTTGTATCAAAATAAATGTAGAGACCTTGGTTAAAGAATGAACATCCGAATTTCAAATCGTAAAACTATTTGTTTTTAACATTGTAAGACTTTATTCACATGTCCCACTAATCATGAATATCCGTCTAGCGGAGACGCTGAAAAATATTTGAAGGTTGAAGTTTTTATATGATCCAATTTTATCATATACTAGCGGTCCGCCCCGTGGTACATGTTTACGTTTTCTCTACATAAGAACCATCCTCGTACTTCAAGGAATATAATAAAAAAAGAATTATCGAAATCGGTTCAGCCGTTCTCGAGTTATGCGCTTACCAACACATTTTGCGATTCATTTTTATATATAAGATTTCTGTTTTGTTTACTGCGATTATTAAGAAGTTGTGTAAATAGAATTTTTAATATTCGAGACTTGATATACGTATTTGATATCACACCTTTACCATTTGGATGTTAAGGGTAGATTGATGGGTTCCCTCTGATAATTATACTTTTGCAGCAAAATATTTCAGATACAGTTAAATCTATTGAAAGTAAATTAAATACGAAAAATACAATAATATTAATATTGTAGCAAACCACAATTACTGTCCATCCCCGATATCTACCAATACTATTTTAACTGACCACACAATTTAATTTAAATTTACGTACACTGTTCGTTACCGCACTTGTATTGTTTTTAACCACTTTAAATCACATGCACGAACCACAGATAATCAAATAATACGATTAGTTTATGTAATCGAAGCCTTACCCTGGAGCGCCGCTGGATCGACTCATCGTTGGGTATCGTGAGGAAATTCCCGCTCATTTTGAAATCACTTAAGTCACTGAAATATGAACGGACGTGTTCACTGCAAAGCGGTTACTCTTGCAATGCTGTACCGGTTTTATGAATGAATGACGTTTTTAAATAGCCCGCCTGACCCTGCTCGACGATCGTGACGCTACGTGAAACGTAGGAGTGTCTACGTTCCAAACATATAGTTATTGAAATAGATTGTTTGATCAGCTGTGTTGGAATTTCGTTAAGGGTTATTGTGAATCAGCTATGCGAATTTCGTGGAAAGTTACGTCCACAACCGGAGTTCCGTTCTGGAGATAGGAGTAAACACGCGTTGGAGTAAATACTTACATAACACTTTTGCTATAGTCAATTCATGGTTTTCTGTTGGTTAGGAATTTACCAAGGTTATTTTGGAAAATTTTGTACAGTTTTGACATATTATATATCTGTAAACTGTAGCCATACTACACAGATATCACTTTACAGTTTTATGCGGACAATCCAAATTTTGTCACCATAATTTTGACCTAGTATCTTACCGTTGATCTTATAAAGCACGTAGCAATGTTCAGTAGAGGATATAAAAGGATCTACCTACAAAAAGGTAAAATTCAAATTCAAATCTTCAGTTGTGTTCTTCGTTATAGACTTCATAACCTGAAATATAAAATTTTATAAGATTAGTGAAGTATTAGAGATCATTCATTATGTTTGGTAAAATTAGGTCAATAAAATATTTTATTTCTTTCAGCTCTAGTTTGTTTCAGTAGCTAGTTATTTTTAAGACGAGACAAAAACAGAATGTTTTATGTGATTCGTGTATCTGATTTTTCAATTGTCTTGTTTCTGAAGATAAATACTTACCATCTTTTTCTATAATTAATTTGTTTGCATATAATCTATCAAAGCAATGAAAAAATACCCAAGCAAAATTGATTTTATTTGGACGGGGGAAATTAAACAAAAATATATATTTGAAATACGGATATTTATTTTTTTTCATAAAAATTCTAAATTCAATAATGTGTTTAAACATGTAACATTTACATATATGCGTTTATACAAAGATATATGCAATGTTTAGTGATATTTAATACTAGAATTGGAGCGTAACCGACTTACAATAATGCTGATGCATGGGACATCACATTTTACTCTTAAAAATAATATTTACCAGGTATTGTCAATTGGTAAAGGTATGTAGCGACGTATATAATGACAATCCATGAATACTGTGCGCATTTGAATTCAAAATAAACTATGAAAATAAATTTAAATTATACATAAATAAACTATGTTATTCAAAAAATATGAATGCATACAACTTTGAAGTTTTCATACTATAGTTCCTATGAATCCAGCCCCTTTTACCTTACCCACTGTGATGGACGAATGAACCTACGTTCGGTATACAATATACATTATGAGAACAAAAATCAACTCTTGTATTGTGTAAAAATATACTTCCATTTTATTTATATGACTGTTATAATAAAAATGTACATCGTTCAGTAACAAAAAACATATTTACGGCGCCAATTCTGTTATTTTAAACAACTAAAAAAACGAGGGTAAAAAATTAGTTAAATAATCTAAAGTAACCGTCATGAGAAGCTATAAATTTTGTAAACAAGTGTTCAGGAGTTCACAACATTTGGACCAACAAAAAAAATGAATTTGTTTAAGATTTAATAAATTATTAAGTAACAAATATTACAATTAACAAATATACCAATACACATATATATACAAATATAACAAATATACCAATTAACCTAACCAATTACTTCACAATCTCGGGGTCTTCCACGCAGGCCTTCACAGGCCTCGGGGTAACTGTTCGGGGCGACGGCCCCTTTCAGTGGTGGCAACGCCGCCTGCAACTACAGGCGGGGCACTGGGTGGGATCTAATGGTCCGAGGTGTCGTGTCCGGGAAGTGTTCTGCTGCAGTGCGATCGAGCCCGCGTGGTATCGCGGGCGATCTGCTAGCTGCTGCAGGGAGGAATGTCCGTGGGTGAAGCCACCCGCCGCTTAGCGAGGTCGAGCCCGCCGGCAAGGTGCCGGGGGGCGCCCATCAGCCAGCGGCGAGGAAGCGGTCGTGTCCTAGGAGACTAGGTCACGTGGTAGGCCTCTTATGTCCGGCGGTCTCCGATGGTATGGCGCGATGCCCTGCAAATGCTGGGATCGTGCTCCATCGGCGCGCGCGAACATAGAGGAGCTCAGGCGACGAACGAAGTCGTCCAGGCTCTCCATGCGCAGGTCCCTGGAGATGACCTGATTCCGTACGAAGCGTGGTGCTCCGGAGATGGTACGGAGCGCTAGCGACTGCTGCGCTCGCAGCGACTTGCGGTCCGTCTCGTTGGTCAGCGCGAACCACGCAGGGGCCGCATAGGTGAGTCGCGTGCGAACGTAGGCCTTGTAAATGCACAGCTTCGTACGGAGAGGCAGGTGAGACGCCAGCATGGGGCGGAGAATGTTCCGCACGGCGCGCACTACTTCACAATTTAAAACCTACTTCTAATATTAACCTTAAGTTTCCAAAGATTAGCGCGTTTGAACAAACAACTCTTTCTTTTTACTTATTATATATTTTAGATAAATTGTATTACGCACCTTTTGACGTTTTTTTCGTGGCGAATTTATTTCCTTAGATGTACTGGCTACTGGCTCCATTATACGTAATAACAAATAAAATTAACGCAACAATTAAAGTAACAACAATAAAAAAGTGATAACGAAACAATAACAAAATTAACAATAACAACCAGATCCGCGATATATGCAAAGCAATGAAACAAACTCGTACGCATTCGAAACTCGAATGATGCGTTTATTTCAAAATGGCGTCCCGATAGTTCACAATCCCTGCGACGGACGCGTTCCGGTACCAAGATACACAAACGATAGCGCTTTGCGTCGTTAAAATATGATCCGACTAAATTAAATAGGTTGTTACTTTCATATAACCCGTCTATATTTCATGTCGATTGAATATGGTCAATTTATTATTATCTCGCAGTATAAAATGTTTACTTAGTAAAAGATGTTTGTTTACATAATTTATAGCTTCTCGTGACGGGTACTTTACCTGACAGCAATTCTAACCACTCATTTAAATACCTTCACTATATGTAATTTCACTAAACAACAATATTTATAGCACACGGAAGATTCTCTTGCTTTAATTATTATCTTTAAGAGATTAACAGAACGTAAAATCTACTATTATAGAAGTGTGCTTAGAAAAAACAAATAAGAAAATATTGAAATTATAATTCACTCTATTACATCTCTAGAACAAATTCAGTCGAATTGGAGATTCAGCAGTTCATATCGTATAATTAAATCGATAGAAACGGTCGAAATTTAATAAAAAGTATCAATACGGTACTAATGAGATGGATAATATTGTTTTTATTTCCTAATTTTTACTAAAAATTTGTCAAAGTAACTCAAGTATAAAATCTAATTATACGATCGTCTGCCGACAGATAAAAAACAATATCAATAAAAAAGATTTATTAGTAATTTAAGATACGTAAATATATTTTAAATATAATCGAGATTTGGACTAGACAAACCACATTCTCTATCTACAGATATGTAATCCATGATAAACACTATAATTATTTGAAATCTAATTTCCGTGTCGGATAAGTGATGTGCTTTTCACATATATTTTCATTACCGCTTTCAATTTATTACAAAACATCTATAGAATGACATGTTGTACACTAATCATTTGTAGAATGAACAAAACCTCTAATTATGAAAACTTTATTGTCGAGTTCAAAAAGTCTTATGGTGGCACGTTATTACGATTTAAGATTATCTAGGTTTTTAAATGGGAATAATAAATGATTTTATCCAATTATGCACGCTCATAACCATCAATCACAACTAATTGCGCAAACTACGCTTTGAAGTTATAACTCACACACTAGCAATGTTTGTACTGTACCGCTTGTGTGTACCAAACGAAAATAATTCTCCTTCTAATGACGTTTTACTTTTATGCATCCGGGAAATTAAACTAAAATTTGTTCGGTTCACGTATTAAATTTAGCCATGTCGTGTGGAATGTACCCAGTATTACGTGGTCGACTAAATTAATGTTGATAAGTATATGAAATTGGGAATCGTGATTAAAATTTCGACTTAGCGATTGTAAAACTTCGAAATCTGAATGATTACAAAACGTCAACTATCAAAATAAAAATCGTATACAACTTGAGGTATTTTAGTTTTGCGATTTTGAAAATATATGCGTTTATGTATGTGATAAGACCAAACACCGTGTTCCTTAGTAACCATTCTAACTGGACAGTGATTCAATAACTCACAATAATCGTACTAATATTTATTAACAAAAATTAATTTGAGCACTGAATGTCTAATAGTAAATATTACATTAAATATTTTTTAAACATTTTATACTATAATATATTATGGGTAAACTAATCGATGCCCTGAAGGACAAATGAATTAGAAGCGAAATATAACAGTAAACACTCACGAACTATGAAACAGGTTTATAGGTAAATAACCACGACAGTTACTTTAGATATCTCATAACAATATCACAATTTTCAATAATATACAAAAGGACGTAGGGAATATTTTAGATAACATCGTTAAACAGGTTAAGCATAAAGTAATAGCAAATACGTGAATACGCGTTAACATTTTTTAATTTTCTATTTACACACAATTTGATCACGTTACAATGCGAATTTAAACAGGACGAAGGTTATAAAAGATGAAGACGTTCAACAAATAATAACCTCTATTAAAAAATTCCAGAACATTCACCTAAAAGAACGTCTATATTCAATTTATACATTCGCTTCCGAACTCGCATCCTCACTTTATATTACTCATACCTACATTTTCTCACCGAAAGCTTCAACTCAACAAAGGGAAATAATGTACATAAGGCCATATCATATTTACTGTACACGTATAACGATTAGATGATTAATTAGATAAATAATGTTCGATTTAATATTACGTTTTAAGGATAAGGTAATGCGTTTGTATTAACGACAGTTTGGTCCATAAACAGATTAGTAGATAAATCGAGTGTGTCCATCCGAACGTTTAGGTGTCCAGCAAAATCTTCAAATAAAGTCTATGAAACTCGTATTTAAATTTTATTTGGATAACAATATTACGTTAGCTTGAATGATTTATTCGAAGAAACGGGTAAATATCTACACGAATAACTGCATTAAACGTTCCACATATGTCATTCTCTATAGCGAAAAATGTTCGATGGAGTCTTTCGCTGGATCCCTAAAGATCGATGGACGAAGCGCCCGGCCGCCTACGGTCAGTCTTTTTCGCTAATTTTTACGAGTTTGTGCAAAATATTTCTACTAGTCGCGTCAACTAAACACCGTAAATTTATTTACAAAAACCCGCCTCGAGAACGAGACGGCGTCGAACGAAACGATGAGCACTGACCGGGAAGGGCCGGCGCGCCGAATGCCGCTTGGATCTCGAGCGTTCGTTATCGTCCATTAATTAAACCACGTTTAAACGTACGTATTTAGTACTATCGTTAACTTATCACAACCGGTATTTCCAGTCGCAATTTGGAAGATCTGATCCCGATCGATCGACTAACACTAGATCACATCTTACAAAGTTCACGAGGGGCCTTGACTTCCCGCCGGCGCTTCAGCTCGCATCTCGGACTTTAGTTTGACGAACTCGCGGGCCACTTCGTCGCTGTGCCTCTGAGACAGAATCCTCAATATCGTCCAACCCGTTTCGTCCATTTTGACTCTCGTGCCGAGTGGAAGCCAACACGCGCAGGATCCCTAGGGACAAGACCCACAGTTAGACCCTGGAGCTCGAATGAAGCGGGAACACCAATCTCCGACAGCGGAGGCACATTGAAGGAAGGATATATAGAACGACACAGACAGCCGCTAAATACATTCTACCAAGAGGTATCAAAAAGCCGCACTATGAAAGTAATGCATCGTCATCGAAGGAACATCGAAGGAAGGCAAACTGAACGGGAGAACAAAGATAACTGCTAAATAATACCATATCTACTGACAGGTTGCGCATTCATACAGAAGAGGTACTCTCCACAGAAATAACTAAAAACATAGATACAGTTTAACATTTCGGTGACATGTTGCACTTACAGAGTCAGTCATATTGTTTGGCCGACACTGATCCGGAATGCGTGTTACCAATCGGTTAATATTTTCGGTCTTCTAGTAACAAAAGAATTAGTTGATTATATTGTTCGTAAATGATTATAATGGATGGTACATACAAACTTGAACTTGGTTTTTTATAAGTATCTTTGTCGAGAGACATTTTTCGATACACCCTGTGTTAGATAACTAATTTACAGCCAATCATTAATTAATATTATAAATAGTTTCATAACACACAGTAATTTTGACAATTCGCTCATAAAATTGCTATAACGAAAAGCGGACATTCTTTTGAAAAATGTTTAATGGACTTAATCAATTAATGCAACTATATCAAATAAATTATTGAAATGTATTGAGCAAATATAAAGTGAACTCTACATTGAACTCAACTATTGGATGAATTGAAAAATCTAATGAATTAATGATTTCTGAAACTGTTGATAACAAGAATTTGTAATGATACATAAATCCTACCCAAAACTTAAATCAACTATCATAATATGATCACATTAAGGCTGCGTTTCCACCAGACGGATGTGTTT